>NC_062218.1:57839514-59054014 GCF_902686445.1 Sciurus carolinensis
ACAGAAAACTCAGCCCAAACGAAGATAATCTCAGCCCTCTGGACATGTAGTTTGGAAGTCGTGTGCTGAATATTGTGTCAAGGCATATTTATTCTTGTTTGTCTCCCTTTCTTTTATTTTCCACTCCAATATATTATTGTTCTAATGTGCAGATGAGAACAGTTATATAGTTCTAATTGTTCTTCATAAGATCTATTTGTTCTGATGATATGCATCATTCTCTTTATATAAATTCTTTAAAACTGTACTGTTTGATGAGCACATGTTTTTGATTGATGGTGTTTTGATTTGTGGTATTGTGTTATAAATCTCATTCTCTTTCTTACTCTGCATAAAAGACTGATGTAGCAAATGCACAAAGCCTTGATGGAAAAATACAGTAATAATTTAAAGTGCAAATGCTTCATTTGACATCTTTCAGGGCAGGAAGTAGAAGATGAATAAAGTCAAAGCTGGTAGAGATATCCAGGATTAATTTAATAGGAAAGAAAGTCAATAAATGAGATAAGTCTGTTCATGTGTGCCTTTTTACATTATCATTTTATACCAGGAATAAAATGTGGTTAAAAGTATTTTCTTGCTAATCTTTTAATCACTCTGAGACAGATATTTCTGTGAGTTAATTTCAATTCTTAAAGAAAAGGTATCAAAGTACTACATGGAAATTAAGAACCAAGGCAGATTTTGTTCATTATTATAATACTTAGTTCTTTCCTAAATTATGAAAAGTCTACTACCCTTTGGTCTGATGTTTGATGGATAAACATAATAGATTTCAATATTCACCTACTGTTCAATAAGTTATCTGAGGAGTTAGCCTTACTTGATTTTTCAAGACATATAACTGGAGATGTGTCCTCTAAGCCCCAAACTAACTTGCTAATGATTTGATTCTGAAACTTTCCCTGAAAGCTCACGTGTTAAAGACTTGGTTCTCAGTGTAGCAGCATTCAGAGGTGGTGTTGGGAGGTGAGTGGATCACTAAGGCTCTAACCGTATGAATAGACTGATCCTTCCATGAATTCATAGCTTACTGGGTCACTGGGAGGTAGAGGAAACTTTAGGAGGTGGAGTCTTGTTGGAGAAAGTAGGTCACTGGGGTTGTTCCCTGGAAGGGGTTATTTTGCATCCCACCCTCTTCCTTTTCTTTTGCTTGCAGGTCACCATGGGGTGAGCAGCTTTACCATATGCTTCCTGCCATAAGGTTCTGGTTTGCCAGAGACCCAAAGCAATAGAGGCAACTGACCATGAACTAAAATCTCTGGATAAATCTTTCCTGCATTTAAGTTGTTTTTCTCAAGGATTTTGTCATAGAAACAGAAAGTTGACCAACACACTTACTTTATCATGAGGCTTCGGCCGTCCATACCTTCACCATCCTCTATATCATATTTGCTTGTCAAGTAAAGGGAAATCTCAGTCTTTGAGAGTTGATTTAGTGTATTTGCCTTGTTAGGGTCATTGGGGTCAACTGCTCCTTCCCCTGTCGAAAAAAATCCAACAGTGTTATTCTTGCAATTTATTCCTTGTGATGGCATCAATAATGAAAGGTAAAGGTTCTGCAGGACACAGGATCAGTAATAAGATGAGTGATCACCGTCCCCACAAAACCACATTCTACTGTATCTGAAGTGGCTTTTAAAATTTTTTAAAAAAATTTGTTTTAGTTGTACATTTACTTATTTTTATGTGGTGCTGAGGATTGAACCCAGGGCCTCAAACGTGCTGCCAGTCCAGTGTTCTACCACTGAGTCACAACCCCAGTCCCCCCTACTTTTTAAAAAAAATTTAAAAATTTGTTCTAATTTGTGGTACATGACAGTAGAATGCATTTGTATGTTTTGATAGATCATACATAATTTGATAGAAACAGTAAGTAACATGGGACATAGAAATTCAAAATATGAACAAATAACAAAAAAGAGAAAACTATTAATAAAAGAAATCCTTAGAAAACACAGTAAGGAATTTTCCATTTTCTAATAAATATGTTTCTGTAATGTTTTCTCTGTGAAGCAGATTAACAAACCCTTTGTGATATATCTGGAGCTTATCTTCATATATATAAAAATGTTTTACAGTGCAGGATACTATGAATGACAGAAGTCCTTTATTTTGGGTGTGGGTGGGTAGAGTACTGGGGATCAAACCCGGGGCTTGGCACCTGCTAATAAGCAGGTGCTCTACCAGGGAGCCACACCCCAGCCCTGATTCACAGAACCCTTAATGCAAAAAGTGGGAAAAGGTAGTTATTCTTAAAATAAGCTTAAGTATTAAATTTTAAAAATAAAAATTTTATTAGGATATGAAAATGAAAAGAGCCAAAATCAATAGAAATGAGGATTAGTAGCAGGAACAAGCTCTCACCGAGGAAGGATTCTACAGTGGGCACTTCTCCCAGCAACTCCAGCAATTCATTGAGTGAGTCATTTCTTTCAGGAGCAATCGCATCCTGGTGTTCCAACAGGAGCTTTATACAGAGAGCAACACATGTGCAAAGACAGGTCAGTTCCCACCTGCTACCATATTTAGTCTTCCTATTCCGTTTTCAATATTTTCTCCAAATACTGTTTATATATTAAATATAAGTCTGACATTTATTAAAACTATGGACTGCCAAGGGACACCGTTTTTATTTTATCTTGAGGGTATTTCTCTATGTTAAGAAACTGTAGAAAGAAATGTATTCATAAAAAAAAAAAGCTCCTTATTAGCAAGATCTTGTGCTCCCCATCACCTTTACAGAAAATTCAAAATTGAGGAGTCTAAAATGAAACACAGTCTCTCAGCTAACACTGGCAGCAAACTGGAAAGGCATTTCCATACCTCTTCTGAGATCAATTATGCTGCAATCAAACACTATAGTTAAATAGTTAAAAAGTCACAACTATTAGCTATTTTAATTTGTTGTCTGGCATGGAAGATCTTTCATGGGTAAGGATGACAGACATATCTTAGGTAGACCTAAGACCTAGATGTGATCAGTGGGTCCCTCTTTTTATGATTCATAAAAAGCTCAAAGATAAGTAACAACTGCTGAGGTGTCTTTCCAGGTCTTAGAAGTAGCAGCATTCAAGGAGAAAATGAAAAAGGACAAAATATCTTTTTTTGTTTGCATTTCTAATCAAATTGAAACAAGGTTTCCGAGCTATGAGATTAGTATCTCTAGTGATTGGAGATATGCTTTTAGTTGTGAACTATCTCATGAAAATCTGAATCATAATGACAAAATTAGAGCCTTTTCCATTTGCAATCTTTTTATTTTTATTTTTTGGTACTGGGGATTGAACTCAAGGTCACTTAACTACTGAACCATATCCCCAGCCCTGTTTTGTATTTTATTTAGAGTCAGGGGTCTCACTGAGTTGTTCAGCACCTTGCTTTTGCTGAGGCTGGCTTTGAAATCACGATCCTTCTGCCTCAGCCTCTTGAGCCACTGGGGTTACAAGTGTGTGCCACTGTGCCAGGCTTATTTTCAATCCTTTTGTCCTAACAGCTTTACTGAGCTATAATTCATACATCACCAAATTCATTTAAAATGTTTCATACTCAGTGTTTAACATATTCACAGAGTTGCACAATCATCACCAGTATCTAATTTCAGAACATTTTCATCGCCCTAAAAGAAAACCTGTACTGTCCATTAACAGTCTCCACTATCCCCTGCTCCTAGTCTCTAGAAAACACTAATCTACTTTCTGTTTCCATGAATTTGACTATTCTAGGTATCTCACATAAGGGGAATCACATGGCATTTGTCTTTTTGTGACCAGCTTATTTTGCTTGGTGCGTTGCCCCTAAGGTTCAGCCATATAGTATGTAACAGAATTTACTTCCCTTTTAAAGATGAATAATGCATTTTATATGTGCCATATTTTACTCATTCATCTATCAATGGACACTTGGTTATTGTGAATAATGTTGCTGTGAATGTGGGAGTACAAATCTCTTCAACCTTGCTATCAGTTCTTTTGGGTGTACATTTAGAAGTGGAATAGCTGGGTCACATGGTAATGCTGTTTCTATTTTTTTTTTTTTTTTTGTACCAGGGATTGAACCCAGGGGCACTTACCCACTGAGCCACAACTCCAGCCCCCCCCCCCCTTTTTTTTTTGGGTGCTGGATCGAACCCAGGGCCTTGTGCTTACAAGGCAAGCACTCTACCGACTGAGCTATCTCCCCAGCCCCAACTCCAGCCCTTTTTATGATTATTTTTAAATTTTGAGATAGGGCCTCAATAAGTTGCTGAAGCTGGCTTTGAAATTGTGATCCTCCTACCATAGCTTCCTGAGCCACAGGGATTATAGGCATGTTCCACTGTGCCTGGCCTATTTCTAATTTTTGAGGAATTGCTATACTATTTTCCATATCAGCTGTACTACTTTAAATTCCCTCCAATGATGTATAAGGGTACCATTTTCTTTACATCCTTGCCAACAATTTTTTTCTTAACAGTAGTTATATCTAATTAAAATTTTTTTTTTTAAAAATCAATGAAACAAAAAGTTTGTTCTTTGAAAAAAATAAATAAAATTGATAAACTTTTAGCCAAACTAACAAAAGAAAAAGAGAGAAAAAACCTCAAATTACTAAAATTCATGATAAAAAAGGAAATATCACAAAGGACACTACTGAAATATCTGATGATAATCCGAAATTATTTTGAAATCTGTACTCCAATAAAATAGAAAATCTTGAAGACATCAACAAATTTCTAGAGACATATGACCTACTCAAATTGAATCTGGAGGACACAGAAAATTTAAATATATCAATTTCAAGTTAAAATTGAAGGAATCATCAAAAGCCTACCAACAAAGTCCAGGACCAGACAGATTCTCAGCTGAGTTCTACCAGATCTTCAAGAACTAAAACCAATCTTCCTCGGATTATTCCATGAAATAGAACAGGAGGAAACACTCTGAAATTCATTCTATGAAGCTAGTATCACCCTGATACCAAAACCAAAGAAACAATAAGGAAAGGAAACTTCCACCAAAATCCCTGATGAACACAGATGCAAAAATTCTTAATAAAATACTGGCAAATTATATGCAAAAACATATTAAAAAGATAGTGCACCATGATTGAGGGGTTCATCCCAGGAATGCCAGGTTAGTTCAACATATGGAAATTAATAAACATAATTCATCACATAGACTTAAAAACAAGAATCACATGATTATCTTGATAGTTGCAGAAAAAGCATTTGACAAAATATAGTATCCATTCATGCTCAAAACACTAGAAAAACTAGGGATAGTAAGAATGTACCTCAACATTGTAAAAGTTATACATGGTAAACCCAAGGCCAACATCGTTCTAAATGGAGAAAAATTGAAAGCATTCCCTCTAAAAACTGGAACAAGTCAGGGATGCCCTCTTTCACCACTTCTATTCAACATAGTCCCTGAAATCCTAGCCAGAGCAATTAGGCAAAAGAAAGAAATTAAAGGGATATGAATAGGAAAAGAAGAGCTCAAACTATCCTTATTTGATGATCATAAAAGAATTCAGCAAAGTAGTAGGATATAAAATTAACCCCCCAAATTCATTGTGTTCCTATACACCAATGATGAATCAGCTAAAAGAGAAATTAGGAAATCTATCCCATTCACAATAGCCTAAAAAATGAAACAAAACAAGAGGTGAAAGGCCTCTACAATGAGAACTACAGAACACTAAAGAAAGAAATTGAAGAAGACCTTAGAAGATGGAAAGATCTCCCAAGTTCTCAGATAGGCAGAATTAATATTGTCAAAATGGCCATCCTACAAAAAGCACCGTACAGATTTATTGTAATTCCTATTAAAATTCCAATGATGTTCTTCATAGAAATAGGAAAAGCAGTCATGAAATTCATTTGAAAAAATAAGAGGCCCAGAATAGCCAAAGCAATCCTTAGGAAGAAGAGTGAAGCAGGAGGCATCACAATACCAGAACTTAAAATTAAACTACATATAGGGCTATAGTAACAAAAAGAGCAAGGTTGTTGACACAAAAACAGACATGGAGACCAAAGGTACAGAATAGAAGACACAGAAACAAACCCACAAAAATACAATTACCCCATACTAGACAAAGGTGTGCCATAAACACACATTGAAGAAAAGAGCCTCTTCAACAAATGGTACCGGGAAAATTGGAAATCCATATATAGTAGAATGAAATTTAACCCCTATCTTTCACCTGCAAAAAAATCAACTCGAAGTGGATCAAGAACCTAGGCATTAGACCAGAGACCTTGAGTCTAATGGAAGAAAATGTAGGCCCAACTCTCCATCATGTTGGCTTAGGAATTGACTTCCTCAATAAGATTCCTAAAGTGCAAGAAGTAAAATCAAGAATCAATAAATGGGATGGTATCAAACTAAATAGCTTCTTCACAGCAAAGAAAACAATCAAGAACATGAAGAGAGAGTCTACAGAATGGGAGAAAATCTTTGCCACCTGCATCTCAGATACAGCATTAACCTTCAGGATACATACAGAACTCAAAAAAATTTAACACCAAAAACCCAAATAACTCAATCAATAAGTGGGCAAAGGATCTGAACAGGCACTTCACAGAACAATAAATATGAATAGTCAAAAAATATATGAAAAAATGCTCAACATCTCTAGCAATTAGAGAAATGCTAATTAAAGCTATGCTGAGATTTCATCTCACACCAGTCAGAATGGCAATTATCAAGAATACAAGTAACAATAAATGTTGGTCAGGATGTAAGGAAAAGGGTTCACTCATTTCTTGCGGGTGGAATGGCAAATTGGTGCCACCACTCTGAAAAGTAGTATGAAGAGTCCTCAGAAAACTTGAAATGGAATCACCATTTGACCCAGTTGTCCCACTCCTAGCCATATACCCAAAGGACTTATATTCAGCATACTATAGTGACATGACTTCATCGATGTTTATAGATGCTCAATCCACAATAGCTAAACTATGGAACCTACTTAGGTGCCCTTCAACAAATGAATGGATAAAGAAAATGTGGTATATTATATACCATGGAATATTACTCAGCCATAAAAAAGAATGAAATTAAGGCATTTGCTGGTAAATGGATGGAACTGGAGATTATCATGCTAAGTGAAATAAGCCAATCCCAGAAAACCAAAAGCTGAATGTTCTGTCTGATATGTGGATGCTAACACACAATAATGGGGGTGGGGAAGAACAGAAGTTCATTGGATTAGACAAAGGGGAATGAAGGGAAGGAAGGGGAGATGGGAATAGGACAGACAGAATGATTCAGACATAACTTTCTTATGTTCGTACATGAATATATGACCATTGTAACTTCACATTGTGTACAACCACAGAATGGGATCCTAATTAGAATAAGTTATACTCATGTATTTAAGATATGTCAAAATACACTCTTCTGTCATATATCTAAAAAGAAAAAAATGAAAATAGTAGTTATCTAATGGGTATGAGATGGTATATAATGGTTTTGATTTGGGTTTTCCCAATCATTAATGATGACAAACATCTTTGCATGTAGTTGCTGGCCATTGGTATATGGAATGTCTACTCAGGTCCTTGGCTCATTTTTCAATCAGGCTTTTGTTGTTGAGTTGTAGGAGTTCATTGTAAATTCTAGATATTAACCTTTTAGCAGATACGTAATTTGCAAATATTTTCTCCTATTCCACACGGCTGCCTTTTCACTCAGTTGATTGCCTTTTTTGATGCACAGTTGCCCCTTTAAAAATCAGATCATTTATCTTTTTTATCATTGAGTTGCAGGATTTTATATTCTGGAAACGAGTTCCTTATCAGATATATTATTTGCAATTATTTTCTCTCATCTGCAGGTGTCTTCAATTTGTTTATGACACTATTTACAGCACAAAATGTTTCGGGTTTTGCTGAAATTCAGTTCTTTCTTTTACTGCTTATGCATCTGGTGTTACATTTAAGAGATCAGTACCTAGTTTAAGGCCACAAAGATTTACTCCTACAACTTTTTCCAAGAATTCTATAGTTTTCATTTTTATATTTATATCTAATCCTTTTTGAGCTCTTTAATTTTTTTGGTATAGCATGGAAAGAAGACCAACTTTATTCTTTGGCATGTGGATTTCAAGTTAACCCAGTACCATTTGTTGAAAAGATTATTTTAGCCTTATGCCAGTTGAGTGCTACCTTGACTACCTCGATTACTGGCTTTTCTCTTTCAATCTTTAAGATCAGTGAAAGAGAAAACATTTCTTTTTATTGCTGAATTTTCTTAACACTTCCCTGACATTTCTAACTGGGTTTTTCAAAACCAGGAGAGCAGCCATAGATGCACAGTTTCAAGGCAAGGAAGTACTATTCTGTTTTCATTATATTTGTTTTCTTCTGACGTCTGTTTACAGCAAGGCAAGCGAGTTCTTCACTATAGTAGAAGCACTTTGTTTTAATGCAAAGAAATAGTGCATTGTTGTTTTTGAAAAAGTAAGTCACTTCAAAGAAAAGTTAACTAAACAACAGAGGTGATGTAAAGACATGGCAAAATCTGAAAGGGTTGCAGATAATGGTATTTTGGGTTAAAAGAAAAGTCAGAAACAAGAACAAAAAAAAGCAGGATGGATAAATTTATGTACTTGTTCTTTTTAGAGACAGTTCAGCTGATCTGGCTGCCATTTCTGGAAATGGATGATTTAGGTGGTCAGTTTCTACTCCTTTATTCTGTTTTTGTGGAACAAAATCATTTCCTGAAACTGTCTCCTTAAAGAGCTTATGTTGAAGTTCCACATACTCCCTAGAGAGTGAGGTCAACCACTTGGCCAGGGGCTTGGCGGGTCGCGCTGCGGCTGTGCTGTGTCTGCAGCAGACGCCTCCACCCTTGGACTGTAAACAGGATAGTCTCTGCCATTAGCATTGTCCCACATGACATCTGCTTTCAACCCAACACCCGAAGGAACTCCAAATCAGTCTCACGCTGTTTCCCAGGGCTGCATTCTGCTTTTAATCTTGTTAACTAAGGAAACTATTTCTCCATAAAGACCAAATTAATACAAGAACATTGCCTCTTTGCTACCCATGAGAAAGAATCTTTCACTCTGAAAGAGAACTCCCCACCACCTTTTCTGAATGTGAATATTGCCTTCAACAAAGAGGTAATCAAGACGTTCATATTTGAGATGGATAATGTACCATAAAAATATACAAATGGGTCATTATTCAAATATGAGCCTCCTTGCTCATTAGAAAATTATTTCTATAAATGGTGCCTTGCTGAATGGTTTTGAGATTTGGGGTACTTCTAGAGAAAAAGAGGATGGCTTATTCATTTCTTCAATATTCATTGAGAGCCTGTTGTAAACGTCAGAGAAGTTCCCTCTTTTCAGACCTAGAAGACAAAAATCAAAACTAGGTCCAATCTGTCCTCCAAATTCACATTTAATTTTTTTATTTCTTAGAGAAGTTTAATACAGATACTGAAATGTGAAGTGGCCAGTTTGCCACTTGTAAGTGTATCTGGTTTGAGGGTTAGGTGTATGATCTTTGAGAGGCGTGCATTTGTTATGCTTTCCTGTAGTCATAACAGAAGCATCCAGAACTTGCATGTGCATCTAAATACCCTGGGATCTTGAAAGAACAAAAACTCAGTTTTGGGAGGTCTGGAGGACACTTTTGACACATCCTCAGCACCCTGCTTTGACTACTGAGGTCTGAAACTGTTCTTGAAAGCTTACCTTTTAAAAAACCTACTTCTGATTGGACTTAAAACAAAAAAGTCCCAATTAGTCTTAAAAAAAAAAAACAACAAAAAACAAAAAACAAAACAAAAAAAAAACAAGACAAACAAACCCCTCCATGCCTGGCTTCTCTTTTCATCTGGAGTGATTGAAAAGCCCTCTATGGCTTCCTCATTCCTTCCAGTGCCAGTACGGAGCACTGATGCAGATGGTGATGAAGTCTACATGAGAACCAGATGGAGACTTTATGCCAGACTGTAAGATCGCCTGCTTCTAAGAAATGGGAGTTCCCAGAACAGTAGAAGTGATTTTTTTTTTTACAACATTATAGTTATACATAGTAGTTGGGTTCATTTTGACAAAATCATGCATGCATTGGTTTTGATTTACTCCCCCCTACCCTGCTTTTCACTCCTTTTCTCCTTCCTCCTATTTTCTCTCTTATACTCCTGATCTTCCTTTTGCTCATGTATTTATTTTTGATTGGTGCTTTCTACACATATATATATAAAGGTGAAATTCCTGGTAGTATAATTATATATGCACGTACTGTAATTTTGTTAAATTCTTTCTACATTTCCTCTCCTTTCCTGTCCTTCCCTTCCTCTCACTCTCCTAATCCATTGATCTCTCTTGTATCTTTATGATATCTAATCCCCTCCCCCTCACCTTCTTTCCCTTGATTCTGTCTAGCTTCCACATATGAGAGAAAACATTTGACCCTTGACTTTGTGAGTCTGGCTTATTTCACTTAGCATGATGTTCTCCAGCTCCATTCATTTACTGGCAAATGGCATAATTGCATTTCTTTATGACTGAGTAAAGCTCCATTGTGCATACATGCCACATTTGCTTAATCCATTCATCTACTGACAGGCATCTGGGCTGATTCCACAATTTGGAATTGTGAATAGTGCTGCCATAAACCCTGAAGTAGCTGTATCTCCATAGTATGAATAAATACCAAGGAGTGGGAAAACTGGGTCATACAATGGTTCCCTTCCTAGTGTTTTGAGGAATCTCTATATTGCTTTTCAGAGTGGTTGCACTAATTTTCGTCCCACCAACAATGTATGAGAGTGCCTTTTCCCCCACACCTTCACCAGCGTTTGTTATTATTTATATTCTTGATAATTGCCTGAGTGAAGTGAGATGAAATCTTTGGGTAGTTTTGATTTGCATTTCCCTGCTTGCTACAGATATTGAATGTTTCTTTCACATATTTGTTGGCGATTTCTGTTTCTTTTTTGAGAAATGTCTGTTAAGTTCTTTTGCCCATGTATTCATTTGGTTATTTGTTTTTTGTTTGTTAAGTTTTTTGAGTTTTTATATATTCTGGATATTAATCCCCATCAGAGGAGAATCTGGCAAAGATTCTGTAGGCTCTCTTCATGCTCTTCAATCATTGCTGTGCAGAAGCTTTATAATTTGATGTCTTCCTGCTTATTGATTCATGGTTTTATTTTTTGAGCTTTAAAAATCTTTTTAAGGAGTCAGTACCTGCACCACTATGATGGAAGGCTGACCCTATGTTTTCTTCCAGCAGTTGCGAAGTTTCTGCCTAAGTCTTTGAACCATTTGGATTTGGCTTTTGTGCATGGTGAGAGAGATCCAGTTTCACTCTTCTACATATTTTTAAAAAAATCTTATTTAGTTGTAGATGGACACAATACCTTTATTTTATTTTTCATGTGGTGCTGAGGATTGAACTCAGGGCCTCACGCATGTGAGGCAAGTGTTCTACCCCTGAGCCACAACCCAGCCCTCATTCTACATATTGATGTCCGGTTCCTGCTTCCCACCAGTTGCATTTGTTAAAAAGCTTTCTCCTATATTTTTGGTACTGCAGTCAAGTATCAGATGGCTGTTAGTATGCAGGTTTGTTTCTGTGCCTTCAATTCTATGCCATTGTTCTTCATGTCTATTTTGATACTAATATCAAGCTGTTTTTGTTACTATAGTTCTATAGTATAATTTGAGATTGGGAATTGTGATGCCTCCTACATAGCTCTTCTTACTTAGAATTTCTTTTTTTATTACAGAGAAGTATTTTATTTTTATAATTTTCTTTTTTTCCCATTTTATTGGTGCATTATAATTGTACACAATAGTGGAATTTGTTATATATTTGTACATGTACGTAATATATATAGTTTGGCCAATATCACTCCCCAGCATGTCCCTCCTCCCTCCCCACCTCATACTCCTGGGTCCCTTTCCTCTACTGAGCTCCCTTTGATTTTCATGAGATTAACCTCTATCTTTCTTTTCCTTTTTCTCTCTACCTTCTGTATTTGAGAGAAAACATATAACCCTTGACCTTCACAGTTCGACTTTTTCACTTAACATAATGGTCTCTAGTTCCATCCATTTTTTTGCAAATGGCATAATTTCATTTTTCTTTATGGCTGAATAAAACTCTATTGTGTATATACACCACATTTTCTCTCTCCATTTATCCACTGACAGACACGTAGGCTGGTTCCATAGTTTGGCTATTATGAATTGTGCTGCTATAATCGTGGGCATGTGTGTATCACTGTAGTATGATGACTTTAATTCTTCAGGATAAATACTGAGGATAGTGTAGTTGGGTCATATGGTGCTTCCATACCTAGTCTTTTGAGGAAACTTCATACTGATTTCCAAAGTGGTTGTACTAATTTACAAACCCAGCAACAGTGTAAAAGTGTTCCTTTTTCTCCATATCCTCTCCAACACTTATTAGTATTTGTATTCTTGATGGATGCCATTCTAACTGGTATGAGATGAAGTCTCAGTGTAGTTTTGATTTGTATTTCCCTAATTGCTAATGATGTTGAACATTTTTTTCATATATTTATTGGCCATTTGTATTTCTTCTTTTGAGAAATGTCTGTTTAATTCATTTCCCCATTTATTAATTGGGTTATTTGATTTTTTTTGAGTACTTTATTTATTTTAGATATTAATCCTCTGTCCAAGGGATTAATGACATCTCTGTCAGAAGGACAGCAAAGATTTTCTCCTTTTCTGTGGGTTCTCTCTTCATATTCCTAGCTGTTTGCTTTGCTGTGCAGAAGCTTTTTAATTTAATGCCCTCCCAATTATTAACTCTTGGCATTATTTCCTGAGTTTTAGGGGTTCTACTGAGAAAGTCATTGCCTGTGCCTGTATGCAGGAGTGTTGATCCTAAGTTTTCTTCTAGGAGTTGCATAGTTTCTGATGTAATTCCTAGGTCTTTGGTCCATTTTGATTTGATTTTTGTGCAGGTGAGATATAAGGGTCCAGTTTCATTCTTCTACATATGGATATTCAGTTTTCCCAGCTATCTTTTTTTCCAATATGTTTTTGGCATCTCTGTCAAGGATAAGATGACTGTAAGCGTGGCGTCTGTCTCTGTATCTTCTATCCTATACCACTGGTCTATGTGTCTGTTTTTATGCCAGCACCATGCAGTTTTTATTACTATAGCTCTGTAGTATAATTTGAAGTCAGGTATTGTGATGTGTTCAAGCATTGCTTTTTTGTTTAGAATTACTTTGGCTATTTTGGGTCTTTTATTCTTCCAAAATGAATTTTAGGATAGTTTTTTCCTAGTTCTGTGAAGAATGTCATTGATATTTTGATGGGAACTGCATTAAATCTGTGTATTACTTTTGGAGGTATGGTCATTTTAAGAATATTAATTTTGCCAATCCATGAACATGGGAGGTCTTTCCATCTTCTGAGGTCTTCTTCAATGTTCTATAGTTTTCATTGTAGAGGTCTTTCATAGATTTATGTCTAGAGATTTTGTTTTTTAGACTATTGTGAATTGAATTGTTTTCCTGATTTCTTTCTCAGCAGATGCATTGTTGGTATATAGGAAAGCTATTGATTTTTGTATGCTGATTTTGTAACCTGCTACTTTGCCAAATTTATTAGCTCTAGAAGTCTTTTGGTGGAGTTCATTGGGTCATCTAGGTATGGAATCACATCATGTGCAAACAGTGATAACATGACTTCTTCCTTTCCTACTTTTATCCATTCTATTTCCTTTTCTTGTCTAATTGCTCTAGCTAGAATTTCTAGGACTATATTAAACATGAGTGGTTAGCATGGACATCCTTGTAACCGATTTTAAAGGAAATGCTTTCGATTTTTCCTCATTTACTGTGAGGTTTGCTTTGGGTTTCTCATATTTTTGCTAGGGATTTCTTTGGCTATTCTGTCTCTCCTATTCTGGGAGCGATTCTTTGTAAGAGGCTACTATTGGTGTTTTCTTGTCTTCCTTGAATAGTCTATTTTCTACCTCTCTAGGTCCAAACCTAACATTGCTTCTTGATCTTTTGGCTAGGACCAAGTATAGTGCACCCAAACACCAAAACAGGGAGAACATTCTCATTTCTCCAGAAAATGACTAGAAAAGTTGTGACTTTCATGAAAGGGGCAGAAACAGGTATGGATCTAGGTAGCATGGCTCTGGTGAGAAAACTCCAGGGTTTTTCCTTGTTCAGGGCCTAAACATTATATTTACAATCTGACTTTGCAAATGAATCATGTCAAAAGTAACCTTTATTGTTTAGGAAAAGGAGTTTTATTAATGTCTAAGAGTTAGGAAATAAACAGTGGAGGGCTTTTTAGGATTAAAAACATGAGTATTAGAACATGCATATCACAAGTCCTGTAGAGACAAAGCATTTTCAACTGAACAGACATCTGAACCATGGGTCCATCACCAAGACCCCCCCCTCAGTCCCACTTACTGAATGTGTGTTGATGATTTCTTCAATCGAGATATAAATGACTGGTTTGCTGACTGTCACCAAGTCTGTGTATTTGTCCATATTAAACTTTTCTTCAGGCTCAGGGACATTACATGCTTCTTTGAAATAATTCCTAACAAAGGGTGAAGAAGAGTCTTATGTTACAGTCAAATCTGTGAGTGAAATTGCTTTATCAAACCAGGAAATTTTGAATGATGGTTAGTACTTTTTCTTTGTCCCAAACCTTGGGGGAGACTTATTAGTTTCTTCCAGACTGGTTACTGACTATGGGAGCTCATCCTCAAACAGAACTGGAGAAGAATAATAGGGGTGGTGAGGTCCCATTTATGAATCATTGTGATCAAATCATTGGCATATTATCTTAAAATGTTATTTTAAAATTGGTCCCCGAGGGACTGGGGATGTAGCTCCATGATAGAACATTGACACACTGCATGACACACTGGGTTCAATCCCCAGTACCACACATACACACAGAGTTCTGGGTATTTAACTAGAAATATCAAGACTAATAGTTCTAATTTTGTGTGCTGGGATTGAACCTAGGGCCTTGTGCATGAAAGTACACACTGCACCATTGAATAACATCTCCAGTCCCAAGATGAATAATTCTTGATTTGAGAATCAAGTCTTTGTAGAGAATACAACCCAAAAGGTAATTCATCAAATTTGCAACTTTAAAGTTCCTGGGCCTACACCACTGTAACTACTGCCTTGATAGCGATGGGAGTTAAGACTACTCCATTCTGGCGTGATTCAAGCAATAGTTGCTGGCCTGTAGAAAGACTATTAAAGCCACACAAACGAATCCATAAAATGCCACCGTACTCAGACCCTAAAAACTCTAGTATTTCAAACTACGGTAAACATAGACAGACAGATGAAAAAGAGCCAGGCATCCTGTGACGACAGTTTAAGAGAAGTCCCAAAACACCTTTGCACAGTTGGTGTGTGCATGTTATTCTGTAGTTTTAAATGTTTCATAGATCTGAAATCATTCCTGAAATCTCTCGAAAGAGCACTCAAGGCTTATACACAGAAATGACTTCTCCCTTCCCAACCCGGGCTGGGGGAGGTGAGACAGCAGAAGTTATGTGGTGGTGGGGAATCATGCTCCCCATGACAATGGGTCCGTCTTCTTGTGCTGTTTTGGTTATAATTATTCACGGTGAATTGAGAAGCACAAAGAATAAATATGAGTGAAAGAGAAAAAGGATGAATTTAAGACGAGGCAAGGGGAAGTGTTAGTTTTTTTCTTTTTTCCTTTTTAAATGAAGAGCTGGGAACACAGACGGCAGATAATAATTCAATAAAAAAGGAACTGAAAGGGAAGTTTTAACAATATTCAAGAGTTTGCAAGAAATATCGGCAATGGATATCACTTTTTCAGTCACTGAGAAGAACTAAAACAAGCAGCTTGAAAAACCAAAATATGCTATAGTCAGAGGACTGGGCTAGCTTTCTCACAAAAGGCTAAAATTTCCAGATAGGGATCATGATCGTGAACTACCTTTAGTGGTAGACAAATCACTAACCCAGAGGAAACTGAAGAATGGGCAATTAGTCTCCAAGTGAGTCTCCAAGTTTGTGTCACACTTGTACAATCTGCTGTAGACAAGAGAACAAACAGATGCCAAGATGAAACTGTTCCATCACAGAGCTTCCTGACAGGATTGTAAACCTTACTTGCTGACTCACTCCATTCTCCTCCCTATGTAATGATCGGTGTGATAATTTGGAAACATAAAGTCAATGTGGTTAAATCTTATTTAGATAACTAAGAAAGGCTTGAGAACAGGACAGCACACATGCACACACAATCATCTACAAATATAAAATCGGGGATTTTCCCAACCTTTCAAAATGAAATACTCCATTTCCTCTTGTTTGTTACAGATAAGGCAAATTCTTCCTGACAGGAAAACAACAAACTAACCCTTTTCTTAAGTTCAATGAAACAGAAATCGACTATTTTGAGTGTTTGATTCTAAGAAGTACAAGTCTGGGGCTGGGGATGTAGCTCAGTTGGTAGAGTGCAAGCACAAGGGCCCGGGTTCAATCCCTAGCACGGCAAAAAAAAAAAAAAAAAAAAAAAAAAAAAGTAAGAGGTACAAATCTGTAACATATCAGGAAGAGTAAGTATTTCATTTTCCAGTAGCAGAAGTTATACATGTAGGAAGGACTTAGTGGGGCAGGAGTGCTGTGGGTGGGGAAGGAACACCTGGGCATCAGCAAACCAGCCTGCTCTCCCTTCCCTTCTCTTTCCCTTAGTGGCAATTGATAGAAGAAATGCATGGAACCACTTGGGGTTCCTGTCTTCCATCCCCTCGATACCAGCTCCAGGCACACACTGTTGTTGCCCACCTTCCTGCATATTTCTTCAAAGCTAACAGTCCCTCTTACCTGAATTTCTGATATGTCTCTGATAAATAATCGTTCATAGATGAGAGATGCTCATTTTCTCCTTCAAACATCTTGTTGGAGGCTGCATGCTGAAGAACCTTGGCCACTGAACCTAAGTTTCTCCTTTGGTCAGAATTGATCTGACCTCCAGCTGTCATGTCAATGATATCAAAGCCATCCGGAGCTACAATGGCTGGGTTCTTGTACCGGTAGTACAGGAGGTTTCCAACAATCTGAGATGATGCAAAAGGGATAAGAACATTTTTAAGAGAGAAAAATCTAAGAGTTCTGGTTGTTTTTTGATTAAAGTATATACTCATCACATTTCCCAAGGGAAAATGGATCATTTTGAACATTTTCCTGTTTTTTTATTTTTTTATTTTGGTTCCAAGGATTAAATACATGGGTACTTTACCACTGAGCTACATCCCCAGCCTTTTTTATTTTTTATTTTGAGACAGGGTCTATCTAAGTTGCTTAGGGCCTTGCTAAGTTGCTGAGGCTGACTTTGAACTTGTGATCCTCCTGCCTCAGGTTTCTGAGTTCTTGAGATTACAGGTGTGTGCTAGCACACTCTGTGCAGATCATTTTCTGATGTGTATCCTAACAAGACATTAAGTAAAGGCAGTGAATTTAGCCATATACTAATATATTTAACAAATCTACTTTTGGTAAAAAAAAAATATGCTGATTACCCCCAAAATATTCTAATATAAAAAACTGCAGTAATATCTAAGATTTCTAAGTTTACCTTAGTATAATGAATAATTTTAATAGTCTTTAGAAAAAGAAGTCCTGAAGCTTATTATAAATAGTCATATGTGGGAAAAAATCTTATTAAATGGTATGTTGGTAATTTTGGTCAGACCCCCAAAAAGAAGCTATGGTGAGATTACCCTTGAAAATCTACCTTTAATAGCTCATCTTCTGTGGCATCAGGGAATTTCTCATGGATCGAATTCTTCAGTACTTTGGCTATATACCTCAATCCATAACTACATATAAAACAGATGACAAAAGAAAATAATGGAAAAAGGCTAAGTGAGGAAGAAACAAACAGCAATTGTTCCAGTCAACTAAAGCTGAGCAGTTTTCCTAAAAATTAAACATAAAATGAGATGGTAATGGAATCACAGGACTTCCACTGATGATAATAACTGAGCAGTGTTTGTGGCTGTGACCGAAGTCTCATTCCTTCTTTAGAGAATAGTTGTGAATTTAAAAGATAAATGAGGATCATCTTAAAATAGTTAACATGATATGAGGAGAACCCCTGTCTTCACCGCAGGGGCTTATCTTACACAGGATTCTGAGAACTTCAGCAAAGAATGCTACAGTTGCTACAAATCCAACTTACGGTAGTAGATCAAGGGAAGAAATGATAGAATTCAGGACTTTGTCGGTGACTCTTCTCAGGTTCTCAATGGATGCCTCTAGTTTGTTTTTCACTTCTGGGTATGTTAGGGCTTGTTCTGTGGTCACATCATAAGGCAGCTTGCTGCAAACACAAGGACTTTACATTAACTGGAGCCTCAGGTATGAATATTAGTACTCCTTCCAAGTTGGCTCTACAGGTGAGTTATTTGTAGAATTGGATGTTGCTCACTGACTCCAATAACACGATTCTGTCCAGTGAAGTGTGCAGACATGCCTTCTGCCACCAGTAGAGCAGGAAGGATTCCAGGACTCCCTCCAGGCTCTTTGAAAATATAAAAGGCAGACCTAGGTAATGCAGATCCAGCTAACGTGTGTGTGTGTGTTGCTGGAAGTTAGACTCAGGGCTTTGTGTGTACTAGGCAAGAGCTCTACCACTGGGCTGGGGATATGGCTCAGAGGCAGAGTGCTTACCAAGCATACACTAGGCCCTGGGTCCAATCCCCAGAACAGCCAAACAACAACCCAAACTCTACCACCAAACCATACCCCTGGATCCTATTTTCATTAAAATTTTTAATTATTATTAAAAGTACTATGATCATTACAAAAAAATTACACAGAAGTGAATAAGAAAATACCACAAATACACGGAATCAATTTTCATACATCTGCATAACTTTTCAAGTACTCCTCTACGCAGGTGTGTATGGGCCCCATGTATTCATACATATGAAGCAATTTGTGTATATACCCATTCCATACAGATCCTATGTGTGTGTACATATACATAACCAATGTTTTTAAAAAAGATAATGGTTATTACACCTAACTACATCATGAAATGTTTTTCAAGTCTATATATATATATATATAAATATATATACATTTATAAATATATATTTATATATATTTATATCACTATTACAATTATTTAATAAATTCCTCAAAGCTAAATATTTTGACTTTTCCTGAATTTTCACTCTTAGAGTTATGACAATCATATATATAGTTCTCTGTGCATATCTTAAGTATTTCATAAGACAAACTTTTGCAAGAAATTAAGCTAGGATTGATGAAATCCACAAATCACCACCCAGAATAAGCCCATTCTAACTGAATTCTTTTTTTTTTTTCCGGTGCTGGGGATTGAACCCAGGGCCTTGTGCTTGTGAGGCAAGCACTCTACCAACTGAGCTACATCCCCAGCCCCTAACTGAATTCTTAATACTTACACATAGAAATTGCTCAGTTGGTAACTAAATGAGGATTCTTATCAGGTGAAGAGAAAGCATATACCACCTCTAGGTACAGGGTTAGTAACACATGGGGAATAAACAAGGGGGAAAATTACAAAACCTGTGGCATTGGAGAGCCACTGGTTCTAAAGTTTGAAAATACCATTTAGTATCAAGATGTCCAAAAGTTCAAGAATATGATATATACAGGATGTAATATTTTGCATTGAAAACTGACTTTTCACAGTAATTTTTTTTTTTTTGGCTTAACAAAGTTCAAGAGTATACATCAATGAATATGTAAAAGTGATCAAAAAACATCAGTGAAAACCAACATCTTCCTGACTTCGTTACCTGGCCTCTCCAGTTTGTGTTTCTAGTTGGTTCACCCAAGCCTTATACACCTCTACAGGGTTGGTGTTGATGATCAAGGACTTGTCATCAATGATTTCTTTCACCACTGGAGCCAGGAGTTGGCGCAGGGTATTCTGTCCTCGGGCACCTCTGTTGAAGCTGACCACCATCTTGATGACTGTAGGGTTACCAGTAACTATGTCCTGTACCTGGTCCACCTTTGATCTAAACAAAGCCCAAGCCAAAATTAAATGGTTTGATTCTATAGATAGAGTTTTAAACACCGTCTACTCTCCCTGGCAGGCAAAAGCATTGTAGAGTTTAATTTTTCTCCATAAAAATCAAGGTTGGTGCGATTTAAAAAAAAAGCATTATTTGCAAGATGCATTTCTTATCTGAACATTTTAAGGATCTAAAAATAACATCCCAGCTTCAATTTCAATCTAGAAGGCAGGTATGAACTGAAATGAACCAAGACCAACACTACTGGGTGACACTATACGAGGACTGCATCATTTTTAGTTACCAAATTTCAAAAATAACTTTCTTGATCAAAAGAACTGTCTCAACATCTTCAGATCTCACTCAACTCATTACAATGCAGCTTCTAGTCACAGTGCGTGACTGAGAAAGCTCTTCGTGACTCTGATAGCTGCCTTTCATCACTTCTCTCCTCTCTCCCCTGTGTAACCCCTACTCTCCTCCCTCTTGACCATTCTCCCCCTTTTCCACTCCTTTCCCTTTAGAGTCTGGTTCTTACCTTTCCTAGTCATTCCTTTTTACTTCCTTTGTTGGCTTTTCTTCCCAGTTTTAAATTCTGTTTTCTCTCCCTTTTTGACTAATTTTATGCGCAAGTAGAGCAGATGGGATGAAACCAGAGGGCAAACAAAATAATAACTGGCCATGCTGTCCCCTCAGAATTCACTCACTTGTGCAGATTCAACAACTGTCCTTTTAGGACTTGTCCTCTGACCTCAATTTCTAATCTATACTTCCTTCCCAGGGGCCAGTCTGGCATTTCCAATTTTCTCCTCTATATTTTCTGTATTCTCCAACTACAGCTCAAACTCACTGTGTTAAAATCTAAACTGTATCTTTTTTCTTCTGACTCAATTTCAGTTCATCCTGTATGTACACTATTGGTAAATCAGTCTTCAAAGAAAACCCATATGGTCATGTCAATATCCTGCTCAGAAACCTTTCACAGGTCCCCAGAAAGTAAATGGAACCTCAAGACCTGGGCCTGTGCTCTATGTCTCCCATGATCTGGGTCTAGCCCATCTTCCCTGCTTTATCTCTTCTTTCTCACACTTTTGTTCATTTTCCACCACTATTTCTCTATCTCATCTTATTACAATTGTAGTTATTCCTCAAAGTTTTTGGTCAAGCTGCTCCTCCTCTTCCATAAAATCCCTTTCAGTAGACTAATGGGTCCTCTTCTTTCCAGCTGTCTAATCTGCTATACTGCATTTGTCATTCATTTAGTTCTTACACATTCCCCACTGCAGGGCACTGTACTTCTCATGCCTCATTATCCCTCAGGCCAGCTTACAGACACCCACTGGGCAGGGCTGCCTGGCTCGTCTGCTTCAGAAACCCATAGGGACTAGCAGAGTGTAAGTTTCCAGGAAATTAGGCAGGCAATTAAGGCCTATCTTGGCTTAGGACATTTCTCAAGTAATTTTTTTTGGGGGTAGATATTTGTTATAGTTAACTGCACACTCTCATTAACTAAGAGAGAGAGAATAGGTTAGCAAAAGCAGTTGAAGTTCTAGTGAGAACTTTAGCAGAGATCATGTTCATGATCGATATCCCACCTGTTTGTAGCTCTATTTCTTAGAGAGTTTTAATAACGTACCGTTTCTCATTGACTGTTAATAAATTTTTGGTTTCCAATTGTTGTAGACATACAAAATAAAAAGTTAATTTAACCCTAGAAAAGGGATCACTGGTGGGAAAAAGTTGTACCTGAATATAGTTCTAACAATGCAGAAATGAAACAATAATTGAAATTCCATTTCAATCTCAAGCAATTTCACATATTTTAATATGCATGAATAACATATCACAACAATTTAAAAATTATTTTAGTAAATCTGAGACAGTCACCACTAACAAAATGACCTCTGCATTGGTATCTTTACATACATGTTTGTATACATACTTTATTTCTTCCTCCAGAGCAGTTTTAAAAAGCTTGAGGAGTAAGAACTCTTCCCGCTGATTAGAGGCATAATTGTACAGTGTAAAAATAACAGTGTCCATAAATTTAGTTGACTTGTTCTGTGGCATCTGGAAAATCAGCTTAGCCAAGTATAAAGGGTTGGTCTAAAAGGAAAGAGGGAAGAAGAAAACAGAACCCCCCCCAACTATAGGTTAATAAATTATTAAAGCAGAAAACAGTATCTGATTCCCTGCTCTTCAGTGACTTAATGTCATTAAAAGCATATAAACAAGCCAGTGCAGTGGCACATGCCTGTAATCCCAGTGGCTTGGGAGGCTGAGGCAGGAGGATCTCAAGTTTAAAGCCAGCCTCAGCAATTTGGCAAGGCCCTAAACAACTCAGTGAGAACCTGTCTCTAAATAAAATTCAAAATAGGGTTGGAGATATGGTTCAGTGGTCAAGTGCCCCTGAGTTCAATCCCCAGAACCACTCCCCCAAAGTATATAAACAGATACCTAACACATAACCTTTAAGAGGTATCAGATAATATTAAGACCATAGTATAAAATAAGCTATATTAGTTATGATAGGCTTTGTTATATCCTGTATTATATATTTACTACAAATATATACACCCTTTGAAGTCACATATTAATATTATTGTAGAGATAAAGAAGAGAGGGGGTTAAGCCCATGGAATCTGGTATCCAAAAAGACTGACAAGAATGAACTAAGGCAATACAGATTGGCCTAGAATGACTGATAGATAAATAAAGGAAAGAGAACACCTGAGACTAGAAAGAAAAAGGCCGTGGTCGTGTGGAGACAATGAGATGGCCATGGTAGAGTGAAGCAGGAGGTTGTAGAGAGGGGTGAAGGTCAGGAGAGCCGGTGAGGAAAATTCCAGAAAGACATGACCAAAACGATTTCAAAAGACTGACAGTAATTCAGAACAACAGATGTGGAGCCCTGACCCCTGAGGATGGATTCCATTAGACACAGCACCGCCTTCATAGGATTTTCCTCCAGCAGCTACACAGATGCAGTGGAGGTTAAAAGAGAAATAACAGTATTTAGAGAGGAAATAATTTGTATAGAGAAATTTAAGACTCCTTCTCTTCATCATCCTCATCTCTCCCTCCCTTCCTCCTTCTATCTCTTTTGCTCTCTTATTGTGGTACTGGGGATTGTACCCAGGGGCTCCCGCATGCTAAGCAAGTGCTCTACCACTGTTACATTGCCAGGCCTTTTTGTTTATTTTTAAAATTTTGAGATAGAGTCTTGCTAAACTGCCCAGACTGGCCTTGATCTTGCAACTCTCCTGCCTCAGCCTCCCCAGTGGATTACAGGCATGTGTCACCATGCCTGGTTTCATTTTCCTTCTGAAGAGAAAAGAAAATGTTTAATTTACATGCTTGAAAACTAGTATTCACCTAGTATACTCTAGCAACTAGTTAGGCTTTAAAGCTTTCAGGAAAATCCAAATTTTAGTTTACTTACTACTTAGGTTTAATTTTGAGCTCATAACAATGGATTGAAATTTTATGGAGCAGCAGCTCGAGAACTTTTTTTTTTGATAGCTCTGTAATGATTCTTTTCTAACACTAAACATATGGAAATTATGAGAAAGGAAACTCACTGTAGGACTTAAGAAGACTACTTGCCATTTCTCCTAAGGTGACCCCAAATCTTTAAACTTTGGCTGATACTGCAGTGATGAGCCCAAAGCAAACCTTCACTAGCTGACCTGCTGCTGTGGTGGGCAATGCCTAGTCCATTTGCTCTTCTGTAATTTCTACATTGATCTTAGGGTAATGTCTCAAAAAGAAAAAAAAAAAAAAAGATAGGGGAAAAGGTGGGGAAAAATACAAACAGACACTTTACTTCATATAACTGAGTGATCCTGCCCTGGGACTATCAGTTTGAGATAATTTGGGGCATAAAACTTGATGGAGTTATTCTAAACACATTCCTGTGCCTTTTCTCATTTCCATTAATGAGCCTTCACTTACAACAAAACAAGCAAGTCCAAGGTCAGTGGCTAAATTTTTACTTTTCTTTCTTTTTTTTAAAAATTTTTTTTCAGATATTGATAGACCTTTATTTTATTCATTTATTTGTATGTGGTGCTGAGAATCGAACCCAGTGCCTCACACATGCTAGGTGAGCGCTGTACCACTGAGCCACAACCCCAGTCCAAATTTTTACTTTTCTTATGACTAGTTCTATTAAATTTAGAACAACTGAATCTTGACCTACAGAAGCTTGGATTTTCATGGATGTAAAAAATAATAAGTCCCTAAGATTAAATTTCCAACTGGTGATTGACTACTAATTGAAATGAGTCAGACATAAAATCTCCCCTGCCAGAAGTGAGCCCCCTTTGCTTCTGCAAAGGTGGCTGGTGTTCAACAGTAGATTCCACAATTTTAAGTATTGCTATTTTTCCTTCTATACTGCCCCGTGGTGGCCATCTCCGGCACCTACATCTGTTTGAAGAAGATGTTTTCCAATTAAAACCTTATTATTCCAGGTAGAGAATTCTTGAACCTGAAGCAAAACTAACATTTTGTCACTCTTATTTATGGTTTATATCATGTGTTCTCTATATACCCAATGCCAGTGACATCCTCAAGCAAAGATTCAGGCATCTCCAGGCTTCGAAGGAATCCGTGACCTACAGCAAGGGACATTTGGTTCTCACAAGGAAGAACTACTAATCTCATCTTATGGGAAAGTTTTCTTGGTGAAGCAGAGGTTTGTACCTATCACCATCACCTACCCAGTTTCTTCTGTGACTAATTGTAAGTATTAGTAGGGTGGATGGGGTAAATCAATGGTCAACCAAAACAAGAACTGGTCCATTAAAGGACCAAATAAACATAACCAATTAAACTTACTAGTTCTCACCAGCACTCTGGAAACAATGGAAGATTACAGTTCATTTATATCATTGTTACATCATGAAAATAATGAAATACAAAGGCGCATTATTTACTAATCCCAACCCTCTTGCTCTTTCCCTCAAATAAGGGCGGGCTGGTTCTAGTAAATACATGTTTTTCACAATTATTTTAGCTTTTTTCATGGTTAACAGTCTGTGTCATTACTAGATTTATAATGTTTTTGCAGATCACCATAGTATAATACAGTCATGGACTCTGAAGTGAACTGTCTGGTTTCCAAAGCTTCCACCTTACCATTCAATAGCTGTGTCTCAGTTTTCTCCCCTGGAAAATGGAAAATGACAGCACTCACTGTCTCCTGGTTCCCAGAGTTACAGTAAGAATTCAGTGAGATCATATGTATAAAGCACCTAAAATAGCACTTAGGTGCTCAAAGCATGCATGTTATGATTGCTGAAGTGTGGGGAAAGATCCATCATAAACCACAAACACAACAAAATGTTTATTCAAAACTCACAGTGAAAGATAAATTGTGCTCACCTGTAGAAGGTAAAATAGCTGTTGATAAGTTTCTAGTGTTTTTCTCCTCTCCTTACTCAAGCTTTTGATTCCCTGGTGTTCTGTGTTATTCAATATTTCCATTTCTCCTCCTTTTTTCTTATTCAGTTTTGTTCTGTGTGAGATTACATCCTGCGAAGAATTTTAGGACATGACTACTTTGCACTCTGGTACTGTTTACCTCATCCCTTCGTACCCAGAAGCACACACTGTTGGAAAGATTAATTTCTTGCATTTCCTTCATTAGGAAACAGGAACAGAAAATGTTAAGGAAATGAGCCTTGTAGGTGAATTTGGCTTTTGTAACATGTATTCTCGGAAGCTGTATTTATTTACTCCTAGGATTTAATGTAGGCACCAAGAAAATTCAATAGAGAATAATATTTTTTAACAAATGATGCTGGGACACTGGGTATCCACATTCAAAAGAAAGGAGTCAGACTCCTACCTTACTGCATAAAGGAAAATTCACTCAAAAGAGATCAAAGAATAAAAAATAAGAGCTAAAACTATAAAACTCTTGAAAGAAAAACCAGACATACATTTCTGTGAGCATATCAGAGAAAGTGCTTGAGGTGATCTATAAGAATTAAGCTGCTTCTCTATAAAATTTTTTTTGTAACTAAACACATTACCATTGTTTCAAAAAAAAAAAAAGAGAGAGGGAAGATGAAGATTAAAATCATTTATGATCACTCAATTTTTTTTCTGACCTTTCTTCAGTAAATTTTTTTTAGAGTAAAAGAAATCACAATATTTTAGGTACTATTTTCTATATCTTGCAAATCATTTTTATCTGCCCTTAAATAGTCTTCAAAAACATTTTTAGTGGTTATATGACATACATACACTGGTCCTCAATTTATTGTTTAAGCTGCTTCCCACTTATATAGTACTAAAAATAAAGCTTTAGTAATTTAATAACTAAAAATGCTATTATTAATGTTAGGATCAAAGACAACATACTTAATAATCATAGTTTAACTTCTAATAAATATTGGATATATACTTGGTGTTTGAAAATATAAGTTGAAAAATTATATGTTTGTGTGTGTGTGCTTGTTTTTGTTTTGCTTGGGACAGAGTTTTGCTGTGTGGCCCTGGCTGGTTGTGAACTGTGGATCAATCAAGTGATCCCTCTGCTTCAGCCTCCAGAGGAGTTGGGACTAGAGATAAACCCCACCCTGACTGATTGAAAAATTAATCTTATTTCGTAGTGCTATCAATGAGCAATAAATGGCTTTAATGCTTTTAAAAAGCACAACAACATCACAAACATTCAGAGAGATCTGGAAATCTGCCCTGGTTGTATTTCTTCAAGATATATACTATTTAACTACTGATTTGTAACTAAGCCCTCATTTTGAAACAGTTCCTGTTTACAGTTTTATGGGGACAGGGTACAACAGCAGTTTGAGGTTATAAAAAAGAATTCTTTGCAGGACCTTCTGGAATATATTATACTTTAGAAATTTACATGTGAATCAAATACAAATACATAATTTTTAAATGAAGTACTACAGTTTTTCAGGATAAAATAAGAAATACAAAAAATTTAAATTGCAGTTTTATTTTTGAATGTTTAGGAAACATGACCATGTCCTATTTGTACGCTGCTCTATTTTCCCCTCTGACTCTTTCCCTGGTGTCCTCATGAGGTCTGGAGGACAAGGGTGGGACATTCGTACATCCACCGGACAGGTATTCCATGGCTGCTCACTTACTCTCCATCTTGGACCCACTGTAGCTTTCTCTGAACTTCTGGAAGGTTAGCTTTCCTCTTTGACCTATTAGTTTCCTGAAAATTGATTTGGCATATCGGAAAGGAACAGGGACATGGAGAGAGGTCTTAGAAATAGTATCTTGGGCAAAAGTAAGACAGCTCTCATTAAGAACAGGCTTCACACAGATACAAAACCCACAGCATTATTTATTTAGAAGCTATTAATGGGTGTGGTACCACTCTGTAGGGGACATTTTGGAAATATGTAGGAGTGTTTTTGGATGTCTGAATCAGAAGGCACTTGTGGTTTCTGTGGGATGCTAGAGATGACAGATGATCTATTGTTCAGCAATTTGTGGGGTGGTTCTGCTTAAACAATTATCCCACCCCCATTTTTCATGACAGGACTTTAAATATTCTTCTGGTCATTCACACAGGTCAAGATTCTGAGCCTAGAATCTTATTGTTTTACATATATGCACAATAGACTTTCTCCACACAAGATATTTTAATATACATCAGATTTTCTAGGACTGTAACTGCTATGTATATTGGGGGCAGACCACACTTATTCTGAGTTTTCTAAACTATTGTTCTCTATTTTAGAAAATGAGGTGTCACCTATTCTGTCACTCAGGGCATCCATCTGTGGCACCCTTGATCTGTGGTGATTCTGGGAAGAGGCCCAAGCCCTTGATAACTTTATGTTATCTTGTAATGTCATAAGGCCTGTATATTTTCACATTTAGATATGTAGTTTTCAATATGAATCACTTCATTTTTATTTCTTTCATATTTATACAAAGGTTTTAGTTTTATTATGAAAGCACATGTAAGTACAGTTTATTATATGTAAATTTCATTTCAAAATGGTAAAATAATCTTGGAAAATATGTCATAAACAGGGGGCATAGAATTTTGTTGTGCTGTGAACCACTGTCTTAGCTGGACCAAAGTGCCAGGAGCATATACGTGTCCCTCTTCTTCCTCCTAGCAGCCAACAGGCTTGCAAGCCCCACTGACCTCTAGTGTGATCCTATTCTTCACCAGGAGTCCAATCTTGAGGTCCATCAGGTTCAGGTCTTTCTCCAGTTGTTGATTGGCCCTGATCTTGGTTACTACTTCTTCCCTTAATCGTGCTACCTCCAGCTCCTCCTGGAAATCCAAGTCGCTTTGGTCCAATAGGTGCACAAATTTGCGGATTACAGTTAATGGTGGGTTTTCAGAGCCAACTGCAGGGAGAAGAACAGAATACTTTTTAGTATTGGGAAATTAGGAAGGCTTGGAATTATTATCAACAAGAAAAAAAGTAGGCCTATAAAGGCAGGATTGCCAGAAAAATGTATCAATAAAAGTACTTCTGGAAGAAAACATTCTGTATCATGAAAATTTGGAAAACTGCCATGGTTGTATTTCTTCAAGATATATACTATTTAACTACTACTTCACACAGATACAAAACCCACAGCATTATTTATTTAGAAGCTATAAATAACGGATCATATAAACAAATGTACAAAATGGATACTGTCTGGCCCAGTATTTTCTAGTTATCTAATACTCATTTGTCAGCTGTCTGTCACACTGTTCCCAGGACTCATGCACTGAGAAGACAGTACTATCTGCACCTTATTGATGAAGAACATGGAAAACTTAAGGCAAGTGACCTCAGCTCTGAGGCCTTGTGGCTGAGCCAGATAAGAGATTTACGTTCTTACTGCAGGAAGCAGAAAGTGGAAGCCTAAAGGATCTTTGGGAAGGAGCCAGAACTGGGTGAAAGCTGAATTAGAAAGGAAATGAAGGAAGACTGTTAAGGCCCAACAGGAATCAGTGTGATGATAAGAGGAATGAGCATTCTCCTTGACAGAAGTAAAAAGATTTTAGAAATTGAAAGTTGGTCTTTGTCCTTCCAGTGTGGACCAAGGGAGACTCTGCTTTAGCCTCAGTCACTGGGAGAGAGGTTTCTCATATAAATTCTAAGAGGGTTCCCTTAGTAATTTTAGGCTGTAATTGCCTGGCATTCTGACTCTTAAAAAGATATCTTTTAAAATACATTTGGTGAAAATCCTGTCAGCTGCCTCAAGGCACTGAGTTGGCGAAGCACTGACATGGCGGCGCTTGGTGGTGGTGGTGGGGTGGGGGTGAAAGAAGAATGGAGGAACTTTAGATTATGTAGAGGGAAATAAGAGGGGCGGGGGTGTGAAAGATGGTGGAATGAGACAGACATCATTACTCTGTGTACATGTATGATTACATGAATGGTATGAATCTACATCATGCACAGCCATAGAAATGAAAAGTTAGACCCCATTTGTGTACAACGAATCAAAATGCAGTCTGTAAAAATAAAAAAAATAAATTAAAAAAATCTTTTTAAATGTGCTTTGGCGAGAGCAGCTCTGAGTTAACTATAAGTCTGTAAAAATAAAAAAATAATTAAAAAAGACAAAAAAATAAAATAAAACATTAGCAGGAAAAAGAAAAAAAAAAGAATAAACTGACTGAGATGAAAGACACAGTAATACAAAGATGACCTGAACCAGTCCTGGGGCCTTAGCAGGTCTTCCTTGTACTTCCAGCTTGGTTCTGTGGTGTTTTGACACTTAAGGAATAAGAAGAGTTAAACCAATAACACAATTTACGGCATGAACCCAGCATCAACAACCAAATACAGAGTCATTTAGGTTTCTAGATAGGACAAAGATGTTTGTCATTATCACCTCTGGGAGATGAGATTTTTTTTTTTTCTTTTCCTTTTTAATTCTCATTAATTTATTATATATTTTATCCTTCAGGTAAGGTATATATGTGTGTGTGGAGAGGGATGATAGGCCAGTTAATTAATGGTTTAAATGTAGGCTTATCTTCTGGTTAACTCTTTTGCTTTAGGTTGTTGATTCTACTTCAAATATAATACAAAAATAGCAATTATGCCACTCCATTCTTTTTGAGGAAGAAATCATACCCACTCTGCTTATCCCTTCCACTTACAAATAGGAAAGCCCTTTCCTGTTACACAGTCTGAGATGATCAAAGTCTACACGACACAGTGGCATCATCCTCTGTTCTTGGAGTCGCCTCTGAAGCCACTAAGCTGGAAAGAACTTGTCTTTGATGACTAATAAGGAATTCAGGCTGTGTTTCTGAAGGCTCTCACTTACCCAGTGTTTTGTAGTCATCCCTAGCTTTGTTTGCTCTCAACAGGGACTGTATTTTCACAATTTCATTTTTCTGCAAAACATTGAGACAAGTCATGATCCCAGAGTCCCATCTGCAGCACCATTTCAGAACTTAGAACTTTAAGAACTGATAGTACATTACAACTGATACTGTTTAGAACTGATGATCCTTAGACACAGTGTGTTTCCTTTTTTTTTTTTTTTTTAAGAAGGGGTCACATAAATTAGCTTCAAAGTATATTAAGACAGTAGGGGGACTGTTTAAAGAGATCAAAAGAGAGAAACAGATTTCAACATAGAACTTTGATGATTCAGTCTCTGTTCACATATCTGTTTAAAGTTTCTGGAAAACATTTCTCCAATCAGCTTCAACCTAATCAGTGAAGAGTTAGAAAACTGTACATGCAATGCTGGAAAATACTTCTCTAGGATCTTCTCTCCTATTACTATCCCACTGTTTTCTTCTTACTCTCTACCCCTGACTGATGAAGTCTTACTCTCAATATAACCTCTCAATAAAAAATGTAAATTTTCAAACACTATCACATTAGGCTCTAACGCCTATTCTTTCCTAAGTGATCATTGCCATCATTTAATAAAAATCATTCAGTGCTAACCAACATTCAATAAACATTCATTTAGTTCATTTTCAATCCTGTTAAAAACCCGCATGCACTTGTCTTACATGATCCATGAAATACTGTAGTCGTGAAACGTAGCTCTTTCTTGCTTTTGCCATTCGGAACCAGGACTGAATCTAAAATTAAGTAAAATGGAGGAATCAAAGTGATCACCAAACCATGCTTTAATATAATTTTTTTTGTGTGTGTGTGTGTGGTGCTGGGGATTGAACCCAGGGCCTTGTGCATGCAAGGCAAGTACTCTACCAACTGAGCTATATCCCCAGTCCTTTAATATAATTTTATATAATTTTTCTAAAAATAATAAAAAAATGAGCAGATTGTTAAATCATATCTAAAGCCTGTCCTTCACTTCCCCTTTCTTTTATTGCTTTTCTCAGGGGGTTCAAAACACTTTTCTACCCTTCATTCCACTTCCTTAACAGGAGGGAGGTGGGAGAGGTATGTAGCTTTGTGCTATTTTCTTTTAATCTTAAATAAAAACCAAGAGAGCAAGGCATTTTGCTGAGAGTTGCATGACTCAGGGAATCAAATTAAACCAGATCCAGGGTTTCATCATCGTCCTTTAAATGTAACCAATATCCTTTAGATGTCTACAGGAAAATATCTCAAGATGTTGCAGAGGGACCAACTGCTACCAACAGTTTTCTGAGGGAATCAGCATGTGTACCATAGTGAACACACAGCATTATTTGGTTTAGGAGGTAATGTACAATGGATCTAGACCATGTCATTCTCCGACTTTACTGTTTAAAATGTCTGTTTAATGAATCTCATCTGATTCCAGTATCTATCCACTTCTGTTGTTCTAACTCTCATCTGGATTTTCAAGTTGTCTACAAGCTCATTTTTGGACAGTCCTTTGGCTTTTAGCTCTCTGTGTGCTGTGAACACAGTGCTTTTGATTGCTCTAGCTCAGAATTATCTGCCTGGGTAGAAAGCTGGGTTAGACTAGCTCAACATTCAAGTACATATCCTAAATTAGCCCTACTTCCTCTTGTCATTTGTTTTGCATTTGCCTTACAACTAAGGCTTTCTACTGGTATGTTTGAGCATTCTAAATATTACTAGCAAATATGAGAAAAGGTACATGAACTAAGGCTGGGTTCCCCCTGGAGATTAAATAATCAATTTAGACTTTCTAGACAAATTGAGAACATTTACTGGTTATAGAATCATTTTTCACATGATTCTCAAAACACATAAAGGATGTAAAATAATTATAGTGGCTCAATTGACTTGTTTGAAGATGATCAGTCTAAGTGAGTAGCAGAGTTGGGATTTAAACCCAGGACTGGCTTCAAGACTCATGCATACCCTTCTTGCAACTTTGTATTCCGGAATCAAAACAAAGTGAGGGGAAAAGTTTAAGCCAAGCACTTGATGTGGTAGGAAAGGATATTTACCTTCACAATAGAATCAACGTTATCAACGAACATTTTTCGTCTGGCCATATATGTCTTCTGTTGTGTGTATCTCTTCCAAAAAGCCTAAGGAAAAGTGAGTTACAGAGTCACTGATGAGTGAGTTTCCCACAGTTGATTAAAGTGTAAGCACAGAGCACATCTCAGGAGGCACTGAGTGGGGACACCGCCAGAAGCTCCCCTTCTGAATTTCACCTGGATTCCATCTCCAGGGGTGGGCATTTAACTGGGGCAGAGCACACCAGCTCATGGCTAGGACTTGCCCCAAGAGGGGGAAGGAATAGTGAGGGTTGAAAGCTTTCCCAGCTTGCAAGCTTATTTTACCAAGGGTCTGGGTGATAGAATAATAAAGTAGAAGTACCCTCAACACACAGTCTTAACTGGGTGCTGGTGTTATTTGGCAACAACATAAAATGCTTAAAAATAGTGGCTAATAAATATCTTTAATCCAATGAGTGGTCCACCATAGCCCAGACTGGAAAGGAAGACACTCCACTAACTTGTGACCCTGACTCCCTGAAAACATGAGTGCTAGTGATTAGTCATTTATTATTTTATATGTTCATACATAAAGTTTAATGATACTTCATTAAAGTATCTTTACTTGACTAATATAATAATGAGAATTTTTATAGGAGACATTGATAAAAACTGGATATAAACTGCTATCATTAGAATGATTAACTGTGTAATTGTTAGTAGTTGATTTCAATTCATTTTGAGCATCTTTTATTAAATTCATTTGTAACTCACCCTATTTCTCTGATCTTGTTTTCAAGTCAGAAATGAAATATAAGTTCTTGTTAAAAGGTGAAAAAACAGTAGTTGAATTATTTTTGTCATTTTCTTTTCACATCTGCATATATTAATCTGTCTTACTCATTCTTTTGAAAAAGTGTATGTGGAATTTTATGACTTCCAAAATAATACACTTCTTTGTAAAGACTCGAAACGAAAAAGTCAGAATAGAATCAAAACGATTAACAGAGCCTTTACTCCAGACTTCCCCTCTCAATTTGCATCCCTGGAAATAACAATTATGCTTTAAAAATTTAATTAAAAATTATTGATTCGCAGAAAGCTGCAAAAATAATATATTGAGTTCTAAGTACTCTTCATCCAGCTTACCCAATGGTAACATCTTACAACTACACTTTTAAAGCAATCCACAATAGTGTTAGAAAACAAGAAGGCACATAGATTGAAAGGTATGAGAATTCTTGTAAGAGAGAAGGCAACTGAAATTGATCTGGAAGAGGGGAAAAAAAAAAAATTCAACAAAAACATGGAAAGATCTTTGAGATGGCTCTAAACTTGAGAGAGCCTTGAGTAGCCATTTTGGGGAATTATCACTTTATCCATCTGTCAATCAGGGACAAAAAAGCATGGGGGTGGGGCTTGAGAAAACTACAAAAGGGTATAGACTTTTAGAAGGAATTTAGCAATATCCAATTTAAAAATTGTGAAAGGCTATCCTGTTTTCCAATATATCCAGCCTGGGAGTGAAAAAAAAAATATATATATATATAAGGATTTTTCTTGCAGCATTGCAAAACCAAAAATGTGCACAGAGCAGGAGGGATTCTCACCAAGAGGGTAACAGCTGGGGCCAGTCCTGTACTGCACTCAAACCAAGGGATGTTACACAGCCGCTGAGAAAGAGGTAGGCACATTGCTAACCAGGGAAGCGTTCTGTATCTGGAGGAATAGGAAGCTCTCCAAGATAGATTGCCACACTTATTTATGATATCTTACATTAGCAATAAATACCTAAAATAATACATACTTCTCCCTTTCACACATCTTTACTCTCCTCCACTTATAATCATTTAAAGTAATTCTCCATATATTTGGAACCACATCAGAGTTATAATTTTCATTTACATGGGCAAACAATGTTAAAAACTCAAGAGGAGAAGACAAATGCATTGTGTTTACTCTCCATTTTTTTTCCTATTGATGTTTCAGAATTCCTATTCTCTTTCAGCACTTGAAAACTGTCTGAACGTCTGAGGTTCTTATGAAAAATCCTGTCACGTAGTTGTCTTTCTCCTAGGTAAGCTGTCCTTTCTGCCTATTGCTTTCAAGATTTTTTTTTTTTTTTTTTTTGGTACTGGGGATTGAATCACTGAACTACACCACCAGCCCTTTTTATTTTATTTTAAGACAGGGTCTTGCTAAGTTGTCTAGACTGGCCACAAACTTGTAATCCTCCTGCCTCAGACTCACCAGTTACTGGGTTTTTTTATCTTGTGTTTTTGGAAGTTTGGCTATGATCTGTTTTGGTGTAATTTTCTTTGGGTTCATCCTATTTAGAATTGCTCAGAGCTGGGTGTGGTGGTGCATGCCTGTAATTCCAGCAGCTTAGGAGGCTGAGGCAGGAGGATCTTGAGTTCAAAGCCAGCCTCAGCAACAGTGAGGCGCTAAGCAACTCAGTGAGAACCTGTTTCTAAATAAAATACAAAATAGGGCTGGGGAAGGGCTGGGAATGTGGCTCAGTGATCAAGCGCCCCTAAGTTCAATCCCTGGTACAAAAAAAAAAAAATTGCTCAGGTTCTTACATCTGTAGTTTTGCATCTTTTGTTACACCATAGAATCATTCACTATTTTTTCAAGGTCTTATTCAACATTGCCCCTTTTTCCTCTCCTTTGGGACTTTGATGACACAAATACCAAATATTTTATTATAGTAGCACAGATATCTGAGGCTCCCATTCAATATTTTGTCAGTCTAATTTTTTGGTTGTTTAGACCTAGGAATTTCTATTGCTCTGTTCTTTAATTCACAAATGAGTTCCTCTGTTCATTGCATTCTGTGTTGAGACTATCCACTGAGTTTTTCACACATGCTATTGTATTTTTAAGTTACTGCTTGGTTTTTCTTTTCCTCTATTTCCTTGCTGAGATTTTCCAAAACGCTTTATTTCAAATGTGTTTGTAATTGCTCATTTTTATGACGGCTGCTTTAAAAATCTTTATTGGCAAATGCGAACATCTCTGCCATCTTTCTGTTGGCATCTCTTGACTTTGTTTTTTAATTGATGTTTTTTTCTTGCTTCACGGCATGATGATTTATGTGAATGAAATATCCAAATTGCCTGAGTGATAGAAACTGACAATCTGGATACTGAGAGATGCTGGATCTTATTTGGTCCTTCAGGTTCAGCTGGCTTTCCTGACACTGACTCAGCAAGGGAAGAGGGTGCTGCCTCGTTACTGGAAGATGGAGGCTAACGTCTATGTTTTCCACGTGTCCTTGCAACAGAGATGGGGAGGGGGTCCACATTACTGCCGGGTGGAAGTGGGAACTCCAGCAATCTTGGAGCTCTGCTGATAGCACTCTATGTGGAGTGGTAGAAGTACCTCCTTACTATTCCCCCTGTGGCTTCCACTGACTAGAAGGTGTAAAAGTGCTGACTATCCCCCATGCCTCTGCTTCCTTTGATACCACCTAGCAGGAAGAGGGAAGGCTGGGTGCCTTGTCACAGTTCAGGCTCTCTACTCAGTTTTTTTTTTAGTTGGTGTTTAAGTACTTTTTTTAAAAATAAAAAGTATTCTAATTAGTTATACATTACAGTAGAATGTACTTTGACATATCATTCATAAAGGGCGTATAACTTCTAATTCTTCTGGTTGTACGTGATGTAGAATCACGTGGGTCGTGTAGTCATACATGCACATAGAGTAATAATGTCCCATTCCTTCCACTGTCCTTCCTACCCGCAAGCCCCTCCTTCTTCATTCCCCTCTGCCTAAGCCAAAGTAACCCCACTCAGTTTTTGTGTCATGGGAGGGAAAGGGTAAGTTTCTTCTATAGTGTTTGGCTATGGCAGAGAGGTTATTAGCTATAAGTTTTGTTCTGTCCTGCTAGGTTGTGCCTTTCCTGTTCCTTGACTATGGGAATAGGTTTTTGCTGTAGCTTTTCTTGCATTATACCTATTGGTTTTTCTGGGTTGCCAGCCTCTTTGGCTCCAAGTCAGTGATAAATGAGGCAAGAATAAAACCCACAAAATACATCGCTATGTCATACTTGTTCCCTACTCAGACTGCCTTTTTTCTCTCCACTTCGCAGAGTGCTATGTTTACGTACAGTATTTGGGGCTTTTAGTTGTACTTTGATGGGGTAACAGGGAAGAGTACACGTATTCTAGGTCCCTAGAAGTGGAAGTCAAGCCCAAGTAATTTCTAAGTTCCCAAAGTTTTATAGTTTTTGAAATTATTAAGGCCAAAAGGATTTATTCCTTGATAGAGTCCATGATCTTTTTATTTAAATCCAAAGCATCAAAAGCAGTTATGGCTCAGGAGGATCAATTGAAAAGTTATTAAAACTAACAATTCATCTGGATGGCTAGTTATAATATTGACAAATTTTCCATATGTAAAAAATAAATGACAACATGATAAAGATGTTATTCACAATAGCAGAAAAAAATCAAGCACATGAGTAAACCAGAAATATGAAGGAATAAAATTATAATACTATACTTTGGGACAGATTAATAAATGGACAGAAAATACTAATATCAGAATTGGACTCAGTGACTCAGTGGTAGAGCGCTTCCCTAGCATGTATAAGGCACTGGGTTCAATTCTCAGCACTGTATATAAATAAATGAATAAATAAATAAATAAATAAATAAATAAATAAATAAAGGTCCATTGGCAACTAAAAAAATATTAAAAAAAAGAAATGGGAAATTCATTATCAGAAGGATGCTGATGTTCCCACCCCCAAAAAGAAATCTTAACACTTCATAAAGAAATAAATTTAGGAATAGGCTTAGAACTTTGTCAAATAACTATTAAGGTGAACACATTTTTTTTTCCTCTTGTTAAACCTTTTATGGTGGGAAAGAATTACAAAGAAAGATAAATTTTCTAGGGATTTAATACTGGAGTGATTTTAACAATACTTCTCAAACATCAAAGTGCACATAAAATCATCTGATAATTTTAAGACACAGATCAGAATTCAGAATATCTGAAGTGGGGCTTGAGAATCTGTACTTCTAAGAAACTTCTAGCCAATGATAGTGCTGGTATGTGGCCCACACTGTAAGAAAGATATAAGCAACCAAAGTGAAGGATTTTTTTTTTTTTTTTTGGTGGGGGGTACTAGGGATTGAATTCAGGGGCACTCAACTACTGAGCCACATCCCCTGCCCTATTGTGTACCTTAATTTGTAGATGATTAGGACCATGTCAATCTGACTGGTTGTAAACTAGCGTTGGGTCTTAATGGTTCATATATTTGGGTGAGTTGCACGGTTTTAAAATACAAAAGAGCAATTATATGAAAGTCTATTATGCATCACATTCCTTGATCCATGCTTATAGCAAAATAAGACACTGTTATTAGATCAAGTTCTTACCTTGCTTTTCCAGGATTATTGAAACTCGAGAAATGCTATTAATCTCCATTTACCCAGATTCACAAACACTTTGAATAAGTAATCTATCATCATAGTAACAGAATATCTAATATTAAACCATTCTTACATTGTCCATCCTGCATTATTCCTCTAATGTACTAATTCAATGCTTACCACTAGTATTTACCTTAAGAATTCATCATTATGTTTCATCTCATAATTGATTGGTTTTTTTGGTACCGAAGATTTAACCCAAGGTCACTTTACCACTAAGCTATATCCCTAGCATTCCCTCATCCCCTCACCCTTTTTTTTTTTTTTTTTTTTTTAATTTTGATACAGAGTCTAAGTTGCTTAGGGCCTTGTTGATTTGCTTAGGCTGGTCTTGAACTTGTGATCTTCCTGTCTCAGCTGCTGGTCATAATTTATTATTTATATAGATTTCTCTGGAAGCTTCTACATTTATGAATATGTTTTAGTCACCTTTCCAAACAAAGGCAACTTGGCTGGGTATAGAATTTTTAGTCTATAGAAACAGAAATACTCTATGACATATATTTTATTTGTTAGAGTTCTGCATTCTTCTTTTTCAGCTTATAAATTTTAATTCCATCAAACTTGACTTTTCTAATGCTGTACTAACAATAGAACTCCTGTGCATAGTCATAAAATTAAATTTCTCACCTCGCAAGCACAAGGCCCTGGGTTCAATCCCCAGTACCGCAAAAAAAAAAAAAAAAAAAAAAAAAAAAAATCAATTTCTCCTAGTTAGAGGATGTTTATTATAAATAAACATGGGAGAAAGGAGCTCTAGATGAAGATGTAGAAGAACACTAACTAAACTAACACACTAAACCATAATGGCATTCAGAAGCAGTTTTTAATAGAAAATTATGGATGGAAAACATTCAGAAAAATGTCATTCTTGCTGGGCACAATGGCATATGCCTGTAATCCCAGTGGCTTGGGACGCTGAGGCAGGAGGATCTCAAGTTCAAAGTCATTCTCAGCAACTTAGTGAGGCCTTAAGCAACTTGGTGTGAGACCCTTTCTCAAAATTAAAAAATCAAAAGGGCTGGGGATGTGACTCAGGGTTAAGTGCCCCTAGGTTCAATCCCTGACACCAAAAAATAAAAAAAAAAAAATCTATCTATCTATCTATCTATCTATCTATCTATCTATCTATCTATCATCTATCTATCTATCTATCTATCTATCTATCTATCTCAATTTTATTCTCTTGCCTGGTCTGAGCACTTGTGGGAAGTTTTATATTGGCCATCTAATTTGTTCTGTTTTCTTCTACTCTAAATATATTTCCTGTATAGTGCATCTGTAACGAAGAAATCTTTCAAACTACCTAGACCTCAGAGGTTATTGCTATGGTTTATCGATTTTCATGGTCAATCTGGAAAATCTGATTTGCTGAATTGGTTGTCTTAACTGATAACTGGTACAGTAATAACCCAGTACAGTAATATTTGAATTACCAATGCTAAATCCTAAAGCACAAATTCTCACATGATGTTGGTCAGACAAGAAAGTCCTAAACATTTTCCTCGTCTCCCTTTCTCCTCAAGAACAAAATTCAGCAGTCTACGGGGATAGATTCTATTAAAATAATGTGATAATCAACTCCCCAGTGGGGTCCTCCTCCCCTTCCTTCCAGTCCTCGGACTCTGCCACTACTGGCAATCTGGAGTTGATTCACATAAGCCATTTCTTTTTCTCTGCCTGGATGCTTGCAACACTCCCTGACCTGTACTTCACAATTCAGTAACTCCTAGGTCCAAGTTTTGGAATTTGCCCTCCAAAAGTATTACATCCTTATCAAAAGTGGTATTCCAGCTTTCTTCAGTTCAAGGGGGATGGGGAACTTTCTTCCAGTATGTACTTACGTATTTTTTCTCATTTCCTCCTATGCCATTCCAATGATCTCAACATTGGATCATCACTCTCTGTCCTCCAGGTCATCATCTCTATTACCTAATCATTTATTGAGCATCAAATAACAACATGCTGGGGAGTGCTGCTATGTGAATTATTCCATGCAATCCTCACAATCCCACAGTAAAATGGACATTATGACCTCTGGATGAGAAAATGCATTTTTAATCATTCATTCTTTCTGTCAGCTGTTTATATATTTTGTTAACCTCTATAGATCTGTTTCAATCCTTTTCAATACCTGTTTCAAGTATTCAGTGTCCATTTTGCATTCTGCTGTTTTAGATTAATTTGTATCCCATGATGTCATTATTTGAGTTTCCATGTTTGTCAGCTGTCTTTTCATTTTATTCTATGTCTTGTTTCATTAAGTCCATATCTTAGTAAGTCCCTTGAGTAGGAATTTATAAGCAATTTTAGTGTGAAATTTTCTTCTGGCTTCTGAAAGAGCAACCTTAGATATTTACTTCATTTATATTTTACAGGTCATATACTTCTTTCTGTTTTTGATATAAAGTTTTTGTTCTTATTTATGAGATAGTTTTCACTTATTTCCAAACTTACAGAACTTTATCAGACCTTCTATCTCTTCAAAGATAATGGCTATGTAGATTCTCCTTCCTTGACTTCCTTCTGTGTTAACCTGGGCACTTTCTGATTTATTTCATAAGCATTTGAGACAGAGTGTTGGATGGGTACATTCTCTGTACCACTCTTCAGTTCCTCTGCAGGAGACTGAGGATGGCACAGGGTGGTGGAGCCTGGGTATGCCTGGTCTGGGCTATAAACTTTCTTTCCAAATTTGTGAAGTCTGTTAATCTGGGGCTAATTCAGCAAGCTAGGAAGGTTGAGCTGTTCTATGCAGAGGAAGCCCTTAGCTATTAGAACATTTCTCTAGTTCAGGATGAACAGTCACTTTGGTGGGAAATGAGATGAGCATGACACCCTTTTTTCATGGTCTTATGGCTTTGTTGGTCACGTTACCGGATAGTACATTTACTTCTGGTTCTCATCTGTGAAGCTAACTTACCTTTGGACCTTGTTAAGAAACTGCCAGAAGAATGAAAAGAAGGCATGGTGGGGTGAATTCAGAGTGGGATGGCTTTTTCAATCCTGCTCCTCTGCTGAGGTGGAGGAACATGGCTCCAAATGACTGTTTCTATCCTTCCCCAGTCCTCTCATGACTTGAGCCCTGGGTTTGAATGCCAGGGAGATTCTATACTGAAGGGCTTTTCAGTATGTCTCCCAACTGTGACACTGGTCCATATCCCAAGATTGGAGAGCACAGGGTAATCCAAATTGTATCACATCAGTTCACACTTTGAATTTTGTAGAAATCTTAGCATCAATGTAGCATCATTGCAGATTCTATTTTTTAGGCTTAGGTTCACATCCTGTTTATTTATATAAGGAGTAACTAGAAAACTCATTGGCTCACCTAGAAAAATCTCTTGAATGTCTGGTTTTAGCAAAAATTTCTTTGAAAAATTCATTTCTGCCTTGATAACATCTTGGGCAAATTCAAACACTTGAATATCTATCATATGCAAGACACAAGAAGACAAATATTTGTAAAACTTATATTCTGCCCTGAATGGCATTACATTTGAGTGGGGAAAGTAGATGAGCTCACTGAGGACCACAAAAGAGAAGCTCTTCAGTGGAAAACTTTCAATTTAGGAAATTTCATAGTTAATTGGTCAAAGAAAAAACCCATCAGTCAGTCAATAACAGTATCACGTTAGACTTGTGAAAAAATGGGACAAACACACAGTATTTTGGAAGGCACTGTGGTGGTTGGTAGAGGGCACTAGGGGAACAGGGTCTGGCAAATTCCTCTCTTCCCAGCTGGAAAGTTCAACAAGTCACGCAGGCCTATGTATCACTTACAATAGCAACAACAATGAATGGGGGAATGAGGATTTCTCCTGCAAGCCTAAGTGAAGGGTGACAGATTACATAAGGGAGAAAAGATTCTCTTGGAGATGCTAACTCTCTTCTTCTGTTCTTTCAGGCTAGAAAAAGCTTGATGCCATTCAACATCCATTTACCAGTAAAACCCAAAGTTGGGTAGAAGGTGACATATAGAGATCCAGCTTTTTAGAAAAGCATATTTTCAACTTTGATCTGAGATGTCCCTTTTGACTCCAACCTGGTTGGTGGCAGGTAGATCTGTGCAAGTCTATAATGCCCCAAAATACTCTCCACAAATTAAAAGTCAATCATCAAGATACTTCCCATCTGAAAGTATTACTAAAGTAGATGAGGAAGCATTGATTCGGTAAAGATGTGCAGTCAGAATTGTTTACCAGAAGGCTCATAGTAGACTGTCCTGTTTTCAAATAAATCATTTTCAAGGGATAGGACAGTTTGCTGTTAACCAGTCGTAGATGATTCAACATACCTGTATTTTGACCACATTTGCTTCTTGTTCATACAAAAATGATTTCCTAGCTTCAAACTCTTTCCTAAGGAGGGATCCTGAGCTTGTATCTTTAAGGTGAAGAAACAAATCTTCTGAAGCAGACCACATCTTCTCACGGATGTAATTTACTGTGATTTCCTCAATGATGTCCTGGCAAGAGATATTTCTTATGGTTACACTTCACACATCAGGTGAAAGGACGCACAGAATAGCCTCTGGAAAGAGTATCTTTTAGAAAATGATATAGATCGTTCTTTTTGGCTTGGTTTAAAAACAGATTTAACCAGAGCCAAGGGATGAACTGGCTTAGTTTCTTTCTAGAGACATAATTTTGGAATCCTTTGAGACTCATGCTGAGGTATCATGAGATGGTGGTTGAATGATCTCAGGCTTTGGAGACAGAGATGTACCGATGATGCTGGCAAGAACCAGGGGTAAAGCCTGAGCTCCACAGAACATAAAAGGGACAAGGATGACTAGCATAAGGACATGTATCACCTCATCCTTCCTCTGGCTGCTGAGGAAAAGACCTCAGTGTCCATGAAGTCCTGGCTTCCCTTTCTCCTTACTCCCCCAGGACAGAGCAGGAAAGCCCTGCAGTGAGCTGGGGGAACACAAAGTGATGCTCAGGGACAAGTAAAATACTTGGGGCAGAAGGCAAAGGGGTGGAAGAGGAAAGACAAGCACCTGTAACAAGGCCAGACAGAGGAAATCTAGAGGAATGAGAAACAAAGGAAGAAGGGGGATTGTGACAAGTTTTTATGTCGGCTATGAACTGGGTTTACTATTTTGTTCGTTGTGACATTTAAGCAAAGACAAGATTCACTTCTGCAACTGAAGACTTATCCAATGTAACTAGAACCAATAGTTGGTTAATTTAAATAGTTAAAAGTGAAGTTATTCAAAGACGACATATATAAATATATATGTATATATATACACATTCATTGAATAAAATCAGTGACTTTAGGTTGTTTAGAAGAAATAAATTGAAAATGAAACAAAACACAGGGTGAGCCCCTCCACCTAACAGACTGATGCACAATATAACACAAAGTTATACCTGAGGCATCTTTGGATGCCACGGGAGCAATTATGGATTCCAAATTTTAACTCTTCAATGCTGCTTCTTCACAATCTGGTACATCTTTTCGATCATGGCATAAGATTTTTTAGTATTTTCCATAATCTCATTTTTTTCAAAAATTTAGCACTAACAATCCATTGCTCTAATAAAAATTTAAGAACTTTGAAAATCTGAAATTAGCTTCAAAACTATGTTCTTCAATCTCTTCTTATCATTTAGGATTTTTGTCATTTATTGTTGTCAGACTCTGGCCACAATTTTCCTGTTTTTTTTTTTTTTTTAGCACATATTGCTACACTGTGATATGTGATGTTATTGATTTTTAATGATTCAATAAGATCTATATTGGTATTCTATTTTTCTTCTTGAAGATGGAACATGATCATTGTCAGTATTTTCTCTTTAAACATATTACAATGCCTGGTCCATCAGCAATTTCCATACTTTTTGGGTCCAACTTATGGTCTTAAATTCAAAGCAATCTTGGTGAACATTCCTTCAAGAGAATTTCCCCCTGGGAACCATTACTCACTTTTTATAGGTCCTATATATCTCTGTCAGAAAAACATCTAGTTCTTGAGATGCATCTTGTGTTATTAATTCCAGAGGAATGGGTACATGATATGCCCTTAGAGATATGGCTGGTTATGTCAAAAACAACACAATAGTGGAACAGTGGAAAAGACTATAGACTAGAAATTAGGAGCACTGGGGGTAAACATCTGCTTATTGATGGATTCTGTGGAAGTTGCAGAATTGGTAGAAGTTGCTTTTTCCACTCTGTGCCTCCATTTCCTCACTCAGAGAAATGGAAGATGATATTTGCTCTATCACCTCTTGGAGAATGATTCTGGGATCAAACTCAAGTGAGGGTGTGCTGGAAATTGAAACTCTATGCTAACCAAGGGTATCTGGCTATGTTTGTGGTTTCAGAAGACCTTATTTGTAGAGCTACACATTTGGGGGGTATTTGTGGGCACACCAGTTAAGAAAGATTACTTTTGGCCAAAACTTATAACAGATACCTTGTTGTAAGTATTGATTCTATTTTCATAGCCCTCCAATGCACATTCCGGTGATATCTATCCCATGAACTGCTTTTAGATAAGTCCCCTTTCATTTTAGGAAACTTTCATGAAGTATCTAGTTGTTATTTCCATGTTCCAAAAAAGTAAATAGTCAGATCTAATAAAGCCATGGTCACAAAGAGGCCAATCTCTTGCTAAGCTGCTCCTTTCATTCCTTTACATAGAAGAAAGAACTAAAAAAATGAATGAAATTACATGGCCTAGAACTAAGACCAGGAAGAGCTCACTGGCCTTACTTTTTCTTACAGTTTTGCTCATAAATTGTTTATCATCTTTCTCTGTAAATACTCATCCCTGAGTTCCTGTACTTAAAACTGCTGCATTATTTGGATTACAATGGAGATGGGTCAAGACTACAAGTCAGATGGAGAGAAATTGACAGGTGCCCTAAGACTTAGGCCAGTATTGTATATAATGAGAAATGACCTTTGACCAAGTGATCCTAACATAGACTCTTCTAAATGGGTTTCTTCTTTCTGTATTTTAACACACCACAGGTCCTAACAGTCAATTAAAAATGTTGTATTGGGTTGGGGATATAGCTCAGTTGGTAAAGTGCTTGCCTTGCATGTTGGTTCTTTATATAATCTTATCTTTCTCTCTCCTTAAAAGGCAATCTTTTAGAGGTTAATTTAAATTCTGATTCACCATATTATACTTAACCCTTGGTTAGTAATAATATATGGGAAAATGTCTAATTTTCATCTCAGTTAATTAAAAGTCACGTATAAAATACACTTGGTTGTGTTGTTTCCACTTACATTTGGATATAAGCACATCAAAATCTCCAAAAATTACAATAAATATTAAAAATATATTAAAATGAAGCAAGTATTTAAATACCCATCCTGTCCTTTGCCCAATTCTGTCCTCTCCTCCTAAAGCCAACCTGGAGATGGCTGGGATCATCTGTGGTAGAGAAGCCTTCTCCAGCACTTTGTAGAAAAAGTTACATTTTGATGGGAAAGATACCATGTTATATTGTAGGTTATGGTAGTGGTGGTGGTGGTGGTGGGGATAAGACATTTTGAATACTGACAATCTAGAAATTATCACTAGTTGAACTTAACTATGTCAAGGAAGACTGATTTTCTAGAATAATCTACCACACCAAATAACTGCAAAAGCTTTTCTTCCCATTCTGTTTGGTTTTGTTAATGCCATTATGGGGAAAAAAAAAATTGCCAGAGTAACAAATACAGCCACATTCAATGCATTTCCTGAAGACTTTATTTCATGCCCAGCCTTCAAATAAATCAGTTAGTTCTTTCCATCATTTTCACAAAGCAAAAATAGAAAAGCTATCACACTTATCTTTATATCACATAGTTTTCCATCAAAAACCAGCTTCCTACCTCGATTTCTTTTTCCATGAGCCATGACTGTTTCAGCACATATGATTCAGGTGGCACCCAGGAACTCTCTTGAGAATCAGTGTTGTAATAGTAATCATATTTATCCTGCAGATTGAGTTTGAACCATGAGCCATCACTAGAAGCTAAAGAAAAAGGGGTTGTTAAATTCTAACAAAGGAACGGTGGACTCTTAAACATTAGTATAGTTTCTTCAATACATAAAATAATTGAATGATTATATTTTTCACTAAAAATTCAGGTAGTCTAAGTTAAAGTCATTAGAAATGACTAGTAAAGTGGAACAGATTCCATGTATTCCATGGTAACCCTTTGCTAAGCTAAATAAAAGGAGGAGAGACAAATGTCTAATGCTAGTTCTGGATCCCAAGTCTTTCACAAGGATGAGAGGAATAAAATATTGTCAATGAGAAGGAAAAGCAAACAAGGAATCCGTGCCCCAGGTAGATGTGAACAACATCACAAGTACACAGAGGAGATCAATGAGCAAAATCTTCTTTGCTCAGTCTTCCAGCAATTTCTCCCATAAGGAGGGACATGTTTGGGCTGGGAGACAGTGATCTGCATTGAATCAAAGCAGAAGTGAGTTGCCTTTGGAGTCATATAAAGGCAAATATATACCACGAAACTCAACTATGGTAAGGAAAAAGAAAGATCCTAATCCTTCTGAGTCAAATTGTTCTATACAAACAAACAAAATGAGAGAAAAAAAATGCTGAAAGTACTTAATTTGTTTTGGGAGCATATTAGAAAAATCTATGGTGGTCATGGCTTAAATTGGTCAAGAAGGTTTCTTCCTCATGAATCTATGGGCTACACTTCATATTTAGAAATCTTTATTTTAGACCAGAGAACTAAAAATAACAGCAGCAACAACAACAAAAGCTTAAAAGTTCTAACTTACATTGAGCTGAGTCAACAGTTAACAGGTGAGCATTAGACTCACTATCTTTATAGGTAAGCCAAAGTTCAAGTGACTGTCTCCATAACCTACTTAAATGCATTCAGATAACCAAGCAGAAATAACTTTAAGTCATGCTGATATGTGCTTATGTTTTTGGTTTTAAATGCCCTCATCTGTTCAATTTGTCAGTGCCCAGGAAGATGTACTTCTTTTCAAATGGGCAATCAGATAGCTGTTCAACTGTTGGTGGCCTTTTGTATCTGACTTCTTTTATTAAGCATACTATTTTCAAAGGTCATCCATATTGTAGCAGGTATTGGCTCTTCACTCCTTTTTCTGGCTGGTAATATATTATTGTATGGATATGTCTTATTTTTTTTATCAATTACTACTTAATATCCTCTACTGAATATTGTGCAATTATGTATAATTTGTCTCACAATGGATTAAATGACAGAATTAATTAGTGTAAAATCCCTTTATGTCACCAGATATAAAATATAAGGCAGAAAAATCTCAAGAACTACACAGTCTCAATTCAAAAATAATCTCAAGTACTATATGTTCTCAATTCTATGATGCCATCACCCATGTGCTGCCACTGAGTTAATCATAGCTCCCCAACCCCCCCCCCCAAATCTAAAACTGTTGATTTGAAAGCAATACTTGTCTTAAAATTAAGGAAATATAATACCACAGAAACTATTATATTTTAATCATATTTAGTTTGTGCTAAGTAATGAAAAAGCTTACCATACTGTGATTTGCACTCTTTTGCTTTTGCAAGGGCATTGTAGTATCTGTCAGCACATTCAGGGATTACATCATGTGTGTTATAAGAAGATTTCAATACAGACAAAATATCATTGGATTTTCCCCCCTCCAAACACTGATTGACATCAATGACCAGTGTCACCCCTGGGAAAAGAAAATAAATGTTTCTGTTAATGGTTATCTTCTACTAACTCCCAAAGCACACAAATATATTATTGAATCTTTTAGTAATGTGTTGGAATTTTTACCCTTTAAAAGGATGTACCACACATGCTGTAGTAAACGGGCCAACTCACCTACCAGCTTAAGTTGTAAGAAAAACAATATTCTACAGGTGCATTGTGTATTAAATGCCATTTTATTTCTTGGTTAGTCTTATGTGGTATCAAGATGCTAGGTTTTACTCACTGTAGTCAACAAAAAACTGGGTAAAGCATACCTAGATCATTAATCAGGATTTGAAAAACTAGCTTAATAAAGACATTTATTTTCAAATAAGCAAAATGCTATTTAAGATATAGAAATCCTAATATTCTCTTATATCATGCTAATATATCTGGCAAAGTTGTCATAAGAAACTGAAACAAATGTTCTAGAAAGGCACAGTTAGTGACTATGTACAATGGAGTCCAGAAATTTAATTCTGGAACTGATTTAGACCTAGCAAGCATTTTATCCCATTTCCATTTTCTGCCTCTCCCTATAATAAAATCACATTAAGCTCTTTAGTTGACTAAAGAAAGTTAATTTAATTAGTTCTTTATTATCCATTTCAGTTCTAGGTAAGAATGTTCTGGTCCAACCAGTGGAACTACTCTTTTTCACAACCTGTAAATGCTGAGTTAGGAATGTATAACAAAAATAAAAAGGGGAGAAACCATGTTTAAATTTCTTCCCAGGTTAAAAAAAAATAATACCTTGATGAAAAAAAACTGAGAGATGGATATTTTTTCTTTTTCTTTTTTACATATATGTCAAACTCTAGCAAGTATTAAATAACATATTGTTACCAAATTAGGTTCAGATGTGCAGAGCACTGTGAAGGTTGAAGGGCAAGAAAAAGAGCCAACTTTTGACCATTCAGAGTCGAAGTCATGCATATCTGGAAGAGCACACAAACACTTAAGGAGGGCTTCTCCAGCAAACTCTAACGGCTGCTGAACAAAAGGGACAGCAGTGTGTTTTTGTGCTTCTGGAGGTTGGCAGCAACTGTGACCCATCCCCCTTTCCTCTTTTCCAGGAAAGCTTGATAGGTTGGAGAGAAACTGACACTTAAGAAGTCTGAGGTCTGAGAAAAGCAGGAGGAACTAGTAGTTGACAAAGAAGAATTCTCATATGAATTACACAAGATAGCTCCATCTAGTTAACCAAATAAAATGTAATGTTCCTTAAAAGACAATACTAGGAAAGCACAAAGTTCCTGCATACAGTAATGTTCTTTATCATTGAATAATGATGCACAAGGAATTAGTCCACAGGTCCATCTCTCATCTTAATAGTACCAACTCTCATCTTAATAGTATCCTTTTCCATGAAAATCTAAACCATGCCTTGGATAAAAACCCTAACAGAGAAGTTTCTAGCTTGCTAAGCATTTTACTCACAGTCTGTGTTACATGGTAGGTGTTTAATGTTTGCTGAGAGCTTCTGGAAGAGTCCTTTATGTCAGAAAAATTGTTCCATGCAACAGTGAGCAATATGCTCAAGGATATGGAGTTTGGGGGCCTATCTGCTTCTGCACTGAATGGCGTCAAACTCATATGATTCAGTTTCTCCCTTTTCCTTCACTGTTGGCTTTTGCTTTGTATAGACATCTACTTGCCTGCCTATGGCAGCCCACACACTTTATCATCTTATAATCTGTGGTTTCTGCTGTGCTCTGAGTCAGGAAGAGAAACAACCATCCATAAGAGTGTTATACCTACAGAAAGAATGGACAGGCCCAAGGCGACTGCCTAGGGGCCCCATGAAGACAGTAGATCCAATGCTCAGGCTGTGAGACATCTATTTTGATGGCCTTTTTTGCTTATTCTGTGGGTGATGGTTAAGTCCCAGACAGTTGAGGATGTCAGATAAATGACCTCCAGAAAGTCAGGTATGTTTCTGGGATGTGAGGGCGATCTAGCTGTGACATCTGTCACCCCATTGATTGCCAGAGTTGATTTGGCTGATCTGGCTGGCTAGGCGGGTGTCCCCTTCCTCCCTCACTGCTCCGTGTGCGTCCCTCCCGAAGCTGGGTACTCAGTCAAAGAGGACGACCTTCCTCGATAGAGGAGGACCGTTCTTCGGTCAAGGGTATACGAGTAGCTGCGCTCCCCTGCTAGAACCTCCAAACAAGCTCTCAAGGTATGTTTCTGCTGGGGAACAAATTAAGAAACCTACCATAAATCTCCTAAGAGATCCAAACAACATTTGCTTTATATCTTAAGACATAGGCCAGCAGGCTGTCTTTAGAGTAGGTGTTCTCAGAGAGGGGATATAAACCTCAATAGAAAAATGCTGGTTCTTGCGGGGAAGAGGTAGAAAAAAATCTTTTATGTATAAAGCACATGTCTTACATATAGTACATAAACAGATATATCTGTGGTATGAAAATTTCATGATGAGAGATCATGGAAAAGTCTTTTTTAAAGATTCTTTAGAGAATAATAATAATAATAATAATAATTTTTTAAAAAGCTGAGAAACATTGCTCTAAGGAGTAGAATGCTGAGGCAGACTTTAAACAAGTAAGATACCACAGTAAAAATGATCACAGAGCCAAAATAAAGGAGACTTGAGTTACCCTGCTCTTTCAAATCTTGCCTGTGGTGAAATATATGGGCCAGTACGTTTTCTTTTATCAGATTATCTGGGATGCTTGCAACATGTGGCCAGAGTCTGTTTCAAGTCTTCATGGAAAGGATGAAGAATACAAGGGACAGGGCAGAAGGAAAAGATAGGATCTAGATGAGCAAGTGAGGAGTACAAAATCATAACTATTTAATAAAACCTCTCATTTTTATTGCCAATAGGACCATGAGTCTCAGTGTGAAAAAAGAACCAACATTTACGGGCCAAATGTAAGAACAAGGACCTCTACCTTGCTTTGATCTTTAAGAAAAAAGTCATAACCATTTTAGGCTACTTGAGTGTCTGCATTATGCCAGGTGCAGTTTATTATAAAAACTTAAGAAATTCTGATAAGTATCAAGAAAAACTATAAACCAGGAATGATGGCAATTGCTGTAATCCCAGCAATTCAGGAGACTGAGGCAGAAGGATCATAAGTTCAAAGCCAGCCTGGGTAAATTTGTAAGAACCTTTAAAAAAAAAAAAAAGAAAAGACTGAAAATATAACTCAGTGGTAAAGCATCCCTGGGTTCAATCCCCAGTACCACCAAAAAAGAAAAAGAAAAAATAAGTTTCTATATTACAAACTAGTAATTATCTTCAAACTATGGCTGCTTTGGCTTTCTATATAAAATTAAATTAAATCTCTTATGTTCCCATCTCAACTGTATTCTTTTTGTATGTAAATTTAGATCTCTTATGTACACATGTCAACTGTATGTATAAATACATATATATATATATATATATATATATATTTTTTTTTTTTTTCCCCTTGAGTATTAGCATACTGGAAAGTAAAGACTTCAAAGCTCCTAAGGTATAAAAGTTCAGGTTGGAGAAATGCACATATTTTTTTCCATGCTAAGGAAATAGAAACCAGATGTTCCTCACAGATGCTTCCAAAATTTGAAAGCACATCTGTGAAGTAACAGTAAGTAATTTCAACAGCACACTGACTTGCTACAATAAAATCTAATTATGCCATCCATGTGTGGGCAGGTTAATGAAATACACTTTAAGGACTCTTGTTTTGATTTATGTAGGGATTTGTATATGGAGATTGTTAGTATATCAATTTAGAATTGATTTCAGATCGTCAGGTGAATTTTCTTATTATTCCTCCTTGAAAATTGAGGTTTGAAATAAAATAAAAATTTTAATCATTTGAACCAGTGCAGACATTCTGCTAGTTGCTGAATGTGTCTATTCCAATTGTGCACTTCAAAACGGAAGAAGTAACCCTAGGATGGGTCTGGGGACACACTGGGCCCACTACGAGGTAGGCCTGAACTAAAACTCCAGTGATCGCCTGACTTCCCAAAGCCCCTACTCTCAGTGGTAGACTAGAGTGACATTGTGGTGTCCTGGAATTAGTGTTGGTTCACAGCCAGTATCCAATAGTCCCTGCAGAGTCTGATTATGCCCTTCCCCCTAGCACCTTCACCTTGGTAAAAGGTCCATTTGGTGAAGGATGATAGATTAAAAGTATAATTTTTGGGCACTGTGGTGGTATCCTTCCTCAAGGGGACCTGGTCTCCCCTTCATTCAAAGGGTTCTGGGATTGCAAACTAGCTAAAGTCTGGGAATTGAGGGCTTTGACTGTCTTTTTATATTTCAAGTAAGACTTTTCTTCTCTGACCTAGAACTCTTCTGCTTTGATATGGTTTAGATATAAGGTGTCCCCCAAAAGTTCCTGTGCAGAAATGCAGAAATGTTTAGAGGTGAATTGATGGAATTATGAGAGCTGTGACCACATTAGTCCATCCTAGTTGGTATAGAATAACAGGGGGAGGGGTAGCTGTAGGCAGGAGGGGCATGGTTGGAGGAGTGGATCATGGGGTCGTGCCTAGGAAGGGTTCATCTTCCCTTTCCCTTGCTCTCTCTGCTTCCTGGACACCATAAAAGGAGCAGCTTTTTCCACCATGTCCTCCCACCATGATGTTCTGCCTAACCTTGGGTCTGAAGCAATGGAGTCAGTTTATCAAGGTCAAAATAAACTTCTCCTCCTCTAAGTTGTTTTTTTCAGGTATTTTGGCCACAGCAATTAAAAGCTGACCAACACATACTTGCACAGAGTAAGAATTTATAAACTACCAGTCAATTTCAATTTTAAGAATACCATGAATATTGCACAACTCCATAGTTCTCCAAGACTATTCCAGTTAACTGCTCTGACTCTGGGGTCATGACAGTAACCACACCCATTTATGTTTAGTGATTAAGGGCCTGGCTCCTGTCAGCCTACCCTACATATTTTGGACTTGCCAGCCTCCACAATTGACTCTAGTGAGTCAATTCCTTAAAATATATATCTATATACACTCTTACCTCACTCCCTATTAGTCTGTTTCTCCAAAAAACCTAGCAATGGAGGGTATGGAAAAGAAAATAGTCATTTATGGTGCAGATATGGGCTAGTTTTCTAGAGATTAAGAGAAAAAAGGATTTGATTCAGTTACAAAATTCAAGAGCTTACCAAGTATTTTTTATTTCCTGGATTTTATTCAGCAACATCATCAAATTTTGTTGGAGATAGCCCTAGTCACTGAAAATATGCAATCAAAATCATATTTTTATATATGTACATTTAAGAACTGAAACTTGATAATAAATTAAATTATTCCAGAAATGAAAAGGTATATGACTTCAGGCATATATCCAATCCAAGCAAAAGAATGCACATGCTTACATCGCTTTGCTTTGTCCTCATCCATGTTGGCCTCATCGATGGCTTGCTGTATCTCATCCAGCCAAAGAACTTTGGAAACACTCTCAACATCCTAGGAAAAGTGTCACAGACCAAAGACAGAACAGTGAATGGTGATGGGATGGAATCAATAACTGCTTTTCAGAGTCATCTGATTATAATTTCCACCAATTCTCATTCAACAATTCCCAAGCACTGCCATATGAAGCAAATACTATTAATGAGCAGAGCCCAAATCTGACCACTTCTCTCTTCCTTGCTCCTTCTCTTGAGTCCAGCCCACCCTCATCTTTCAAGTGGACAGCTACTCTGGTTCCTATTTGCTTTCGCTGCTTCCAAGTTTGCTCTGTCCTGTGGTGGTCCTCGACATGGAGCCACATGACTCTTTGAAATGGATGTCTCATTATTCCACTCATCTGCTAACCTCCCCCAACTTTTCCCTGAAGTTTGAAGGAAACACAAAGCACAAAGCCCCTTCTCATGGACTTTGAGGCTCCAATGATCTGCCTACTCCTCTGGCTTCACCTCACCCCTTTCTGCTTCCCTGTTCCCTATTCTGGAACTTCACACCAGCTTCCTTCAGACTACAGCCCTCTCCCCTTTCTGTGTGGCTGCTCTTTCCCCCTCATCATTTGGGCCTTAATTCAAATGCTACCTTCTCCAAAAAGCCTCCCCTGGCTACCTAGTCAAATACTCTCTCCCCTAAGCATTCAATAACTGTCAGTTCCAAACTATGTGCCAGGGGATATTTTAAATTTAAGAGAAACATAGTGATACTCAACATTTATAGAGAGAGAGACAAATATAAAAACTAAGACATTGTGATTGTCCTCAAGCAGCTGGCAGTCTAGTGGAAGAGACAGACGTGTCAAGAAATAATTATAGTAAATGTTTAAAAGTAATTATATTTGGGGCAATATTAGCTGTAGACACATGATTACGAGTTAGGCAAGAAGGTGTTCTATAATAGGGGTCTTAAGTTGCAGCAGAAGAAAAGGCTAAGTAGTTAAGGATAGTGTTAGAAAGCAAGTGATAGTAGCAAAGTCCTCAATGATCTCTGCTATTTTCCTTTGGGTTGATCCTGATGATCTTGCTACAAAAGTGGTGCTGGGATCAATTAAATAGGACTTCTGGATAGATTTATAAAAACTTGTCCAAGATGGCCAACTTGTCCATTTAAAAAATGGGAACTATGTTCAACCATGTGCAGGGATAAGTGTTGTGTTCTAAATCCTAATCAAGGCTATGACAAACGGAAGCAAGTGACTGGCATTGCAACCACAGAGAGCCAACTCCATCACTAAGGACTCAAGAAGGATGGGGAGGGGCAGGAAGGAGAAGTAACATTCCCAGCTTCTCTGGCAGGCTTCTAATCTGTGTGTGCAAAGGGCTCTGAAAATGAGATAAAATATCAGCCATTTCATTTTGCATCACTGTGTGGTTAATAAAGCTCTGGGGATATTTGCTTCCTCAATCATCTCTAATTACGCCTGTCACAAGGGAAATAGCAATTGTTACGATTTTTCATTTCTTTTTTCTTTCGTTTTTGGTACTGGGAATTGAACCCAGGGTCACTAAACCACTGAGTCACATCCCCAGGTCCTTTTTATGTATTTTATTAGACACAAGGTCTCACTGAGTTGCTTAGGGTCTTGTTAAGTTGCTGAGTCTGGTTTTGAACTTGAGATCCTCCTGCCTCAGCGTCTGGAGTCACTGGGATTACAGGTATGCAGCACCACACCTGGTGCAAGATTCTGCATTTCTTTCTAAATGAAATTTTGGATGAGTAAGATTCAATCAGGAAGCAAGGTGAGGAGAAGCCTGGAGAGGATGACAAGGAAACAGGACTACCTTTTCTCTATTTCCATTTCTAAGCCCAAAGAGAACCCGACACTCCCCAGGAAGAGCCAAAAACTGAGTTCCATACAAGTTCATTATGTCAATCTCAGCATTTTTTTTTTCATTTATAACTTATTACTACAGAAAATGCACCACACAGACTTCTGCTCAGAAGAAGGTAGTCACAATCTTATAAATGTACTTCAAAGATTAAAATATTGTAAGTCAAACAAAAGGAATACTTTGCAAAGTCAAATTAAAGTCAATAGTTTAAAGTGTGATATGCTGAACTAAAGGTAGCTAAAGTTAAACACAAAACCAAGGGTAAAAGCGAAATCCTGGGTTGGGGTTATATAGCTCAGTGCTGGAACACTTGCTTAGCATACATGAGGTCCTGGGTTCCATCCCCCGACTACTATCCAAACCAACCACAACACCAAAACGTAAGGTCTCCTTTCAATTACCAGAAGACTGGAAATATTGTAACAGTGGGATGCCTAGGTCACCTCAGCTAAACAGCCAGGTTCAACATGTGAGTTACAAATGAATTAAATGACCAGAAACCAGAACACGTGCAAATCAAACCACAAATTCTTGAATTTAGATGACTCCTAAAAACTTTAAACAACAACAACAAAACATTTTCAATATTTTATGGTTTTTAAAAATTATTTTTTGCAGGATAATGGCCTTCAATCTTATTTGTTTTATCATATATTTATTATTATTATTATTATTATTATTTATTATTTTTATTTGTAAAAATCTTGATTTGATTAAACTTAAGATATGTAAGTTTAAACATGTCACTTTCTTCCTAGTCTATTCCTTAGCTTTCAAGTCTCACGAAATTTTTATTTTCTGATCTCGCCACATTTTTATAGCCAGTATGGTGGCGACTTAAGAGTTCAATCATTTTGTTAATTATAGGCAAATTATAGTGCAGTTTTTTCTTTCTTTTTACTGTACATTAAATTGTACTCTCCAGAAAATAACTACTCATGAAAGCCTAATATATGTTGCCCAACAATGTGAATGTACTTAACACTTTGGAACTATGTGCTTATAAAGGTTAAGGTAGCAAATTTTATGTTAAGTATTTTGTTACCACAATTTTAAAAAAATCTTATTGTATAAACTGTTGTATAACCAACATTTACAGAATTCTCTACATTTCAATGCTGCATTATGATTTTAGTTCAAACAAATAGTGTTGGTAGGGGATAGGTCTCTGCAGTTATCTGACCCTGCAGAGTTACTGAATGGCTCAGAACACATCAAATATGGCAAACAAGCGATTTCTCTTTCTCTAAACAACAACAAATATAAAACTAAATTCTGGCCAGGCACAGATGACAAATTCAGCCCAATGTGACACTATGTGACACTGACACAAAATTTTCTCTCTCTTTTTTTTTTTTTTTGGTACTGGTGATCAAACCAGGGCACTTAACCATTGAGCCACATCCCCAGCCCTTTTTACATTTTATTTAGAGACTGGGTCTTGCTAAGTTGGGTAGGGCCTTGCTAAGTTGCTGAGGCTGGCTTTGAACTCATGATGCTGCTGCCTTAGCCTCCCAAGCCACTGGAAGTAGAGGCATGAGCCACCATACCTGGCAACACAGAATTTTCAAAGCAATCAAGAACCTAAATAATTTTAACTTCTTAAAATTTTAAATAACTGGCAGAATAAAGTTAAGGATAATTTCTGGCTATTCAATTATAAAGTAGAAATGACACTTTGAAACTTTTAAAATAGGTAAAATGGGATGTGGGATAGTTTCGAAGCTAACTGCTGCTCTGCATGTACTTTTCAGCTTAGTTCTGTAAAGGGCTCTCTACTTTGTCATTTTTTAAAAAAATGCACATAAACACACCAGGTGAGAATTACAGCATCTATTCAAATGGGATTGTTGGGGAGGGGTAAGAGTTAAACGACTTTCTCCAGAGACAACGAAACAGGCTCAGAAGCTCGCCTGAGTCATGCATTGTGAAACTTCGGGTTGGTCACATCCTTTCCCTGCAGAGGAACCAGGCAAGTTCCTGCCCACACAGTACAAGGCAGCATACTTCTACCGATAGAACAGGGCTTTGTAACTAACGTACAGAATTGAGGGGAGACTGTGCCCTATGATTTTACACATTAAATAACATTAGAGAAACTGGACTCAGGTCATCAAAATGAAAGCCCTCATCTTTACAGTTGCTGGACTACTGCTTCTGTCACCCACTTTCTGTGGAAGTGGTAAGCTCTTTTCTTCTGGAGTAGGAGGGTGGGGGGGCTTTTTCGTATTACAAGAGCCAAGTGAACCTAACCTTTGCATCAGACAAAAACTGCAGAGTTTGATCTTGGTTATTAAAAGGTATGATCATGGAAGTCAGTATCTACAGCTTGTTCACTAGTCAAACTTTATCAAAGACTAATATCTCCTGATATTTAAGTGTTGCCTCGTTAAGATTTTAGACAACTACAATTAAGTCAAGAAACAACTTTCTTTGTGAGAAGTTCTCTGTTCTTAGGAATTTCCTCTGATTTAGGAAAGACAGCACTTTTTCAAGGGATTAAAAAAAAGCCCTGTGTTTATGCTTTTTGGTGAGACACAAATAGGGGAAACAAGAATATTGCTGGAACGAGTCGTTTGCCTTTAGTAGCCTATGATGCCGATACATTAGTGTTTCCAAAATGGAATAGTGCCAGGGAGTCCTCTCTACCATCATAAATGAATTTTTAGAATTTTAGAAATACGATTCCCAAAGCCTATTATTCTACCATGAACATGTTTCCTGTTCTATCCACCACAATGCTAGCCTGTGACCCTGCTTGTTCTGAAGTTAAACAATTTGGAATGAAGCTATATCCACAATCTTTTTACTCTTAGGTCATACTCCACTACATTGGTAGGCGTGGGAGAGGTGGGGATACAAGGGAGAAAAAGCCAGAATTAAACCACCACCACCACCACCACCACAAAAACCCTTAGTAAAGGAATGTTGCTTAGATTGAGAGTTGGAGGTCCTCAGGTCGCCACAGAGAGCTCCAAAGGAACCTGTGGACAGCGTAGCACTTAGGAGGATAAGCAGACGCTCAGTCTGGGACCAATGAACCAAAAAGCTGAGGAGCAGAGCTGCAAAAGAAACGAGGCTGGTGAAGGAGGTTCCCGCAAGATGCTAGTAGGGTCCGGTGAGAGTGAAAATGGGGAACTTTAGAAGAGACAAAGTCAAGAACAGTGAGTTTGTTTTCTGTGATAGGGGTGGTAGAACCCATCCATGGTGGAAGTCGGTTCCCTGTGGATTAGCCCCCTGCCAAGGTCTTTTCCCTGGTGGAAATCATTCCACAATCATGATGCCAAATGGAAACCTATATAAAGAATTCAAATACAGTAAAAAAATAAACTTAATGATGAGCACTATTCTTAAGACCAGGCTCTGAGGATCAAAAGACTTATTAAGTGGAACCAGAGCCAGAATTCTCATGGAAAACTGGAACCGAGTCAATTTTTCTGCAAAGGCAGTCACTGTTCAGCCTGCCCATAGGCACGATGTCTTGCTTAATCACAGGGATTTTCTGAAAATGAACAAACACTTGGTTCCAACAGCTCTCTTATCAGATCCTGAGGAGGAAATCTGGTCTGCAGTCACCATTACTAGCTTTCTGCTTATCTTTCTTTATAGGCACCCCTCTTTAGGTCACATAAGACCCAAGAACTTTTCCCAAATGCAAAAGCATGAAGGATTTGTGCAGTTGAATTCGAGTGTCTAACAACATCCTTTCAGTGATCATGTCTAAACAGAGGCCCTGAAGAATGCTGCCCTCCAAAGTCTTTCCTCTTCTCTAATCCACCTTTCCTTTAGTGACATCTGATCACCTTCCAGTTGTTCAGACCACATTTTCTCCATCTTACACATGGAAATCAGTTTGTGCAATCTTAGAGTTATGAGGGAGGCTTCTAGCGGCTACCTGGAAGGAAGCTGCTAGAGATTAGAACAGAAATAGAAGCTGCTTCTAATCAGGAACAGTTTAGTAGACACTAACCTCAAGTATTTTTTTTTTTTTTACTTGTTCTTTTTAGTTATACATGACAGTAGAATGTATTTTGGCATATAATACATACATGGAGTATGACTTATTCTAATTAGGATCCCACTCTTGTGGGTTACATGATGTGGAGTTACACTGGTTGTGTATTCAAATACAGGGATAGGAAAGTTACGACCCATTAATTCTACTGTCCTTCCTGTTCCCCTCCTTTCTCCTTCCTTTCCCTTTGTTTCCCTTTGTCTAATTCAATGAATTTCTATTCTTCCCCTCCCCACCATCCTTTGTTGTGGGTTAGCATCCACATATCAGAGAGAACACTTGGCTTTTGGTTTTTGGGGACTGGCTTATTTCACTTAGCATGACAATCTCCAGTTCCATCCATTTACTGGCAAATGCCATAATTTCATTCATTCTTCTTAATGACTGGGTAATGTTCCATTGTGTATATACACCACAATTTCTTTTTTTTTTAATTTTTAGTTGCAGATGGACAAAATACATTTATTTTATTTATTTATGTGGTGCTGAGGATCAAACCCAGTGTCTCACACATGGGAGGCAGGAGCTCTACCACTGAGCCACAACCCAGTCCCACAATTTCTTTATCCATTCATCTGTTGAAGGACACCTAGGTTGGTTCCATAGCTTAGCTATTATGAATTGAACTGCTATGAACATTGATGTGGCTGTGTCACTGTAGTATGCTGATTTTAAGTCCTTTGGGTATAGGCCAAGGAGTAGGATAGTTGGGTCAAATGGTGGTTCCATTCCAAGTTTTCTAAGGAATCTTCATACTGCTTTCCATAGTTAACATCAAGTATTCAACATAGAGAAATTCAGAGGTCATGCAGTGAGTCATAGCTGGCAGTGTACTAGCATTTTAAACTGATAAAAGGTTTGTATAAGGCATAAAGGTATATCTAGAAGATTGTATTATAAGTCAGAGAGAAACTATTCTCTATACATGTCCAGGATTAATTTATGAGAAACTTATTTGCATATTAAAGTTTATATATTGAGGTTTATTTATTTTTGAAATTGCCCTTTCAAGAATTAGGATTATTAATGTCAACATGCCAAGTAATACAAATACTTATATAGTTTATGTTTTATTCATTTAAAAATATTCGTTTCTAATTTCTTGAGTTATTGTAACGATTTCATTTTCTGATTTTCTTCCTTTGTCTTCTCTCGCCTTAATATCTGGCATTTTCCTTAGTCTGTCTTTGGATTCTTCTCACAACCCTTGGTAGGGCATATCTACCATTCCCTCTAAATTAAATGACAGTCTGTATACAGACTAAAAAAATTCATACCTCTAGTTTGGACTCCTGGAATTTTGGACTCCACATCTGGTTGTCTAGCCAGTTGCTGTACATTTTACACGCTAACATCCTAATCAGCAGCTCCACCTCAGTAATACTACAGACGGGGTTTAATTTCTCCTCCATCTGCCTCATGTTGCTTGTCCCATTCAGGTAATGGCATCCTCCTCTGTCAAGTCATCTAGAGTAGTAGCCTGTGAGTCACCTTTCCTCCTGCTCCTCCCTCCCTGCCTCCACTGCTATCAGATGCCAAGTCCCTGTGAGCCCTGCTCAGCTTCACGTGCTCATCTTCACCTTTCCATGACATTTGCTCTAGTTCAGTTACTCACCATTCTGCAGAGCTTGAATCATTACCACAGCCTCCCGTCAGGCCCCCTTGTCTCCAATTTCTTCCCCTTATAATCTGTGCTCTATACTGTCACACCAAAGTCATCTTAAACACGAGTCAAAATCAAGGTTATATTAGCTTCCTATTGCTGCTGTAACAAATGATCACAAATTGAGTGCTTAAAACACACATTTATTATTTGATATTTCTGATGTTCAAAAGTTTTAAAGCAAGGTGTTTGCAGGGCTGTGTTTGTTCTGGAGGCTCTAGGAGAGAATGCCTCTGTGTCTTTTCTCAGCCTCTAGAAACTGCCCATATTCCTTGGCTCATAGCTCTTTCTTCCATCTTCAAAGCCAGCAGCACACAATTTCTATGTCCCTCACCTCACTTTTATAAGGACTCTTATACTTGGCATTTAGCCCATGCTTGGACAATCCAGGACACTCTCCCCATCTCAAGTCCCTTAACTTATTTATATCTGCAAAATCCCTTTTATCATGTAAGGTTACATATTCATAGGTTTCAGGGATGAGTAGGAGGGATCTTTGTGTGTGGGGAGTACCATTATTCTATCACAATGGTCATTCCTCTATTCAAAGATATACATGCAACTTCTATATCTATGAATTCATTTAAAACTTTATACCACTGGCACATAAGCATACAATAAACATCTGCTGAACAAACTTATCTAGCATTCCAGATCCTATGCCAGCCTACATTATGCCTTTGCCCATTCATCACCAGCAGAATCAAATTCATGTATTAAATTCTATCTCTTTAAAAGCCTTGGTTGTCTTTGCTTAGTTTTGTCTTTTCCTTGACATTTTGCTCAAATGCCTGAATCTGTTAAATATTGTCTGAATACTTATACAGCTTATACTCAACATACCACTTGCCTATAATGTTCTGTTGGTTCATTTTTGTTTCTTCTAACAGCATTATAAACTCTTTACAGGCAAAGAGCTGCCACCTAGCTTATGTTCCTGCGTGCGTTAACATTATGCTAGGGCATATTATATATACTAAATACATGCCTGAGGATTGCCTGATCTACAATAGTTTTTTAAAAATAAAAATGACCCTAAATTTTACAACTACAGAAATTATATAGTACTTTTTAAAACACTTCATTTTATGATATGGCCTTGCAACAAATCATATGTTAATATTTCAATTACAGGCAAGGAAAATGTTGCAGACAATTTGGTAAAACCAACCCTAACTATTAAGACCTTTCATGGATTTCCCTCGAATTCGTTTGAAGATTTCCCTCTTTCTGCTATAGAAGGCTGGACAGGAGATACCACAACTGTAAAAATGAAGTGCCCTGATGAAACGGCTTCAACTCTCCATGTGAATAATGCTACCATGGGGTACCTCCAAAGCTCCTTAATTACCAAGCTGATACCTGCCATCTACATCCTGGTGTTTGTGATTGGTGTGCCAGCCAATGCTGTGACCCTGTGGAAAATCTTTGGGACCAAATCCACTGGTTTGACTATCTTCCACACAAACTTGGCCATTGCAGATCTTCTTTTTTTGATGACACTGCCATTTAAGACAGCTTACCATCTCAATGGGAACAACTGGGTATTTGGAGAAGTCATGTGCCGGGTCATCACAGTCATCTTCTATGGCAACATATACTGCTCCATTCTGCTTCTTGCCTGCATGAGCATTAACCGCTACCTGGCCATTGTCTATCCTTTCACATTCCGAAGACTGCCCAAGCGCACCTATTGTTTGCTAGCATGTGGACTGGTGTGGACAGTGGTTTACTTATATATGCTGCCATTTTTCATCCTGAAGCAGAAGTATTATCTTCCCCAGTTGAATATCACCACCTGCCATGATGTCTACAACACATGTGAGAAGTCTTCACTTTTCTTCCAGTTCTACTACTTCATCTTCTTGGTTTTTTTTGGATTCTTAATTCCATTTGTGGTAGTAACCTATTGCTATACAAACATCATCCACAAACTTAGCACATACGACCACAGATGGTTGAGTTATATCAAGGCAAGTTTCCTTATCCTTGTGATTTTTACCATTTGCTTTGCTCCAAGCAATATCATACTCATTGTTCACCATGCTAACTACTACTACAACAACACTGATGGCTTGTATGTTGCCTATCTCATAGCTCTGTGTCTGGGTAGCCTAAATAGTTGTATAGATCCATTCCTTTATTTTCTCATGTCGAAAATTGTAGATTCCTGCACTTCTTAGAGTTGTGAGATTATTTTAAGACCATGAAAAGCTATCTATGAAAACATACATGGTTGGGACAATATATGCAAAGTGCAAGGTGCTCTATTCTTTAGCTTTATTTTTTTTTTTACCTCCAAAGAAATAATGCTTCAAATGTCAAATGTTACAAAATTACTAATGATTGATTTTTAAAGAGACTTCATATTTAGTATTTTAAGACTGTTAATGAGGAGAAAAATTGGAATCTCTATTCTCTTTATGGCAATGGACACATTTCTATTTGCCTTACTGATACTTCATGCTCTTTAAATTCTCTTTTCCCTCCTGTACTGCCATCACTGGAATTTAACATCAACTTAAAAAAATCATTTCTTCTAATTTGTTGTATATGACAGTAGAATGCATGTATACATTTTGATAGATCAAGTTTGATTCTTCTGTCTGTTTCTATGCTCATGTGGGTGGTGATCTCATCAGCTGATTCTATTTTTGCAGTGCCTTTCACTAGGATCCATTTAAAAAAAATATTTGTTTTAGATGTTGATAGACCTTTATTTTATTCATTTATTTTTATGTGGTGCTGAGGATTGAACACAGTGCCTCACATGTGCTAGGCAAGCGCTCTACCACTGAGCTACAGCCCCAGCCCTCCCTAGGTCCTTTAGCCTAATCCCACCTCTGCTTTCTAACCATTTTCCTCACCCCTGGCCTACCCTCCATTAATCCTTCTCAGACATCAGTTTCAATACATTGCTGAGAAATCTCCACTGACTTTCCATTGTTTCTGGAATAAATTATAAATTGTTACCGTGGCACATAGGCTAACTTTCTAACCAGATTTCCTGGAAAGCCCTGCCTGTGGTATGAGCCCCAGTCAAAACTTTTGCTTTGCTATGAAGTTAATTTTTCCTCTTTTTACCCCTGCCTCTGCTGAAAACTATTTCTAATATCTTTTCCCTTAATTCTAAGTCCTCAAAAGACAGTCCTTGCTGGATGCTCAAGCTAGAAGTGTCATTTTCCTCATCTCAACTGCCAAAGCACTTTCTTATACTTTATATATATAGGTATCATGTGTAGTTCAATTTCTATATAAATATTAGTTCTACAAACAATTAAGCACTATGTACAGTTGGCCCTCTGTGTCTGTGGGCTCAACATCTGCAGATTCAACCAATTATGGATCAAAAATACTTTTAAAAAAGACTGCATCTGAACATGTAAAGACTTTCCCCTGTCATTAATCCCTTAACAATATAGGATAACAACTATTTACAGAGCATGTACATTTTACATGCTTTGCACATCATGTGGCCACATAAATGAAAGAATAAAATCCCAAAGCATCTAAATAGCATGGAAGACTGTTCAATTCACATGGAAGAGGCACAATATACTCTGTATGAGATAACATCATTTCTGGTTGGGTATGTTAAAAAAAAAAAGGCAAGAGAGTTAAACTGAGAATATACTCATAAGGTCATTTAGAGGTTTAAAATATTGCCTCTATTTTTCTTCCTTATATTTTAATGGGGAAATATTATTTAATGAGGAAATATTGTGTTATAAACTCTCAGTATATTTCTATTGGTAAACAACTACATTTCTCTTGACTTAGGGATAAAACAAGAGGTGAAATATCAGAGCCTAATGGTGGGATGGTATTAGAGAATACAAATGGGTTTGAGGAAACTGTTAATCATGGAGCAAAGCACTACTGTGCTGAATTGATTAAGTCTGCAGCGATGTGCACTGGCCCATACACTTCATAATGGCCACAAAAACAATAAAAAATTTTCAATGCATACTTTTGAATGAATAGAATTTCCTATTTCATTGGACTTAGGTAAAAAATCTTGTACATGAAGATTCTTTACAGTATGTGTGTGGTTATATAATGAGTAAAAATCTGGAAAACATTAATGCAAGCAAAGAAAAACAAATCTAAAATAAGTTTCAAGATTACAAAAAAATGCAGCAACAGTCACTTGTTAAATGCACACTTAATTTTTATAAAGTAAATATACAAGGAGTAAATCAGAACTTTTTGGTGGGGTGTAATTCACATGCTGTCAGGCAAAGTCTTCCATTTCAAAATTGCTCACAATTCACTGCCTCCAGTGGATAGATAAAGAAAACGTGTTCTACTCTGCTACAAGTATACCAATTTTGTCTTCAACAGAAAAAAAAAGATTGTTTGCCTACACAAAGTTATATTGTTAAAAAGGATCAAGAATCCTCACCAACTTACATCACTGACCTCAATCTTTGAGCTTTCTTCTGTGAAGATGCTACCCATTGTGATCTTTAATGGCCATATATTTTGTAACATCTTTATCTCATAGTGATAATACCAAAAATATAATTTTCTTCTATTATTTTACAAGTTCATACTTTGGGAAAACAAGGCACTTAATACCACCCTATAAAGAGACATTAGAAATTTCCAGCAATCAAAGCTTTGTATTTAAAAAAAAAAATGAAGACTCAGCCAAACAAACAACAGAATCAGATTTTTCCAGGGTAAAGAACAGGCTGAGAAAAGTTTAAAATGTAATAGACTTCAGGGTACCATGGCAGATGCATATAAGCCCAACAATTTGGGGGCCTGAGGCAGAAGGATTGCAAATTTGAGGCCAGCTTCAGCAATGTAATGATGCATCATCTCAAAATAAAAAATAAGAAGGACTGGGGATGTAACTCAGTGGTAAGTGCCCCTGGGTTCAGTTCCCAGTACCACAATAAAGTAAGTAAATAAATAAAAAATAATGAACTGTGAAAGTAAACAGTATTTAAAAATAGCAATTTAATGCTGGTGGGAATGCAAATTGGTGCAGCCACTCTGGAAAGCGGTATGGAGATTCCTTAGAAAACTTGGAACGGAACCACCATTTGATCCAGTTATCCCACTTCTTGGTTTATGGTCAAAAGACTTAAAATCAGCATATTATACTGATGCAGTCACATCAATGTTTATAGCAGCTCAACTCACAATAGCTAAATTATGGAACCAACCTACGTGCCCTTCCACAGGTGAACGGATAAAAAAAAAATGTGACACACACGCACACATGCACGCACGCGCGCACACATGATGGAATGTTACTCAACCTTAAAGAAGAATGAAATTATGGCATTTACTGATAAATCGTTGGAGCTGGAGAATATCATGCTAAGTGAAGTAAACCAATCCCAAAAACCAAGGCCAAATGTTTTCTCTAATATGTGGGTGCTAATTCACAAAGGTGGGGGCGCTAGGGAAGAATAGAGTTACTTCAGATTAGGTAGAGGGGAGTGAAGTGGGGGAGGGGGCATGAGGGTAGGAAGGATAGTAGAGTAAATCAGACATTATTACCCTATGTACATATATAACTATATAACCGGTGGGACTCTACATCATGTATAACCAGAAGAATGAGAAATTATACCCCGTATAATGACGTATCAAAGTGCATTCTACCGTCATGTATAACTAATTAAAACAAATAAAAATTATTACAAAAAATAGCAATTTAATCAAACAAAAAATTCCTCGAAATTTTAGTGTTTTAAATTTTCAGCAATGGCCAATATAGCTCAAGACCCTAGTTTCACAGGTCAAAAGTGGTTTGATTTCTGAGGGAGCATCAGATTCCTGTCTTACATATTTAAAGCTCTAGTTGGACATTAAGGCTGCCACTTCCACACACAGGAAGCCTGTCCAATACAGGAACTTGAAGGCTTATGAGTGCCCAGAGAGGTCCTGTGGAGTTCCATCTTGATCTAGAGCCTTCTACTGGAATGCTCTGGAGCGGGCCTATGCTAACTATAAAGTCCTTGGCTTTCTGAAGTTGGGCTCACCTCAAAAGACAAATACCTACCCACCCTGGGCAGAGAAGAACCAAGGTGTGTGGAGAGAGCAGATCCTGTGTCTAGTAAGGACCCTATGATACAGACATCACTCAGCCAGCTTGGATGGTAGCCAGTCATAGGTTCCTACAATAATACTAGCTGCATTATTTATGCAGGTTTTTTTTTTTTTTTTTGCTGGGGGAATGCTGCCAGACTCCATGCTAAATGCTATAACTGTACATATGCACACACAAAAATATATCTATCTGCAGGCCATATAGCCCATCTCGTAGAATGCCTGCCTCTCATGCTGGAGGCCCGGGTTCGAGTCCCCAGTACTCTGTGATTATGGAAAATGTATCTATTTATAATCTCTCTATATATAACATATATGTTTATAATTAATGTCATTATATGTAATTATATGTTCATACAATATTAGTTATATATTTTTGTTTAACCCTCACTATAATCCTAAAAGACAGGTATCAGGTTTACTTTACACGTTTGAAAATAAGCATATAGCAATGTGGTAACCTAACCAAGGTCACATAGCTAAGATCTGAATGGTGCCTGTCTTCAAGACAAATAATTTTCTCTTTCAATGTTAATGTGTGCCTTATAGCATGGACAGAGCCACCTCCCTGGGATCCACAAGGAGAAGGCCCATCCCCTCTACCTGGATGTGGGGACATGAGGTTTGGGTTTGGGTCCTCACTCTCCCATGCAATGGCAGTACCTTAGTCAAGCGCTCACTCTGAATCTCAGTCTACATCAAGTAAGAGCACCCACTGCACAGCTGCTGTGGTTGATATTGGGGAAGTGACAGAGTAGGTAGGCAATCCCTGCTGTGGCTGGCGGAAGGCCCCGCCCTGGGGCATCATTTCCTCCACCTTCAACGAGGCAGTTGAGGAGTGTGAAGTGAATAAGATATACTTTGGTCTTTAAAGGTTTATAAACACTCAGTGTTCCCTAAAAACACACTCTAAAAATTAAAAAATCCAAACAGTAGAAAAACACAGAGAAAAAGAAATCTCTCATCTCCCTCAGTCTTCCAGTTCACATTCTAGAAGTCATCTCCTTCCAGAAATACTTTATGCATAGATAAGTGTGTGTGTCTCCTGGATCCCATGGATATGCCTCTCATTTTTATGCATGTAGAAGCATACATTTTTTGCACTGCAACATTTAAGTAATTTTTGATCTTTTGTTATTGCAAATAAAGGTGCAATAAATATCTCTCTCCATCTGCCTGAATGCACAATAATGTTATGTTTCTGAATCAGGCAGACCTGGGTTGTGGTCCCAAAATGAATTATCTTTTGGATGGCTTTGGCCAAGTTATTTAATCCTTGCTTTATAATACATAAGAGGGCAATAATGATGGTGAAAGGATTCAGGGGACTGTCATGCTTTCTTATGAGGATTATATGAGATAATATACATAAAATACTGCCATGCCTGGCAAACAATAGGTGCTCAATCAGTGCTTTTTCTAACCAAAGATATTTTTTTCTGTCTCAGATGAGGTAGTTCTTGGGGTCTAAAGACATATACACAGAAGATATCCACCCTCTCACCTGGGGACATGTCAACCATCAGTGACTAGGTCCCAGGTAGCATTACTCTGCTTCTCAGGTCATACAGGTTTCAACACTCATCCCAGCACCAGCTTGTGTCCAGATAAACCCTGCTGTCCTTCAAGAGCAAGTCAGCCAGGCTGGCCACCTACCATGCCCAGACCAAAGGATGCTGGTACTCACTGAGTACTGTGCTACCTGACTGAATCATGCTGCCCACCACCCACCTACCCACCTCTTCCTTACCCATTAGGCTCAGCTACTGTTTTTCCTCTATGCTAACTTCTCTTCAGATTCTAGACCATGGCAATCCCAACCACCTCTCAATCTCTTTGTCACTTCACTACACAGTCATCTCTCCTGTTCTTTAATTGCCCTATAAAAGAATGTATACTACCTCAGTAAGTTTCTAAGTATGTTGAGGATCCCAACAGAGAACACACAGATGGTGCCATATATCCCTCTCTATCCCCATCTCCTGCTATGTACTATACTATGCACACAGTTTACACTCAAGAACGATTCCAGGAATTGGTTCTAAACAAGAAGTCACCTACAACTGAGTTTTTAGTGAAAGAATAGAAGCAGCAATCAGCTCTAGGACCTGCTTTCCCTTAAAGGTTGGTACCAGGAAAAGAACAGCCCTATTATTTCCATTTTGATTCACTGGGATAAGAAGCTTATGAAATTTAAGAAAAATGGATCAAAAATCTTCCCTCCCGTTCCCAACATAACCTGTAAACTTAAAAGAAATAAATACACTAAAACCTACCAGGAGTTTCTGTGATTTTGCATGGTGTAAAACATCCTGGTAGTGCTGGGCACGGTTGGGGTCCACATTTCTAATCTTAGCATTAGGTAACATTAATGTATCTAAAGTCTTCAAAGGATTTCCTTCATCTATAGCTTCATTGATGAATCCTATAGCCACAATTCCTAGAAAAATAAAGAAAAAAATTTTCTTTTAAGTCATAGCACATCTCACATTCCCTAGTATCACCTGTTATAAAGCAAGTACAGCAAGGCTCATATAATAAGACTAATGCAAAAACATTCATGTATTTCTACCTACATATAATATGCAGTCTGTAAGCAAAATCAGGAAAAATTCTATTCATTAAAGATTCTAACTATAAATATAGTTTACTTACACAAAGAATAATTTAACACAAGAAGCCAAGACATGCAATGAAAAGTATGAAGTGCCACTGAGAAAATTTAAAGACAACCTAAACAAATAAAAAGGCATCCTATGTTTATAGATTAGAAGATTTAATATTGTGAAAGAGGAAATACTTACTCCTCAAATTGGTCTACAGATTCAGTGCAACCTCTATAAAAATTTTAGTGCTGTTTCTTTTATTTTTAAAATTTTAAATTTTTTTCTAATTATTTAAACATGACAGATTTTGATAAAGCATGTATAAATGAAGTATAATTTCTCATTTTTCTGATTGTACATATTACAGGATCACATTGGTCATGCAGTCATATATGTACAAGAGGTAATAATGTCTGTTTCACTCTACTATCCTTTCTACCCACATATACCTTCCCCTCCCTTCACTCCCCTCTACCTAATATAAAGTAACTCTATTCTTTGCTACCTGCACCCTTATTATGAATTAATATCTGCATATTGTAGAAAACATTTGGCCTTTGGTTTTTGGGATTTGGCTTATTTTGTTTAGTTTGATATTCTCCAACTCCATTTACCAGCAAATGCCCTAATTTCATTCTTCTTTAAAGCTGAGTAATATTCCATTGTGTAAATATACCACACGTTTTCTTTACCCATTCATCTGTTGAAGGACACCCAGAACAGAGACCCTGTACCTAATGGAAGAAAAAAGAGGCCCAAATCTTGACCATGTCAGCCTAGGACCTGACTTCCTTAACAAGACCCCTAAAGTATAAGAAGTTAAATCAAGAATCAATAAATGGGATGGACTCAAATTAAAAAGATTCTTCTCAGCCAAAGAAATAATCAATAATGTGAAGAGAGAGCCTACAGATTGGGAGAAAATCTTTACCACATGCACCTCAGATAGAGCACTAATCTCTAGTATGTACAAAGAACTCAAAAAAGTTAACATAAAAAAAATGAAATAACCCAATTGATAAATGGATTTAGGAACTGAACAGACTCTTCACAGTAGAAGAATTATAATCAATCAACAAATATAAGAGAAAACGTTCAACATCTCTAGCAATTAGAGAAATACAAATCAAAACTACTCTAAGATTCCATCTCACTCCAATCAGAATGGTAATTATCAAGAATACAAGCAATACTAAATGTTGGTGAGGATGTGGAGAAAAAGGCACAGTCATACATTGCTGGTGGGAATGCAAATTTGTGCATCCATTATGGAAAGCAATATGGAGATTCCTCAGAAAACTCAGAATGGAACCACCATTTGACCCAGAAATCCCACTCCTTGATTTATATCCAAAGGACTTAAAATCAGCATACTACAGTGATGCAGCCACATCAATGTTTTATTTTTTATTTTTAAAAATTTTTAGATGTTATTTTATTCATTTATTTATATGTGGTACTGAGAATCAAACCTAGTGCCTCACACATGGTAGGTAAGTGCTTTACCACTGAGCCACAACCCCAGCCCCCACATCAATGTTTATAGAAGAAATTGGAACCCTCATACATTGCTAGAGGGAATGTAAAATGTTAGAATTATCTTGCAACACATTGTCAGGTCCTTAAAATATTAAACCTAAAATTACCATGTGATCTACCAATTCTACTTCCAGGTAACTAGAAACACATGTCCACATAAAAACTTGTAAGCAATGTTTATAGCAGCATTATTTATAATGGCCCAAAAGTAGAAACAGTGCAAATATCTACCAACTGATTAAATAGATAAACAAAACATGTATCCATGGACTGGAATAGTCTTTAATTTAGAATGGAAGATGAAGTACACTCATATATGATACAACATGGATGAACCTTGAAAACATTTTGCTAAGTGAAAAAGTCAGACACAAAAGTCCACTGCGTACTTTAAAAAGGCAAACTTTAGGGCTGGGTATATGGCTCAAGGATAAAGTGCTCGCCTGGCATGCTTTAAGCCCTGGGCTTGATCCCTGGCTCCACAAAAAGAAAAGAAAAGAAAAGTAAAGAAAAAAGGCAAATTTTATGGTATGTGTATTATATGCTATTACTAAACAAGGGAGGCATAATTTTGCTTAAAAACATCAACAGAGACTATTTCTAGCATAACCCTCACATAGGTGTTAGATGATGATGACAAGATCTTAGGTGATGGACCCATAAAACACGAGAGCTGGACTAAAGTTGAAATGTGTAGAAAGACAAATGGAAGTACAGAAATATTTTGATATACACTCTATTCTTCAGATTATTTTAGCATTCTGTGAATAATTCCAAAACACATGTTTGAAGTCAAGCAACTCCCTACAGTGTTAAGAAATAGTACAGTGAATATCCACATGATATAGCCCAGGGCTATCCAATAGAACTTCTGTGGTGGTGGAAATATTCTTTCTCTGCTGTCCAATATGGTACCCATTAGCCACGTTAACTTTTGAGGATTTAACAGATGGTTTGTATAAATAAAGAACTGAACTTAAAATTTTTGCTTAACTTTAATTAATTTACATGTAAATAGTCACATGTGGTGTCTGGGAAAGGTAGGTAGGCTCCACAGAAATAAACACAGTCGTACATATTTTGGGATACTTCTAAGGTTCAAATATGGATAATTAATTCCACATATTTCATATATTATTGATATAATAACAGGTAATAAAATGATACCTGGAGTCCTAATTCATGGATACACCTTAAGTATATCCTCTATCTTAATTTCTACCATCTCTAACCCACCAAATGATCTTGGACTATAAAGTCCAGGAACAAAAAAGCACAGAAATCAAGCTAGGGAATCTGAAAACTTTATGAAATTTTAAGCAGAATGGATCTAATTTGGTGACTACTTCTCATTACTATCTTATTATTAAAAAATTAACTATGAGTCATAAAATAATACAATATGTGTATATATGTATACATACATACACACTTATTCATATACATGTTAAGAGGGGGTTTTACTTTCTAGTTTCATGCCCATGAACAAGAAATGGTAAAGAAGCTAAATATTAACAAGCAACAAGCTTAGAAAATAAACATTCTTAGGGCCAAACTAAAACTTTTCACTGTGTCAACTGTTTTTCATAAAATATGATCACAAGTCACTTTACAAAATGTGATGTGCCATGAAACAGAATGAGTACTTCAAAGTTTTAAAACGTATCTCTATCTTGACATTCAAATTAAGGTAAAAGAGTTAGCTAACTATTTTCTGAATAGATGACCCCATAAATACCACCTTGATAGGAATAAAAAGATTTATCTGTAAGGGAAAAGGGATAATCTAAAACTCAAAGAAATAATTCCAGATTATAACTTAGATATGTTTGAAGTAAATGCAAAATTATTTCTCTAACATGCAAATTAAATGATTTCTAAACATTGGAAGAACTCTGGAAAGTGCAAGTACAATGCACATATGAGGTGTTGTTATCTCACCCTATGGTATATGGAAAGTAGAGGATACTTCACATACTGGACACCCCTCTGGTTAGGTTATTGTATATTGTAAATAGCTTCAAATACCCCATCCAAAAACAGCCTTAACAGAATCAAGTCTGAGAAAGAGAATGTACACACAACCTAACTATCTATCACCTGGCAATGAGTGCATTCCAGCTGACTTGATTGAAATCACCTGAAAATTTTTGTTTGGTGTATTTCTAACAGAAGCAACTGAGGTCATAGTAAGTGACCTCATAGGAGCTGAGAGACCTACCCAGAAGCCCCCTGGGCCTCTCTGCATCATTTTCTCTGTTTATACAAGCAAAGGGGGAAGTCCCATATGAACACAGATTACTAATGCTATGACCCACTTCTTTAAATCAAAGTGTGATATTATATTTGAGATGGTGAATGAAGTAACATACAAAGAATGGAAGGTATGCCAAATTTAAAAAGCAAAATCTCAAATAAGAAAACTTGCCTTGTCTAGGCTATATGGTAAAAATAATATTCCTTTATGGCTTTATAGGGAAAAGTGAACTTTCCAGTAAGAAATCAACAGAGCATACGTGTCTGAGGAAATGCACTTAACAGCTTCTCCACTGAATTCATCTTTCACATTTAGCATTTTGCATTAGCTGATCCACATCACCAGTGACACAAAGAATTAGAACTTGGACCAGGTGGCAGCAGGAGTGGCTGGGGGTGGTAGGAAAAGAAGAATGCACCTTTGTAGTGCCCTTGAAAAAGTCTCAGCTCTTTCAGATGATTTAATTATACTGTGCAATTGTTGTCTGATCACAGTGCAAAATTTTAAAACTGTAGCTTTTAAAGCAATTATCTAAACATAACATCAAATTCAATGCTTCAGGAATTTTAAACAAAAATACCTCTTTTTGACAAAGGGGGAAAAAACATCAAACCAAAGTACTGAAGTTCCCAAATTATCGAAATAATACCTGAAATAACATAACTACACAAGATGATTGAAGAAAATGTAAGAATGGCCATGTGCTCTGTTCTATGCAGAATAACTTAGTAGTGAAGTTTCCTGGCTAGATAAAAGTCAAAGCAATCAATAAATTTCTGTTACAAATTCTATCCACCTAAAAAGGGTCACTGTCTTTTTAAGTTATACAAACATCACTTGTTTTTCTTTTCCTGGTAAAACAAAGGTTCTAGTTGACATTTGAAATTGGCATTTCCCCCATTATCATCAGTGTGAAGAAAAAGAAGAACAGAACTACAGTTGTGCAGCACTGAGCTTGGGTGAGCAGCACATGCTGGGTTTCTTAAAGACCCAGCTGGTGGGTATTCCTGAAAAGAATTGGAAGGAAAGTTAGGAAACAAGGATGAGACCTCATTCTTTGTTATGCCTACCAAAAGAAAGCAGTCCTAGCAAAACTAACCTTCAGATTTGATGATGAAATAAAATCTTTCCACGATAAACAAAAGTTAAAAGAATTTATAAATAGAAAGCCTGCACTACAGAACATTCTCAGAAAAATATTTTGTGAGGAGGAAGTGAAAAGCAACAATACAAGTCAGCAAAGGGAGGAACTACCCTAAAGGAAAAGCCAATCAAAGGAAAACCAAGTCAAGTTAAAAACCAAAAATAAGCCAAAATGACCAGGAACACAAATCATATCACAATAATAACCCTGAATGTTAATGGCCTGAATTCATCAATCATAAGACACAGACTGGTAGACTGGATTAAAAAGAAGGACCCAACAATACGCTGCCTTCAAGAGACTAATCTCAGAAAAAGACATCCACAGACTAAAAGTGAAAGGATGGGAAAAAACATACCATGCACATGGACCCAGTAAAAAAGCAGGGGTCTCCATCCTCATATCAGATAAAGTGGACTTCAAACCTAAGTTAGTCAGATGGGATAAAGAAGGACATTTCATACTGTTTAAGGGAAGCATAAAACAGCAAGATATACTAATTTTAAATATTTATGTCCCAAACAATGGAGCATCTATGTATATCAAACAAACCCTTCTCAATTTTAAGAATCAAATAGACCAAAACACATTAGTAGTGGGGGACCTTAACATACCACTCTTACCACTGGATAGATCCTCCAAACAAAAACTGAACAAAGAAACTATAGAACTAAAGAATACTATCAATGATATAGACTTAATGGATATTTACAGAGTATTTCATCCATCATCAAGTGAATATACTTTCTTCTCAGCAGTTCATGGATCCTTTTCCAAAATAGACCATATGCTATGCCACAAAGAAGCCATTACTAAATACAAAAAAATGGAGATCCTACCCTGTATCTTATCAGACCATAATGAAATGCAATTAGAAATGAACGATAAAACAAACAAAAACTACTCATACACCTGGAGACTAAATAATATGCTATTGAATGATGCAATGACAACAGAAGACATCAGGGAAGAAATAAAAAAATTCTTAGAGGTAAATGAGAACAATGACATGACATATCAAAATCTCTGGGACACTCTGAAAGAAGTACTAAGAGGAAAGTTCATTGCATTGAGCTCATACATTAAAAAAATAAAAAGTCAACAACTAAATGACCCTACATTACATTTCAAAGCCCTAGAAAAAGAAGAACAGATCAACACCAAAAATAGAAGACAGGAAATAATTAAAATCAGAGCCGAAACCAATGAAATTGAAACAAGAGAAACAATTGAAAAAATTGACAAAACAAAAAGTTGGTTCTTTGAAAAAGTTAACAAAATTGATAAACCCCTAGCCACACTAACGAAGAGGAGAGAGAAAACTCAAATTACCAGAATTCGTGATGAAAAGGGAAAGATCACGACGGACACCATCAAAACACATAACATAATTAGAAGCTACTTTGAAAATCTATACTCTAACAAAATAGAAAATATCAAAGACATTGACAAATTTTTAGAGACATACGATCCTCCCAAACTGAATCAGGAAGATGTACAATATCTAAACAGATCAATTTCAAGCAATGAAATAGAAGAAGCCATAAAAAGCCTATCAACCAAGAAAAGCCCAGAACCAGATGGATTCTCAGCCTAATTCTACAGGACCTTTAAAGAAGAACTGATACCAATACTCCTCAACGTATTCCAGGAAACAGAAAAGGAGGGAACCCTTCCAAATTCATTCTATGAGGTAGTATCACTCTGATACCAAAACCAGACAAAGACACATCCAGGAAAGAAAACTTTAGACCAATATCCCAGATGAACATAGATACAAAAATCCTTAGCAAAATACTGGCAAATTGCATACAAAAATATATTAAGAAGATAGTGTACCATGATCAAGTGGGTTTTATCCCAGGGATACAAGGTTGGTTCAACATCCAGAAATCAATAAATGTAATTCATCACATCAATAGGCTTAAAGTTAAGAATCATATGATTATTTCAATAGATGCGAGAAAGCATTTGATAAAATAGAGCACCCCTTCATGTTTAAAACACTAGAAAAAATAGGATTAGTAGGAACATACCTCAACATTGTAAAGGCTATCTATGCTAAGCCCATGGCCAACATCATTCTTAATGGAGAAAAACTGAAAGCATTCCCTCTAAAAACTGGAACAAGATAGGGATGATCTCTTTCACCACTTCTATTCAACATCGTCCTTGAAACAATTGCCAGAGCAATTAGACAGACCAAAGAAATTAAAGGGATACAAATAGGAAAAGAAGAACTAAACCTGTCACTAAAGCTGTCATGTATATTTTGGATCTTCTAAATATACATGATCCTATATTTAGAAGATCCAAAAAACTCCACTAGAAAACTTCTAGAACTAAGAAATAAATTCAGCAAAGTAACAGGATATAAAATCACTATGCGTAAATCTAATGCATTTGTATTCATAAGTGACGAATCCTCTGAAAGAGAAATTAGGAAAACCATTCCATTCACAGTAGTCTCAAAAAAAATAAAATACTTGGGAATTAATCTAAGAGAAGAGGTGAAAGACCACGACAATGAAAACTACAGAACATTAAAGAAAGAAATTGAAGAAAACCTTTGAAGACAGAAAGATCTCCCATGTTCTTGGATAAGCAGAATTAACATTGTCAAAATGGCCATTCTACCAATGGTGCTATACAGATTCAATGCAATGCCAATTAAAATCCCAATGTCATTCCTCATAGAAATAGAAAAAGAAATCATGAACTTAATCTGGAAGAACAAAAGACCTCAAACAGCCAAAACAATCCTAAGTAGAAAAAGTGAAACAGGAGGTATCACAATACCAGACATTAAACTATACTGCAGAGCAATAGTAACAAAAACAGCATGGTATTGGCACCAAAATAGACAGGCAGAACAATGGTACAGAATAGAAGACACAGAGAAAAAAACCACATAAATACAGTCACCTCATACTAGACAAAGGAGCCAAAAGCATACAATGGAGAAAAGAGAGTCTGTTCAACAAATGGTGCTGGCAAAACTGGAAATCCATATGCAGTAAAATGAAATTAAACCTCTATCTCTCACCCTGTACAAAACTCAACTTAAAATGGATCAAGGACATAGGAATTAGACCAGAGATCCTGCACCTAATAGAAGACAAAGTAGGCTTGAATTTTCATCATGTTGGCTTAGGATCAGACATCCTCAACAAGACTCCCAAAGCACAAGAAATCAAAGCAAGAAACAGTAAATGGGATGGACTCAAACTAAAAAGCTTTTTCTCAGCAAAGGATACAATCAAGAATGTGAAGAGAGAGCCTACAGAGTGGGAGAAAATCTTTTCCACACACACTTCAGGTAGAACACTTATCTCCAAAATTTATAAAGAATTTACAAAACTTTACACAAAAAACACAAAGAACCCACTCAATAAATGGGCCAAGGAACTGGACAGACACTTTACAGAAGAAGACATACAGGCAATTAATAAATATATAAAGTGTTCAATATCTCTAATAATTAGAGAAATGCAAATTAAAACAACTCAAAGATTTTATCTTACTCCAATCAGAATGGCTATTATCAAGAACACAAACAATAATAGATGTTGGCATGGATGTGGGGGAAAAGACACACTTTTACATTGCTGGTGGAGTTGCAAATTGGTGCAGCCACTCTGGAAAGCAGTGTGGAGAATCCTCAGAAAACTTGGAATGGACCCACCTTTTGACCCAGTTATCTCACTCCAAAGGACTTAAAATCAGCATACTACAGTGATGCAGTCACATCAATGTTTATAGCAGCTCAGTTTATAATAGCTAGATTGTGGAACCAACCTAGATGCCCTTCAACAGATGAATGGGTAAAGAAACTGTGGTATATATACACAATGGAATATTTTTCAGCCATAAAGAAGAATAATATTATGGTATTTGCAAATAAATGGATGGAATTGGAGAATATCATGCTAAAGGAAATAAACCTGTCCCAAAAAATCAAAGACCAAATGTTTTCCCTGATAAGTGGAGAATGATATATAATGGGGATGAGGTGGGTGGGAAGGGAGAGAAGAATGGGGAAACTTTAGATTATGTAGAAGGAAATGAGAGGGAGGGGGATATAAATAATGGTGGAATGAGACAGATATCATTACCCTATGTACATGTATGATTATGCGAATGTATGAATCTACATTGTGTACAACCATAGAAATGAAATGATGTACCCCATTTGTGTACAATGAATCAAAATGCAGTCTATAAAAATTAAAAGATAAATTAAAAAAAAAAAAAAAAAAAGAAAACAGTCCTACCTATTGGGTAGCATTCAATCAATGCTGCAGAAGACTCAGAGTGCAGAGGTTGGTGTCTAAGGGGAAGGCAAGAGGGCTAGAGGACTAAGCTCTGAAGCAGCATGCACACATAGGAGTTCTCCCTCAACCCTGCCCCCTTGATGTTGAATATCTGCTCAAATTGATGCTTTCCTCTTGATAACATCTGGCAAAAGCCACAAGCTCCCAAGCCAACACATAAGAAAAGCTAAGTGGGCTATAAGCAAGGCATCTGATTGCAGACTTTCAAATGCCTTGTGGACAGGAAATGCAGAGGCAACAGAAAGCTGTTTGGGACCAAAAGAGGAAACTCAGATGTGTTTACACAACTTGAAAAGGACAAAATTAAGAAAAATCTAAGGATCAGTGTCACAATTGCACATCCATGGAATACCACATCAAGGCAGCACACCTGGGTCCTGTTTTATAGTAGGACTCTTGAGAAAGAAGATATTTAAAAAGCAAACAACAAAACTGGCCTTGATTTTTGTCATGGTGCTCATAGGAAGTAGCAAACAAAAAGAAGAAAACTACGCAAATACAATTAACTAACAAAGTCTATCTCAAGAAAGATTTTAATATTTCAAAGTTAGATACAGCATTAGAATACCAGACCTAGGACCTTACCTAAATGCACTAGAGGAAAACATTGTAGATTTGCAAGAGAAGTTTCTGCCTGTTCCATCAGCAAGCTTAGAGAGTTAAGAAAAGTTGAAGCTGGAGCTAGAAAGGACATCAATGATTCTAGCAATTCTAATCCACAGTTGCTAACAAGTTAAAGTACCTAAAAGCCAAAAAAGATGGTGTTGGGTTTGTTTTTATGATGGAAAATAGAGTTCGAAGCTTAGATGTGGTCACACATGCTACAGAAAAGCAATGAATATACTGACTGACGAAGTTACACAGCTCCTCACTCTTCAGTGTTTTTAGAAGAAAGAGGCAAATGAAAAGGAAGTAAGTCAATACTCAAGAAAACATGTTTCAGGGTATATGTTCTTGGGGTTGGTCCATTTTCATGCTAGTAGCTCTTAATTTTAGAAACACAGCAAATCACCATGATTTCTGATCACAAAGTTAGATTATGTTTTAATTTCTTCCTTCCTAGGACAGGAAAGTATATCAAATTTTAGGAATGTCCAAATGAAAGGTCAAAATAAAGCTGAATGCTTTAAAAAGCTGTTATAGAGTAATCTTGTCTGCATAAGAAAATAATGCAGAGTCCTATTTATGTGTTTTTATCCTATCCTTTAATGTCTTTTGTATGTCTTTGAATATTTACAATATGTTGGTATAGCAGTACAGGCATAAAATTCATATAAAAATAAATGCATACATATTAAGGGAATGAGTTCTTATAAACTTCCATAAACAAAAACTTGTAACTCTAATCTAGGGAATAAAGTTGCCTAGGCACCCTATTCTCCCACTAAAGTAGAGTAGGAAAGTACCCCATACTTACGATCATTTTCTTCTTGAATCTCAATATTAATCATATCAATATAATTCTGTATTTCATTCCAGGTTAAGTTATCTTGCCCTTGGGATAAGGCTTCTAGTTTAATGGAGAGTAGTGCATTAGCATAACTGTGGAAGAGAAAAGAATGATACTAATCATTCATTCATTCTTTGCTCACATTACATTATACATCTTAAATTTGACATACGTGGCCAGGTTTAGATGTTATGAGGTCAAAGAGTAGAAAGGCAAACTAAACTGTCTTGTGCCACACTGTCAATATTTACCAAACTCACTTATACTATTGGTATTTCTCTTAAAAATTATAAAATATTTTTATATTTACAAAGAATTCTGTTTAATGAAAATTCTTTAAAAATCCAACTTTACACCTTACTCAAGCAAAACTACAAGTTCTCAGTTCTGTGAAATAATAATTGTAATATTTTTAAACTAAATCCCCTCCTCATTGCATGTCTTGATTCTGCTCAGTCTCTGATCTGTCATAAAATTCAAAGTTACCATGGTTCTCAACTTTTCCATCACCAAGAGTCCTTTTCTATTATTTTTCTTGCTCTTTACAAAAGCCAAGCTTTTCCACTCTGACTCTTATATAGGTGGGCTGCCTTGAGACCTAACATGCCTCAAATAAAATGAAAATCCATTTTCAGAAATCTTGCTGAGGAACAGATATTCACAGTATATTTTCTTGAAGAAAGGGTACATGAGTTGAGCCAAAATATCCTTAAATTCCTTGTCACCTGTCCATTATTCCAATGGCTCCATAGCAGCAACTCAAAACTCTGTTCCTTCATTACCAGGGCACTCAGACTACCCTTGACCCTCCTCACTGTACACAGCTTCTGGAAAATAGGCTTGGGTTGATTATTTTTTTCTTGTCTAGGAAAATTTTAGGACAAAACTTATTCATATTGATATATTACTAAGGAACTCATTTCTCAATAGTAAATTTTACCATTTAAACATCATAGAACCAATGTTATACCACTTCCTAATATGCACTAGCTAGCCCAAAGCAAATAAACTCCAGAGTTAGTTTTTGTATCTTTACACCAGGAAATGAAAACCCATCCTCTATGTACACAGAGATTCATTTGCGGTTGACTAATGACTAGTCTGAGGTATTTGCTAACTAATAGCAGAGGTTGAAAGAAGTAACACATTGAGTCTAAAACTGTTTTCCAGGTTGTGACAAATTTTCTCAAAGTTCTGTATGCTTCAACGTGACACTAAAGAATTTTCCCCAAAATAGCTCAAGAAAAAAATCTTCAAAATAGGAAGTGATGGGGCTGTAGCTCATTGGTAGAGCACTTGCCTAGCATGTGTGAGGCACTAGATTCGATTCTCAGCACCGCATACAAATAAATAAATAAAAGGTTCATCGACAGCTAATAAAAATGTTTTAAAAAAAATAGAAAGTGATAGGGTCAATTCATTTTCCATATGAATGAAGTTACCAAATGCAGGCCAGAAATTAGCTAAATGTTGTGTGTGAGATTTTTACCTTATCAAGAATTAAAAACCTAAGAAAATACTCTACTACACTAATATATAATAAATAACACGGACTCCAGTAACAATAGGGATAAATGGTAGCTTGCACTGGCTAGCATCCCTTGAAGATAGGGACCATCTATAAGAAAGTGCAAAATCCAATGGGTGACTCATACATTAATGTCTTGAGTCATGATCTAATGGGAATAAAATGAGAAAGCTTAGTATGAACACAGAAAAAAACCCACAAACACTTATCAACTCTTTAGAAATGAATACCAACAAGTCAAGGGAAAAGATTGTAGGGGAAACCCAACAGAGCTCCACAGTCTTTTCCGAATGTCAACTTTGGGAACCGTTCCACAGTCTGCTGAAACAGTTCTATGTCCTTCATCTCCGAGCCCTCTTCCCATTTTGCCACAGATGAACTAGTAAGATTGCAGATCTCAAAGACCTGGGAAGCTCTGAGAAGACTAACAATCCAGTGTAGTTCTGCAGATATTTATTAAGCACTTACTAAAAGAAAAATGTGTGACAGGTTAACCACAGGGAGATTAGGAGGAATGAGATGTAGCCTTCGCCTCCAGGAACATTCAGACTAATGGGCAAGGGGACAGAAATTCCTAACAGGTATAAAGACAGAGCACAGTAAAGGTCACAAAAGTACAGATAGTCTCAAAGAATAGATACAATGGGATGCAAAGGAAGGAGAAGAGGAAGCACCTGCCCTAGGACAGGCCCTGAACCAGGCATTTAATCCTCAGAATAGTTATGTAGATACAGAGTAGGGTTTTTTGGTTGTTGTTGTTGTTATTGTGTTGCTGTTGTTTTCTTCTGTGCATTTTTGTGCTTTATAAATGAAAAACAAAGGACTCAGCTAGGGAGGGTGGGACTCAGATATTTTGGCTCCAAGGCTTATATTCCTTTAACCACATCATGCTAATTCCCAGAAGAAAGAACTTAGCTGGGATGAGAAGCATGGAAACAATTCACAGAAGCATTATCTACAGTAGGCAAGGTTCCAAAACTATGCTGAGCAGTGCTGGATAAAGACTAAATTTTTGTTGGTGAACGGAGCATTCATAGATACAGACAGGGCAGAAAATCCATGGGGTAGTTGGATCTGGCTTGGCAAAAATGCAAAATAGGAATAGAGATATAGCTGGAGCTAATGTCAGAACAAAATGTTTGGAGTGTGGAGTTAGTTCCTAATTCAGATGAGAACAGAGAACAATTAAACAGAAGAACAGTTAACCTGGAACATTATATTCCCAGAGTCAAGGCTAATCCATATGTCACTTTTGTGAGAATTAGACAAAAGAATCTTTCTGGGAAAATACAACTATAGGAGTGGAAGACATGATGAACAGGTAGAGACTATGCGGGACTTCATCAAGGTGGGCCTGCCCAGCACCTCTGTGCTATGAACCGGGACAACCGTAAGGAGTAGTCCAATAGAGCAGTGCTTTTCAAACTTGATAACGTGCAAGCCCTGGTTTCCAAGAACACAGGCTGATATTAAAAGTGAAATACTGAAGCTATGGAAGATTACTTGGAGCTAGTGTGACTGCTAAGACAATAACAAAAGTGGACCCTGAAATCTCATGCTAGTACTAGGTCACCCATGTCGTTCTCTAGGTTATCCAGAATGTACTTAAATAAAAATTTAAAAAATCATCAAAATATACACATTTCAAACATTTCTCCTACAAACTACTCTGTATTGAACTCTGTATTTGTAGGTCTTAGTTGAAATCAACAGGTATTGCTAGGGTTTGGATGAGTATCCCCCCAAAGGTTCATGTGTTAAAGACCTGGTCCCCAGTGTGGCTCTTGGGAGGTGGTTGAACCTCTTCGAGGAGGGGCTTAGGGGGAGGTCCTTAGGTCTTTGGGGGTATACCACTGAATGGAACTGTAGGACCCCTGTTTCTTTTTTTCTTTCTTTGCTTTTTTGGCTCATGAGGTGAGCTGTTTTGTTCTGCCATGTGCTTCCACCAAAGCTATGGGGCCTCTTGAATGTACACAAGAAACTCCAGAACTGTGAGTTAAGATATACCTTTTTCTTTTTAAGTTAATCACCTTAGGTATTTTGTTGTAGTAGCACAAAGCTGACTGATACAGGTACAAATGTGGTTCTCAAATACAGTGGGTAACACTTCCTTATTGGGTATTTGTAAATGGAGAAGGAATTTTTGCTTCTAAGAATGAGTGACTAGGTGGGTGGGAACTACTGTAATTTAAAGGGGAATGGCTGGGCTGCTAAATATTTGGAATAGTCTTGACAATTACTTCCCAAGAAGCCTCAATAGACTGTAGTTTCACGAGAGAGACCAGCTTTGCATTCTATTCTAGCATCAAGAGTGACTGAGGCGTTGTTAAGTAAGAATGAATGATGAAGCCTGGGGTTGTAGCTCAGTGACAGAGCACTCATCTAGCACATCTGAGGCACTGGGTTCCATCCGCAGCACCACATAAAAAGAAATAAATAAAATAAAGGTATTGTGTCCATCTACAAATATATATATATATGAGGGAGAATGAATGATGCATGGATAAAAAGAGAAAACAGATGGGAACTATGGAGGTTATTATGAAACAAAGTGAGAACATAAGGGTTAAATAAGGGTGGTTGCTGGGAGCAGCAATGTTTCGAAGAGGTACCCTCCTACAGTTTGACAATAGAGACCAGAAGTGAGCAGGCTCCTCACTGCACAATGCTGCTGGCAGAAGGCAGAGGAAAACTGAAATAGAGTTTGAGGTTTCTAAGCTCAGAGAAGAGGATGATGCCATTAGTGGGAACAGTGGAGGCAGAAATAAATTACCTTGGAAACAAATTCTGGGGAGTTATATGAACCAGATGGTTCATGTAAAGTAGAATATGAACATTAGTTTCTCTAGGAAAACTATAAACAAGGAAAATTCATGGTCCTTTCAGTACTCTTTGGTCATTTTGTATTTCAATAAGTGGTCAAACACCACTTATTTAAAATCGAAGAAGTCTCTGATTTTTTTCTGTGTGACTGTACATTACCCAAGATAATCAACCAAACTACTGATTAAAGTAGTCCTGGAATCAGTATCTGAAAAAGCTTTTGTCAAGATCTATGCAGACATCTCCCTCTGGTGGACACAAGAATTCAGGGTTCCCTCATTTTTAACTCAAGTTTTCGTCTTACTGAATTTCTAATTTGAGGGCTCAGTGGTAGAGTGCGTGTTAGTGTGTGTGAGGCCCTAGGCTCAAATCTCTGCACCAAAAAGAAAACAAATAAACAAGCAAAAAAAAATCTTTAATTCTGGCTCCTTAATATTCTCTTTAGATCTATTATTGTGTTTATTAAAATTCAGTTGTACCATCTAGAAGCATATTTCAGGAATATGAAATGAAAGACACTAAATTGAGGATGTTACCCATGACCCACTGTGGGCTCAGGATTCCCTTGGCTTAACAATAGGAAGAGTGGGGTTTGGTCCTAACTGCCCAACTTTGGGTCCATAACTGCAAGTTTGGTTTCCTCATCAGTGAATTGAAAAAAAAAAAAGGTAGAGCAGATGATTATTAAGTGGCTTCCAATTCTTCTACAGTCTATTATCTCCACAAGAAGCCCAAGGGAAGGTATGTTTTCAATGGTTTCTCTCTTTTTAGCTATTGCATAACCTGTCAATGAGAAGGCACTCATTGATTGCCTCAAGATGATCATTTTAAAATTCTTTTTTGTTCCCCCAAAGAACACTGTGAAAAGGCCGCTAGAGTTGGGCACAGTGATGCATGCTTCTCATCCCAGCAACTCCCGAGGCGGACACAGAAGGATCGCAGGTTCTAGGCCAGTCTCAACAACTTGGTGAGACTATGTCTCAAAAAAAAAAAAAAAAAAAAAGAACTGCGTATGTAGCTCAGCGGTAAAGTACCCCTGGGTTCAACCCCTAGTACCAAAAGTTAAAAAAAAAAAAAAGGGAAGAAGGCGGCGTCTAGTAAGAACTCTTCTAACAGAGTAGACTAGCTCTCAAGAGACATGAGCATGGTATATGGATTTTTCCACTAAGGAACAAATTCTTAATTTATGCTATCTGCCAAACACAAATTTCTGCGCTGAAAGAGGATTTGGAAAGTGTTCCTTACCGTTCCACATGTGCCTCATCCAGGTTGTTGAAGCCTGCTGTGGGGCTTCTGAGTTGATTCTGCACAGACACAAGATCATTGCTCTCCAAGGCCTGGTTTAGTAAAGCAACAGCAGACAACATTTCCACGGCAAACAAGAGGTCCTCATGGGTCAAATATTTCTGTTGGCAAACACACAGCACTGTAAGGTCCTCAAGTCATACACTGCACATCTGTGACAGGGGTGTAGCACGCACATTGCAAATAACAATGAAAAGGCAAAGATTTTAACAGCCCACCAGAGAGGTCATTGCTCACCTACTTTTCTCATTGGCTTTAAAGAACAGATAAATGGCTCCTAGGTTTTCCTTAGATGATCATTTTGGGGGCTGCATTAATTATAACCAACAGTTACAATTCCAGAAATATCTGCATTCTCCAGTTAATATCTATTCCCAGTTGCACTGGCTGTGTACATGCTCAGTGTAACCTTATAACTAAGCTAAGGTTTAGACAAACCTTGGCTGAGAGTCCCCTGTAAGATTTTAACATAATTAATGATTAATGATTATTAGTTTGAATTAAGGGTGAAGGAAAACAGGGGAGAATTTCACCTAAACATTATAACTCCAGAAAAATATATTAAGATCTTTAATTAAGTCAACAAAATTAATTCTAATTCCAAAAAAGCAAGTCTAAGTAACATTTTTATAAATTGGGTAGAACAATTAAAACACACTACAGTCTTGCTGTTTGAAGAAATTTGAGGTAAATCTTTTATGAAACTAGTGAGGATCAACAGATTTATACAACTTATAAATCTACATTTGGTTTATTTAAAAGCACATATCTTAGATTGAGAATATCCTTCCCCTTTAATATTTTCTTCCATTTGTCCATCTTATACCACCTTGTTGCAACTTCAAAAGGGGTAGAACACAAGGAAGAGCTTGAAAATCAATTATTAGAAAAAAGCTGATACATATCTTTATATTTAGGATATTATATATTATGTCATTCCTAAAACAAAGGGGGACCGTAAAACATATGCCCCCTTTCTGTTCTTCCAAATCTTACATATTAAAGGAATAAAGAGAGCAAGTCTGGGCTGGAAAGTCCATGTACATATAATCTCAAAGTACAATGGCTTTCTCTATGCACACTGGGAGCTAGAGCAAGTTAGTGTTATCTGTAGAAAACGACCTCCTTGCATGTACACTAAGACATGCAAGAAAAATCCTTCCAGACAAAGCAAATGAAGCAGGCTAATGCTGATCATATCACTGCTTGGGTAGCCTAATATGTAAAACCCTTTTCTGATTAGGGACAGGCACAGATCTGAGGGCACTGTGGAAAGGATACATGTCACTTATTCAGTCAGCCACCACTGAACAAAACACTGTGAGGGAGAGGAGGCACTACCTGGCAAAGCAACACGAGAGATGGAGGTGCCATCTGTCAGCCTGTCACCACTGAACTGTCCTTGGAAATGTCACTGATCTCCTGAAAGCTTTCCCCAACAAATCATGTCTCCTATGCTGTCTTCAGGTACTTTTTTTGACCTGTCTGCAACTTACCCCACTCTCCTGGCATAACTAGACTGTGGACAAGACATGTATATAATGAAATATTTATATTCAAATGCATTATTATAGTTTTCTGGATCTTCACAGAAATCTTGAAGCAAAGTGGTTTCAGAGTAACACAGCACAATTTTACCTTCTATCTTTAGAAGTAGTTATCATAGGAAGTACGTAAGTAAATTTTATCTAAATACCTTACATGAACTACAGGCTTACTCTATAAGGGAGGCACAAGATTGCAAGTAAAGAGCAGAATGGAACCACTGCCAATTTACCTCCTCTATTTCTTCCAGTGTACAGTTCATGAATATCTAAAGTAGGCTATAGCAAGGATGAGGAAAAACCAAAAAGAAATGTGACTGGATGACCACAGATTGACCATGATCACCTGGCAAAAAATGACTGAGCTATAATAAAACTAGCTTTGGCCTTCAAAGTTAGAGAAGTGCAGGAAAAAACTAAGTGCAATTTAAAAAAAAAAAAAAAAAAAAACTATTTTTACTTTTATTATAAAATATCATATTTCTATTTAGAAAACATAGTATTGATAATCAAGAATAAGAAAACAGGTCCAATCACCCAAAACCTTTAGACTACACTTTCATTTTTAATTCATGCATACATTTATACAGGTTTTGTTCTTCTTACATTATTTTCTGATTTTAAAAAATAAAATAATGCAATATATTTTACTTTCAAGCAGTTTTCCACCCCCCAGTTAGTGTAGATATTTTTCCTGAGCATTATTCTTTACACTATCATTTTTACTGGTTGCACAGTATTTCTAGAACCAGGAGTACCACAAATTAAGCAATTTGTTATCCAACATGTAGTTAGTTTCCTGTTTCTCAGAATTATCAACAATGCTGTGAAACATCCTCATGGTTAAAACATTTTGATTCATATCCCTTAGGCTCATTTTCTAGAATGTAATGGTGAGGACCACAGGCCTTTGATGTACATCATCCTCCAGAAACATTGTACTCTCATGTTCCTACTAGTTATTTAGGAAATGCCCACTGCCCCACATTTATCTACATTGGGCTAAATATTTCTAATAAAGGCCAGGTGTGATGGCACAGGCCTCTAATCCCAGCAACTCAGGAGGCTCACAAGTTCAAAGCCAGTCTTAGCAACTTAGTGAGGCCCTGAGCAACTCAGCAAGACCCTGTCTCTAGATAAAAAATAAGAAGTGCTAGGATGTGGCTCAGTGGTTAAGTGCCCTTGGGTTCAATTCCTGGTATCAAAAAAAAAAAAAAAAAAAAAAAAAAAAAAAAAAAAAGCCCTTTAATGTATAATAATATAAAATCTAATCTTAAAAAATAAATGTGCATTTATTTACTTCTGGTTGAGTTTGAACTTTTTGTGTTTGCCATCTATATATTCCTTGTCTTGTGAATTGCCTGTTTGGTTTTTTTTTCTTTATTCTTTTTTTCTTTTTTGGTAGATGAGTGCTAATTCTGATTTTTAATCTAATCACTAAACCTGTGTTTTCTTAGAATTTTAAGTTATCTTTACCTTTTATGGGGGGGTGCTGGAGATTGATTTCAGGGCCTCATATATAATATTTAACCTACTATTGTGGAACTTTATTTTGACAGATGATATGTGTAGTGAACTAACACTTTCTGAACAACGATTAAACACTTGTAAGAATTCCTATTTATTAAATAATCTTTTCCCCACTTCTCTGCAATATGGCTCTCTCCTGTGTAAAAACTGTGGCTCTACTTCTAGAACTTTTAAGCATTTTGCTCCTCTGCTTGCCTCACAGAAATACTAATAAACATGCCCTTTGAAAAAAAAATTTTTAGTGGTCAATGGATTTTATTGTTTTTATTTATTATATGTGGGCTGAGAATTGAACACAGTGCCTCACATGCCAAGTAAGCACGCTACCACTGAGCCACAAACTCCAGCCCATAAACAAGCTCTTACATGAGTACTACGGTTTAACCCTATTAGCATATTAAGAAGCATAAATTTACAAAAATCAAAACCATGATGTTAATGTTCTTAGTTGTACATTTCTAGGAATATTGTTTTAGAGCTTATTTTTCTATAACAAAAATATCACATACTTTAAAAACATTTCAGTATAATTTAAAAATTCTCTAAATTTCTTCCAAAAATAACAGAATTGAAACAGCCTGTTTCAACTCACTCCCTTAGTTTACTAACTAGGCTCTTGAAATCTTCTCATACTCTAAAGAAAGAGTTACAGAGAAGGGAAGGATAGGGATCTGCACAGGTGGGTCATGAGGCTGGAAATTAGTACAAGTGAGAGACTCTACCCTTCCCACCCTCTTCCCCCTTTCCCCAATTGCTTTCTTTATGTGCACAGTCTCTTCTGACTTACCATGATGTTCTGTTTCTGGAGGTTGAGGAGTTCATTCTGATACATAGCAGCAGCAAAGGGATAGACCACAGGCAGCTGGGCCTCTGGTTTCTGCAGTGCAAGCAGTGTATTTGCAGGGTCACCTTCCCGAATGACAGCATTGATGTGGTCCACGGCAGCAAGTCCTGAGGATGGGTTCACACTGCTCCATCAGAACAACTGCTTTCCCCCCTTGCCGCCTAACCCAGACAGCCCTTCTTCCCAAGGATTCTAACCTAAGTAGTCAGTTTCTAAGAACTCTGAAGAGCTGCAGATAGAGGATAGGCAAAACCCTGGAAAGCCAGCATAGTGATTCAAGTCAGCCCAGTCCTTGGAGTCAGTACCTAGAAAAACCTTGGCACTGATGGAGCTGGGGTTACAGGATCATTCCTGCCTAGTATGACATCCCTGAAAAAGCCTTGCTTTGGGGACTAGCTCTAGTCCCTCCTCTTCCAGGACACCTTCAAACTGTTTCAGTCCCTGAGGATTTCTCCCTTTGTGAATCCCCACAGCTATTTAAAACGAGGCTATTCCATCAGGCTTGTTCTCCACTGCTCCTTGGATTAGTACTGCTTCTCCCAGAAGACTTAAAGCTACAAGAACACCAGAAACAAGTCTTGTCCTGCTTCTGTATCCTTCAAGTGAACTGGCATGGGGGAAAACCCCCCACAGGCACTTGGATACAACCATAAACTATGTAATCTTTCCAGTTGTAGGGTTCAGGTTACAAAGAATTTTAGTGACCAAACTAAGGATGCTTGGAACAGCAGATTGAGCCTAGTTTACTAGGCACAAAAAATAAATTGTTGAACTAATGGAAGAACAAGTGATTAGCTCTTTCACCAGAGCCTGCAGAGTGTACCCTCTAAACAAGGCATCTGGGTAGCAGGAAAAACAAAGACCCATAGGTTTGTAGAGATTTTCAAGGCAAGTCTGTCTAATATATGACTGGACCACAGCTATGATTATTCTAACCCTTTATGACAAGATGACAATCTTCTCTAAATATATTCACAAAAAATGTCCCTTAGACTTTCTGCTAAAAGACACCATTCGACAGCAGGAAACATGACTAATGGAACTTTTTGAGTCAATTCCAACTGGAAACACAAAGTTAATATGAAAAATCTTTGGATCCCACTATTTTTCTATACATAGAGTTAATGGGATAAATGAAAGAATTCCAGAAAGGAGGGTTGGTGATTGTTTGTGGTGTCTGTTGTTCTGTTAAAGTCAGCCAAGGCCTTTCAGCTGCATCTGGAAATACTCTGAGTAGGATCTTGCTTCACCTCTGAGAACTTTATTATGTGAGTTTGTGTAACTGGATGTTAAATATTACCAGAAACCCATACCCTTAAAACACTTTTAATAAACTATTTCTTCTAAAGAAGTTTTGTCTTTACTCATTTAAACTGCCTTTAACAAAATTTCCAGCCCTGATCTTAACATAATATATTGTGCAATGAAATGGAACACATGAGCCAAATCCAAAAGCCAAATGACCACAGTTAAACAAAACTGAAGTCTCTGAAGACAGATCCATTGGCATTACCACCAAAGCTGTCACCTAGGTCATTACAATGACTGCTACAAATGTAATGCCTCAGCATTTTAATACAATAACCCACACAGCTGGGGAAGAGCTTGTTAAAGTACCTATATTTTATTTACAGATTTTAAAGTGCCCCATTGTCTTGTTGTCACATCACCAACTAAAATAGCTTCAGATTGTTTTTACAAGACTACTTTCAGTCCTACTGCGCTATAAATTTACAGGTGAGGAGAGATCAAAAACTTCAGAATAATCATGTACTGAACATTTAAAGCCACCAAACTTTGCAATGTCCTTTATCAATTTTAGCCAATTATTTCATTATATCCAAATCATACAATGGCTTTTACTTAAAAATAGGGAAAAAAAAGTAGAGCTAATTTGGCATTAAATTTGCAGTCAGGAAATTATGTCATTGTATATGTCATTGTAAATATTTATTTATAAGACATTTTATTTAACATGAAAAAGACTGTTCTAGTGATTATATAAACATTTCAAAAATAAGGAAACTTCTTCATTAAGCTTATGGACTTCAGATATTGTCTCACTGGCAGTATTAATTTTTTCTTATAATTCATATCTGTCAAACATAATGAATTACTTAGCTTTCAAAAAGAGCAGAAAGAGAAACCTGAAATTGGATGCCATACATTATCACTAACATGATCTAGACTTAATAGGGATAGAAGAACAGGAAAATATACCCCCAAATAGTAGGATATTGACTTAAAAAAAGTTGCCTGAGAACTCTCAGCTGTGTTGTGATTAAATTCTCAAAAATTTACTCAGTTGCTAACTGCCAGACATTGAAATGAACTTGCTTTGGGCTTCCTCAATTACTCTTTAAATGCTTTGGGAAGTTTCTCCCCAGCAACTTAGGAGCAGACTTCTGAGTAACACCTGCAGGTGTTCATTTCTTTGAAGGTGCTCAAAGCAATAAAAAACATTCCAAACTCATTTAGGCAGTTACACATAGGGCAAGATATAAGACTATAGTAATTAGTGGACACTTCAAATTAAGTTTGGCAGTGGGGTTCACATGCTTTAGCACCAAATGTCCTGTCATGGATTTAGGTGTTTTTTTTTTTTTTTTTTTTTTTTTTTCAGAGTAACAGGAATGAGTTTATTGAAGGGACAGGAAAGTGGAAAGGGGACACTCTCTCAAGGGAAAGAGTGAGTCCTTTCAGAGAGGAGAGGGACAACATGCTTCTCCTGCACACCGGTTTTATTGGGGATCCCAGAGAAGTTTCCAGAGAGTCCTGCCCAGGTCCACCTCTTGACTTTTGACTGACATGGATTCATTTTTGGGGGGAAATATATGGGTTGTTTACATTGACCTAGGGAATACAAAGATCTAGTGGAATTCCTTACTGCCTCTTTTGAGACTCAAGTAATAATACATTTTACTAGAGAAGGGAATAGTCTAATAACAAGATTGATGGATCTGAACTTGCACATGCTTATTTTAAACACCCAAATTTTCTGTTCTTTTTAGTCACATAACTGAACAAGGCATGAGGAGGAAATTGTGTGACTCCGTAGAGGCTCAGAGAAGTGAGACTCAAACCTGCCATTGTGTGATTTAATCTGACCCATTAGCAGAGAGTCTTATTCTTTCATAAGTTCTGGGTGCTGATTGTGCTATTGGAGCTCTCTTGCACTAAAACTACACAAACTGTAAGAAAAGAATTTTTGCAAACTATAGACTAGTGATTGAGAAAGAATAAAAGGCATAAGTGTTAATAATATTTTTTATGATTCCAATAGAACACCATCACCTAACACAGACAAGGAGATATAATCTTGTAGTTAAAATCTTTCACTAAATAACCTTCAATAGCAATCACAAAAGGGACAGATTCAAAATATGAAATGCACTGAACTTTTGGTACAAGGAAGGTAGAATCAAACTAACATCAGGGTACTTGGAGATACTTTGTATGGACTGGAAGGAGGTTTACCAAAAGACTCAAAATGGAAAAATGTCAAATGTATCATAATTAAGAGCAATATTGACATTTACCAGATTTTTCATCACATAAGGCAGTTCTGAAAGTACATAGAGAGTTTTACTGAAATTCTAGCAAAGGAAGTTTGTAGCTTATAAAAATATTCATTTCCTTCATGTAATCCATTACTTACTATTGATTTTATTGATATTTCCTTGGATTTCTGCTTGTGTCAGCAGTTCTTCATATGCATCTCTTTCTTCTTCTGAAATACAGCTATTCTGCAAAACAAAGTCTTCACTGATTCTAAGGCTCAATAAAATCTTTCCAATGCTCAAAACTTGAATGCAAAAATGCAAGCAGTGATTAAAAATAACCCACTATTTTTCATTTCAGATCAGAACAAGCATTGTGAAGTGCTTGCTCTGTGCAGACAACTAGGGGAGATACATACACTCAGCGATGATTATCAAGGACAGACTCAGCGACCCTTAGAAAAAGCCTAAACTTCTAATGTGGAAAACATTAGGTTGCATGACTTAGTATTGGGATTTTTGTTTTTGTTTGTTTGGTGTTTTGGGGGTGCTTGGGATTCAACCCATGGCCTCACACATGGTAGGTAAGTATTTTACCACTGAGATACACCCCAGCCCCTTTTTAAAAACTGTATTTGGAAACATGGTCTAAGTTGCCCAGGTAGGTCCTTGAACTTGGAACTCTCCCTCAGCCTCCTGAGTGGGTTGCTCCATTATACCTGGCAGTCTTGTCATTTTTTAAAATTGAAAAACAGTTAAATATTGGCAATCTTGCTTGATTTGATATAATAAAATTAAGAATGCATGCCTTTACACCATGTACAGACAGAGAAAAAACATGTATCCCATTTGTTTACAATAAAAAAAAAAATACAAAAAAAAAAAAAAAGAATGCAAGTATTAATGAATATTCACAGTAAAACAGAACAGATCCTATTAAAAACTAGATTCAAATTAAATTGGGAAGGAAACTTTGAAAAGCATTAACAACTGAGAAGGGCTTGGAGGAACAGAGTAACCATAATGACCAATTGGGTGATAGGATGTAGACAGCAGGGTTTGGTTACACAGGTCACAAAGCTTGCCATGTTGGGCTATCGCATGGAATACATGTCCAGGGTTGGCTAAAAAAGATAGAGGTCAGTTAGGCCCCATGGAGGTCTTTGAAGGCCAAGCTAAGGACCTGTACTTAATTCAGTAGGTAGTAAAGAATCAGGAGAGGTTTTGGGTGGGGTGACTTCAGATCTATAGTTAAAGATTAAATTTGCAAGCTCAAGTTCTGAGATGGGTTGGCTTGGAGAATGACAGGAAGCAGGGAAGCCCAATGAGGAAGGTGCTATAAGAGTCCTGTGACAAGGTCAGGAAGGCAGCACTAAGACAAGTTTGGTGAGACTAGACCAGACAACGAATTTAAGTTGGCAAGAAAAGACAGAATATAGGGCTGGGGAGATAGCTCAGTTGGTAGAGTGCTTATCTTGCAAGCACAAGGCCCTGGGTTCGATCCCCAGCAGTGCAAAAAAAAAAAAGAAAAGAAAAGACAGAATATAGCCATGAGTAGGGCAGAGGAGACATAAAGAGTTTTGGACAAGGTGGTAGTCATTCCAAACCAAAGACCTGGGGAGGAGCATGCATGGAGAAGGGTAAGGTGGAGATGAGCACTCTCCTGCTATGGTGGAGTGCAGGCCTGGGAAGCAGAGACAGTGAAATCTGGTGGAGTAGTAGAGAAGCCTATTTGAAAGGAACTTATACAAAGTTGACAGGTGACTTCCTCAATAAGTAGATGAGCTTGATGGAGGAAGAACAGAGACGGGATCAGTGTCAGACCTGAAAGGATCCCTATATGTAGAAAGAGGAAGAAAAGACACTAAGAGGTCGTGGCTGAGGGTTACCATGGCAGCCAAGACACATAAGCCAGGGGAGCCAAGAATCTCAAGGCCGTGGATGCTGGTAGAAGCCACCAGGTAAGGAAAAGGCATAAAACAAAGTAATGTAGTTAAAACTGACTAGCAAGAGCCCAGTGAGAGAAGGCTGGTGATGAAATACAAGTCCTCAGTGTGGACAAAGCTTTCAATAATTGATTAGCCAGAAAGGTAGTTTAGTATGGGGTTAGGATCAGGAGCAATCTGTCTTGCTGAGACATGTTTGCTATTTTCAAATATTAAGAGTTAACTCTTAGGAAAAAAATGAAGATAGCAGATTAAAAACCACCCTCTTTAAACTTTGCCACACTGAATCACTCACCTCTACTAATAAACACAAAATCACTTGGTCAATATAGGATCTGCTGATAGTGCCTAAGAAGGGATGATCTTTGGCTACTACTTCTACTTTTTCTGGGTAAGTAGTAATGCTTATGACATGACCTTCAATCCTTCCAACCTATAATATTCTTCATTAAAAAAAAGCCTATCTAATTGTGGTATATAGTGTATGGTCTTCTTTCACCCTTACATTTCATCTCTGGACATAGAGACTATAACACAGAGTTATTTTAAAATATCATTTTTAACAATAAAGCTTTTTAAAACTAGTAAATCATATTCATGACTGTATTTATTACTTGGAATCTAATTAAGTACCTTTAGTCTTGCATTTTCTTCTTTTTCCTTTTTGGCTTCCCAAAGTTCTTTCTGATATTCTTGTGCAAAGTTGTCATTCACTAAAGTTAAAACTGCATTTGGATTTCTTAGCGTTATAATGGTCTGCTCTGGTACTCCCTTTTCAATAGCTTCATTAATGGCTATAACTGCAGCATGTACTGCAAAATAAAGAGACAAAGAGAATTTTGTCAGCAAAAGACAACATCAACAGTTGCCTTGACTTTACATGAATTCAAACAGCTTTACTGTCTTCCTTAGCTTCTATTAAGTATGGAGGATAGAGATATGAGAGAAACTTCAGACATATCATGGAGTACCTGTCATGAGTACCTCATGTCTGTCTGTCTTTTGTCATGATTGCAGCATCTGTTAAGTAAGCCCTATTTGTTTATTCAACTTGCACTGAATAGCTAAAATGAAGCAAGCATTGTCAATCATTAGTTCAGACATATGAGCCAGTCCTTGTTCCATGGTTAAGGCAACATAGCCCATTTTAAAGTAATAAGTAGACTCCAAGGAGTACCTTTAATTTAGCTTGTAATTCTAAAAGATTCATAGCAAGGCACCCTAACAATACAATGTAAAGACACAGAAAATAGAAAAATATTTTGGAGAATGAAGATATTTCTGGAAACTCTTAATTCATGTTGTACACATGAACATTGAAAGTTCAAAATCAATTAAGTACATTCTGACATTTCCAAATTAACTATAATACACATAATAATGACTTCAGTATCCTTAAAATATCTTCTAAATGTACTATTTTATGTCATAAAAATGAAATAAAGTATAGGTAAGTTGCACATCAATGGCAAGTTTGAATTTTAAATAAGACTCACATGCAGCTTCATCCACAGACAGTTCATTGGCCAGAATACCACCTATTTTGCTGAAAGATGGCATTTGTATTCCATATTTCTCAAGTTCTTTTCTCATATTACTGATTTCTTCCTCTATAAAAGAATAATAACAAACTGAAAGGAAGCCACAGAGATGGAGGCAGGAATGAGTACATTCATATCAACAAATGCCTTCCTCTGGAAGGTGGGGCTATTTCTAAACAAAAGCCTTAGGAAGATTCCAGCCTGAGAGTCTCATTTTACAAACATGGAGAACGAGCATCCAGTTGAATAAAACAAGACAGGCAAGTTTTCTCTTCTGGTTAACATAGAAGAATTGATAACATCAAAATGAAAAAGAAAGTATTGGTACTTTTTTTTAAAAACAATTGTTTAAAAACATATATATGTAATATTATATGAAGATATACATAAATATATGTAAAGATAAAGAATAGTACCTGTGAAGTCCACTTTGCCCAACAAATCCTGGATCTGGGGTGCAATTCCTAATTTGAACAGATATAAGCTGAAAGACAAAGCACACAATTATCAGGAACTTTATCATTGTAATTGTGTGTGCGTGCATGTGTGTGGTACAGGGGATTAAACTTGGGGGCTCTTTGCCACTGAACTACATCCCTAGCTCTTTATGTTTTTAAATTTTGAGATAGCACTGCACAAAATTCCCCAAGCTGACCTTGAACTTGAAATCTTCCTGCATCAACCTCCTCAGAGGTTGGGATTATAGGCATGTACCAACACAGCTGGCTTATCATAAATCTTCAATTGAGAAGGACTTAAGAGATACCACATCCAATCTGTTCATTTTATAGGTGAGGAAAAATGCATCCCAAGGTGGTAGAGTCCCTTGGGGGGCAAGGAATAGAACTCCAGTCTAAGAAGCAGAGTTGGTCTTCTATAATACACAGCAGTTCCACTGAGTCATCTAACTCCATCATTCATTTGTAAGGAGATAAAGAAACTCAGCTAATACAAAATGGCGACCACAAATGCAACCAACATTTCTGTGGATATTTCTTACATGATTCTTATTTGGCTGAAAGGGCAACTTGGATTGTATTTTGTTGCAGCTGCTGTACCTTTAACCAGGGTCTTATTTTTATTTTGAGACAGTGTGTGGCTAAGTTGCAGAGGTTGGTCTCAACCTTGCCATTTTCCTGCCTCAGCCTCCTGAGTCCCTGGAATCATGGGCATGCACTACCAAGCCTGGCTCTAATTTTTTTTAATTAGGGGTTGTACCAGGGATTGAACCCAGGGGCACTTAAACACTGAGCCACATCCCCAGTCTTTTTAATTTTTTAAAAATTTTGAGACAGGGGGCTGGGGATATAGCACAGGGGGCTGGTAGAGCGCTTGCCTGGCAGGCACAAGGCCCTGGGTTCAATCCCCAGCACTGGAAAAAAAAAAAAAAAAAAAAAAAGAAATTTGAGATAGGATCTTCCTATGTTGCTTAAGGTCTTGCTAAGTTGCTGAGGCTGCTTTGAATTCTCAGTCCTCCTGCCTAACCTCCTGAGGGGCTGAGATTACATGTGTGCAACAATCTGCCCAGCTACATTCTTATTTTTATAATAAATCTCTAAAATCAAAATTTCCAGATTGAAAATGTATACAAACATTAAAACTTTCCATGTATTTTGCCAATATTTGATTTTACAATATTGATTTAAAAGAGATTACATTTAGTTATTCTTTGTGAGTAAAGGGTTTAAAAAAAAACAAAACAAAACTCTTTCTTCCTTTCATGAGATCTTTAAAGTTAACTTAAAAAATTTTTTTTTCTTTTTTTTTTTTTGGTGTTACTGGGGATAGAATCCATGGGCATTTTACTACTAAGCTACATCCCCAGCCCTTTCAAAATTTTGAGATAGGGTCTTGCTAATAGCTGCCCAGCCTGGCCTTAAACTTGTGATCCTTCTGCCTAAGCCTTTGGAATTGCTGGGTGTTAAGATTTAGATATGAGAAGTCTCCCATGCTCATGTGTGAGACATTGTAAGAAGTTTCAGAGACGAAATTAGATTATGAGAAGTATGACCTAATCCATGGCTTCATCCTCTGTTGAATTAACTGGGCAGTAACTATAGGCATATAGGGTGTGGCTAGAGAAGGAAGGTCACAAGGGACACATCTTTGAGGTTTATATTTTGTCTCTAGTGTGTGGAGCTCTCTGCTTCCTTACTGCCATGTCCTGAGCTGCTTTCCTCCACCACCTTCTGCCATGATGTTCTGCTTCACCTTGGGCCCAGATCTATGGAATTGGTCACCTATGGACTGAGACTTCTGAAACTGAGTCAAATAAACCTTTCCTTCTATAATTATTCTTGTCAGGTCTTTTGGTCACAGTGACTATAACACTGTCATTAAAGGCATGTACCTCCATGCCTAGCTTGAGTTAAATTTCTAGCTCTGATCTCCTAGGAACCTAGTAAAGATATACTGTCAGCCAAGCATCACAGATGAGGGTGGGTGGAAATAACCCGATTGATCAGTCATATCTTGAACTGAAGGAATCAAAATATACCCAACAGGCAGCGTATCTTTGGGTCCTCCTGAGTTCAGTGACCTTTATAACTGATAAATCTCTTGCAGGGAACCGGGAAGCTATGTAGTAGGGGTGTTACAACAGACAGCAACTCCTAGGGGAGTGAGGCTTTTCAGCCAGGAGGCTCAAACCTACCAATATGACTCCCACTCCTTAGCACCCAAGTTGTCACTGGTATATCAAAGAGAACACCTTCTAGACGGCTGCGTGGGCAACCACGTGTAATATGTGGAAGGCTCCCAGGGAGAGCTGTCCTGACAGCTTGCTGGGCTTCCGGGCCCTCATCCTTCTAAGCAATGGTACCAGGTGTGGCTTATGGCAGCTGTGTGAAGTTGAGTGCCACCAATCATGTGAAAGTCATTTTCTTTGTCCCCTTATCACTTTAGAATAAGAGCAGAAACTTTTCCAGTCAGGGATTGGGAGTATAGCTTAGTGGCAGAGCACTTGCTTAGCATGCACAAGGCCCTGGGTTCAATCCAAAAACAGCAATGAAAAATCAAAACAAAATAAACCCTTTCCCAATCTAATAGCAAAAACATGTTAATTCTATATTTCCTTCATTAATGGTGAGGGTAAATATTTATATTTATATATATATAATGACCACTTACATTTCTTCCAGGAAATGTATATTAATGAATTTTCAAATTTTAAGAATTTTGGGTGGGGGGAAGAATTTTCCTTTCTTTCATCACCCCTACCTCAAAATTATACCAAAGGACAAAGAACAAATGGTAATTTTAATTTTAGTTCTAAACTCCAAGATGATATTCCTATCTTTTCTAAGGGGAAAATGTATTCAGCTTTGGACATTCATCAGTGTGAAACAGCCATTACATATTCATAATTCAAAGCTAGAAAGACAACACATTTTTTTAGTTTAAGTTCTAGGTCTCTAGAGATTATCAAAGATACAAAACTGTTTACATAGCCTTTGAGGACTTTTGCCAAAGGTTCATGCTAAACATGTCATTATAATTAGAACTAGATCATTAAGACACCATGTTGACATTTTACAAACCATAATATTTTATGAACCATTTCCCAACTCATTATCACATAGGGGAAATATTCCAGTTAAAAGGTAGTTAGTGCGCACACACACACACACACACACACACACACAAAACAAACAAAAAAGTTAAAAAACTAAAAAGGACACATGAAACTAATGAAACATCATCCTCTTTACTTGCACCTTTCTAGTAACAGGAACTCTAAAATTAAGCAGAATTTAATAGGTATAGTAAAGTTGTAAAAGAATCCTTGAAGAAAACAAACTATCATTTAAGAAATGACAATAAACAAATGTTCACAAATGTAACATTGTGCCAATTTCTTTCATAGTACCTGATTTGCAAATTCACCTCCTCCCTTTCTACGAATTCGAATGTACATATTAACTAACTCATGAAGAAAACTATTTTAAAAATTTGGTGAGGAACATTGAATATTCGACAGCAAAACTTAAGTAGCAGACATCCATAAGTCTTCTAGCATTTTATATCTATTTCAAGTACTAAATGTATTGACTCTTTAATGTGTACTATCACATTAATATCTTGTTAAAATTTTAACATACTCTAAGATGTATATCTTTATATGAAAGCCTAAGTTAATTAGTGTCTATTATTCTACATAGTTCCACTTCTGTTTCTCTACCTATATAATGTCAAGATAATCTAAAATTTTAGATACAAAATTTATTTTTATATTAAGCATTGATAATTTAGATAACTATAAATGTTATTAATTTCTTTTTCAATTATACCCATACAAAATTTCCTCTTCCTAATTTTATCTTTGGAGAACTTGATTAGCATATGGGAGGCCCTGGGTTTGATCCCCAGCGCTGACCTATCTTTGGTTCTGCTGTATATATGTGCTTAATAAATATCTGTTAAGTATATAAATCAGATGATTGTCAACTGTACATATTTTAATTTTTTCATTTGTTCCTTGGCTGTTAGTTCTGTTTGTGGATTCAAATACCTCTTCAGTGTCAGTTTCCCTTAAATATCTGACATCTTTTGATTTGGCACTCATCTTAGGGTTTTTGATTTGTAATTTGTCCATTTTCAACTGCTGGTCCCCAAGGAAGGAACCAGCACCAGGGAGGCTATGGTAGAACAGTGGAACTGATGCCAGGAGGTTGTCAGTGACTTTCCTTCTGAGGCTGGGATCTCCTTGTCCCTTCTTGAGGTCATCAGGTACCTTGGGTACTGGTAGGTTCTCCTTCCACCAGCATCTATGCTTACTGCTCTAGGGAAGGGTCAGAGGCTCATTGAAGCTGATGATTTCCTGCTTTGAGGCTCTTTCTGGTTCTCTGCTTGGAGCCAGCCACATAACAGCTTCGAGCTCTGCTGTTTCCCTCAGTGTTTTTTTGGACTGTGTACTTTTCCCATATTGTATCAGTCAATCTAATTCCTTCTGTTTATTTTGTGTCAGGAGGTTTTCAAATCTCTGGTTAGTGAGTGACATTCTTTTTTAATGTAAGTATATTTTTTTTCATTTTATTTTACTTCAAAAAAATTTATTTCTACTTTTTTGGCTCACTATAATTACAAAATAGTGGGATTCGTTATGTCATATTTATATATGGATATAACATAATTTGATCAATCTCATTCTCTAGTACATTTCCTTTCCTAAGGTTTTTTGTTTTTTTAATTACTGTTTTAAAAGTTTCATGTCATTTTTGGAAAGGGGTAAGACAGCTGTTCTTAATAATCTTGATATAACTTTTTTCACATCATGTCCTGTTCCTTCACTTATTTAATTTATAGTATCTATAGAATGTTTCATAAAAAAATATTTTTCCACATCTATATGCTATTCCTAAAATAAAGGTGTTTGTGCTGTCATGAAACAGGGTCAGCTGGGTGAGGTGGCACATATTTGTAGTCTAAGCCACTCAGGAGACTGAGGTTTGAGAATCACTTGAGCCCAAGAGTTTGAGGCCATTTTGGTTAACATAGAGTGACTCTGTCTTCATACAAAACCAAAAATAAACAAAAAACAGGTTTGTTGGCAATATGACATAAAGGAATACTTAACAAAAGCCTTCATTTTCCCTTTTGGTAATAATTAGGTGGCTCTTTCCAATCATACTTTCTACTTCTCCATTATACACTGTAACATTAATATAAAGTACACAATAAGCAAACATCTTGGACTAACTAAAAGTCACCACAAGGTGGTGCTGGGAAGTTAGCTTTTTGGATGGAAGAGTCTGCTTTTAAATTTAGAGATTTCCTTAAACTAGTAGGGATAGGGTAGAAATCTCATTTACATTTGCGAAAAAAAAAAAAGCCACCTTACTTACTAAAAATTTTTTAAAACAATGTATATTTTCTATTTGACTTCATCTTCAACAATTATTATTGCCTATGTTGAAATTTAAATTGTTAGCTTTAAAAAAGATCACTTTCCATAGTGCGGGGATTTTATAGCAAAGGTCTGTATGGAAGGCACTTTTTCAAGCAGATCACGCAAAGGGGTAAATGTTTATTAGGAAATTGTATTTATTCTGTATTTCCATGCCAAAAAAGCACTGGCAACAGCAAACTGCTCCTTCTTAAGCACTTAAATTGAAATGAGGTCGTTAATTACCTGACATACATAGGACATAGTGTCTTAATCTTTTTAAAAAAAAATCCACTGAGTATAAAAAGCACCAACTGCATGTAGTTCTTCAACCCTGAATTTATTAAGTACCTCTTAGTGCCTAACAGTCAATACAAAAGGCAAAAGCCATGGAATTAATGTCACCATCACTTTCTGCATATAAGAAAGCACTTGGTGTGAACTAGAGAGCCTCGTATCACAGCAACAGGTACAGTAACCTGAGTTCCTGACTCAGGCTGGCAACAGAGGGGCTGTCTTGAGGTAGCTAAAGCCTCATTGGCCCAGGTGCTCATATCTGTACGAATGATAGCAGTTAAAGTGTGGGAAGTAATAAAGAAAAGTCAAAAAATTATGATTAGAGATTTTTTTAATATCTGCATTAAAAGTTTCTATAGTAATGAAATGCAACCTTAAAAGGCAGGAGTTGGGTTTATTTCAGCTCCTCTGGATCACATCATGTGCAGCTCATTTTGGGGCCATAACACGTGGGATGAATGTTTGTAAATCAAAGCCGCATGGCAGACCAGAAAGACCACAGGACTATAATCAGAAGGCCTGGGCCCAGCCCCCAAAATGGCAGTATCGAGATGTGCAACTCCAAGCTGTTAGTATCCTCATCTATGAAATGAATGATCTGGACAAAAACAAAACAAAGCAAAACAAAAACTCCCCAAGGTCTGTAGTTTTCAAGCTCCATGATTCTGCATTTCAAATGTTTTGTCTGTAACTTTTTTTTTTTTTTTTGAACATTTACAATTTTTACTTTAAATGCAAAATAGCTGGTAGAAAGAAAAAATATTGAAAACTGACTACATAGACATTGGCCTTTGGTATTTTTCAGGTAATTAGAGGGATAACCCCTTAAAACTAGTATTTCTAACATGTGTTTAGAGGACTGTGCTGAAGTTCAAGTCTGATGCCACTGTTCTTTTAGTTTTCTTAGTAATGGGGAAATGGCTGGCTCCCTTCTGAAGTGGATGGCCAGTTGAACTGGTACTAGCACAGGTTCAGTTATCACACACCTGGTTTTGAATCTCAACTTCATCATTTACTAATCATGTGGCCTGAGACAACCTTTCTTCTCCTATTGCCTTGGTTACAAATGGAACTAATAATAGTACATACCACAAGAAGGATGCTGTGAAGATTAAATTAGATTATACTTGTGAAGTACTTTGAGCAGTGGAGAAATACAGTTAAAAGTTCCCTCATGTCAGCCTTTGATTTTATTGTCACTACTATACTTTGTAAACACTTACTGACAACTTACCACAGTGGTTTCCTCTTTCAATGCAAAGATTCTTTTACTATTTTCCCTCACTGACTCTATGTTTGAAATAGTTTTATCTGTTGTACCAGATGATTTTTCCATTTTAGTCACATTTTGCCACTGCCAGTATCATGTAAAAATCTAGTGTTCTACACCCAATTTTTAATCGCGTAACAAAGGAATCCAAAGGCAGCCTTATCATAGGGGCATTAATTCAGTTAAACTTCTGAAAAGTGAAAAACATATTCTAGAGACATTAAGTTGCAATCAAAGGTGTATGTGCTATGTTATGAAACAGGATACCGTTCTCAGTTTGAAAGAGCTTGGAATTTAGTAAAATAGAAAGGTCACTCACAGGATTAATTCAGATGGGAAGAGCAAGAGAGAGGATGGTCCATCTGGGACACAGGGAGAATTCTGAGCAAGGAGTGACTTAAAAGATGCCTGCCTCACCTTCATCCCAAGTTCATCCTGGATAACCCTCCTGAGAACGCAGGATTAGAGTCTGTCCTTTAGACTAAGACTTTGTCTCTAGACAGGTTGTTCAAAAATGCAAATATGTTTATTGTAAGAGATACAATCAACTTGATATTTTAGAGGAAACAGTTTAATTGCTTTCTTAGAGAGAAAATGGGTCCTGGGAGAATGGAGTATCGAGACAAGGAAAGTAATACATGAATTCCTGAGGAACAGGTTAAAAGGCAACCTGTTTGGACCATACAGCCACCTGACTGTGAAGGACTGCTGAGGAGAGGAGCCCTCCTGGCACAAAGTAGTCAGGGTATTTGGACAACTGGTCAACCAGAAGTGTGCCTGCCACAGTTGTTCTCACAAATGCAAGTCCCCAGTGGGTGCCATCTCAGCATCATCAATGCACCTGAACACCAGACTGCTGAGCACAGGTACTGAATCTGCAACAGGAACAGTGATCCTTACACAGAGGGGAACTAGCTGGATTTTTAGTTTGTGGTTGTCAGTGTAGCAGAATCTCAATGGTCAGATAAATTTCATAGTAAGAAAAACAAAATCCAGCACCTTAATTATGTGAAGCTAGAAATACCAATATGAACACATGACTTTAAAGGGATTCCTTGGAGGGTAGGTGATTCTGTTTCTTAAAGCAGGAATAATCACAATAATACATGGAAATTTGGTTGAAACCACAAGGCAAGGATATTTAAAAGAATGCCAATGGCAGTGCTCCAGAGAGCTGGCCAGAGAGAGCTCTGACGATCAAACTGAAGCAAACTCGTCCATCAAAAAAGAAGACAATGATCTTGCTTAAGTCTGTGAAAAGTCAGACGTTCAAGACAATAATCCACAGAAGAGCATGCGGAGTACAAAAAGGAAGTTGTTACACAAAAGAGATAAAACAGTCCATGCATAATTATTTGTTCTGATTTCTAAAAGGGGAATGCTATTAAAACATACTTGTTTCTTCTACATCTGATTATGGAATACAGATGTGCACTTATTTTTGTACTATATAAATTATAGGCAGGAATAAAGATCAAGAACTCTGAGTAAGCCAAATAGTTCCCCAAAATAAAAGTATCCCAAGGTAAGGAAGCAAGGTAGAGTACAGGTGGTGACAAAACTAGCCAGGTGGAGAGAGAGTCTAGCACTAATGGTCACAGTCAGTAATGAAGCAGAGAGGATCCAGAAACAAGATCCCAGATGATAAATCAGCCAAATGGCCTAAAGAGCATTGGGGAGAGTCAATCCTTGGTCTCCCCAGAGATGCAAACCTCTAGACAGTCTAACTAATCTCAATAAAAAATGAAAAAAGGCATACATAAGCTTTTAATAATGTTCACAGGTCAGGCCAATACATCATTATGACAGGGCAATGGATTGCATAAAATTGGCCAAAGGAGACAGGAAGGAAATCATCGAAAGGCAAAGGGGGTGGGGGTACCAGACTGTAAATAAGAACCTATCTGAAGGTCATGTACTTATGAATAAAAAAAGATCTGGTTGACTTAAGTTCAGCCTGATATTGGTGGCCAAGGGCTGACTCACCTTGGGAGAAGAACCCAAGAGGCTCCATGCCCTCACCAACAATTGAGAGGGTCAGTTGAAACCCAATCTGCAATCACAGCAAGTTTGAAAGGGTATCCTTTTGTTTCTGGTGGTGCTAACATCATGTTACCTCTGGTTACACAGCAAAATAATAGAACAACTCTAGGACAAGATGAAATGAGTGAAACTTCAGGTGTGGATTTTTCTGAATTGGTTCCAATGTGGTAAGTATATAAAATGTATCTGGGCATTGCAGCTGCTCTTTAAAGTTCCTGAAGTATTAAAAAATTACATTGATTGTTTTTAAGGATCACATAATTATGTAAATTGTTTAGAGATATCCAATTTTATAACTAATGTTTTAAAAGTTAACATTTGTTTGATACCACTTATTATAATCTTTAATAATAAATTGAGCACTAAACAATACAACACACAAGTTTTTTTTCCCCTCCAAGTTTGGAAGGCCTCCAGACACTCAAAAAAAAAGTCAGTATAGTAACTAGTTAGCAAGACTCTCATTTCTTGAATTTGTTCCTTTTCATACACAGACTTTAGGCACATTCCAAAAGAAGCCACAAAAGGAAAACATGCCATATACAGATTTTAAGTCCAAAGTCACCAAAATAGTAACAGTGGTTTTCACTTGGTATTGAGATAGTGGGTGTTGTAACTTTTTCTTTTGACATTCCAAATTTTCCAATTTTCCCACAATGAGCATATATTACTTTAAAAAAATAAGAAAAAGATAAACATTTCCAGGGAAAAAGTATGAGGTGACCCACCACAAAGGTAAGTCTCTCTAGACAGGGAAAAGCTTGAGAATTTGCCCTGGGGCTTCTGTCCTGACATTCTCTGGAGTCCAGCTTGAGAACACCAAGCTAGACTGACAAAGGGTTCAATGAATAATAGCAACTAGACTGGGTCAGAAATAAGAAGAAAAGGTGAGGGGAAAAGGGGAAACAGACACAAACAGGAAGCAAGGGCAAGAAACCTAGGGGATTATGGGTTGTCAAGCTCAAATCAAGATGACAGGGAATAGGAGACAAGTTTGGTCAGGGTCAAGAGCTAACTTTGTAGCTTTTAAGTCAGGCCCACAGGCTGGGGCAGGAGGAGGGCAGTGCCTGGCAAGCTTAACTACCTGGAGCAATCTTCCCTCCTAGCTCCTGAGCTATAATCAGAACTTCCGACTTGCCTAATTCTCTGCCAGTGATGATAACTCTCTACACCAGAACTGCTGCTGTAGTTGCAGTCAGGATATAATAGCTGAACCCATGTTTGCTCATTTCCAGCATCACTTCTAGCTGTGCTGCAAGGGCAAATTTGCCATGCTTAATTCAAGGATCGTGCTACCCAGTTTCCAAGTGTGTCTTGTCTGACAGAGCAGAAAACCGACTTCATGTGAGTGAGTGCATTCTAAACCACAGCAAGGAAAAGTTCTGATTAAAAACACAAACAAACTTTACATACACTTTTGATTTCTCAATTCCATACTGAGAGGTAGCCATACAATACAGAGAGAAAAAGTAAAGGATATTCTCCCAGGGAATGCTATTTACTAAACAAATGTTGCTTTCAAAGACAGTTCCTACTTAAGGTCAGATCTAGCAGATGACAGGACCCAACAGGAATACCCTCCAGGGACAACAAGATAAGTAACAGAGAAATAAGTTCCCAGAAAACATCACATCAACAGTTGCAATGCAACTGGCAACAATATGCAAGAAGTTGCTCATTCCTTATTTACCAAGCTATTCATGTCATTGATAAAACCATAGCAAACACATTTGTAAGTCTCAGTGCCATTTTATAGAACTTAAGAACAGTGATAATACCAGAAAGGAACTTAACACACCATTTCTTTATAAGTTGCTAAATGTGAACATCCCAGGTGTCTACTTCAGAAAATCAACATAAGCTTACATGAGACACCCCATAAGCATTCAACAGATTTAGAGATTAGCACTATGATGCATGGATATGATAATGCCATTAATTCAGTGTGGCTGGCTTAGCAAGTCACAAAAAACAGTGCCACCTACAGTGTTAAATGATCATTCTAAGCTCTGAAAAGTATTTGATAAAGAATACAGGCAACATAGTTTAAAATATCCCTAAAAATAAGTACTTTAGCACAAGAAGCTTTGTGAAAACCTATTGACATACTGATACTTTAGTCCCATAGGAGGAGTAAGGCAGGAATGGTCCTCCCAACATTATTCTAAGATATTAGAATTTTTAAAATCATAGTAAAGTCACCTCCATTTGGTCTATATTTCTACCAACTATCATCTTCCAAAGGAGTCTCATAAGTCATGACTGGGGGGAAAAGTCAAATTATATGACATAATCAAAATTCTTCTCTAGAAGACCAGCATTGCAATGAATTATTATAGAAACCTTTTCCTTTGGAGAGGAAAAGAGCCAGGAAGAAGTTAATATAAACCCCTAGGCAGATGATCCTGCCAGGAAAATGACTTCTAGTGATATAAACACAAGGCAGATGTTGTAAAAGGAATTTAAAATTTCATTAAACATGAAGTTTTCCAACCATTACCTGTGTTCACACAAGACAATAGCTACAAGCTGGATTTTTTAGAATCATTTTTACTTACCATCTTACAAAAAAAAGAAAAATCACAGTTCCTTCCAAACCAATATGATAAAAATAATTTTTGAAATAGCAGAATTTCAACGTTTGCATAAATTATAAAAAATAGCTATAAAACAATGAATGTGTCTTGATTTATCTAATTTAGAGCAACTTCTGTATTTCTTTCTTATCCTTACAATGCAAGTTCTATTAAACAGAAAGTAAAAACCAAATGAACAAAACCCAAAACTGCCCTTATACTGGATCTTCTTAATAGATGCTAAGAATTGAATCACACTGATAATTTTAAGAATAACCAAAGAAAAATCATAATGACTATTACAGCTGCTCATCTGCTCATTTGATATATTTCAGCTACATTTTTGCAAACTAGATCATAACTCAAGAATGTAGTAGCACATTACTATTGGATACCTTGAAGTTTCAACTTAAATTCTCTCCTTGTTTAGCTTAAAGGTCTTTCATTCACTTTCTGGTTTTATATTTTGAACCATATGTTTAAAAGTTAAAACAGTATTTTTCAAGTTCAAGGATGGTGTTTATGTGACTTATTTGAATTTTGTACTATTATAGTCAAAGCTGAATTTAATAAAAAATTCAGATTATTAAAGTTGCTTAAGATCTTTCACAATTGGAATTGTAGTCTTCTTTAAATCTACTTCCTAGGGAATCTCTTAGTTCTATTTTTTCCCCCACCTTAGGGCATGAATGCAATATATCATTCTTGGTATGTTTTTCCGATCATAGACATCTGTTGTTTCTGGATAAAATATCTGGAAAACAAAAGAGACAATGTGTTTATTATGTGTTGCTTCTCACAATCAATTTAACTCCCCAGATGCTCCTGCTCTGATTGGCCTGGCCATTCTTTATTTGTTCAAGTGTACAGCAGCCTCTCAACTCTGGTTTCATCTTGCTCTGCTGATAGACTAGTCCTGCTTCTAGTTCCCTGCCTGACTGCATGCCTCCCCGTGGCCAGCAGAGGGGTGAGGTCCACAGTACCCTCACGCCTGTGACTTCCCATGGAACTGAGAAGGTGCCCTTCTTGCAGTTACTTTACTACACTATTAAAAAGTTGGTACCTAGTTTTATAAACATTCCATTCATATAGAACACACACACTCACACACACATGGATTTTTTTCCCACTTAAAGTAATACCTTTTCACTGAATGAAATATAGAAAGTATGTAAAGTATGAAGGAAAATTACCTATAATCCCATCTCTCAGACTGTCATCATTAGTCTTCTGGCATACTTTTTCTGGTCTTTTTTTTTTTCTGTATGTCTCTGATACTTTTATGTTTATGTATATGTGAAAAACAAAATTGTACATAGTGTAACCCTATTCAAAATACTTAATAAAAGATGACAATTATATATCCTCTTCATTATTTTTTTTTATTGTAAACAAATGGGGTACGACTTGTTTCTCTGTACATGAAGTAGAGGCACACCATTTGTGTAATCATACATTTACATAGGGTAATGGTGTTTGATTCATTCTGTTATTTTTTCCTCCCCCACCAGTCTCCCACCCCTCATTTCCCTCTATACTTCATTATTCTTTAAGAGTACTAGATCTAGTGGATATATATAATGCTTTCATATTTTCAAATCATAGCTTAACCATTCCCTGTGGTTGAACATTTATTTGGTTCCCAATTTTTTCCTTATTGTAAGCCACTGCAGTGAATATCTGGGCATTATTGAGCATGTGATTTCGTGCTTGGATAATCACCTAAATATGGAATTCTAGATTGAAAGGTTGGAGCATCAAGGATTTTTAACACATATACTCACACTGTTTTTCTTTAACTTGAAACTTAATAAGAAACATCTTTCAAAGGGGACACTAACTTTTCTGTTCCTAAGCATGACAAAAATGAATAATTAGGCTTGAAACTTCTAATAGTCACATACAAAGTAGATCTAATATACTGTTCATCTCTTGCCCCTAAAATATAACATATCAATTAATTCATGATAAAGATCAACAGCAAAACAGAATTTGCTCTACAGATCACTTCTTTGGCTCCAAAGCTCACAATTTGAAAAGGTTTAAATCAAATCTATTGAATTATCTGATTATCTTAATTAGATGTTGCTTCACTAAGAAAAAATCCTATTTAAATTCATTTGCTTGCCATCCAGACCCATTTAATGCCTGGAAATTTGAATTCTATATGTCAACTAGTGCCCAAAAGGGGACAGCATTTAATATTCTAGACACTTTAAGAGAAGGGAAACTAGGCCAGGCACAGTGACACACACTCAGCAATTCAGGAGGCTGAGGCAGGACCAGCCTCAGCAACTCAGCAAGGCCCTAAGCAACTCAGTGAGACCCTATCTCAAAATAAATAAGATAAAATACAAAGGGCTGGGGATGTAGCTCAGACATAAAATACCCCTGGGTTCAACCTTTAGTAAGGGAAGAAGTAGTGGGGAGGATGGTGGGAGGGAGAGAGAGAGACAGACAGAGAAAGAGAAAGGAAGAAAGAGAGAGAGAGGAAGAAAGAGGAGAGAATTAACGTGATTGATAATGGCAGAATAAAATAAGAACTGACAATTTCAAGGAAAATGAGACTGAGCACAAATATAATGAAAATTGGTATTCATACTTTACATTAAGGAAACTTCTTTTGTGTGTGTCATGGTGGGTGTTTTAAACAGCAAATCTGGCTTTATCAGAAGACAATGTAGGTCTTTATAAGTCAGTAGCTTATTCCCTTGTCCTCAAGCTGGACTTCTCCTAAATCACCCCCTTAAAATAGCTGCATATATAGTAAACAATGCAAAGGATTGAGCTATTGATATATATGATGGAGCTCAAGGATAACACAGCAAGTAGAAAAATGTCAATTTCATCTACTGTGTGATTCCATTGGCATGTCATTCTCAAAATAACAAAATCATAGTAGTAGAGAACAGTAGAGTAGTGGTTGACAGGGACAAGACCATGGGAGGGATGCAGCATAAAAGACACTTCTTTGTGGTGGCTACATCTTGATTGTGGTGGTGGCTATACAAATTTATAGGCCACAACTGCATAGATCCACATACTCACATTCTCACAAATGAATGCACTTAAGAATGGTGGAAACTGAATAAGGTCTGTAGTCTAGTTTACATTCACACCCCAGTATCAACTAATACTGTACTACAGTTATGTGAGACATCACTGCTGGGGGAAGCTGAATGAAGGATGCACAAATAGATGCACTATTTTTGCAACTTCCTGTGATTTTATAGTTCTTTCAAAATAAGAAGTTCAAGTAAGAGCTCTACAACTTTTATCAAATCTAGTTTCCTCATTTCCCCAAAGTAGTTATTTCTCTCACAGGCTTAAGAGTGCCTACTCTTGGAATTTAAAAAATAATTTTTTTATTTGTTCTAATTAGTGGTACAGGACAGTAGAATGCATTTCTACATTTTGATAGATCATACATAAAAGGAATGTAATCTCTCATTTTTCTGATTGTATAGGAATATAATACTATATTCCTATAGTATTATAGGACCACAATGGTCATGCGGTCACATATGTACATGAGGTTAATAATGTCTGTTTCACTCTACTATCCTTCCTACCCCTATACCCCTTCCCCTCCCTTCACCCCACTCTACCTAATATAAAGTAATTCTATAACAAGCATTGAGTACTTACCTGGAAGATCTTTTCAGGAGTAAGAACTACAAGCCCCTAGATTTTAAAATTTTAAGTGATTCTATGATTTATAAAAATAAATTTATAGTAATTTATAGTGATACAATGAGACAGAATTTTTTAAGAATAAACAACAACACAGAAAAGGGAGTTAGTTGACTGTTTTAAAAATCAACTATATACCAGTTAAAGCTTATTCTGACCTTCTTTAACTCATACATACTTTCTTCTGCTCTCATGTACCCATCCCTCATTCTGAGTTCTTACCATATATTACTTTGCATAAGCTTTTCAAAATTTTTATTTGAGTCTCACATTTCACATTCCTGAATTAACATATTTCAGCCTGCCAAATCACTTCTTATAATGAGATGTTTCTGCACCACCTTTTTGTCTTCCCAGTTCAGGATCCAGTACATGAAGGCTTACCTTGGGTAATCCAATAGACTCCATGGCTCTCAACCACTGGACGGTATTATCTGTGTGTCGAAAATGAAGGCCAGATTTCTAATGTGAAGACAGAAGGGGGAAACCAGGAAAGAAAGACCACACAAAAAGTCAGTCATTTGTAATAAATTTTTTCATTAGCAGGATGTTTTTCAATTGTACTTCTCCAAGAGCAGAGTTTTTAATGCTTACATAATACAAATGTAGACACAATAAAAAAAAAAAAAAAAGATTAGACTGTATCTCAACGATATTCAGCCATCTGTGAATATCGCCAGCTTCCATAGTTCACACATTTGGGTAATTCTGAACTGGAATCTCAAATACCATTTAATGTCTAGCATATGCCTAAGGATGTGTTATGAAATGCGTGTACACGTGCATAGGTGGTTGTGCATACACACACATATATACACAGGGTATAAGATTTTGGTGACCATGGTTGAGAAGCCTAGCAACTTAAGAAAAACTGGAGTTTTGGAAGACTAAATGCTTTCTTTTTTCCTTCTAATCATGAATATATTATTTCTGGGAAAACCTGCACAATAAAGATGAAAACAGAAACCACTTCTTGATTCAGAGTTAATTTTAGTATTATTCCTCTTATAATTTAACCTTAATAAGAAGTAAGACCTTCAGAAGTGTTTTACATTTTTCTACACAATTTTTTGTCTTCCATTTCTTCCTTACAGTCCTAATCAGATAGTCACTTTTTCTATAGTCTATAAATGAAACACCCTTGCCTGAATTTCATTATCTCAATTAATGAGCTCCTAAGAGCCTTAAAGTCATCTTATATTTTTAATTAATTAGATGTATAACACAAAGTTATCTAGTTTTTTCATTTTAATAAATGTATAAAAAACAACTGTACCAAGTTTCATCATATAAGTAACATCCAATGGTAGATAATCCTATTTAGAAAGACTGGCTCTAGGGCTGGGGATATAGCTCGGTTGGTAGAGTGCTTGCCTTGCATGCACAAGGCCCTGGGTTCTGACTCTTCCTACTTTTCCTGATCTTCTATAATCTAATAAGCATATTCATTGCTGTTAAAAATTATAAAATATGAGCAAATTAATATTTGACAAATGTTTATGCCTTTTAAATAGTGGTCAATATTTGCCATTGAACAATGCAAGTCAAGTATTTAATGCAAATTATTTCTTATTTTCCATAAGGTAATTACCATTTCTGTTTTTTTTAAAGATGAGAAAAGCTAGGCCAAAATGAAGAAGTAATTTACCTATAGTCAAGTAGCTGTTAAGTGGCTAATCTGGAATCTAAGCCTAAGTCTCAATTTATCTGAAAATCTTCTTTATGCTAACACTCCCCCATGAGAGAACACTGAACATAATGATTGTTTGATGGTTCTTTGGAAGGAAGAAATTAGCTAGTTGCCTTAGAGAAGGAGAAAGTGGGGGGAGGAGAGGAAAAAGAAAAGAACAGAAAGGAGGAAAAGGAATAGAGATTCCAGAGCATTAACTGCCAGGTCATAGTGTTTTGAGTGTTTGTACCAAGCATAAATAAATAACTTTTGCAGAATACAAGCAATTCTCAGACAAGTCACTCAGTGACCATGAAGGAAAAAGACAGATACAATCCTCAATAAAGTCTGAAGGAAGACAGAAATGAGGACCCTGCACCACTCAAAAACTAAATGTTCTCACTAAAAATATAACCAAATGTCTTCAACTACTATGAGTTATTCCAGTTTCTATATTATGACAGTATAGTCCCCCATTCAATCTCACTGCCTCCTAGATAAAAATGACAACGATATCAAATTGAGCCATCTTCCTGCTCCCAAAGAAAACTAGTCTTTGTATCTAAATCCTTTTTAAAACCACTGAGCACAAGCCCATATCTATGCTAAGCCCTTCATGTCTTCTCCTTGTGACAACATGGGTTTGCATTTTCTTTTTGCCCCAATAAGTTAAATAAATGCAATTTTATTTGACCATAGGTCTAGGGTCTTTGGCAGATGGGTTTCAACCAATCCAAATTATGTAACAAAGACACCTGCTCTTTTTAGTTAAGTAATCTCAGGAAGGTTCCAAATCCTGCAGAGCCTTGGTCCCGCAGTCAAAAAAGGCTTCTTTGAGCTGCAGAGATTATATTCAAAACAAAAGAAAGTATTTGGTTACAAAGTATGCCTAAGAATGCCCAGCAAATGTTAGGTATTGTAATTAATACATGAATGGGCTTGAAAACTTATTCATCTATAAGGTAAGAAAAAGACACAGTGCTTCATGTCAGAGGAACTGAAGTAAAGGGTAGCTGTCTTGGTCATATTTTTATAGCAAATGAAGCAGATTTCAAATTCTTTATTTTAAAAGTCTTAGAAATGCTGACCTTAGAACCCTACAGTTCATGTTTGTGTCTTTAAGAAGTATACATCAGCGTACATAATATATGCAATCTATTGATTTGTTTCATTTGCTCCATTATAATGAAAATGGTCTTCCAAACAGGTTCAAAACAACCTCAGTCTGTTGTAACTATTTTAATCAGTCTCTTTTTTTTCATCAGTCCTACATATTAATAACAGACTAGATGGCATGATTGTGGTCATACTTAGCCAATGGACGCTTTTGTCCATCTACCTAACTTCATATTTCATATAGAAACATAAATTCTTTTTATTCTTTTCATTTCATGCACAAGGTACATGCTGATTTTCTACTGCTATTTCAATGCTGGTAAACAAGGTTTACCTAGTTTAAATTGTATGAGGAATTATGTAAGTCTTCTTTGGATGCTAATTTTCCACATAAGTAGATTTAGAGCATTTTAGAATGCTGATGATGCTTAGAAACCAATTATTGTTGTAATTTGCTTATTTTATAGATGAGGAAACTGAGGGAACGAGTATGTTAGACACCCAAATGACCTAACTTGTCAGTCTCACGGCTAAGTCACCCTTGCTGAATTCCTAACCCTAAGTCCAAATTTTCGGCTCATTTTTCCACTCACAGTGCCTCAGAACAATCTCTGCCAATGCTCATTGAGAGTTTTCAAATCTATTAGGCACTGCACCAAGTGTCTTCTGTGGAGGATCACATCTGTTCCTCACAGATCTCTACTAAGAGAGATACTGTCATTATTAAGCCCAATAAACTGGGGAGGAAACAGGCTCCAAGAGGCGAGTGGTAAAGCTAGATGGGATATATTTTGCTTCTACAGCTCACACTGCCAACCACTATGCCTACGTCTTCCCTACGTAAGGTTCACCTAAATACTCAACAAGCTTTCATTATAAGCTCACAATTTTAAAGGCACTGTCCAGGATACTACTTGTATCTTTGAGCCTTGTCACTGAGTCCTCTCCAAGGAACGCCCATCCTTCCTCTTCTTTCTCTTGCCCATCTCAGCCTGCATAGGAACACTCACAGCTATGGTTTGAATGTATCTCCCCCAAATTCACATGTTGGAAATCTAATCCCTAAATTAATATGTTAAGGGGTTTTGGAGGTGGCTGTTTGGGAGGTAATTAGGATTAGATGAGGTTGTGAGGTGTGGGCCCCCAGAAGGCATCAGTGGCTTTATAAGATGAGGAAGTAAGAACTGAGCTAGACATTTGCTGTTTTGCCACGTGATGCTGTTACACTATGATGCAGCCAGAAAGGCCCTTGGCAAATGCTGGTGCCATGTTCTTGGACTTCTCAGGCACTAGTACCATGAGCTAAATAAACCTCTATCCTTTAATCACCCAGTCTGTGGGATTCAGTTATAGCAGCAACTAAGACATGCACCCCAGCTATGGAAACCTTCCTAGCTCCTCACCACCCCCATCTCTTTGGAACTAATGCTCTTACACTGTCCACCAGTGCCCTCTCTTCATGGTCCTCTACCAGTTACAATGCCTTTCCAGGATCCACCCTAGTTTTCCCTCTTGAAGCCACTCGTTCCTTTTCTATGCAGGCCACTGCCACCTGGACTGAATCATCCCCTTACTGGACTCACTCTCTCTTTTCTTCTCCTCTCCTCTCCTTCCCTCTCCCCCTCCCTCTCTCTCTCCCACTCCCTCCTGCTCCATCTCCACACCCTCCTGCTCCCTCCCACTTATCCTCTGCAGAACATGGACTCATCTTTCTAAAGCACACATATTGATCAACTCACAATGCCTGTGTTTGCTGTTTCAGTGGCTTCCCCCACATGTCAGATGACATCATAGCATCCTCTGTGGAGCTGGTGGGGCCTGTGTGCCCTGAGATACCATCTTGGCTTCCTTCCTGGCCTCATCTCCTACCATTGTCCCTTGCTGCAGCCACTCAGCCCTGCAGTTGTAGCCAAGTTCTTATCTTCCTCGAAATCTCACCAAGGGGGTTCCCTCTTTCAGAATGTTCTTCCCACTCCCCACCCTTGACTCTGCGCATGGATGACTTTCTTCTCATTTTTTCAGCCACAGAGTAAACTTCCCCCAGTGAAGAACTGTCTTCTGTCCATTGCTTTGTCAATAACACTGGCTTTGCTTCCCTCATACACTGATCCAAATTCACTCAATCCTTCTACTCTATCTCAGCAGCTATAAGTCCCATGACTTCAGGACCATTCTACTATTAGTGTCTGGCACAGGGAAAGTGTTGGTAAGTATTATATGGATGAATGAATTCTACACTATACAAATTGAGAATCATTTATCAGACATGCTTGGGACCAGATTTCTAAGATTTTTTGGAATATTGGCATATTTACTGGTTGAGCATCCCTAACCCAATAACCTGAATCCAAAATGCTCTAAAAACTTCTGAGCATTGCTGCCACTCAAAATTTCAGATTTCAGAGCATTTCGGATTTCAGAGCATATTTTTATCATGGCACAACTTTGTCTTCTTTCCCCACCACTTTATTGCAATTTATATTAATGTTAACCTATTAGAGCAATGGTTTTCAAATCTTAGTAGTATATAAGAAAAGAATTTCCTGGGCTGGGGATATAGCTCATTTGGTAGAGTGCTTGCCTTGCATGCACAAGGCCCTGGGTTCGATCCCCAGCACCACAAAAAAAAAAAAAAAAAAAAAAAAGAATTTCCTGCAGGTGTATTACTAGGAGTACAATTTACTGGGTCCCAGGCCAGGAGATTCTGCCTGACTCAGCAATCTGGGGCAGAACCAGTTTACCAATTTTAGCCCACACCCACTAGGTGGTCCTGCTAGAGGTCTGAGCAACATACTCAGAAGAAGAGTGTCAGACTCTAAGCTCCTTTAAAGAATACCAAATAAAGCTCAGAAGACAGGAAAGGAATGAAGGCTTTGGGCTTACTTCAAACTACCATCATTCATTCCTTCACCTAACAGCTGTTTTCTGAGTGGACTAGACCCTGCACCATTCACTGAGGATGGAGCAGAGAAGGGGCACATGGTTCCTATCTACAGGATGGGACAATCTTTACAATAAACTACAGCATGTCCATGGGAGACAGTGACAGGTGCCCAGCACACATGGAGTGATCATGTACCCAGACCTGGGGTAGAGAGTGGAGGTGACCTAGAAAGAATACTCATAACTGGAAGGCTTAACTCTAATACCTATTATATTATTTCTAACCCTGAAAAGGTGAGGGAACAGGGTTATACACTGGCTGGCAGACAAAGAGGATGGGGCAGCCAGAAAGGTCACATCTGTCTAAACGAAGGCTACCAAAGCTGTTGGTGCCAACACGGCGTCCTTCAGGACTCAGGGCCGTAGCCTTGCCTTGGGATACCACGTCTCACAGGGGTATCATATTTCATGGCTGCAGTCTAGGCAGACCCTGCAGTGAGAGCCCAGCTTCACTGAATTCCTGGTTTCCAGATGGCATATGGAGGGGCTGGGCAGAGCTAGTGAACATTCCCTTGTGTTTCAACATCTCTGCCTCAGTCTCATGATTTAGTGCTTCTCGGAAAGGACCACGTGATGGGCTCTAGTTCTGAAGAACACACGAACGGGAAGTTGTGTCGCCTATTCATGAAGATCTGTCTCTTCGTTTTTGTACAAGAAATAAAAAGGCCCTAAAATATAATTGTATGACTACATGGCAAACCACTAAAAATTTCCGTCAGGAACACTAGGCACTTTCAGGAACTTAATAAAAGGAAGGAAAAAAGAAAAAGCTCTGTGCTCTAGTGAAGTCACAGAGGGATGGTTTCCATTTGTCCTGTTGTTCTTGTAGCTCAAGCGCATGGAGGGGGTCCCCCACCACAGCTGGCAATAGCCTCCTTGCCTCTGCTACTTCCTTCCCCTCAGCATCACTTCTGCACAGCAGTCTTCTGGGGGCCTGATGGGGTGGAGGACCACAACACAGAGCACTTTCCTCTCTCATGATGTTTGGCTCAGGGATGTCATTGCCTGGGTTCAATCCCCAGGCTCTGTGGGACTGAAAATATTATTTCTTCTGTCACCCTCCCAAAGAGAAGCTGATGTCCATTTAAGTAGTAGGTTCTCTGATGTAACAGGAAGGCTCCTGTTCAAGTAGCCCTGAGGCAATGCCATGAGGGTCCAGAGCTGATCTAGAAGAAGACACCTGTATCCAACACCTATGAGATGCTAGGAAGAGAAAAGGACCAGACCTCAGTTTGCTCTGAGGCTCACATACACTGAGGGCTTGTTTTTCTATCTGAGTCTCACTGTCCACAAAGCCAAAGGAAAATCTTCATAATTATCCTTCGGGGAAGACTGGGGTCTGTCCCAACTATAATTTATCATGAAATCTACATGGGTGTTGGCACTGACTGACCTAGATCTTGATAACAATTATAATAAGTACAATGAAGAAGAGTTAAAAGTCTAAAATGTGGAAAAATGTTTATTTTGGTGGAGGGGGGTGTACAGACTTTTTTTTTTACACTTCTCTGAATTTCTAAAAATAGTTCTTAAACTTTAATTTTGGCTGACTTGGCCATTGTTTTATTAAAATCTTGTGAAAGACCATTAGTAGTTGGTTCTCGGGGTAGAACATGTGACTTTATGAACTCAAACTTTAACAAATGGCAAACAACTATTCATAACATTATTCAAGTAAAAAACTTGTACTCAGTTGCCTTTTTGTCTAGACAATAAAGATGGGCTCAAAAGAGATTTGTCAAATGACCTTGTTGACTGGGAGCCTTAATGATTATTTGAACATTTGCGATGAACTCAATATATACATTTAAAAATACATTTGGTCTAAAATAGATTTCCCATTTATTTCATTTTCAACTATTCTCAACATTGTCCCTGCAATTGTAAGAAAAATAGCATTCATTAAAGAGACACAACTTTTAAGAGCACTTGAAAATCTGCAGATAAAAAATCCTTGATGCAAAGATCTAAATATGAGCTGCAGGTATAGCTTGGCAGTAGAGCATTTACCCAGAATGTGTGGGATCCTGGGTTGATCCCCAGCACTGCAGAACAAAAAACAAAAAACAAACAAACAAAAAAAAACCGAAACAAAAACAAAAAAACTAAATACATTAAGAGAATAAAGAATCAAGTTTGATAGAAACTTTAGAAATCTCGGTCTATAGTAGATAAGATATCACATATTCCAGAATAGAACACTTCACATATTAAATTCCCTTCTGAAGACATCTCTACTGCATAAGCTTTTTGGGTGTTGTCCACTTTTACCTCTTTCTATTTTTAGTGGAAAACTTCAAACATTAGAAAGGAAGTGGGATGGTATAATGAACTCCTGAGTACCCATCCCACACCTTCAGTTATGAGTTCACGGACAATTTTGTATCATCTCTCCATCCTTCCCCCAACTCTTTTGAAGCAAAATAACATTTCACCTACAGATACTTTGATATATATGTCTAAAAGATCAGAATTAAAAAAAAAAAAAAACATAAGATTGGTGTTTACCATGATTTTTTTCTCCCCTCCCCAGCTCTTTCCAAATCTAAATAATAGTGTTTTGTTATTATCCTTGTTTTTTCTCAAAGGGGCTATGACAACTTTATATTTTCTGATTCTTCCCAAATTGGCCATGAAACAGTTCTTAAGTTGCAAACAAAAAGGTTAGTCTTATTTTGTTTTAAACATCAAACAGAAAAGAATTCCTATCTGGTCATTCAACATTACTATGTATTTTGTCACATTGGCCTTAATTCTTCAGGGCCATAAGTTCAAGTCCCAAGTGGGTATTTTATTCCTTAATGAAAATTTGGGGAGCAATAAACTGTGTTGATGGTGGAAAAAACAGAGGTGTCACATGCCCCCACTTTTACATTAACTGGCACTAATAAAGTTTCAAATGACCTCCATGAAAGAAGAATGAGGGAGGCATTGAGAAGCCTCAAACATCAGAAGTCTCTCAGCCTGGAAATGAACATTCTGCTGCTGCCTCAGTAAGGATTAACAGTCTCCAAAGACCAAGGACACCCTGTCTCCCAGATCCTTATAGACACATAGAAGTAAAGGAAGGAAAAGAAAGTGAAATACCAAACTTTCACTTTTATCCAGAAGCCAAAACCAATTAGATCCTGGTTACCTTATAACGTGTTTGTTCCACATCATAGATCTTTTTCTCTGATACCATTTTTGGGGCAAAGAACTTGGCTAACTTCGCAAGGTAAACTCCATTCCGGAGTCCTTCTTCCAGTTCAGTGGTTGGGGGCAATTCTTCTACTAAGCAGACTTCCATCCACCTAAAAAGATTTTAAAATGTTAAAGTGACTCCAGTTAGATAACTTTCTATAAAAGCAGATGTGCAGCATTTCACCATGTGTGTTGCAGACATTAACAAAGGGAGCAGGGTTTCAAACATTTTTAGGTGTCAGAGTTGGGAAGGGAGGACTTACTGGGCAGAACAAGGATTCAGAACATGAAATGAACAAGGGGGTTAAAAGCCCAGGGCACTGAGCTCATTACCATGCCAGAGTATGCCAACTTTACCTTTATCTGAGTCTTTGCCAATTATCTTTTGTGCCAAAGAAGGGGAAAGGTCAAACCATTTTGTATGAAAGGAATTAGTACTGCTGACATTAAAGAAAAACTAATTCCAAGTTTATGAGTCCTTAGCAGGGGCAATTCTTATAGGGGTTGTGCCTTGGTGAGAGCAGAGTCCAAAGTACTATAAAATCTGCAGTTGCTTCAGCTCAGAAATGACTGTCAGGAAAGGGTCAGAGGCATAGAAAAGGTTATCAGAAGTTCAAAAAAGCAGATCAGACTTTTTGAAATAACACTCACTCCCTCTGCCAACACCAGGACATATTAAACACGCTCACCTTTATGGGAAGCTACAGTACCTACTGGGTTCTGAAAAAAATATTTTAAACAAAGATCAGATTAAATCTTAGGACACTGTGTCAGTATTATTAAGAAGAGAGCATCAAGGTTATGATCTGTTCAAGGATGCATTGTGGGAAAGAAGCCAGGCCAGTCCGCACTTCACACTGGAGTGAAGAGTGTGCCAAAGTGCTGAGGGGAATGCTCTTCCTACCATTCTCAAGTCATTATTCCTGACTGCAAAACCTGAGAGGCAGGTGTGCAGTTCTCAGTGGGAGAGCCCTCAGCTTCCTGCAACCCAGGCACCGATCCACACACAAATCCAACTTGGTGTGAGTGTCATACCTATCTAGGCAGCCACCCAGAGAGCATTAGCATGGACAAACTTGGATCCCCTAAACATTTGGAAGACAGTAGAGCACTATCCTGTGATATTAACAACTGATCCTGATCCAATCTGCAAATGCTTGTAGTTCTGGATGACTCCTTCTAAAAACTCAACAAGTTCCTAATAAGTAAGGAGTAATTACTGACCACTTGTTAGGCACTATAAAAAATGGAATGTACAAGCTGGGCACAGTGGTGCATGCCTATAATTCCAGTGAATCAGGAGGTTAAGGCAGGAGGATCGCAAGTTCAAAGCCAGCCTCAGCAACTTAGCCAGGACCTAAGCAATTTAAGACCCTGTGTCAAAATAAAAAATAAAAAGGGATGAGGCTGTGGCTCAGTGGTAAAGCACCCCTGGGTTCAATACCTGGTACCAAACAAAACAAACAAGCAAAAAGGACTATAAAAGAAAAATATAAGTAAGTCCCACCTTTGAAGAGCATTCAGTACAACTGATTGCCTAGCATGTATAAGGCCCTGAGCTAGATTTTCAGCACCTCAAAAAAAAAAAAAAAAAAGTGTGTGTATGTGTGCGTGCAATTGTGAAGCCAACGCAATTCCAAGGAAAAACCAGAGAACCATGTAAGAGAGGCACTGTGCCCACTGCCATATGCAGAGCACAATAAGAATGTTTGGGAATAAAGGGGGAGCTCTGAGTTATCACTGGAGTAATTAGGGAAAGCATCAAGAAAGTGGTGGAATCTGAACTTGGTGTAGAGGGATGGAGGTTTGGCAAGGTAAGGAGGAATCTATCAGCTGGAGAGCTGTACAATCCAAAGGCATAATAGAAACATGGCTGACTTGGTGGGAAATCCTAGAGGCAGCTATGGGCGGTCACAGGGAGAAAAGAGAAATGAGGCTGCGCATCTGCAGTCAAGGAGGGCTCTGGAGGACTGAGCCCAGAAGCCCACGAGAAGTGTTGACATTTGTTGCCATAGGAAGCAGGAAGCTCCTGGCAGCTTCACAGAAGAGGAGTGACATGCTGACAGCAGTAATTACAGCAAATTAATCTACATAATGGATGCCTCAGAGACACAGTTCTGTCAGGCCTTTCCCGCTGAGAGGTCCTGAGGGACCGAATTAGACAGGAAGAAATGGGAAGGGAGGAAACCAAGAGACATTTCAAGGAAACCAGAGCAGGAGTCTGTGACAGTTTAGGAAGAGGGGGATGGTTAAAGGAAGGAGAACTAACACCAGTCAGAGAAGGGGTATGACACAAAGAGACTAGGACCCTATACCCACTGGCATCTGGTGTCGCTGCAAGCCAGTTACCTAACCTCTCTGGGCCCCACTTCTCTCCTCTGCTAAAGGAGGGGGTAGTGGTGAGAAGAACTGGATGATAAAGACCCCCTGCTCCAGTTCTAACATTTTAGGAACCTGTGAAACTAAGAGTACAAGAAGTAAAACAAGACAATGAAGAACTTAGTTTTTCACATATGTACCAGGTGAAGGGGAGATGTTTGATTTATATGAGCCTTGCTTCAAATAAACTTAAGAGTACAATGGATTTGTTAAATTAAACAAAAAGGAACAAATCATAACGCTGCCTTAAAAAAATGGGTCAAGTCAAAGAGCCAATGCACTAGGCCAAGTATGTTAGTCAGCTTTCTGTCACTATAACAAAACACCTGAGATAACTGAATTATAAAGGGGAAATGCTTATTTGGGCTCACGGCTTTGGAATTTCCAGTTCAAGATCAGGTAGACCCATTACTTGGGGTTTCTTGTCAGGGTACCAGATGGCAATGACAGGGAGCATGTGGTAGAGAAATGGTTCATCTCATGACCAGAAAGCAAAAGAAAAAGGAAGGGAACATGATCCCACAGTTCCCTTCACAGAAATGCCTCCAATGACCTAAGGGCCTCCCATAGGACCTTCACCCTTCAGGATATACCACTGCCCAAGAGCACCAACCTGGGGGCCATGCCTTTAACTTAGGGACTTCTGGGGGACATTCAGCATCAAACTAGAGCACCAAGTTTCTAACTTAAATAAACAAATTAGAACATTAAGCTATTTCATATCAAAACACAGTCTGTTTTCAACCTTGTTTTAAAAAAAAATTATCTGAAAAAATACACAGCAATATACAAATGTTTTATAACATCCTGATAATCAGGGTCTATGTGTGTGCTGGGGGAGAGGCACCTTGACGACTGGTGGCAGGAGTGCTGGAGGACACACTGACAGTTGGGAACATGAGGAAGGGTGCTAAAAGAAAGCCAGCATTGAAGTATGAGAGTTTAGGCTTGGAAACCAAACCCCCATCTCTCACCCTGCACAAAACTCAACTCAAAATGGACCAAGGACCTTGGAATTAGACCAGAGATCCTGCACCAAATAGAAGAAAAAATAGGCCCAAATCTTCATCATGTCGGCTTAGGACCAGACTTCTTTAACAAGAATCCCGAAGCACAAGAAATAAAAGCAGGAATCAATAAATGGGATAGATTCATTCTAAAAAGCTTTTTCTCAGCAAAGGAAACAACAATGTGAAGAGAGAGCCTACAGAGTGGGAGGAAATCTTTATCACATGCACTTCAGATAGAGCAATAATCTCCAGAATTTATAAAGAACTTTACACCCAAAATACAAACAACCCACTCAATAAATGGGCTAAGGAACTGAGCAGACACTTCACAGAAGATGACCTACAAGCAATCAACAGAAAAAATGAAAAAAATGTTCAACATCTCTAGTAATAAGAGAAATGCAAATCAAAACTACCCTAAGATTCCATCTCACCCCAATTAGAATGGCGATTATCAAGAACACAAGCACACAATAGGTGTTGATGTGGATGTGGGGAAAAAGGTACACTCATACATTGCTGGTGGGATTGCAAATTGGTGTAGCCACTCTGAAAAGCAGTATGGAGATTCCTTAAAAAACTTGGAATGGAACCACCATTTGAACCAGCTATCCCACTCCTTGGCCTATACCCAAAGGACTTAAAATCAGGATACTACAGTGATGAAGCCATATCAATGTTTACAGCAGCTCAATTCACAATAGCTAGATTATGGAACCAACCTAGATGCCCTTCAGCAGACGAACGAATAAAGAAACTGTGGTATATATACACAATGGAATATTACTCAGTCATAAAAAGAATAAAGTTATGGCATTTGCAGGTAAATGGATGGAGTTGGAGAATACCATGCTAAGTGAAATAAGCCAATCCCAAAAAACCAAAGACCAAATATTTTCTCTGATAAGTGGATGCTGATACACAGTGGGGAAGGCAGGCGAAGTAAGGGAAGAATGGAGGAACGCTGGACTGTGTAGAGGGAAATGAGGGGCAGGGGGCAGGGGAAGGAAAGATAATGGAATGAGGCAAACATTACTACCCTATGTACATGTATGATTGCACAGTGTGATTCTACTTCATGTAAAACCAGAGAAATGAAAAGTTGTACCCCATTTGTGTACAATAAATCAAAAAATTAAATAAAAAAATTAGTTTAGACTTGGACTTGCTTTAAAGAGAGAGATAACCATATCTTTTTGTCTATATTAGAATGTATGTGCAGTTGGCTTAAAACACTAATGATACCAAAACTGAGATCACCTAGTCTGTCTGAAATGCAGAGATGGCTAATGTTATGGCATGAACTGTTCAAAGACAAAGACCATTCCTTCTTTCTCTTCATGTCCTTTAGTACTTGGCAATCTGTTTGTATACCGTGGATACCCAAAATATGACTCTTAAATAAAAGATTCTTATGACTTCTCCAAGCATCATGGTTACATTGTAAAACCTATTAGGACATTGACAGACTTACAAAATGTGGTGTTTTTTTATTTGTTTGTTTGTTTTTTATTTATTTGTTTGATTTTTTGGTACCAGGGATTGAACCCAGAGGCACTTAACCACTGAGCCACATCCCCAACCCTTTTTACGTTTTATTTAGAGACAGGGTCTCACTAAGTTGCTTAGAGTCTCACTAAGTTGCTATGACTAGCTTTGGACTGGCAATCCTCCTGCTTCAGCCTCCTGAGCTGCTGGGATTACAGACACGCACCACCATGCCCCACCAAACTGTTATATTTTTACGACATTAGTCATCGATGGAAATATCCCCTTTTTGTTGTCATAAAACTGGATTTTAATGTTTCACAGGGATTATCATGTAATCTTCACAACCACTCTACATGGAAGAGGTGTATTAGGGTCACCACATACATATCCTACAGATTTTGATATTGTTCTCAGATTCTGATGACTTTTTGAGATGATTCCCTAACTTTTCTGAGGTTCAGAAAAACCCAAGGCCACACAGCTGGTAAGTAAAAGAACGCGATACAGCTGCCAGGGGCCTCTGCTCCTCTAATTCCAACTTTCACTTCCCTTCTCCTAACTCACTTGACAGAAAAATGGATCCTCCAGTCTGGGTCCACAGCCTAGCACAAAACAAAAGTGATAACAAGACACTCCCAGCTACCGCCAGAGCAGAGGTATAAGTTCCAAGGTTTGGAATCACCAGTGCTGCTATGGTTGCAGCATAGGTGAGTAAATTTCTGGGGGTTCATCTGTTTTCTCAGAACTCCCTCTTCGTCACCTACCTGGCAACCACCATGGCAAATGGTTTAAGCTACCTCTTGTGGGTGCTTCAGAAAGACAGAGCAAGCTGAGACACCATCTGAATAGAGCCACCCCTTCAAGAACTCCTGCAAGCCTTATCAACTGCTCTTTGTTAAGATACAACTTAGAAACTCCTATCAGTTATTGGTCAGTATGTGATCAATAAACACAAGACTACCCTCCTGGGACTAGGGAGACTCTGCTGACAAAATAACCAGTCAGACTGGTACTTGCTATTACTCTAAAGGTATTAAATATCTCACAGTGAAGCAGGAACCAGGACAAGTAAAAGTTAAGCTAGTACAGGCCATCATGGGGTGAATCTCCTTTTGATCTTTTCAAAGTATAAGGAAGCGAACTTCTAGCACAGATACCATATTGTTCAACCCAAAGACCAAGTGGCCACTGGTCAGGGTCTACATCCCCAGCCCCACGGAATCTGTGTAGGGTTAGGATGAGGGGCTGGGATATGAGCATAGAAGGTGAGGGAAAATGATATGCACCAGTCCAAGGCTGGGCTCAAAAACACCTCCCATGGAAGAGCCTCTGTCCTTTCCTTCCCTGTCTATCAGCTGAATACTAAAGCCCACCACAACCTTGAAAGACAAAGTACAAGAACCTCCACCAGCATGGGTCCTCGGATAATTGGGTGTAAACAACCCTTCACCCATGCCCAAGTCTACTGAACCTCACATGAGTGAGAACTAAACTTCTGCCAACTTTAGCCTTAGAGACTTATCTGTTACATAAGTTAATGGTAGTCAGTTCAACCAAAAGAAATTCTAAGTGTGACTTTTATGGATTACTGAGGTACGATTTCTACAAAGATTACAATGTAGGGACAACTGGCCCGATGTTCAGGAAGTCTGGCTGTGTGATCCTTAGCTGTACGTGCTGGAATAGTCACTGAAAACTCGGAGCACTCAGTTTTAGTTCATAATCTAAATTATAACAGAATTCAACATGACATTGTAATTGCATAATATGGCTGTTGTCTAATAACTGCTTTACTGAGATGATTCACATGCCATACATGAGCCCACATAAGATGTACCATGTATATTCACAGGACTGAGAAATTATTACTATCATCAACTTTGGAACAATTTCATTACCCCCAAAAACATTACCCATTAACAATCACTCTTTTTTTAAAGCTATATATGACTGTAGAGTATATTTTGACATATTTATACAAACATAGAGTACATCTTATTTTTTATCCCCCAACCCACTAGTTTATTGTCTATAGATCTGTCTACTCAGAACATTTCATAAAAATGGAATTATACATTATCAACATGGTCTTTTGTGACTGGCTTCTTTTACTTAGCATATTTCCAAGGTTCATCCATGTTGAAGGATGAATCTGTATTTATCCCTTTTTTATTACTGAATAATATTCCATTGTATAAATACATTATATTTTATTTATCTATTCATGCATTTATGGACATTCTCATTGTTGGCTAATAGGAATAATGCTGTTACAAACATTACTGAACTTGTTTTTGTGAGGACATGTGTTCTCATTTCCCTTGGGTATATATATATATTCAGGAGTGAACTGCTGAGTCATCTGGTAACTCTATGTTTAACCCTTTTAGGACTTCCAGACTGGGTTTCCAAAGCAGTTGCATAAAAGGATTTAAATTTATCCACATCCCTTCCAACACATCTTCTTGATGAACGATACCCTAGTGGATGCAAAGTGGTGTTTTATTCTGGTGTCCATTTTTATTTCCCTGATTACTAATGATATTGAGCATCTTTTTATGTCTTTATAACCTATTTGTGTATCTTTAAAGAAATGTCTATTCAAATCCATTATTCATGTTTTAGTTATATTTTGATTTACATATATTTAGTATGTAAGTTCCTTATTAGATCTATAATTTGAAAATATTTTTTTCCATTCTGTGTGCTCTCTTTTCACTTTCTTAGGGTGTTTTTTTTGTTTTGTTTTGTTTTGTTTTGTTTTTAAGTTGTAGATGGACACAATACCTCCATTTAATTTATTTTTATGTGGTGCTGAGGATCGAACCCAGTGCCTCATATAAGCTAGGCTAGTGCTCTACCACTGAGCCACAACCCCAGTCCTCTTAGGGAATCTTTAGAAATATGAAAGTTTTTTTTTCTTTCTTCCTTTTCTTTTCTTTTCGAGGAGGAAAACTAATTATTTGGCACTTTTTAGTTTTAGAGGTCTCAGTCCAAAGATGACCAACTTCACTGCTCTGGGCCCAAGGTGAGGCAAAACACCATGGTGGAAGAGTGTGACAGTGGAAGGCACCTCAGGACAGGACAATAAGGAAGCAGAGAGAGCTCTTGCTCACCAAGGACAAAATATAAACCCCAAAGTCATGTCACCCAGCAACCTACTTCCTCCAACCACAGCCTACTTCCTTAGAGTTACCACGCAGTTAATACACTCAAGAGGATTAATGCACTGATTAGTTTGAGGCTGTCATAGCCCAAACATTTCACCTCTAAACTTCCTGGCACCGATTCATGCTTGAATTTGGGGTGGGGGGGGGACACCTCATATCTAAGTCATAACAGGGCTGGGGTTGTAGCTCAGTGGTAGAGCATTTGCCTAGCACATGTGAGGAACTGGGTTCTATCCTTAGCACCACATAAAAAAAAAATAAAACAAATAAAATCAAATCAAAAATTTTTTAAAAAATATAAAATGAAATAAAATAAAATAAAATAATCATTACATTCAACCCCTGGCTCCCAAAAGCTCATGTCCATCTCACAATGCAAAATACATTTAGTCCATTTTCAAGAGTCCCCATAGTTGTAACAGTTCCAGCATTTCCCGAAAGTCCAAATCCAAAGTCTCCTCTGAGACCTAAGGCAAACTCAGCGTGAGCCCTTGTAAATATCAAAAGCAAGTTATGTATATTCAGTATATAAAGGCACAGAGTAAACATTTGGGATAAACAGGAGCATAGAAAGAGTGAATGAGGGGCTAGGGCTGTAGCTCAGTGGTAGAGTGCATGCCTAGCATGTGTGAGGCACTGAGTTTGATCCTCAGCACCGAGTTCGATCCTCAGTACCACATAAAAATAAATAAATAAATAAAGGTCTTGTGTTCATCTACACCTAAAAAATGTATTAAAAAAGTGAATGAGACCTAAATAAGACTGAAATTCAGCTAAGCAAACAAGTCCTATAGCTCCACATCCAGCATTTGGAGGCACATGGTATCATGATGTTATCTCCAAAGGGCTTGTAGAGCTTAGCACCTATGGCCTTGCTGGTTGCAGTATACATGAACTCTTTCTTGGCTTGTTTCTGCTCAATTTCTGCAACTTTCCTTTCCAGATGCCCAATATTACTGGCATCTCTTAATCTTGGAGGGGTCTCTACTGAGGTTTCCTTCTTACTTCTTCATGCATTGCCCTCTCAGGGGCAGCCTGCAGGGACTCTGACCCTGATGCACTTTGCCTGGCTTCTCAGGTCTTTTGAAAATTTAGTGGAAGCTTCCATGACTCCCTAACACCAGCATCCTGCATTCCTGCAGAGACAGCACCACGTGGTTGATGCCAAAGTCTGCTCCTATCTCAAAGAGTAGCCAAGCCTCCTTAGACCCTGGCTGCAGCAGTTTTTGAATACCTAGGTGGCTGAGTATGGTGAAATAACTTTCTAGGACTCCCTGTGCAAGCAGAATCCCCCATTAATCTCTTCTCAAAGGAATTTTTCGATTTACATCCTTGATCCAGAGATGGGTGTGGTCTTGCCAATTCCTGAGAACCCTCCAGTCATCTTTCCTATTTTGTTTCTGGGGGAATTAATATTTCTTTAGTCACTGTAATCCTTTTAACAATCACACCTTCCTTAGTTCCCATTTTACTTGCAGTTTTCTGGCCAATCTGCAAATTGTTCAAATCTTTCTCCTCCTGATCATCACATTAAACTTAGCTAAAAGCTGCTAGTAATACCCCTGCCACCACAGAAGGCTGTGCTGACTTGAAAGTTCCTCCACCAGATTAATTAGTACATCACTTTTAAATTCGACCTTACAGAAAGTCAAGGGCATGGGCAAAATGTAGACGACTTCTTTGCCAAAATGTATTAGGAAGGCCCCTAGTCCAATTTCCAATAGAGCTCTCCTCCTGTGAAACCTCTTGAGCCGTCTTCATGGCCAAGTCCTAGTGGCATTCTGGTCTGAGCTCCCACCAGCATCACCCAGTAGGCTCTGCTTACAGCATTCTAAATATTTTCCAGCTTGCCTCTCTAAACTTTAAAAATTTCTCTTGCAAATTTCTAAAGGTTCCAAAAGCTTCTGAACCACATGGTTAGGTAAATCACAGCAATGACCCCACTTCTCAGTACCAATTTTTGTTTTAGTCAGCTTTTCTGCCACTGTGACCAAAAGACCTGACATGAACAATTTTAAAGGAGGAAAAGTTTATTTGGTGCTCACAGTTTCAGAAGTCTCAGTCCACAAACAACAAACTCCATTGCTTTGGGCCCAACGTGAGGCAAAACACCACAGTAGAAGGATGTGACAGAGAAAAGCAGCTTAAGACATGACAATCAGGAAGCAGAGCACAGAGTTTTTAATTTGATGAAGTCCCATTTATCTATTTCTTCCTTTGTTGCTTGTGCTTTTGGTATCATATATAATAAGCCATTGCCTAAATAAAGGTCATGAAAATCTATACCTGTCAAACAGGGCTGGGGCTGTGGCTCAGTGGTTAAGCTCCCCTGGGTTCAATCCCTCGCACCACAAGGAAAAAAAAAAAAAAAGACTATAAAAGCAAGTATTTATTTTTTAAACTCTCTATTCCAATGTTCTATTGGGTCTATGACTTAAGTATGAATAGTATATAAAGCATGTTTATATAAAATCAAGCCAGTGAGACTTCCTATGCTACCAAGAGACTATTTTCAAATTTGGCCTAAAAATCTATACAAAAGAAAACCAGAATTGCCCCACCAGCCCCCACCTACTGCCCTTACCTTCTCTGCTTCTTTCCATTAATTACTTTTATTGGCACCCAACACCAATATGGGAACATTTCATCCCAAAGCACAAGCTGAAGCTATTTCTCATGAGCACCTGAAAGGTCATTAGAAAATCTTATGTTCCTTTCCAGAATGGACAGCCCTAGCAGTATTGCTTATTTTCTCTTCTCTCTGCAAGGAAACTCTAGATCACTTAAAAGACAGAGAGCTGTGGGGGAATGGAAGTAAGAGGAATTTTCTTTTTATTACTCACCTGTTTTATTTGTGTTTTTGGAGTAGGGTAGTTTCTGTAAGTAGCTGTATGTATCAATGTACAAGGTCTGATACAAGTAATTGTGAAGGAAGGAGAAGGGAGGTAGTTGGGAGAAGAAGAGAGGTGAGAGAAAGAAATTTATTTTTTTCCAATTTTAGGTTAAAGTCGAAAGAAAAAATAATGTCATTTTTATCTTGCAAGGGAAAAAACAAAAGCTAAAATTTAAAAACCAACCCACAAAATCTTGGGACAAATGACCTATTCTATTGTGTTATGTTATGCCTTGCAAAACATATGAAAGTTGTTTTGTGGAGACATTTGCTGTCTGAGTTGTTATTCAGGAAATCACCAACTATAAATCTTGGTCTCTATCTTACAGTGCTGTATGGAATAAATGTCCCAAAAGTAGAACAGCTGGCCAAGAGAAAATGTGTTTTTTTCTGCATAAACCCTGCTTTATGTAGTGCCCTGTTCCATGAATTTTCAAGTATTACAAGTCAATTTCTTTTCCCAGTGTTTGGAAAATCAGCATATAAGCTATTTTATTCTAGAAAAAATGTAAAAATATCTGGTCTTTGGTTTTACAGATAACATAATTGATCACTCTTTACCTTGTGCCCCAACAGGAAGTAAAAACATCAGAAGGACTAAATTCAGGAAACCATTTTCATTGGCTGCACACTAATGCAAAACTCTAGCCTTCATACTACCAGCATTATTAACTCAGGGGCGCATGGATGTTAAGAGAAGCGCTGCAAAACAGGTGGGCATCCAAGGACCATCATCGTTTCATACAAAACGTATTTGGTTCAATTTAAGAAAGTGACATGATTTGCTAATTGCTTTCTTAAAAACAGATATACAATACCATGAAAAAGATCAGTGTGTGACTCCAAGGTCCAGCAGGAATGGAGCAGATGTCACAGGATTTATTTTATATTTCTCTTCTTTAGGATGGGGAGGATACAGCAGAATCTGTTAAGTTTGGCAAATATTTCCCAACTGTGTTCCTCAGTGAGATGCTAAAAGAGACTATTGGTAGAAATATGAATGATAAAGTAATTCTGATGATGTCTCAGATGGAAATGAGAAACATTATTGGGCTCTGAAGAAAGGGTGATCATTGTTATAAAATGGCAGAGAACTTCGCTGAATACGTTCTAGGTTTTTTTGTGGAAGGTAACACTTATGAGTTATGACCTTGGATATTCAGCTAAGATTTCTAAGCAAAGTGTTGAAAATTAATGAAGGAATTGATTGTTAAAAATCAATGAGAACTTGAAAATTTAGAAAATTCTCAGCTTATCTCTATTGCAAAAGCTCAGAGAGTATGTTCTAAAGAGAACACTAGTGATGTGGTTAGATCTGGACAAGCACTCCATAGAGAGATTAGAGCGTGCACACACATAGAGCTAGGAGATTACAGTGTGACTCAGATCTATGAGGCATCTCAAGAGAATCCAGGGATAGAGATGGGGTTATACTAGTAGAAAGAGCACTAGTCTCAACTATAGGGAACAGAGATGGGACAAAAATTAAGGAGAGCTGGCAGACTTCTGGGATTCTGCAAGATGGAATAATAGAGCTATCTCACTATGAATATATGTTATCCTTAAAGAGAAGAAGGCTCTTTAGGGAAGGTTACTACTCCCTCTACAGTCCCAAAGTGTACACAAAGGTAGTGAGGTTGTCTTCTCCTTGGTTTCAGAGGGTGAGGCTGTCTCTGCCTGTTTCAGACCAGGCTGCCATCAACAAGAGCATCAAATATGGGGGTGCCTTCCAGGGATTTGGTTAGATGCTGCCACCTCAGTGGGCTGGGAGGACAAAGATCAAGAAAAGAGGAATATTCTCAAAGCCTTAACATGCACTGTAGCTTGCCCTGCCAGGTTTTAGGCTTGCTTGGCATCCATAACTGCTTTCTTCTTTCTGATTTACCCTTTTCTGAAGGGAATCTCTATCCTGTACTTACCCCATAATCATATTTTGAAAACAAATATCTTGGATAGTTTTGCAGGTAGGTCCATAGCTGAAAAAGCATCTTTTTATTGTAGTTTAGTTTTTGCCTCAAGATGAATCATACCTCAAGTCTCACCTGCACTTGATTTGGATACACTTAGATCAGACTGAGGGGTCTGAGTTGATGCTAAAATGTGTCAAGATCCGAGCTGCCTGAAGTGGGTCTATACATTTTGCATGGGAAAAGGACATGAATTTGGGGGATGTAGAAGACAGAGTGCAATAGGCAAAACTGTCAACTACCAATGCCTCGATGTGTGACTTTTGTTTTTAGAGATAGGGCTTTAAGAGACAGTTAAGTTAAGGCGAGCCCTGATCCAGTCTAACAGGTGTCCTTATAAGAAGAGAGGGATGAGAGAGTTACCAGGCTGCACACCTACAGAGGGAAGACCATGTGAAGACATGAGGAGAGGTAGTCATCTGTAAGCCAAGCAGAGAGGCTTCAGAAGAAACCTGCAGACCCCTCAATCTTGAATTTCTAGCCTCTGGAACTGTGAGAAAGTAAATTTCTGATGTTTAAGTCACCCAGTCTGCAGCAGTCCAAGCAAACTAATAAACTAGCCCCCATCATCCTCTAAAATCCCTTACCTCACAGGTAGGGATTTCTCCTCACTTTATTTATTACCACCTGGTACATTATACAGGATGAGTATTCCTTATCTAAATTGCTTGGGATCAGAAGTGTTTTCGATTTCAGAATATTTGTATATATTGCAATGAGCTACTGTGGGATAGGACCCAAGTCTAAATACACTATTCATTTATGTTTCATCTATACCTTATACATATAGGCTGAAAGTAATCTTATACAATATTTTCAGTGCACTTGTACTTTAAGTATGAGTCATCATATGGGAACAGGTGTTGAATTTTCTGTTTGTGGCATTATGTCGGTGCTCCAAAAGTTTTAGTTTTGGGAGCATTTTGGATTTGGGTTTAGCTATATTTATTTTTTGGATTGACTTAGTCACTTAAGAATGTAACCTTGGGACTGGGGTTGCTTGCCTAGCATATGTGAGGCAGTGGGTTCAATTCCCAGCACCACATAAAAATAAATAAAATAAAGGTATTATGTCCATCTATTACTAAAATAAAAAATAAAAATTAAAAATCTGAATGTAACTGCATGAGAAGGAGGCCCTTATTTGTCTTGACAGTATACAGCATACTGGCTAAAATCACAAATTCTACTGCAAGGTGCCAGAGACTGAAACCAAGATCTACTGCTTATAAGTTATATACCCCTTGGCCATGTGACTTAACCTAAATCATAGCATCCTAATCTGTAAGATGGGAATAATAATATTGTTTTGGATGGTTGTTGTGAGTTAATGGTAGGAAAGCACTAGAACAGTGCCTGGCATATAGCAAGCACTGTTGGCAGTAGCTAATGTAGTTTTTTTTTTTTTTTTAACAGTGATGGGGATTGAACCCAGGGCCTTGTGCTTGACAGGCAAGCCCTCTATGAACTGAGTTACAGTCCCAGCCCCTGCCTACCATAGCTTTTAATAGCTCAAGACCATTCCCCTGCCAATTGCCAATATGACTCACTGTTTGTATCTGTCCTTCAGCACAACTTGGTTAGCTGTCCCCTGCTGTACAGACCCTTGGGTAGCAATGATGCCAAACAAGCCTTCTCCCATCATAGTCTGCTGCATTCCCTTAGATAATCCACTCTTCCCCTTCATACACATTCTGTTACCTTTGACAAATTACAGTCTTTATGCTATTTAGTAGGCAATGTGTAGATATTTGTATATGTTCATGAGAGCTGGGTTTTCACTACGAGACTCCCACAATGCTAATAATTCCAACTGTGAACAACTGCAGCTCTCATAGTTACTTATTACATTGACTAATGCTTAGCAGCTACTTGGTATTTACATGAATGTGTTCTTACACTAACCAGATGAGATCAATATTATTGTCCTTTAATACACAAGCAAAGATAGGCTTAGAGAGTTCAGTAACTTAAGATTAAGCAACTGAGCTATGATTTAAATCCAGGCTGTCACCTCCATAGGATGTCTCCACTGTGCTCTACTCTGCTCTGACAAATCATTCATGATTAATTAGTGCAGTGAACAGGGCTTAAGCCACTTCCCAGGAATGTTCACTGCTTAGGCAGAAATAGTGAAGTCTTCAGTAAAACTGAAAGAATCCAGTTCAGATTTAGGCTGTTTTCTGAAAGCAAATTGTACCTGTGCTTTAATACAAAATGATGGAGAACATACTGACACTTCCAGAATTATCTGTGGGGTGTGGCTATGCATTGGATTTCTGGCTCCTGATGACCTGGCTTCAAACTTGGTTCTACAGCCTATTAGCCATGATTGCCTTGGCGTGCAACAGTCCCTCTGGGCCACATTTTTCTCTTTCAAAAAAGTGGGCATAACCAGACACCTCTGAGAGCTGTCATAAGAATGGATGCCATATCAACTTGTGAAAAGTGCCTAGCTCATTATCTAAGTCAAATAAACTATTTTTCTAATTCTTGTATAATTTTGTAAGTCTGCTGATGAAGGATGGTGCTTTATGTTGAGTCAACCACAATAAAGATCATTTTAAAAAGAAAAGTAAAGAAAAAGTACCAGGCATGAAACAGGTGCTTAATAAATAATTGTTCATAAAAAAGTAAATAAAAATTTAAAAATAAAAAGGAGGTGGGAATCTGAGCATCCATTTAAATGCATCAGTGTTCCAAAGGATCCACCACAAAGTCCTTCATTCAGCAGCCTGGTCATGTGTTCCTGAACATCTGAGATCCAAAGTCTTCTGGGTGGAGACTGCTGAGACAGATGACACCCAACAGAAAAACAAGCTGCCCCAAGGGCCTTGGAGAACTGAGTTCAAAATGTGAGTCTGTCAATCTGGTGTCCCTGGAACTTGCTACAGGTGAGACTATGCTCTCTTATCCATTTGCAGTGCAAAGTATCTTCCCTTTTGCAAAACAACATGAGCTGGGGTGCAGAGGAAAACCAAAGAAGAAAGAAACGGAAGTACCCAGTAGCAGTTTGCTGGTACACCAATGCTCATCTTAGGCTTTCACAGAAATTTAGACTAAATATTAACCTAAGACTTGGTAAAGCATATTCGCCTTCCTGAGTTTGTTCTGTGCATGTGGTCTGGCCACAAAACAATCACTGTTCCTACACTTCTAAACATTATTTGCTCCAACATACACAGGAAAATGAAAGCAGCAAGCTTCATAAGATCATTGTGAACTTACCTAATTTGCCATACTCGTTCCTACCTTTGACTCCCCTCTTGACAGTCCTTTCCTACTACCCAACCAAATATTCAATATGGAATTGTAAAATATTGACATTCCAGGACACGAAGAGAATGCCACGGCTAAAAGCCAGGTCATATTTCAACACGTAAGAAACGCAATTGGCAAAAGCTGTATCTAGTATGAATTTCCTTCCTTTCTGTAGGTATCTTCTGTTCAGAGTTAACCCTTTCTTGGAGGTAGAGAATGAGGAAGATTCTCCACCAGCTCTTTTGGAGGCTACAAGACCAAGAGAGACTAGCTCTCAGCAGTAGTTTCAATTAATAATGTATGGTGTTACTATTGAAAAATTTAACTGTGAGAAATAACATTTAAAAAAATTTTTGTTGTTGTTGATGGACCTTTATTTTATTCACTTATTTATATGCAGTGCTAAGAATTGAACTCAGTGCCTCCCACGTGCTAGGCAAGTGCTCTACCACTGAGCCACAACCCCAGCCCAAGAAATATCATTCTAATGTCATATTTAGAGCCCCTTCTCCCTCTAGCTATATCCTATGTCCTTTGCCCAGCCCTTATTGATTTCTCCCACCCCCACTACCAGCTGTACGAAGGAAGCAACAAATGGGGACTCACTGGATGCCATCAATCACTGTCACCAAGAGAAGAATGAAAAGAATCCAACATATGTTCTTGCAAATGCCACCTATTCTCCATTCCATCTCCTCCTCTTCACCAGCACACAATCTTTTAAAGCAGTAAGCTACTTTTTAATTTCCCTTCTGTGGAAGTGTATGAGGAGCAGACAGTAGAAGCATCCAGGCACATATACACACATACATGCTCACAGTTACAATTCAGGAAGGCTAGACTGGAGCAAGGCTGTACACCAACACTCCTGCCAATCCCGACCACTGTGAGCAGAAGGGTTGATGATCAAGCCAATGCTGCTCTGGTACCAGGTGGGATAGCTGAATAGAAAGGATGCACAATACAGGTCACAGATGGTACTGTGCAACATTTCTGAAGACAGAGAGCAGGGGTTCCTTATTTTTCTGCTGACTACCGTAACAGTTGATAGATAATTCCTATGGCAACGAATGATGAGTATAAGGCACTAAAAATAAACAAGGATGTTTTAAATTGAAGATAGATACTTGTGTTTGTTTCTGGGAATGCAGCAAGAGTCAGAAAATGGCAGCTTGCATCACAGGCCATAGAAAAATTTCTCTTTCACTCTGTAGTCTCTTACTGGGCATCTAGTCTGGCTAAATAATATAAGAGAAGAAAATTAACAAAGACCAACTATATGTACGAGTTACCAATCACAATATTACAAAATAAATAACTTCAAATTTCATGATATGAAGAGGTGGTGAAGTTATACTGCATCACACAGATGAAGTACTACATAGCATTAAAATTTATGATGATAATTTGGAAGAGGGAAGTTGACAAAGTTAATTTAAAAACACTACAAAATCCAAGTAGTTTTTGTCATGTGTCCACATGTGTAAAAGAAAAGTTGACACATTGGGTTTATAGGATTCTGGGGTTTCCCAAACTTATTTTGGAATGTCTGTGATAAACAAAAATTGAGATAAAAGAAAAATTAGGATAAAATTCACTATAATTGCTTTTAAAATCTCAGCTCTGCCTCACAAAGACAGGTAACAACAACACAGAAACATAGCAAAATGGAAATCATCCTGGATACAGTGAAACAAACTAAGAAGCAGAGTGAAATAGCCATGCCACCAGCATAAATTTAAAAATATATTTGTATATAAGATAGATTGTAAGAATGCAAACATAAGTGAGATACTTTATGTCTATCCAAATGGCTGCCTATGGGAGAAGGGGACTAGAGACACAAGAAAATAACTTTCAGAGGGCCCTGCACAACCACACCTTGTGCCCAGTGAGACCCTGAATCAGACTTGGGTAGAGTGGTCCACTCAGCCTTTTCACCTGCTGTCCTCCAGCAGGGCCAGGAGTGATTTTAAGGTTGTGGCATTAACCACTGCTGTGCCAGAGTGGCAGACATTTTGTCTCCATGACTCGTCCACTGCTCTCAAACAGCAGTTGTCTTATATGACACCATTTTGTTTGGGGCCAGGTTCTAATTTTCCCTGTTTAAAATCAGATTAAATGGCTGCAAAAAATCATTATTGAGAAATATTTGATGATGTTAACCGTAAACACAAATGTGTTATACAACTATTTAACAATTATATGGTTTTATATATAGGTATTTGTGGATGGAGTTGTATTTACACATATGTATGCATTATATATGTGTAGGTATAGCATATACATATATATATAAAAATATATATAATATATTATATATATAATATATATATTAATATATATAAATATATATATATATACCTTCTCTATATATACCTATACGGTCATCCCTCTTGTTCATGAGGGATTTGTTCTAAGATCTTGCCCTCTAAAATCACCGTAATCCAGAGATGCTTAAAACCTATAAGCATTCTCTTGTATACTTTAAATCATCTATAGGTTACTTTAATACCTAAAATAATTTAAATGTTATGTAAATACCTGCTGCATTGTTTAGGAAATAATGACAAGGACAAAAAAAGTCTGTACATGTTTAGAGGGATTTTTTCCTAAATATTTTTGGTCTGCAGTTGATTGAACTTTCAGATATAGAACTTATGGACACACAGGGCTGACTGAATTATATCTCTATGAAGTCACTTCTTTGTATAGTTATCTACAAATATATATAGTTATATAATTATAGATAGCTATGCAGAAATGATCCCTGGTAGGCTAACAAAAGAAAATGGAAAGAGTGGTTACCTCTGGGGAGGGGCATTGGGTAGGAGGAAGATTTAATTTTCACTGTGTACCCTTCTTTTGGATGTGTTAAATTTTGTACCATGTGCACATATGACAAAATGAAAATTTTAAATCACTTCATTAACCAACCACCCATTCTTCACACATATTAAAAAATAAGTTTAAGAAGTAACATGTCTCGGTTACAGCAGAACCAGGAGGAAGACAGCCAAGTCCTCCCTAAGCTGTACCCTGGTTTCTTTTACTCATCCTCCTGGGGCCTTTACGACCAGCCCAACCTCAGGCAGCTCACAAGGTGGCAGCATCTGCTGCTGGTTTGCCTGTACTTCCTTGATTTTAGATGTGGGTTAATAATTAATTATAGCCCTGCCACCCAGAATATTTTCCCAGGACCAAAGTCACCTGGAAACTGCTGTCTCTGTCAAATGTCCCAGCCTTTGTGTCTCCATATTCTTGGCCCCAGAACTATAGACTCCTCTGATCCATGTAAGACTGCAGAAAGGCAGGAGCCCTGGGGACTTATGCTAAATAAGGCAGGCTAAAGTTTTTTTTAATAAATTAATGTCATTTTCTTAGTTGTTGTTTTCTTTTGTTTCTGCCGGTTTGTGTGCTGTCTGTCAGCTCTTTCATCAGAACAGCAGCTACCTGGGGTGGAGTGGCCATCAAAACAGGAAGAGGAAGACCAGGGGCCACCAGCAGGAGACACTGCCTTGCACCTGCAGAACCTGCCCCTACAGCATGGTCAGGACCTGGCATTTCAACCACCAGCCACCATGAATTGTCACTCAGAAAGCCTTTGAGATGTGTAAGGAATTCCAGGCCGGTGATTAAGTACCATTTCACTTGTCTCTGACAATGTTTGTACTGCAACGGACATGAGAAATCGAGAAACTTTTCCTCTGGCAAATCCTTGGGGGGTGGGGGTGGGGAGGGGTGATGCAAATACACATAAATAAAAGCAATCTTGTCTTCCACCCACCCTGAGGACAAAACAGACAATTAATAGGGTTTTTTGGGGGCGGAAGGTGGGGGGCAGGAAGAAGTCAGAAAACAAACTTCTATGTAATAAGAAGATCAAAATTCAAACTCAACAACTGAATATCATGTCCAGTTAGGAAGAAAGCAGACAGACGAGAAAAAGACTGACAGACACAAAGAAATTGGTAGTAACAAGCACAACACTAAAACATAGTTTAGTTTCTCCTCTGACAGGAAGGACACCTTGTGGGGCCTGACTTTGTAAGTAACTACCAGATTTCCAGGTCAGCAGGACAAATGAGCAAGAAGGCTCCGCAGAAGAAACCTTCCAGAGGGGAGAGACGGGAAGTGGGGAGCTGGTTTGTCTGAAGGGCTGAGACCTGCCATCACACTTATCCTTTTCTGACCACCATCAAGTAGGGGTTCATTGTCACTAAAATATTCCACCTTCAATGAAGCTGTTAGTGGTCACACAGAAAGACAGGCTGAAAACCACAAGGAGAGTCATGCGAAGGTTTTAGTGAACAGGAGCCGGTTATAAGAGACTTCCACTCCACTCTGGTGTTCTTAGGTTTCAGGAAATATGGCTTGAGCGACAGCACAGCCAGCTCTGGGCAATAACAAATCATGCTGCAAGGGTGTTCTGGGCCAGCTTGGGTTTCACAATGCCTCTCTGCATGGCTGCAAGGCAGTCTCCACTAACGCCTCCCAGTACTGGTTATCTGTAAGACACAGGATCTGAAGCCGGCCCATTACAATCTTTACCATCTAAATATCGCTAGACATTGCCAACTGTCTTTCCTGACCATGGACAAAACAGCTTCTATTTCTTGAGCCACAATCCCAGCACATATACAGAAATATTAATGAGGGACACACTCACATACATATATGTGTGAAAAGTTGATTTCTGGATAATATAACCTTCAGAGAAAAATAAGAAGCAGGGGTTTAGAATTAGGTGACCACAAACTTAAAGACCAAAGGTAGGTCCCTGACTGAGGTAAAAAGACAGCAGGTATGCCTGATGACCAGATAGAAAACACAATTTCAAATTATTCCAGGAAAGAAGAAACAAATTTAAGGTGACTTTTAGGGTCTGATCTGTGGGCAAGACCTGTCTGTCCGCATGGAGTTTAAAGTATGCAAGGACAGGTAAGAAGGGGATTTCAGATTTTACTGGAAAAAGTGTCAGTTGGAAGTATTGAGTAGTTAGGTAACAGAGGTATTAATCATATCTAAACACCTGAATTATTAATATAAATTGGAATAAATCCAGACTAACTTTAGCCTCAGAAGATCTACTCCAGCAGGGCTTGCAAACAGATACCTGAGGGGGTGAGGCAGGTACTGGAAAGGAGGGAAGCTGGCTGGGTGGGCTCTCACCCACCATTGTTCATGGGAAACTGGACCACGAGGGTCTGGAAATCTGGGATTTCTTTAGAAGTGGGAAGTCAGATTTTATTAGTTCTCTCAGTTTTTAATACAGCTAACTTGAAAATAAACACTCCTCATGTTAAATGAAATACATCTGGAACTTTTATAGTATTTGAAAAAGAGATGACAATATGCTCCGTGAGTATGTTCTCAGATGAGTGGAGGTTGGCCCTAAGTTTGCAGGAGGAACAGTTGCTCTTTCTAGCATTCTTGAAAAACAGAGCTTTCTTAATGATCAAAGTACATTAGAAGAAGTGCTATAAATCTAATATAAGACATCAGAGAAATGCAAATCAAAACTACAACAAAATGTCATTTCACACACATCAGAAAAGTTATTATAAACAAAATAAACCAAAAACCCCATAGAAAAATGTTGGTGAGGATATAGAGAATTGAAATCTTACATCCCTTGCTCTCCATCTTGCTGCCCTTTGACCTCTGGTTCAGACACTTGCCTCTGACCTACTTCCTCCAGTGCCCCCTACTGGATGATCAAACAGATGCCAGGTAGATTTTCCCCAAATAGGGCTGCATTTTACTCACTTATCCCCAGGGGTTTCCCTTTTCTTGCTTGTATCTGGTGAACAAATGAACAATGATGCAGTTTACTTGCACCTAATTCACACCTAATTGTCAACTCTGCTAAAGTAAGACCATTAGAGTTTATTCTGACTACCCATTTCTTAGGTGAATATAAAGAAGATCCAGGAATTCCAACAATCTGTGCAAGAGAACGCTCCTTTACATTTCCAACTTCCTGGCAAGGAATCAGTAGAGCAAAGTTGAAGAAAACTTGGAGACCCTTGAACCTCCTGTTCCCAGAGGTAATTGAAGCAATGTCCATGAAGACCCCCACAAAACCTTCCTGAAGTGAGAAATATTTTAAGCTTACCATTCAAATCTTAGATAAGTACCCACAAGTGTTAACCTAGCCCTGCCCTCCCTGTGACAGTGCAGGACGGATGCCCAGGAGGAACACCCCAGGCACCACCTGGAAGGTAGTGATGGGAAGAGAGTACTATTGTAAAGAAGACATTGTTTTCATTTGCATTTCTCTAACTGCTAGAGATGTTGAACATTTTTTCATATATTTATTGATCGATTGTATATCTATCTTCTGTGAAGTGTCTGTTCAGTTCCTTAGCCCATTTATTGATTGGGTTATTTGGGTTTTTGGTGTTAAGTTTTTTGAGTTCTTTATATATCCTATAGCTTATATAGGATGTGGTAAAGATTATCTCCCAATCTGTAGATTATCTCCCAATCTGTAGGTTCTCTCTTCACATTATTAATTGTTTATTTTGCTGAAAAGAAGCTTTTTAGTTTGAATCCATTCTGTTTATTGATTCTTGATTTAACTTCTTGCACTTTAGGGGTCTTGTCCAGGAAGTCAGATCCTAGGACGACATGGTGAAGATTTGGGCCTACTTTTTCTTCTAATAGTCACTGTTCTAGTGCCCAAGTCTTTGATCCACTTTGAGCTGAGTTTCATGCAGGGTGAGAGATAAAGGTTAATTTTATTTTGTTACAAGTGGCTTTCCACTTTTCCCAGCACCATTTGTTGAATAGGTTATCTTTTCTCCAGTGAATGTTTTTGGTGCCTTTGTCTAGTTTGAGATAACTGTATTTATGTAGGTTTGTCTCTGTATCTTCTATTCTATACCATTGGTCTACATGTCTGTTTTGGTGCTAATACCATGCTGTTTTTGTTACTATAGCTCTGTAGTATAGTTTGAGGTGTGGTATTGTGATGACTCCTGCTTCACTTTTCAGAATGGCAATTATCAAGGGTAAAAGCAATAACAAACATTGGTGAGGATGTGGGGGAAAAGGTACACTCAAACATTGATGGTGGGAATGCAAACTGGTGCAACCATTATGTAAAGTGATATGGAGGTTCCTCAGAAAACTTGGAGTGGGACCCCCATTTGATCCAACTATCCCACTTCTTGGTTTATACCCAAAGGGTCTAAAATTTGCATATTACAGTGAGACAGCCACATCAATGTTTATAGCAGCTCAACTCACAATAGCTAAACTATGGAACCAACCTAGGTGTTCTTCAACAGATGAATGAAGAAAATGTGGTGTGTGTGTGTGTGTGTGTGTATGTGTGTGTGTGCGTACATAAATATGTATATGTGTGTGTGCACATGCATGCGTACATATGTGATAGAATATTACTCAGCTTTAAAAAAGAATGAAATTATAGCATTTGCTGATAAACAGATGGAGTTGGAGAATATCATGCTAAGTGAAACATGCCAATCCCCAAAACCGAAAGCTAAACATTTTCTCTGATATGCAGATGCTAATTCATGATAAGGGGCAGTGGTGCTAGGGAAGATTAGAGTTACTTTAGATTAGGTAGAGAGGACTGAATGGAGGGGAGAGGGAATGGGGGTAGAAAAGGTAGTAGAACCAAACAGACATTATTACCTTATGTACAAATATGACTGCATGACCAATGTGATCCTACAACATGTACAATCAGAAAAATGAGAAATTATACTCTAATTTATGTATGATTTATCAAAATGCATAAATGCATTCTGCTGTCATATATAACTAATTAGAACAAATAAAAAATTTTTTAAAAATAGAAGACATTGTGGAGTGGAACTCTTTCCTTATCCTTAGTATTATAGCTAAGGCCCAAATCGGAGGATAATGGGACCAATACCCTATTTAGAAAGCCAAAAACAAGTGGGGCAGACACTGCCCCCTATTGCTTGCCCAGAGGTATGAGGACCAATCCTACTACCTGACCATAGCCCTTCTTCACACCCTACCCGCAGGGAAAGGGAGAGTGTTTGATACTGGCTTTGTGGGGAGGGCAAATTTCCAGTGCAGGTTATTAACTGCTTCTCCAACAAGTTAGGAGTGTTAGACAGTTCCAAGAGAATCACCAGAGGAGACCAAGGCACTTACAAGAAGGGGAGACGGGAGGTCTGTTCCTTATTTGGCTACTTGCTGAGCTATAGACACTATAGGCCCACCTTATGGGCTTAAGTGGGATATGATAGGGAATTGAAAAGAACTTGGCATCCATTCCCTGGGTTGGGGAGGGAGGTACCCATGAACACAAGACTGGCACCCATTTCTAAACTAGAGATTTGGAAGGTGGGAAGCCCAATGGAAGAACCCTATGAAAGCAGATCATAAAGGGAATATTCCAGGTCCAGCATTCCAGGAAAGAAGATTGGAATACTCCCACCCCATTCTAGTTCTCTATGACCCCTTAACAGAGCGAGAAAGGACCACAACAGCAGAGCAGCTTTTGAAGGAGTATGGAAGTCAGAAGGGCAGGAATCCCAGGACCACCAGACAGATGCTGGTCAAGCAACCGCCCTCAATCAAAGGAGAAGCTGGGGAGTGGGTGGAGCATGAAAACCTAGCAATACAAGGTGTCCCCCAAGGAACAGGTATGTCAGAGAGGAGAGGAGGCAGGTGACACAAAACAGCCCCCAAAGAGTCATTCACACCATCTGAGAAGAACCCCTACCATCAGAATGAAGCCCATGGAAGCAGGGAACCACCGGAAGCACCTTCTCGGCTTTGATTAATAACTAGTGAACCAAATGTCCACCAGACCCTTGCGCCTTGTTTTCTATCTTCTCTCCGCCCAAATACCCTGGAGGAGCTAGAGCTCAGAACTGAGAGCAGAGGAAGGCTGAACTGGACATGAAATGAGCAGTTTTGGAAGGAATAAGGAATTATACAGTGTGCCCAATGCACCATTCAGAGCTTGGAAAGGGGGTTCAACAGTTGAAAGCAGTGCAGAGAGAAGATTAAATCTCTTTCATGCTGTTACTCCCAATTGAGTGAGGCTCCTCAAGAAACCAGTAACATGAACAGTAGGCTAAACACACATCCATTGCAAGTTCCCTGAACAAACTGCGTGCAGTTGAAAAATAGTTCATCAGTATTGTCCTCTAGCTTGAGACAGGCCCAGGTCAGCTGTGGGTCTCTGTTGCCCTTTCTCTGATGAGCCACCACTGACCACCCCCATGGCCCTGGAAGAGAAGGGCCCCTGGGTCCTAACTCACATGGTTCTGCACAAAATCTCACCCCTTCTTTAGGTGTTAATTTACCAGGTAAATTAATGTGTATACCACACATACTAAGTGGCAAATACACGCTACCTCACCTAATAGCTTGCCAGGAGTGGTAATACCTCATATTAGAAATTACTTAATAGGAGTGTCACATCCACGGTACAAATGGTTAGCCCAGTATTCCAACTTCGTCTGACTCTAAGCAAAGTGCACGCTGACTCTGCCGCATGATGCTGACCTGATGTTGAAGAGGACCAGAGGATAAAATGAACCCAGAGAGTTACAAATGTCCACAGTGATTTTAGGACTGGCAAGTGCTCACAAGGACCTTAAAAATACAAATCACTTTATTTACATTTTAAAATCTACAAAATATAGCATTGTGATAGGTTATTTTATATATGTGTTATATATAAATAATACAACAATTTAAGTCAATACATCCACCCCCTTTCCTAGTAATTCCCAGAGAGGAACATCAGTACTCAACAACTACAGTCTGACCTTTAGTAGAAAGACAAAGGCACTATTGAAAAAAAAAAAAAAAACCTAGTTCTGAACAGAATGCACCAGAACTCAAACTTGCCAAGCTGTCTGCACTTTGGAATTTTGCAGTGTTTAATGTCAACTATCCAAAACTGGACTTGTGGGTTTCTCTGAAATATTTTAATATCACCATTACTACCTAGCTCTCTAGGTGCCATTTTAGACAATCAAAAGTCCCTGGAAACTACTGCACAGTAGACTACTTGGACAGGACTTTATTAACCTTTTAAAAGCATAAACCCAGGGACTTATCTTAACTAAATTATCTCAGCAGTCAACCTCCCTGGTGCTGAATCACTATGCAAATATCAAGGCTCTGAGTCATTGAAAATTGCCAAAAGGGACTTGGTAAGTAAGCACAAGCTCTTTTTCCTAGAAGTATAAGCTATGTGCTAAAAGGTGCTCTCATACTCTGCCCTCCAGATGGCTTGGTACAGAGCTTGCCAAGTGAACTTACCATAAATGAAAATGACTATGTCTGATTTCAGGGCAATCCAAACTACCAAATTCCACCACTTCTATTTCTCCCTCTGTGATATTAGCAGGCAAAAATATATATACTAATTTTTTCAATTTTCAGAGTTGAAGAACTTTACATTTCATACACGTCTTATTAAAACCTCAGTCATTTGCTGAATTATGTTTCAGAGATATAAAATAAATGAAGAGGATCTTAACATTTAAAGTTGAGAGGACAAGGGATAGCTTACTAATTATTTTTAAATAAAATAAAACAAAAGTAGCACGCAATTTTTTTTTTTTTTTTTTTTTGTGTGTGGTGCTGGGAATCGAACCCATGGCCTTATGCTTGCAAGGCAAGCACTTTACCGACTGAGCTATCTCCCCAGCCCCAGGAGCATGCAATTTGACAGGAAACCTTTTATTCAAACAAGTGTTCCTTTAAACTATTTAAGAATATGCTACAGAGAAGCCAGTTAAATGGGTATACACTAGTAAGGAATGAATAGTTCTAAGGAAAAGATTTAACATTAACGTTATTCCCTTTCCCTAGTTTGTTTTCATCAACCACAGCTAATGACACAGGAAATAATGAAAGATTCTTAATTCCCATCAGCATCCCCATTTGCCTATCTAGTCATGTTACTTACTAACTTTGCTTCCATTGCACTCTTGCACTGGTAAAGTTAACAAATGCTTCTAGCTAAATAACAGCAGGTAGTAGTTACACAGTGTGGTTCGGTCTTTGTCCCTCCGCCTGGAACTCAGGAGTCCACAGTGTAATACAAAGCTGCTCCCCCACCCTTTCCGTTGTATCACAACCTAGCTTGTCCGTCTGAAAGCTGCTCTCCCACCCTTTCCGGGTGCAGCCATTTCCCCGCCTCCCCACTACTGTCGCTCTGTGAACATCCTAGCTAGCTATTGGTTCATCAGTCAGCTTGCAAGTATCCTTCTCCATTACTGGTCCCCTGTTAGCCCAGTGGGATTCTTAAAGATAGCCTCACCACCATCTTTTCTCTTGCTTTTCTCTCCCCCTGACTTGCTTTCTCTCTCCTCCTAGCTTTTCCACTCTCTCTAGTGCACGCCCTTTCTCTCTCCCTTTCTTTTCCTCTCATTTTCTCTCTTACCCTGCAGGGAGACACTCTCTTTGCTTAATAAACTCCCTTATATGATTTCCCGTGTCCGGCGTGGTTTTCGTGGGTTTCCTTACACTCAATCTTTTTCTGGATCAGGTAGAGAGATGGTTTTCAGGGGCTGACCCATGCCCTTCTCTCACACAGACTCAGGTGAGCTCCAAGCAATCACACAGGCCCCACATTTGTTTACTGCTCTGATGCTGCCATCTTGAAATTCTAAACACCTAAACAAAGGGTCCAACATTTTCATTCTACAGTGAGCCTTGCAAATCATGAAGGTGGCACTGCACAGACCTAATTTTTTTTAAAGATGGTACTGAAGTGTTAAACATTTTCACAAGTTTTATTTTATAACATACCTTACATGTCTTTTACTCTAAAAAATAGATGCTGATAATCTTTATACTTTCAAATCCAATAAAGGGAAAGTATCTTTCACTTGGATCACTATAATGAGATTCTAAATTGTTTTTTTCTGGATACTTCACACAGCATCCCAAGTTCTCACCTACTATAAACCTCATCTCACTTCAGCATTAGGTCCAAAGTCTTCACCTGGCTGAGAGGCCCTGGGCTTCAGCCTCCCTCTGCTGCTCGACCTCACCCCATGCCTTGCCTCCTGCATATTGCCTCACCAAGGGGCAGATATTTCAATCTATGTATGACCAAGGATTTAGATGAAATCAGGCAAAAATCCTGGATTCAAACTGATGTAATCATTACTAGTTTTAATTTCTCAAAGGGAACACAAGAGGAGTTAAAAAGGTTTACAGTTCTTAGTAGGTTTTTTCACTCACACTATGTGAAGGGTTATGGAAAATAATATTGCTGTAAGGTAGCCCTGGAAGAAAAATGAAGAGAGGTACAGCTCAAGAGGAGGGAGGGGTAACTAACTAGCCAAGGATTAACCTCCCAGCAGATCCTTTTCTGATAACAATGGGCCCTGGGGGAAAGGGGAGGATACTGAATGCTGGGCCCTAAAACCTTGACCTTCACCCATGGCAAATTAGTCCTAAATGGAGGCACAGCAAATATCAATGGGCAAGATTTGAGTACTCATCCCTAGGGGTCTGGACTCTTATCTCCCCAGACAATGAGTTTCAACCTTTTTACTACTACCCTCCTAAATTAAAGTTTTAACCTATACAACTAGACCCTGATGGTCAAAAGTGCACATACATGATTACATTATCCTCACTGTACCCTATAAAACCAAAATCCCCTCTGTAACTGACAGCCATTTTCAAGTCTGGAAAATGTGCCCAGATGGTGCCCGAGTCTGCAAATGAATAAAGGCTTCTCTGAATCTGTTGAGGTCTGCTTCCCGTTCTATTGCTCTTACACTATGCCTTGAGCTACTTTTCCCAAGGTGAGGATAACACACCTCAATCTACGTAGGAAATCCACAACAGGTCACAACAGGGAGAGGTAGAGAAGGTCAGTTCCCAGTGTTTCAGATCAAGTGAATTAGGCCTAAGAGGCACCTTGGTGACCCTTCACTGGATCTGAAACAATGTTCTCCAACAGCTTAGAAGGATTTCATGGAAACAAAATGAAAAATGTTAACAGGAATGAATTAAAATAAAATCTCATATACGGTCTTGGAAGAAATTTAATTATTAGAGGTGATAGAAGATTCATAAAGCAAATACTTCAGACTTTTCTTACTCAAATTAAAAAGGAACAATCATGAATAAGCTGGATCCAACTGTTTTCTCCTGAGTTATACACCTGGGGATACTCTTAGCTTTTGGTTCTGTTTCTATTTAAATGTTCTGATAGTAAAAGGATCAAGGGATGCTGGTGTCTACTCTACAAGGAGCCTTCGCACAGGGGTGTGCCCCTTCTAGACTAAGAAGTCACCTCATCTGGATCACCTATATGTTTGACAGTAGCCTGTCATCCTTCTCCACATGTCCCCCTTTAACTGGTCCTTTGATTACACTCACTGCTGTTTTCTCACAGGAGTATTAAGACAAACTACCTTTGGAAAAAAAAAATCAAGTTAGAGTCACTATTTACAAAAGTATTCCAGATGGATTAAGACTCAAAGCGTTAAAAGATTTCAACTATTAAAGCATCAGAAGGCTATATGAGGGAATGTGTTTGTAGCCTTGGAGAAGGAAGACCCTCCTCTTAAGACAGACACAACAACAAAAGTCACACAGAGAGAATTATTTATGGTACCTTTGATGTTGTCCAGTTTCCCAAAGTTAAAAGACCAGGCTAGGCTTAGAGAAAATATTTTCAACATAACAAAGGATGAGTATTCAGGAAATATAAAACATTACAAATCAATACAGAAAAGTAAAGAAAAAAATTTTTTTAATTGGGCAAAGGATATTCACAAGCAAATGCAAAAACGAAAAGAATAAGAAAATGCCCAACAAACACGAGAGCTGCTTGGCAAATAAAAAATAAAACAGTGAAGTGCATGTGGGTTTTTTTTTTCTTCAAAAGACTGGCCAAAACATAGATCACTTTTATAAAGTACTGGCAAGTGTGACATGTATGTAAGAACCTGTTAGTGAATAACTTAACAGTCTTCTTTCTACCGCCTGACTCCTGAAATCCAACCACCCCACCTGAAAGTCTGTACTGTAGAGACAAACCCCCACCTAGACATCAGCCTGTGCTACACCAGAAGTTTTGAATATAATGCAGGATACTAGCAATCAGATACCAATGTGAGTTTTAAAACAGCCTGCTCTGGAAAATATGCAAAAGGGGAAAACTGAAAACCAGGCTTGAGCTCCCTCTAGCAGTGAGGGTCCAAAAAAAAAAAAAAAAAAAAAGAGCAGAAGGAAAGAGGATCCTCTTATTCAGCCCCTTTCCCCACTGGGGGAAGGGTGGGAATGACAGTTTTCAAAGAGACCAGTGCGGGGGTTCAATCTGAGTCAGGTAAGGAAGGCACAGAGAGTTGGTGTCTGACTCTTCTGGGATTCTAGAACCCAAGAGCACAGGATGATGAGCTGCCTTGGAAACCCAGGAGTAATGGAAAGAGGCTTCCGCATTGAATCTGGCCCAACCTCTGACAGACTTGGGGAGGCAAAGAGGGCTTGAGGTTTGCATGGACTGGGGGTGGTCCACCTACAAGACAGAGTCCATGCAGGGCTTGTCGTAGGTAGATCCAGTCCTCCAGGGCAACATGATCTCGGTAGGCAGAACTGGAGGTGGAACAATGGACTCTCCAGACTGAGGGGGATGAAGGAATCTGTCTTTATAGAACCTCAAGAGCACTTTAAAAGTGAGACAGATTTAAACCCCAACCAGGTCTACAGCACTGGAGGCAGCCATCTTGCCAGAGTAATAGTTGCAAAAAGATCTTTTACTACTCTCCCATCCCATCGTGAGGAAAGCACAAGGAAACAAAGAACCTACTTGGGTTCTCCAAGATGTTATGAGGTGGAAAAAAAGCAATTTTCATTACCATCTATGCAGTTGATATCAAGAAAGACACTTTATGAACATTTATATATACACACATAGAAAATCATTTAGAAAGACATGGAAATTGATAACAATGGCAAACTGCAATAGCTGAACATTTATGTTTTCCCCAAATGAATATGTTGACATCTTAATTCCCAAGATGATTAGCAGGTACAGTTTTTGGGAGGTGATTAGGCCATGAGGGTGGAGCCCTCAGGAATAGGATCAGTGTCCTTCAAAAGAGACCTCCCGAGAGATTCCTAGCTCCTTCTGTCCCATAAGGTAGAGTGAAATGATAGCTGTCTGTGAGAAAGTGGGCCCTCACAAACTGCTGGGCCTCCAGTGTCTTGACTCTAGAACTGTGAGAAACAAATTTCTGTTCTTTATGAGCTTCCTACTCAATGACATTTTGCTCTAGTGGCCTAGATGGAATAAGACATTACCTCTGCCAAGAGAAGTAGAGTTGAGTGGAGGGGGCAGTGCCAAGTGAGAAATTCCATTTATTCTTATTATTTCAAAAGAAGAGAACACAGTCATATATCCCTTGAATGATTAATACATTTTTAAAAGGAAATTGTTCCCAGGAACAGTGCCTGCTATGGTTTTAACATGTCTCCCCCCAAATTCGTATGTCAGAAAATGAATCCCTGAAACAACAGTACTGGGAGGTCATGAGGGAACTACCCCCAAGAGTGAATTAATGCCACTAAAAAAAAGGGCAAGAATGCGTTCTCACTTCTCTGCTCTTATGCCACTTGAATCTGTGATATTTGTTTCCTACAGAGGACAGAGCATTAAAGGTAGGTGCCATTTCAGAAGTAGAGAGATGGAGGCCTTGACCCTGGACCTCCCAACCTTCGGAACTGCAAGAAATAAATTACTCAGTCTCAGATATATTGTTCTAATAGCAGAAAATAGGCTAAGACAGAGTCCATCTGTCAGTATTAATCTACTCATTATAGTCAGCAAAGTTCCAACATCAGAATACACAAAACACCTTTGGGCTCTTTATAAATGCCTGACTTCCACTTCTCAGTTTCCTCTACAACATGCTCCCAACCCAAGTGAATTTTACATCTGGACTTGGACGTCAACTGTGGGTTTCAAACTGATTCTCATTAAAGCATACAGGATTCACAACGGAAGGGCCCACTGTTTCCTTGATTTTAAGAAATCCTTTCTGTGGTTTCCCCTGCCAGAGAGAGTAGGAAAAAAATAGGAGTTTAACAAAATAAAACTAAGATGGACATCTAGGAATAAACTGACTTGTGAAGAATAAAGAACCACTGAGTGGTGAATTAAAAAAAAAAAGGAGACTAGAAGAACTTGACGTTGCTAAGGTAAAAGGGCCTCCTGTATGTGCACATGTATGCACATCGTGTATATGCACAATTTGTTTTGAAGCAAGAAGAAATCTAGCACTAAACTACAGTCTGTGAAATTCAGCAATGAAAACAGGACCTTGAATATAGACCTGATACTTCAGAAAAACTTGTAATAAGTTTGAAAAAATCTAGTGAAGAAAATCAGGGTGGTAGTGGTACCAAAATAGACAGGTAGATCAATGGTACAGAACAGAGGACACGGACACAAACCCAAATAAATACAATTTTCTCATACTAGACAAAGGGGCCAAAAATATGCAATGGAGAAAAGATAGCCTCTTCAACAAATGGTGCTGGGAAAACTGGAAATTCATATGCAGCAGAATGAAACTAAACCCCTATCTCTCACCCTGCACAAAACTCAAAATGGATCAAGGACCTCAGAATCAGACCAGAGACCCTTCATCTTATAGAAGAAAAAGTAGGCCCAAATCTTCAACATGTCGGCTTAGGATCAGACTTCCTCAACAGGACTCCCATAGCACAAGAAATAAAAGCAAGAATCAATAGATTCAAACTAAAAAGCTTTCTCTCAGCAAAGGAAACTATCAGCAATGTGAAGAGAGAGCCTACAGAGTGGGAAAAAATCTTTGCCACTCATACTTCAGATAGAGCACTGATTTCCAGAATATATAAAGAACTCAAAAAACTCTACAAGAATACAAATAATCCAATCAACAAATGGGCTAAGGAAATGAAGACACTTCACAGAAGAAGATGTACAAGCAATCAACAGATATATGAAAAAATGTTCAACATCTCTAGTAATAAGAGAAATGCAAATCAAAACTACCCTAAGATTCCATCTCACCCCAATTAGAATGGCAATTATCAAGAATACAAGCACACAATAGGTGTTGGTGAGGATGTGGGGGAAAAGGTACACTCATACATTGCTGGTGGGGTTGCAAATTAGTGCAGCCACTCTGGAAAGCAGTATGGAGATTCCTCAGAAAGCTTGGAATGGAACCACCATTTGACCCAGCTATCCCACTCCTTGTCCTATACCCAAAGGACTTAAAATCAGCATACTACAGAGATACAGCCACATCAATGTTCATAGCTGCTCAATTCACCATAGCCAGATTGTGGAACCAACCTAGATGCCCCTCAATTGATGAATGGATAAAGAAACTGTGGTATATATATGCAATGGAATATTACTCAGCCATAAAGAATAATAATATCATGGCATTTGCAGGCAAATGGATGAAATTGGAGAATATCATGTTAAGTGAGATAAGTGAATCTCGAAAAACCAAAGGACGAATGATCTAGCTGATAAGCGGATGATGACACATAATGTGGGGTGGGAGGGGGGCAAGAATGGAGGAAGGAGAGACTGTATAGAGGGAAAAGAGGGGTGGGAGGGGTGGGTGGAAGGAAAAAATAACAGAATGAATCAAAAACTATTACCCTATGTAAATGTATGATTACACAAATGATATGCCTCTACTTCAAGTACAAACAGAGAAACAAGATGTATCCCATTCGTTTACAATAAAAGTAAATTTAAAAAAAATACAGTACAAGAAGAGGGAAAGTGGGGGGAAGGGGGCTAAAATCAAATTCCATGAATGTATGATTTTGTCAAAATGAACGCAACTACTATGTACAACTAATGCTCTAATTTAAAAAATTAAAACTTATTCCACTATTAGCTTTAAATAAAAAAAAAAAGAAGAAGAAAATCAGGGGTTCTGAAAATGACTTTTGAAAGTGAATGGTCTAAAGAGTATTAATTGACAAGAAAAAGCTAGGTAAAGTTGCCTTTCACATTATTACAAATACATTGCAGCCTGTATTTTATACTATTTCTTCCCTATGCCTGTTCTGTTCTATATTATAGACCAGGGACTGGCACATACATTCTATAGGTCAAGGCTACTTTTTATATTTTTAAATGGTTGGAAAAAAATATAGTATTTTATGATGCATAAGTTTATATAAAAATCAAATTTCAGTGTCTATAATAAAGTTTTATAGAAACTCTGCCACACACATTTATTGATGGATGGTCTATGCTGATTAAATGCTCTAAGGGCAGAGTTCATACAGCCCCCCAAACCATCTGGCCCATTACAGAAAAAAGTATGCAGCCCATTATAGACTAATTGAATCCTCTTTACTCCCATTTGCTGTATGCAGACATCATGACTGATAGTTGTAAAAAGCACCCATTCAGCTTTAACATACCTTTGAGTAATTACCAGTTGCTCAGAGATGGGCAACTCTTCCCTATCAGCTTATCAATTAGTATTCATTTAGACTTCCTGGACTCAAGTCACTTCCTAACAGTCCCCAACACTGTCCACAGGATAATGAAGCCCCTAGGTTAAACATGTAGCTCTAAGATTGCAAAAATATTCATCAGGGTTAAAGGATAATAAAAAATATCTCAGAATTAACACCTTTCAGCTTCTGCCAATTTAGAGTGTCATGAATTTCACATTAAATCCTGCTTTAAAAATAAACATTTTGTGCCTATATGTATATATACATATTATTTTGAATTTTCTGAAGTTCCATGTAAACACCATTAGTTAATTTAGTATAAAGATAATTTATTCATAACATCTGTTATTCATATATAGATCACTGGCCAAGTCAGCGTCAGGAAAAACAAAATTAGAAAAATAAGTAGACATCAGTCATACTTTTCCTTCAATATTCTGACAGCCCCCTCAGCATCTCTCAACAGTGCACCTGACCCTTCAAAACTGCTGTCCCCCTGCACTCGCAGTCACTCATTCTCTCCAGCTCACTAATACCATTTGTCTGATTCACAAACTCATCTGGTCCCCATTGCAAGTTAGGACTTAGACAACACTGTTCCCAGAGCATTCTGAGTCTGTTTTTGTTACCTTCCCTTTGCTTCTCAAACAAACCAAATCTGGCTTTTACAATATCTCCTTGGAGGTTTTACTCCCAAGTCTATAGAATAGCCCTTCAATTCTTAAAAGCAAAAAGTTCTCGATAAAGAAGACATGAAACTAAAAATCAAGAACCTGGCATGCTGTCCCTAGAGTCTAAATGGTACACACTAAGAGTTCAGGGCTGGTTCAAATGAATTGCTGTGACGATCTATAATCCTGGAGCAATCTTCTGGGAGCCTTGCTATATGGGAAAGAATGCACTGACTGCTCTAACAAAGATACTCCAGTTACCCAGAAATTAGATTTCTTATTGTGAATGAATTGGCAATCACCCTCCTGAGATTGGTTTATATGAATGAGTTCCCTGAGCCTGGATCAACTCTGAGTGAAGTAGGGGACAAGTGAATTTCTGGATCTGCAAAATAGACACACTTGTTGCATAACCCCATTTTCTCCCATGAACTATCTAATGCAGGGCACATTTTGCTAGTTTCCTCTAAATATATATTTTTGCATTTTATTTTATTTTATTTTTTTGCAGTACTGGAAATCAAACCCAGGGGCACTTTACCAGTAAGTTATCTTTCAGCCATTTTCATTTTTTGTTTTACGACAGGTTCTCACTAAGTTGCCAAGGCTGGTCTCAAACTTGCAATCCTGCTTCAACCTCCCTAGTAGATGGAATTACAGCTGTGCACCACCACTTCCAGAAGTTTCCTCTAAATATTTATTGAACACTTAGGGTGTGCTAGTGTTACAATTCTAATATACAAAATAAATAAAGGAGAGTCCTTTCTCTTTAGGAACTTTAGCTTGCTGGGTAAACTATTCACATGTAAAAGGATAAAAGACCAATGTAAAACCAAAATACATTAACTGCTCAAAACAAAGAGAGAGGATGTGAGAGTGCAGGTGAGGCAGTGTGGGCCAAGAATGGATAGAACGTGATCAAGAGAAAAATCCCACAAATGAAAGGGCAGAAAAGAACCAGGGGCATCTGTTATGGATTGGATGTGAGGTATCTTCCAAAAGCTCATGTGTGAGACAATGCAAGAAGGTCTACAGGAGAAATGATTGGGTAAGGAGAACCTTAGCCCAATCAGTGAATTATTCTCCCATAGGATTAACTCAGTGGTGACTGAAGGGCCAGTAGGGTGTGGCTGGAGGAGATAGGTCATTGGGGACGTGCCTTTGGCGTACATATTTGCATCTGGCAAGTAGAGTCTCTCTCTGCTTCCTGATCATCATGTGAAGCTGCTTCCTTCTACCATACTCTTCTGCCATGATGTTATGACTCACCTGGAGCTCCCAGGAATGGAGCTGGTTGTCTATGGATTGAGACCTCTGAAACTGTGAGCCCTCACATGAGCTTTTCCTCCTTAAAATTTTTCTTGTCAGGTCTTTTATTTATAGCAATGAAAAAGTTGACTAAGGTAATATCTGACAATAAAGAAATTACATCAATGAGATCAAAGATTCATGATGGTAAAACAAAGATGTTTATGATATGAAGACATTGCCTGAGATTTAGATGGCTGGAGAAGTTAAGACTTGCTGGGGAAGGGGAAGATCCTCAACAAGAGGATCGTGTTCTGAAAGCAGCATTTTGGGAACATTCAGTCTTCCTTCTGATTGGACAAGTTGAATCAGAAGAAAGAAAACCATGAGACAAAGAGGTTAGTTGGCAAATAATACATGATGAAGCATGAGCCTAGGTATTCTGAAGTTTAGACTAATGGAAGAAAAGAGTAAAAACTTGCAAACAGCCAAGACATGCAGATAAATCGTTTCTTCCCTTCCTTTTCCCAGAATGCCTACCATACATACGCAGTCATCAAATTGGCAAGTCACAGTAAATGATGACAATGATAGCCAGGGCACAGAAACCTCCTAAAGTCCTGTCTATGCCTTCAGAGAGTAATATGACAATTATAGACTTAGTCCTTTTTTTTTTTTTTAGGTGGGGAGGGTCCCAGGGATTAAATTCAGGGGTGCTTAATCACTGAGCCACATCCCCATCTTTTTTTTAATTTATTTATTTATTTATTTATTTATTTATTTGAGACAGGATCTTGCTATAGGGCCTTGCCAAGTTGCTGAGATTGGCCTTGAACTTGAGATCCTCCAACATCAGCCTCCCGAGCTGCTGGGAGTATAGGCACATACCTGGTCATATTTGGTAATTTTTTTATAAATTGGCACTCCTTATTTCTCTAGCCATACCAGGTAGCAATTTATAATCTTGGCACTGTATCTCATTAGCCTTCTGCATTCAGAAATGTCAAAGAAGAACAGGAAATGTCTACTGTGCATATCAAATTTTTTCAGTAGTATTGGGCTGATGGACGGTCCCTGGCAGGGTTGGAGAATCACTTCAGGTCCCCAAATAGCTCCTAATCCTAACAGCCCTTGGGAGCAGGAAGAACCTCCGGGACTAGAAAGCATACACCTTCTTGAAGCTGTTTAGACACCGTCTCCATCTGTTCCCCTTAACAGCTTCCTTCTGTGGAGGCGAAGCTTTCCCCTCTTATCTGGCTTGAGTGACTGCCAGTTTGTTTTCATAAAGATCACTAACTTGGCCAGACACTGGGAAATAAGTGAGACGACAAATCTGGTTTTGATGAAAAGGAGACATTAAATAAAGTGTTAGCCATGACCCAAGAGACAAGGAAATCCTGAAACCATAGACTCACCAACTTCACACCCACACTGAGGGAATGGATCAAACACTACAGTATCCTGCCTTCAAAACCATCAGAGAGAAGGGAAGGATTGCCCAGCACTGGGCCTATGCTTGTAAGTGACCAGCCAGAAAATAACACATTCTTATGTGCTATAGGTGCATTTGCTTAAGAAAATATTCAGACAAAACCAGGGTATCTACTATTTCAAGTTTCTCCTTAAGTCAAATCATAAAGTGGGCCCCAATTAACCCAAAATTTAGCCAAAATTTAATAGAATTACCAGTCTTTTGGGGGCTCTGCAGGTATTGTAGATAGGTTCTGAGAAGGCAGTGGTCCTGTCCCTTCTAGAAACAGCCAAGACATGCTCATACCCTGCAGCCAACCAATCATCAGGGGACCTACTCTTCAAACAGAACAGCAAAGGAAAAGCTTATGCCCAAAGTGTCTGGCCACTTCTAGATACTGTTAAACCTTTTATGATGAACAAAAAGTTATTTCTTTGCAAATAAAGGTTTAGATCAACAAAGTAAGGGAGAAATTTCCTCATAAATTCCTTCCTGCTTTCCCTCTTCTCCACATGATACCCCAATCCCTTACCTCCTTAAGGTCAACAGACCTTGTGAAAATCTACAGGTAAATAGTTTTCTGCTTTCCATATATTCTGTACAAGTGCAGCAACTGCCAAGAGACAGAGGAACCAACAAGCCCCGAGTGACCATCTTCACACAAGGAGGAGTGTGGGGCATGATGTTCCTAAGCTTTCCAACAACTCTGTGAAATAGGTATCGTGCTATGTTACAGATGAGGAAATAAACTTTTTGCAATTATGTTAACTTACCCAAGGTCACCTAGTCAGTAAATGACCAACTTAATATTCTAGCCAAGTTTCTCTAACCCACGGGATCTAACCGGGAGATCCATGGGCTTTCAAGTCTATAGACAGGGACAGGAAATTTTGTGTATTTTACTTTTTATTAACTGCTAGCTAAAATTTAGCATTTTTCTTTAATTGTGAATACAGACAACCAACCACAGTAGATATTGGTCGTGTTTATGACTTTGTCACCAATAGAAGTAAACATACTTTGTATCACTTCATAGTTGCTGCCACTTTAAAAAATGCTCATTGTTATTCAAAACTTACATTAGTCTTCGGATCCTATACTAGAACCTGTTTTTTAGTAAAGAAGTATATACTATTGTATCACATTATGTTTTCTTAAATACTTTGATAATTTAAAAAATATTGCTGGCTTCCAGTATAGTCTTATTAATCTTATTTTATGCATTTAAAACAATATTCTGAAAGAAAGTCCATAGATTTCTCTGCCTGCCAAAGGGGCTCCTACCATACAGAAAATGTATGAACTCCTATTCAAACCCCATCTCTGCCCATTTCCCAACCCAGCCTGCCTCAAACTGTAGTTTCCTCCTTAGTTCTCTTTTTCAGACAATGGATTCCCACACAGAATTTAAAAAAAAAAAAAAAAAAAAAATCACTGGAGATTCAACTGTTAAATCAACTAATGCCCTGTCTCCTATTAAGTAGTATTTATACATTTGCATGGCTCCAGATTTTAAGTCCCAAATTAACTTTAAGTATGATGGGAAACAACTCATCATTTTGCTGACACGAAGAATAGCGGGCACTCCCTTTATCAGAAACCCTAGAACTGCCTAACAATTGTCTGCCACCATGAAACAATTTCCATCAGTGAACAACAGCACAATTGGTTAAAAAAAAAAAAAAAAGTATCATAAAACAACAGTAAACTAATCCAGAAAGTGCTGTTAAGCTTCAGCCAAGATTCTCTGAGTATCAGGTAACATCTCTTCTTATATTTAAAAATGCCAAGACAGAACCCTCCCCCAAATCCAAACTTCCAGCAGTCTCACGACAGTCTCATGGGAGTGAGTGTACTTACACAACACACCAGACTCACATGCATAATACATAAGCGTGGGTTTCCCCAATGAAAAGAAGACAGAGGAAAAGATAGCTTCCTCGCTGAATACATTGGCACAAGGTGGGCATTTGTGATAAGTTATAGGCAATTGCAGGGTGTCATTGTCTTGATGTTACTCTAAGCTCTTAGAAGATTAGTGGGAGGTAAAAACATATTTCACATTTGAAACAATGAGCCTTACATTGCAAAATATTCCCTACATCTTTCATGGGGCTATTTATGTTAACTTTCTTTTCAAATGAATCTTCCATTCAATACACAAGAATGTGAATGCCCTGGTTATAAGAATGTCTTTAACACAAGAATATTTCTCAGTTGATTCAACTGGACCATGATATCATTTCTTCCTCTGGATTATTCAACTCTGTGTTTTCTGATTCTTAACAAAGAAATTCTTTGTGGTTTCATGTTAAAAGCAAAGTGAGAAACCATGGCCTCCATTATGCCCAGACATGTAGCTTGACCAATCAACACCACTTTCAATTCTGTTTTTCCATAATCACAGAAGTTTTGTCTCTGTGTCACTGGATTGGTATTAGCTGATTCTCAAATACAGGGTGACCTTGAGAACAGCAGCAATGGAGGCCTTCCCAGAGAGTCTAGATTGTTATTAAAAGATTGCCAAAGGCTTTACCATACTGCAACAATTTGCCCAGCTTTGGGGATCTTTGAACAGTCAAATGTACAGATAAGCAGGTCACAGAACATGACTCCAGGCACAGGTTGGTTTAGGTACAGCATTTCTTTCAATACTAAAGGCTGTTATCAAAACTAAAAGCAATTCTCTGAGTTGGAGGTTGTAGCTCAGTGTAGGGTGCTTGCTTGGCATGTGCAATGCCCTGGGTTTGATTCCTGGCACCAGAAAACCAACTGATTTTCCTGCACAACAAGATGAAATTAAAAGTGTGATGTCCCAAGTCTTCCTGGAGAGTCGTCTCCTAATAGTGAGTGATTCAGCAAGGCTTGCCCTCATCTCAAAGCATGTACTCCAGATTTATAAAATGTTTTCTCTGATAAGTGCATGACAATATATAATGAGGGGGGTGGTGTGGGGGAAGAGAAGAATGAAGGAACTTCGGATGGTGTAGAGGAAAATGGGGTGAAAGGGGATAGAGGACAGAAAGATAGTAGAATGAATCAGACAGTATTACCCAATGTACATGTATGATTACATGAATGGTGTGAATCTACATTGTGTACAACCATAGAAATGAAAAGTTGTACCCCCTGTGTACAATGAATCAAAATGCAGTCTGTAAGAATAAAAACGATTTTAAAGAAGAAAAAAAGATTAGGTTACAAAGAGGTTCCTTTTAAGATTCCCTAAACATAAAAGGCCAGGGGTCATAGGGCACTTGAGATTTATCTAATTTTACCTGCTTCAAAAATCAGGTCAACCCTCCTCCGACCCAAGGCAGGTAAATAAGCCCACAACACGTCCAAGACTGGTGTGTGTATAACCACTCAAATGACGAAGCCACTGATCTCTAAAGTCTCTAAGCTTCTCCCTACCTTTGTTTCCTCCTAATCATCTCCATTTAACCCAATTAAAAGAAATGTGATTATTAATCAGAAGCTCTTCTTTACTTGCTTGATGAAAATTTTTTCTCTTCAAAGCACTTTTAGAAAATGTTGCTCCAGAATAGATTGCTGATGAATCCCTCATCCTATTCAGAGCTAGATGATGAAAGCTGAGCTATTATTGCATAGCTGATTGGACAGAAAGATATTAGAACCCCCACCACCACACATACAAGCTACACTTTCAACAGCCTTATTCCCATCTCTTATTCAACTGTGCCTTGTCTATTTGATATCTGCAGACAAAAGTGCACATTTTAGAAAGATGTGCAAATTCCTTATTTCAATACAGGTAGAAAGAATTTGATATGGTAAGATTCCCTAATGAACAGAGCACAAGGCATGGTTCAAATATCTCTTCCTTTGAAAATTAAAACTGAAAGGAAATTCATGAGTTTGCTAATGCTAATTACATTTGATGTCCCTTTGACAACAGCATATTATACAAAAAGGCATTTAATTTATAATGATGATGAATGGTGGTTGGTGAGAAAAAAAGGTACCATTTGCTTGATTGGAAATACATAGAAAGAGAAACAAAAACAAAATCTCAAGGCCAAAAAGGAGCTAAAAAGAATTTCAAAAACTGCTCAGTTTCCTGATTAAAATGATATCCACATAAAGTGACTTTTCAAAGGCTACTATATTGAATGTTCAAGCCACACAGAACATAGATTTCCTGAGTTAGTGACCACTCTATCATACTTTCTCTGCTTTATCAATACACAGGAATAAAACTTTTAGTCAATGGTAAGCATTTTAGAATGAATCAGAGTTATGCTGTTATAAATTCCTTCTGAATTCTGAATTCTTTTGAATGCTGATAAATACACATTGTTTGCTTTCAACCCACAAAATGTAGCATGTTTACATGAAAGAAATGAATTCATTTTATACCTCTTTGAAGTAAGCAAGAGACCCAATCTTCAGAGGAAAATTAGCTATTGAATTTCTAGGGATGTGCTGCATCTTGGTGGTACGAAAGGAAAACAGAAAGCAACATGATGCCTCTCTCTGTATCAGAGATGGGCAGGGCTTCCCAGGGGAGGAATTCCACTTCCCCTTCAATAACCAAACACAAATGCATACCATCTCCTCAGGCATAAGAACGATTTCATTGTAAACATTTTAAGATCCTAGAGAGATTAAGGTAGTTGTATTTTTTTAGTTATGGATTCTGTTTTTTGTGGGGAGGGGTACCCAGGATTGAACTCAGGGGCACTCGACCACTAAGCCACATTCCCAGCTCTAGTTTGTATTTTATTTAGAGACAGGGTCTCACTGAGTTGCTGCCTTGCTTTTTCTGAGGCTGGCTTTGAACTCGAGATTCTCCTGCCTCAGCCTCCCCAGTCACTGGGTTTATGGGCATGTGCCACTAGGTTATCGATTCTTTTCAGTGACACAAACAGACAAATCAGAAGACTGAATCTCAAAGCTGTCCCCAAACCAGCAGCCTCAGCAACTCCTGGAACTTGTTAGATATGTAAATTCTCAGATCCATTCCAGACCCATAGAATCAGAAATTCTGGGAGCAGTACACAGCAATCTCTGTTTTAATAAAATCTCCAGGTGACTGTGAAGCAGCTAACATTTGAGAACAACTGAACTAGAACATTCCAAAATGCTACAATGACGTGTGTTGATGGACCGATAAGCCTGGCACACAGACGTGCACACGATGGTCTCTAGCTCCTAATGCTTTCTCTACAGGGGCTCTGAAACTCGTACAAATCATCCAGCTTATCCAAGTTAGATCACTTTCTGGCAAATAACTATGGCAGACTCTGCCTAAAAATGAGTCATTTTCCAAAAGTATGGAGGAGTTTTATGAAGACAGAATTTATGACTCAGTTTTCTATTGTTTAAGTGGACAACTAGTTCAATCCATTACAAATTAGATTTTGCCTGCTTTTCACCAAAGACAGAAACTACAACTGAAAGTAAAGAGGAGAGAAATAGGAAATAGTGACCTTAGAGAAGCTGGCTCTACCAGTGGAATTGGTACTGTCACTGCCCTATGACATTCTATCAGCAAGGCCTGGGTCCAGCACTAAAGAAGATAGAAATCTGGACAAATGATTGACTGTCTCAGGATACCGACTCAGTTAAAAACAAAAATACAAACTCAAATCTGATTTTTAAATACATTCTTTTAGAAAGAAAAGTGAAAAATGTCAAAGATATCAGAATCAATGAATGCTTCTATAAAGATAGATAAGACTACAATGTAATTTTTTATTGAAGTATATGTTGTAGAAAGATTCAGTCATGCTAATTATGATATTTATCACCTCACCAACTTGCCTATTTTGTGTGTGTGTGATGAGAAAATAGGCTTTAACTCTTAAAGCAGCTTATTATCCAGTTGCAGAAACAATTCAGCAATCACAATTCAATAAGCGATGAATGTAACTTCTAGTTATTGCTTCCAAATTCTCCCCTCCAACCCTCAACTCCTCCAGTAAAATAATAAGTGAAAAGCCTCTGCTTTACATTGTCTTTCTTACACACCTAAACAGTTCAAATAGTCAGAAATGCAACAGGTTAGAATTCATTGCTTGCATGTTATATCTTCCAATTATGAATTGAAGAACTAAATGCCATTAGAAGGAATACAATTTGGGCAACACTGAGCAGATTCAAAAGCAGTCTGTGAGTTTATACTCACTTCCCTGACATCACATCACATGGATGATGCATGTTTGTATGCATGTGCATGTGTGTATATCCAGTGGTACATAAAGTCAAAAAATATTCTGGAATAAAGGCATAAGAGATCCCTAATATACTTTATTTTATCCTTCAAGCATTAACCTACCTCAGGGGAAACTTATTTTATCTTCATTGGTAGATTAAGCAGTCTGCCAAAATTATCACTGAGCATTATTACTTGGTCTCTGGCTGCGGTTTTCTTTTACTGTCTTATCAACTGTCCCCTCTAGCTTCATCGCCTCCAAACCCTACACTGACAGAGAAGAGGCAACAATCTATTTATCTATCTGTAAATAATTCTAAAACAAGCATTTGTAAGTGCAAGCATCTTTTTCAGTTGTTAAAATACATTTTTGTTTCCCAGCACTGAAAACAAAATTTCAATATAGCAATTCTTTGGAAAGCAACCAAACATCAAAAGTGACCACATTATTTTCTTCAGTACTACTTCCAAAAATAATAATAATAATAATAATAATAATAATAATAATAATAATTCATTTGTAAATATTCAAAGAGCTAATTTGCACATATCCAACAGTCATTTAAAATCTGTGACAATCTTCCGATCTCTTTTAAAGCACCAAGAATGCATCGGACAACTTCTCATCTCTCAAACTCCCCACCCATTTTCTACAAAACCCACCATAAAGCTTTTCTGACCAACTAATATTTCTATTATCCTGGAAAATTATTAAATAACTTTTAATTCAACAATAATCCAATGTAGAACTCAAAAAATATCATTCACTATATTGTTGAAGACAAATATCATGAGTGACTTACACTGTTGAAGCTTTATGATTTAATAAGTCAAACATAAGACCTCATTAGTATGTAGTTCTTGAAACTCTAAGAGGATGCCTATCTTTTCTCAAAACAATAAAATATATTAAAACAACCTAATTTCAGCCACATTGCATTATAGATGATATAACTGAGTAGTCAACTACTTCCAATCTTAATCCTACTTCCTACATACTATTATTAAATTCCATTTCCTTTTTAAAAGATTAGCCCCTATTCTTGAGTGAGGACATTGTATCTCTAAATTCACTTCTGTTCTTACATTCCAGTTCATCTCTCTCCTGACTTTTATTTTTAAAGAAACAGAAGAAAACAAAACCAAAAAACCTACTTTTTTTTTTTCTCAAAGCACAGCACATTCAGTATTTGGAGTCCTGCCATTTAACATCTGGACATCTTTCAAGTTGAAATTCAACTTGGTGAAATGTGCTTTGCTTAAACAATTGTTCAAGCAAATAAAAACCAAGTTAGTTTCTATAGATGCACATTTATTTCCTTTACACCTCTGTCCTCAGTTTACATTCTTCAAAGTCACCTATTTTTTTCCTCAAATTGAACTCTTAGATGTTAGAGGCAATTACTGAACTAGAATATTTCTACCCCTACCTCTTTTTGCTTAGGATAAAGAAAAATATCTTTTCACTTAGATGAAAATCTTTTACGGGAATTAAACCACAAAATGTTAAAGAAAAAAAAAAAAGAAAATTTGCTTATCTAAGTGGTAACAAGACTCCCCTATCTTCAAAGAATGTAAAAATTGTTATCAAATTAACATGATTTTAAATCATCTTATAGGAAAGACAGGCAAAAACAATTGCTTATTATGTAATTAGGATTTATTTTGGGAGGGCGTATGAAGAGATGTTTGATTGGCTCAAAAGATACTGGTTAAAAATTATACCAATCTGAACTCTTCATTCAAGATACCGTAGAGCAGCCAAAGAAAGAGTACAAATCTCAAATAAACATGTCAGTGACTGAATACCAATAAATTACAATGCTCTAATGTCAGAAACATCTCAGCTCTCGTACTGTGGATTGCACTGATGGTCAAAGGGGTTGGGTTTCTCTTCCATTTCATCTAATAGCAAAGTTCCTGGATAAAGAGCCTGCAACACAGACACATTGAACTTGGGTGAATATTCAAGGGCCTACAATATTCAAAGCATTACGGATGAGTCAAAAACAAAGATGAAGGGAAAACAGAATTCTCCAACAAATAATTTATGGTCCAGTTGGGTGGGGAGGGGAAGGCAAGTACAGCAGAATGTTTACACAAGACAAATGTCAATAGAAAGTTGCAAACAGTATGTTTTGGCAAATCATTCCTCATTTCAACAAATAATGCTATTTTCCACAGAATATGAGCCACCCAATGGAGAAATTGAGGTGGGAAAAGGGCACAAGGGTATGGTGCCAGGGGATTGATATCGTTAGGGCTACCTGCAGAAAGAGTAATCTGAGGGTGGCATGTAGGAGAGGCTGGAAGTGGGTAGAATGCATGTAAGCAGCCAGCATACTGGCAGCTAGGAAAAGACAGAGAAACCAGATATGGAAAAGCTCATTCACAGAAAGAGCAAAAACCAATATGTGGAGGGGAGGGATGAATGCGGGGGAATGTTATAATTTAGATATGAATTGTCCCTCAAAAGCTCATATGTGAGACAATGCAAGAAATTTTAGAAGTGAAATGATTGCATCATGAAAGTTTTAACCTAATCAATACATTAATCTACTTGAATGGATTAATTGGGTGGTAACTGTAGGCAAGTAAGGTGTGACTGGAAGAGGTGGGTCAATGGGGCATGCCTTTGGGGTATATACTTTGTCCCTGGTGAGCCTAGCTTAGTCCTCTCTGCTTCCTGGTTACTTTGTCCTGAACTGTTTTCCTCCTCCACTACTCTCCACCAGAGTAATGGAGTTGGCCATCTATGGACTAAGATCTCTGAAACCATGAGCACCAAATAAACAAAAACTAATATTTCTTTTTGAGCAGTTTTATATTGACAGAAAAATTAAGGACACAATACAGATTTCCCATATATCCCCACCACCCCTGCCCCTCAGTTTACCATATTAACATCTTTTCCATCAGTGTGGTTCATTTGTTAAATCTTATAAACCAATATCCATACATTATTACAAACAATGTATAACGACATGTACATTGTAGTATCATACAGAATAGTTTCAAGGTCCTAAAATTCCTCCATATTCCACTTATTTATTCCTCCCTCCCCTGACACCTGGCAGTCACCAATCTTTTAATTGTCTCCATAATTTTGCCTTTTCCAGAAAGTCATGTAGTTGGAATCGTACAGTAAGTAGCCTTTTCAGGCTTAGTTTTTTAGATGGCCAACTAACCCAATAGCTTCCACTAAATCTTCCACTATGTCACATCAGTACATTTGCAGCTTATCTGAAAGATAACAAGTTATCGAACATCTATAGTACTAGAAAGAATTCTAGGAATTTTAGACATACACACAAACCAATTTATGTGAATTGAATATGTTTGATTTTACTACTCTCCCAGACCATGATCTCTATGAAGAGTGATGCTTTGGTGGCAGACAGACCTGGTTCAGGTCAGCACTTTTCTTTTAAGCTCCAATGTGGAGTAATTAATCCTGAAACCTCAAGGGTTATTAAACTGTATTCTGAGAACAATATCATATTTGTCAAAAGTTTGCTGAAGGACTAATAAAGACAATATGTCTAAAATATTTAACACAATGTCTGGACATCAAAAGATGACAACAATTAATGTTTCATGATCCTGTAAGTTTTCTACCAATAAAGAAGCATTAAAACTAGTTAAGGGCAGGGATGTAGCTCAGTTGGTAGAGTGCTTACCTCGCATGCACGAGGCCCTGGGTTCAATCCCTAGCACCACAAAAAAACTAGTTACGGCTGTGAGAATTTTTTTTTTCAAACTCATGTACATGGTAAATAGTTATTAGAGGCAAAATACTGCAACTGGTAGGAAAAATTCTTTTCTGAAAATAATTGTCAGGCTCTGTGAGTCTAAAAATCAGGGAACATTCATACCCTCAGCTCCCCCTACCTAAGATCTGAGAATCTCCAGTCTCACTGTTAAGTCTAATTAGCTTTTCCCTGCCTAATTCAATAGATATCACACTTCAGAGTTTGGTTTCTTTAGAGACTGACACCAATAAGCCCAAGTTATCTCTTAAAGGTCACCAATAAAGAAAGCAATTAAAAGGTTTCAATTTCATGGAATTCAAAGTTTAGTTACCAAAGCAGAAAGGTTAGCATGCATAAGCTCAGCACTGAGAAAGATCATGAACACATAAATCCTTGAGGTTCTTCTTCTGACGATACAAAAGTCTTATATAAAATGTTAGTTCCATAGTTCAAATCTGTCTTCCAACACTATTTTTGTATATCCCAGCAACTGCCTTGGGAAAGGATTCAGGACCCTCTCTTTTAATAGATATTTCTATCTTTTGACTATTAGTCCTAATAGTCCCATTTATAAAATTCCTGTCTTCAAATAGCTTGCCTTTCTAATTCTCACAGACAATGAATTAAAAGAATCCACCTCCAAAGTACTCTTGAGATTATCTGCAATGCAATGTTTTTCACCTAGGATATGTATAAAAGGACTACATACTAATCATCTGTATAAAAAAATAGCTCTTTATTGCAGTCACCAATACTGCCCTGGAAAACTGTCCTATCAATGATTTCATGTAACATTCAACAAAGTAAAGAAACATAAGAAAATTATGACATAAGAAAATCTTTTCTTTGTAAAAAAAAAAAAAGTTCTCTAAATATTAAATCCCATAATTTTAAGATAATGAAAAATTGTTAACAGCTCTTGGGAACTGTTGGGTGGGAAGTGAGTTTATTATTTATTCTACATTGACTGTCTACCAGGGGCAAAGCACTAGGGAGACATTCCTCATGTACTGTACTGTGAATTAACAGGTCTCGTCCCCTAGGGTACTGCCACATCTAAAACTAAAGACTGTGAAATAAGAACAAAAGATTCTGACACAAATGGACAAGAACTATAATAGAGGTACTTTACAAGGTACAATTGTGTCTTTTTTCCCCTCATTCAGTGTTATCAACCTTTTTGGAGCTACATGCAGTCTTTCTCACCATCATCTATAATGCCGGCTAACACTTCATTGGCTAGCTAGATTAAATATGGTAGATATCTGTGTTATTTCCAACTATTCACTATAATGTGCTATAATAGGCATGTGGTGTTTACTGCATTTGAGATTGTTTTCCTAGGGAGAGTTTTTAAAAAGAAATGTTAAGGTATTCAAGATTTTATATGTATGTGTGTATACATATGTATGTGTGGAGATGTGTGTGTATCTCCCAATGGTTTACTGAAAGGTTCCCCCTAGAGCACAATGTCATCTGCATGGCACATGGGCAACTATTTCCCTACAACAGTCAGGAGGATTCTCTAGATACTTAAAACACTGAATTCATGTAGGGGCTTTATGTGTGTTTATGCTGTTTTATTAAACTAACAGGGCACCTGACTGGTTTTATGTCATTGTGTGGGACTGAAAATGTTAGAAGTTTTTCATTTTTCTTTTTCTTTTTTTCATTATTATTATTTTTTAATTTATCTTTTAATTTTTTACAGACTGCGTTTTGTACACAAATGGGGTACATCATTTCGTTTCTATGGTTATGTATGATGTAGATTCATACCATTCATGTAATCATACATGTACCTAGGGTAATGATGTCTGTCCCATTGCACCATTTTTTATACCCCCCTCCCTCTCATTTCCTTCTACATAATCTAAAGTTCCCCATTCTTCTCTCCCTCTCCATCCCCCACCCCTATTATATATAATTCTCCACTTATCAGGGCAAACATTTGGCCTTTGGTTTTTTGGGATTGGTTCGTTTCACTTAGCATGATATTCTCCAATTCCATTCATTTTGTTTGCAAATGCCATGGAATATTATTCAGCCATAAAGAATAATAATATTATGCCATTTTTATTTTTCTATGAATTACCTATTTCTGTTCTTTTTCCATGTAACTCATAGGCACTTGGTATTTTTATCTTATTTATTCTTATTTTTACTATAAATTTGTCTGCCCTGATTCTAGTGCTTCATCTTTAGCTTTTGGTGGGAATCTGAAAAACACCCTCCATATGACCATATCATGACCACCATATCATGAAGGTTTTTCTTTCTTCAATTCTCGCCATTTTTATCCTAGCACAAGTGAGTGCTAAGGATGTTCCTACCCTTGTGTGCTAAGCCATTCTTCTTTTTTTCCTTTTCTAGGTCAGAGTTCAGGCTTTTCTTCAGTTTCTCAAAATCAAAGCAGACATTCCCAAGATGTATTTTGATACTATCTTACACATAATCTAACTCGAACTTTCCATTTTACTCCCTACCTCTTCTTCACTTACCTCCTGAAGGTGTTCTTACCCAACTAAAGTTAAGACTCTTCCTCTAAAAAAAGAAGAGCCTCTGCTGTCCCCCAGTCCTTTCACAGGCCAACCCTGTCTCTACTACCTGATGTTTACCATTGGCAATGGACAAGGAGCAGCATACATTCTGCATCTGACCATCTTGAACAATGGTCTTTAAACTTTCTTGATCATAAATCCCTATCAGTAAAAATATTCTGAACACATGTGCATGTATCTGAAAATTTTAAACATGTACTGCAGCTCAGCAAAGCAGTTACTAACACAGTCCTGGTCCCAGACTCCCAGAGTTTGACAGCCTGCTAGCTTATCAGCTGTGTTAGCAAGTAACTGCACCCTTGTTTCCATATCTGTAAAATAGCGATGAAAGTACTCACTTCATAAATTTTTGTGAAGATCACTTACACATAAGGCTCTTAGAACAATGTCTGACACACAGGAACTATTATTGCTATATAGAATCTATATTTCTCAATTGACTTTTTTTTTAAAGACTAGTTTTAGTAACAAAATTGAGCAGAAGGTATAGATTTCCCATATGCCCCTGTACCCACACATGCATAGCTTCCTCCGTTATCAACCCCCACCAGAGTGGTACATTTTCACAACTGCCGAAGCTACATTGACACATCATCACCTGAGACCCACAGTTTACATTAAAGGGTCACTCTTGGTGTTGCATATTCTATGTTTGGACAAATGTATAATGACAGGTGTCCACCATTTGAGTACCATAATGGTCATTAACTATCATAAAACTCCTCTGTGCTTTTACCTATTCATTCATCATTCCCCAGGCCTCTGGCAACAACTGATATTTTACTCTCTCCATATTTTGCCTTTTCCAGATTGTCATAAGGTTGGAATCATATGGTATGCAATCTTTTCAAATTGGCTTCTTTCACTTCGTAAAATGCATTTACCTTTTTTTCCATGACTTTTCATGGCTTGATAGTTCGTTTCTTTTCAGTGCTAAATAATATTTTACTGATTGTATATGCCATAGTTTATTTCGCCTCAGTACAATGACACCTTGGTTGCTTACAAGTTTTGGCAATTATGAATAAAGCTGCTATAAACATCTGTGTACAGATTTTTTTGTGTGGGTATCAGTTTTCAACTCACTTGGGTATATACCAAGAAGCATCGCTGCTGGACCATATGGTAATAGTATATTTAATTTTGTCAAAACTGAACTGTCAAACTGTCTTCCAAACTAGCTTTACCATTCTGCATTCCCATGAGAGTTCCTGTTGATCCACATCTTCACTAGCATTTGTTTTTGTCAGTGTTCCAGATTTTGGCCATTCTAGGCTTGTAATGATATGTCATTGTTGTTTTAATTTGCTTTTTCCTGGGGACAAAAGATGTGAGGAATCTTTTCATATGCTTATTGGGTAAGATGTCTATTCATATGCATATCTCTTTGGGTGAGCTGTCTATTCACATCTTTGGCCCATTTTTTAATCAGGTTGCTTGTTTTCTTACTGTTGAGTTTTAAGGGTTCTTTGTATATTTGTGTAACAGTCCTTTATCAAATATGTCTTTTGCAAATATTTTCTCAGTCTGTCACTTATCTTTTCATTCTCTTTTACACTGTCTTTCACAGAGCAGAAACTATTCATTTTAGTAATGTCAATTTTATCAATACTTTCTTCCATGGGTAGTAAGTCTTTGGTGTTGTGAGATCATTGTCAAACTCAAGGCTGTTTAGATTTTCTCCCATATTGAGATCTGACCTATTTTGTGTTAATCTTTTTTTTTTTTTTTCTTCATTGTATTGCTTTAGCCCCTTTGTCAAAGATTGGTTGACTTCATTTGTGGGGGTCTATGTCTGGGCTTTCTATTCTATTCCACTGACCAATTTATCTCTTCTCTCATCAATACCACACTGTCTTGATTACTACAGCTTTATAGTAAGTGTTAAAGTCAGATAGTGTCAGTCCTCCAACTTCGTTCCGTCCTTCAATATTGTACTAGTTATTTTGGGTCTTTTGCTTTTTCACATTAACTTTTGAATCACTTTGTCAATACCCACAAAGTAACTCTGGCTGATATTACATTGGGTTTATAGATCAAGTTGAGAAGAACTGATATTGAGTATTCCTATACACAAATATGAAATACCTCCCAATTTATTTAGTTCTTTGATTTCTTTCATCATGGTTTTATAATTTTCCTCATATTTTTTTATGTATTTTCTTATATTTATACCTAAGTATTTCATTTTGGGGGTACCAATGTAAATGGTACTGTGTTTTAACTTTAAATTCCATTTGTTCATTGTCAGTATATAGGATTAACTTTTATATATTATTAATATTTATGCTGCAACATTTCTGTAATCATTTATTAGTTCTAAAATATTATCTACATTTTATAAAGATCAAAAGAAACGTTTGAAATCATAAACAAATGAATATTCTAATATTAACTTCCCATTTTCCACTCTGGAGACCACTCTTGTGATCTATTTTAGAGTCCTGCTGTCCTAACTGTTGTGTGAAATTCAAATAGGACGAATAGCTTTGTGCCCAATGATCAATATTTTTTCATTAAATTCAAGTTTGAAATAAAAAACATACCACTGCTTTCTTGGAAAAAGCAGCATTTATGAATTGCTCACCAAGTGCTAAAGTTTCCACACTTTAGAAACAGGAAATGCATTGGCAATGAACTAGGTGTCCTGAGATCTAGGGGTGGGGATGGGGGTGAGAAGGTGATTGAGAGGACATAGACCCATCCTTCCTCCTGCCTTCACAGTAGGGCTCTTGGATCACTTTCTGTTCAGTTTTGACCTAATAATGGATCAAGAAGCTCAGAGCTGCCCACAAGCTTAAAAACCTGCAGGGCTGAGCTGGGGTTGTAGCTCAATGGTAGAGCGCTTGCCTAGCATGTGTGAGGCATGGGTTCAATCCTCAGCACCGTAAGTCAGTCAGTCAGTAAATAAATAAATAAATAAAATAAAGGTCCATCAACAACTAAAACAAACAAACCCTGCAGTGCTTATGGGTCACAGAAAATAGACATTTCCCAACTTCACACTCTTGTCAGTTCCTACCTGGTTGAGGGCAGTATCCACAGATTTCAAGGCACTCACTCAGTGCATCTCTTAAACTCTAATTGTAGCACAGTGCCTGTACATAGAAAGTGCCCAATTAATGTTTAAATAGTAAGACTGCACATTTTTACACTGGACACCTCATTACATAACTAATGACACTTCCTGTAAAAGCACGGGGTTGCTGAGCAATGGGGCAATGTGGGGAGGGGGAACGCTGACAAAGGACTGGAGTGGAGTTGGGTAACCAGCATACTGCCTGGAACACAATGGGAGCTCAATAAACAGTTTTTGAATGAGCAAGTGGGAGTATAAAAAGACAAGAACTGAAATGGCAGACAGGAAAGCAGCGGAAGTAGTTTGAGTAACAGCTCCAAGCCTGGGGATCAGGAAAATACCTGTGTGACTCTGATGGGAGCAGCAGTAGCCAGGGGGAGGGCACTTCAGCAAGGGGGTCTTATGAAGGGGCTCTGAGATGGGAAGGTCCACCCACAGGAGTGGCTGGGGCAGCTGGAAATGAAGCTGGTGGGTGAGGCATAGCCGAGTTCTGTTGGACCTTACCACCAAGGTAAGAACAGAGATTGAAGAGTCAAAAATAACCAACTGAGGGGACTAGTGAAGAGAAGGTAAGGGAGAGACTGTGCTATTAACTCCCAGATTCCCTGGATGACAGGGCCTTTTACAAGAAGGCCTGGAAGAGACCAAGTCTGTGATTCTGTTGTTGGGTAAGGGTTACAGGTGGAGGGAGGGTTACCAAATTCTGAGTTTAGATCTGAACACTTATAATTTGGCATAGTCCAGGAAGTGCAAACAAAATGTTGAGTTTGCACTCACAACAGATCTGTGCTTAGAGAAGTAGCCTGGGCTGGAGTACACCTTGGAGTCATCAGGAAGTCTCCCCTCATCCATCTATCCCAGGAAAACAAGGACAGGCTGAAGAGATGCAAGAAACTTGCGTCTTAAGAAAGTTGGGCCTTGAGAAACTTGAATAAACATTCATCATGCAGAGAAACACTCAAATGGGGGAGGGTTGGGGAACAGCAATAGGAGAGTAGAAATGACAAGGATTAGGGGGGCCAAAAGCCTGTACAAGGCAGATAATCTGCACCATGGAGGTTCTGTGACTGGTTCTGTTGCCCTCACTTTGAAGGCATTCGGCCAAACTGTATCCAGAGACTCTGCCTGCCCCCCCACCAGGGTAGGCCTTGTCAACAGGACTCGGTGGCAGAAGGTGGATGAAATGCAAGGGTGGAGAGTATTGGGTGGGAGGAACATGATTGGAAGCCTGAAGCCTGGACGTCACCCTGATGCTCTTTTGGTGAGCCAAGCTCCTCTGTCAACACACTGTGCTCTAAAAGTCAAGGCCACTGCCAAAGTCAGTTCCTGCTTTGATTGTTCAGGGATTTAGTAGCTTTAACAGGGCATTTTGAAAAGAACCCAACAGTCTGGTCAAATCTTTTAGAACCCAAGAGTCTAGGCAGACATCTCTAAATAGCACCAATGAACAGAGAATGGCTGTATCACAAGAGGATCGGTCCAGTTTGAAAGAAAAGCAGTCCACGAGACTTCCTATTCTACTAAGGCTCTACACCAACCCAGGTAGTGGCATGGCATCAAAGGCCTATCTATACCACCATAAAAATAATTGAAAAGTTTAAAGTCAAAAATTAAAAGCAAAAACAATTTCAAAGCCAGTCTGAACTTGCCATCAGGTTTATTACTTTCCAGAGTAACCTTGGATAGGAAAATATCCTAATACCAGTGGCTCGGGAGGCTGAGGCAGGAAGATCATAGATTTAACACTAGCCTCAGCAACTTAGAGAGATTTTAAACAATTTATCAAGACCCTGTCTCAAAAAAACAAAACAAAACTGGGGATGTGACTCAATGGCTAAGCACCCTTGGTTTTAATCCCTGATACCAAAAAAGAAAAAAAGAAAATACCCTGACAATCACTACATTTCTAAAAAAATAAATTGTTTTATATTTCAGATATGAAGTCGGGTCACAAGAACATTTGTATGTTGCTTTATTCCCAGAATTAAACTTTTAGAAAACCTATTTTAATTCAGGCATGATTAATTGAACTAAAACTGATTACAGCATTAGTTTGGACCCCTACAGTGTACGAATTCAAATATATACACAAGTAGTCACTGACTGCCTTCCTCCACTCCTTTGATTGTCCTCAGCAAGTGGTGGTGGCTATTGGCATTTAATGACTATTTGAAAAGAAATCCCAATAGTGTTTTGCTATTTACTGGTTACAGGCAGTGAATTTCCATGTCTAAAAAAGACACTATGGCAAAGTTCATGTTTATGTCTATATTTATAAACACTTTAGTTAGCTTAGTTATTGCCACCTCACCTCATATTGCTACACTGCAATGCATGAGAATTGTTTACAGAAAAGATGCTGTTCCACCAAAACAAGCATAGCTTCTTCACCTTCGGTTCTACATGCATCTTAGAGTTCACAGACAGTAACCACGGATGCCACAGTGACAATAACTGCAGCATATAATCAGCAAATCTATCTGTGAGTCTCCTCTCTGCTGAAAAAACCCACAACTTTCTAGTCAGCTCTGAGTTTGACACTGTAGCAGCTGCAGCAACCATAGCAACCAATTTATTCTTCCAGATCTGGCAGGGTAATGTCTCCAGGGGCAAAGCAGAGAAGGGCAGCCCCCTCCCAGGTTGCCCCATAATTACAGATGCACAACTATAGAAAATGCAGCAGGGGACTGCTTAGAACAAAAGAGCTCAGGCTTCACAGCAGCAAGAGGGTGGTGGGGAACCAGGTGATGGGTCAGTGGAAAGATTAGACAACACAACACTACAGACCCTCCAAATAGGAGCAAATGTTTTATATGCAATACATTTCTATCAAGATTTTTTTCTACATGTCTTGTGAAAGGCCTTCAGTTGGATTTTTCTGGCACCACACACCTAAAAACTAGAGTCTGGTCATGTGTGTTAGTCTTGCAGAAATACTATAATGGCCTTTTCTTTAAATGTGCATTGTGCTTCTGAAATCCAGCTCATAAAGATTGCATGTTACTGGTAGAATTGGCAAAAGAATTAGAAACACACAGACTTAGGCTCCAACATCAGTTCTTTTATTATATCACCTTGGCAATTAAACATTCTGAAGTTTAGTTTCCACATCTGTCAGATGGGCAGCACCTTCAACTTACAGTGCTGTAAAACTGAATGAGCATTTTTAAAATATTTTTTATTGTAGATGATCACAATCCTTTATTTATTTATTTAATTTTATGTGGTGCTAAGGATAGAACCCAGCGCCTCACATATGCTAGGCAAACGCTCTACCACTGAGCTACAACCCCAGCCTGAATGAGTATTTTTAAATTAGTACATATTAATTATACAGAATAATGGATTTCATTGTGGTTTATTCATAAATGCATTTAATATATCTCTCTCACACAAACACACACACACAGAGGCATTATCCTCCATCCCCTTCTCTAGTAGTCTCCCTTTTACTTTCCTGTCATTTCCCCACTAGATTCCACATGAGAGAAAACATGTGATACTTGTCATTCTGCATCTGGCTTATTTTGCTTAACAAGATGATCACCATTTCCATCCACTTTCCTGCAAATAACATAATCTCCTTCCTCTTTATAGCTGAATAATACTTCCTTGCACACATATGCCACATTTTCTTTAGCCATTCATCTGTTGGTGAGCACCTAGGCTGTTTTCATAATGTGGCTACTGTGAACTGTGTCACACTAAACATGGGTGTGCAGGTTTCTCTTTAGTTTGTGACCTTAATTCCTCTGGATACACACTGAGGAGTGGCAGAGCTGGATCCTATGGTAGTTCTATTTTTAGTCTCTTGAGGAACCTCCATGCTAATTTCTGTAATGATTATACTAATTTGTATTCTCACCAACAGTTCACAGGGGCTCCTTTCTCCCTGCATCCTTGCCAGCTTTGTTTTTTAAATTCTAGATATCCATTCTGACTGCGGTGAGACAGACTCTCAATGTAGTTTTGATCTGCATTTCCCTGATGGCTAAAGATGTTGAAAAATTTTTTTCATACAATTATTGGTCTTTTCTACTTTTTTGAGGCGTGCTTTTTCAATTTATTTTCCCCTTTACTGACTAGATTATTGTATGTTGGTTGTGGGTGTGTGTATGTGTATGTGTTTGTATTTTTTGAGTTCTTTATATATTCTGGATTATTAATCTTCTGTCAGAAGAGTAGCTCAGACGATTTTCTCCCATTCTGCAAGCTCTCTTTTCACTGTTGTTTCTTTCGCAGTGCAGAAGCTTTTTAATTTGATGCCATTCTCTTTGTCAATTCTTTTTTTTTTTTAAATTGAGAAACCTGTTCCATGATCTTATTTTTTTTTTTAATTGTAAACAAATGGGATACATGTTGTTTCTCTGTTTGTACATGGAGTCAAGGCATACCATTTGTGTAATCATAAATTTACATAGGGTAATGTTGTTTGATTCATTCTGTTATTTTTTTCCCTTCCCTCCCACCCCTCCCCTCTTTGTCAATTCTTGCTATTATTTCCTGAGCTCCTGGAGTCCTATTCAGGAAGTCATTGCTTGAAGTGTTTCCCCTATGTTTTCTTCTAGCAGTTTCAAAGTTTTAGCTCTTCCACTTAGGCTTTTGATCCATTTTGAATTAATTTCTATACAGGGATCTTGCACATCTTCTACATCCAGATATCCAGTTTTCCCAGCATCATTTGTAAAGAGGCTATCTTTTTCCTGATGCACATTTTTGGCACCTTGGTCAATAATCAGATGACTGCAGGGCTGGGGTTGTAGCTCAGTGGTAGGGCACTTTCTCAGGAGGTGTGAGGCACTGGGGTTGGATCCTCAGCACCACATAAAAATAAATAAAATAAAGGTATTGTGTCCATCTATAACTAACAATTTTTTTAAAAAAATCAGATGACTATAGTGGTATAGGTACATTTCTGTGTCCTCTATTCTATTCATTGGTCAATATACCTGTTTTTATAGATTTACTTTTTTTTTTTTTAAGGGTGGGGGGATCATGCTAGAGATGGAACCCAGGACCTCATTAGTGCCAGACAAGTGCTCTATGACTACTGAGTCACATCCCCAGTGACATGGCTGTTTTTATGTGAGTACCATGCTATTTTTGTTCCTATGGCTGTGAGTATATTTTGAAATTGGGGGTTTTGATAATTCTGTCATTGCTCTTTTTGCTCAGGATTGCTTTGGTTCACCAAGGTCTTTTGCGCTTTCATATAAATTTTAGGATTTTTTTTTTTCTAATTCTGCAAAGAATGTCATTGGTATTTTAATAGGAACTATATTGAATCTGTAGGTTGTTTTTAATATGGTAATTAAATGAGTTTTTAAGGTATGATGCCTGGCATATAGGAGGTCACCAATAGCAGTTATTAGGATTAAGCCAGTCCATGGTCTGTGATAATCACAAGCTCCAAAGTAAGAAGAAAACCTATAGTGATGACATTACAGGAAAAGGTTTATGGGCAAGTAGGGGAAAGAACACAATATGAAACTACAGAAATACAACTTATCCCATTCTAGAAAATGATATAAATGAAAAGAGACACAAAGGGGCTCAGAGATATTGGCAACATTCTAGTTCTTAAGTCACGTGAGGGGTGATCTTATAGTTAGTATTACTCACGTCATATATATATATCGTCTATGCTTTAGTAGGCAAGAACTATTTCACAAAAAAAAATCTAAAAATTAAAAAAGGAATATTTACACCAAAATGTCTATAAAGTGAGGTTGTATGTGAAATTTGATTTCTTTATTACACATTTCTATATTTTCTAGGCTTTCTATAATGAGTAAGAAAAAATTTTGAGTTTTGACAATGCTATGCTGACGAGTCCTTAGGCACACAGTCTAGCTATGAAAAGAATGTTTTTCCATTCATTAGTTCACCAATGGGCTAATTAATGCTGCCTTTGCTTTTAATTACTTAGGAAATGTCCACATTCAGGAAATGGTGGCATACAACAGGAGGAAGAGAAAGAAATGCTTCTAAGTTGGGGGAGGGGAGAGGAAGCTGACATTTGGATTCTTTTTTTTTTCAGTTGTTGATGGACCTTCATTTTATTTATTTATATGTGCTGCTGAGAATTGAACCCAGTGCCTCACACATGCTCTATTGCTGAGTCACAACCCTAGCCCCTGATAATTGGATTCTTAATGTGAGCTTACCATCCCAGTAACAATTCAACGAGGTAGCTCTTCTGATTCCAATTTTACAGGCAACTTAAGAAGGTTAAGTATGTGATATATGTGGAGTTATAAAATATCCCAGAGTCTAATCACCAAGACTCCTAACCTACGGTCACTGGAAGCACCATACGTGGTATCAGTACACCTGTGAATATCAGGAAAAATGTTCCACCATCTACCGGGACTACTTGATCCCTGACAATCATCCTTTCTTGTCTTCTCAATTACAAATGTACTTCCAAATCATTCAATTGTTTTACATTTCAGTCTATTCCTCAAATAGCATGTTGGCTTTTGAAATACCCAAAAAATTCTTAGCATTGTTTATCAACATTTTCCTAAAAGAGGAGACTTGACTAAGCATAACTCTAAGCTAGTGCAAAGAGGGGGAGCCCAGCAGAGAACTCCAAGTGCCACACTTCTCATTGGAGAATGTCAGTTAAAAACAACCAAAAAATGGCTTTTTTTCAATCCAGAGAATAAGTGAAAGGTTAAAGCTCAACAGTCATTCTGAGTGAAACAAAGCACTATTTTCACTGAAATGAATACTTATTATAAAAACTGTGCAAATAATAATAGAAATAAGTCCTACATTTTAGCAAAGATTTTTAAGATCACCTCTGAAGTGATATTTTAATTAACTGTTTCTTACAAATTAGGTCTTGAGCCCCTGACTAGCTCCCTAGGTTGGAAGATCTGACAATAAGGTTTTTCCAAGAATAGAGCCATCACTCAATAAGCTCCAAATCTCAGAAGGCAGAGGGTAGATACTGGCCACTGAGAGTTAATATTAAGTAAGCACAGTGTGGCTTCATCTTGCTTTCCACTCAGTGTTATGATGAGCCAATATTTCTCTCAACTATTCTCAGTTATTTTCTAAAATACTGCATTTGCCTATGCTGGGAACACAAGTGTATGTGAATACCATTTGCAGCAAACAGCCCAGCTTCACTTGATTCCCCCATGAAGTTCACACCTTCCTGTAGTCCCCTCTTCTTGAGTGTAAGTGGGTCCTGTGACTAACCTCTAAACAATATTACATGGCAAAAATGACAGAACGCCAGCTCCGAGACCACATGGCTTTGTGTTAAGGCTTCATCTTGCTAGTGTCTTGTTCTTGCATTTCTCATTCACCCCTATTGCGGGCTTTGAAGAGCAAGTGACTGTGAATCCTGTAACCCCAGGAAAATGAGCATTGCCAACCACCACTTGTCCAGGGATGAAGAGGCTTTCCTGGTGAAACCTCCTGATGAGAACCCGCCCCAGGCAGCACTTTTATGGAAGCCTGGAGAGACCTTAAATAGAAGGCCCATTAAGTTGTGCCCAAATTTCTGACCCACAGAAACCATCAAAGATAAATGCGTAAGCTGCTAAGTATAGGTAACAGAAAGCTAATACATCATCACAACAGTCCTCCGTAAAGTGAGTAAACCATCTCCTCAGTCATGGTTTTCAAGTTCAGTTCTCTTTGAGGCAATACTGTACCTTTCCTGAGGGCACTCCCCCACAAGAGCCAGCTGCCTACTGTGCTAAGTGCTTCACACACACCACCTCGACACTGCCTCACCATGGTCCAATGAGGCCCGGGATGATTATCAAACCCATTTCATAGATGGGGAATCTGCAGGTCCCAGAGTTTAAATAACCTGCCCATGGTCCCAAAGCCACAGCCATGATTCTAACCCCAAACCATCCGACTTGCCCCTTCTACTATGCCACACTGCTTCCACTTTGCCACACTGCTTCCACTTCCTTCCTTCTCTGCTTCAATAAACTGTAAAATAGTACTAAGAGCACTTTATCAAAATACTAAGAGCATTTTATCAAATGAGTTTTCCTTTGTTATCCACTGGAAAAGAACCTTTACAGAAAAGTCATCATTAAAGTATTAAACCAATAGGCAATTTATTAAGAAACCAAGACTTATGCTTCTATATACTAAGGTTTGAATTATTTAATAACTTTTCCTGATTATGGGAGCAATTCTGGTCTATTAAATAAACTCGAGAAATTACAAAAAAGTATTAAATAAACTGGGCATGGTGCCAGTAATCCCAGTGACTGAAGTGGTTGAGCCAGAAGGATTCTAAGTTCAAGGTCAGCCTGAACAACTTAGTGAGACCCTATCTCAAAATTTAAAAACAAAAAAGAATGGGCTATAGCTCAGTGGAATGGGCTATAGCATAGCATTTCTAGGTTCAATCCCCAGGATCAAACAATAGGAACAACAAAAACCTGTCACGGCTTTATCCAACAACAAAAATAATTCACTTTGAGCAAATTTATAAATTTTTATGAGTTTATACAACATATACTTTAGGTATTATTTTGCTAGTTACACAATACTTATAAATTTAACTTTAATGGCAAAATAAGCTATCATTGTATATAATTTAATCAATCTGTCACTTATTCCCAGATATGCAGGTTGCTTGTCATTTCTCATTTCTGTAAATAAGGTGGCAATAAACAACCTTGTGGAAGAATTTGCTGAGCCATAAAGAAACATTAATTGTGAAATCATCCTCCCAAAAGCTGTTCTGTCACACTCCCACATGAAAGGTTCCAATGTTTCTTTCCCTTAATCCTAACAATGCCAATCATGCTTTAATCCTTGCCAATGTGCAGGTAAAGTGGGATATATTTTATCATTTTCAATTCCTTGAGAGAGTGAACTTGCACATGCTTCACATGTTTACGAATTTTTTAAAGTATGATCTATTATTGAAGTATAGAATAACAATCTATTATGACAGGTGATGCACATTCCTATAATCACAGGTATGCAGGAGGCTAAGGCAGGCAGGAGGATCAAAAGTTTGAGCCTCAGTAACAAAACCAGACCCTGTTTCAAACTTTAAAAATGAGGCTGAGGATGTAGCTCAGTGGTAGAGAGCCCCTGGGTTTAATCCCCAGTACCACAAAACAAACAAACATAAAGTAGGCAGAAAATGCAGCTAGTACTCTGTCCTTATTTAAAAGAGGCTCTTTATATATTAAAGAGATTCATCTCTGCCCTACACATTATAATCTCCCCACTCTATATTCTCTCATAATTGATGCTCACAAAACATTTTTTAAAAATTTTTTAAAACACCCCAAAAATATTAAGTTGCAGAACTGAATTCCAAAATTAGGATTTTCCATATCCTATAAACCACAGTTAGATCACAGAACTTACTGGATACTTTGCATGTGTCAGTGTGCTAGGTGCTGAAGGAAACAGATGCCATCTCTGACATACAAAAAGTCTGGGTTTACTTTTGCTGATATTAAGGCAAGCTTTGATTTAATAAGTTGTAATGAAACTTTAAAATTCTTTCTCCAAGTAGATACTAAAAGGAACCGCAGAGGAAACTCTTCCATGACAATTATTGACCTATGCCAAACACTCAAGCTGATAAGTTAAGCCTCTTGGGGAAGGTGAAACCTCGGGATGCCCATCTCACTCTCAGGAGGCACTGTCACAAAGAATCCTGACCACAGTCCTCTGAGAAGTGGCCCCAAGGCACCACCTAAGCACAGGCAGCTATGTGTGAATGCTGCGTGGCACCTCCCTACCCCTGCTGGGTAGCAGACCCAGGGCAGCCTGTCTTAGGGCCAGAGGTCTGCCCCACTGGCAGGTTCATTTAGATCTGCTCAAACCAGGATGGCAGGACTTACTTGTCCACCAGAACTTTGAAATGTAAATGGGGAAGAGGATTGCTGAGTTAGAAAGGGGGACCCAAACAGAAAGCATCCCAAGGAGATCAAAGGGAACTGCATGAATGGCAGAGGCCTACAGTCAAGACTGCAGAAACTCCTGCTTCCGGGGAGATTAACCTATGCCATTTCAAATGCCTTTCCTTTCCCAAATTCTGCTCCTGTCACCTAGTCCTTGAGAGCCTGGCAAACTTTCACTTGGTCCTCTAGGACTTCAGACAGCTAGAGCAATTCCGTTCCTTTAACCAAAAAAGGCATAATAGTCAAATTGATCATAGACTTGTGTCCTAACCCTCTTTCTCTAGGGTATAGCTCCTGAAAAACAATCAAAATGACCCCCTCTCGGCCCCTGCCACATACACACAAAAGCATGAACATCCAGAGCAGAATTTTTATGCTCTAAACTGATGTCTCTGACTACTGTTTTTCAACCATATTTTCATTACTGTCCCCCACCCCAAGAGTATTAGACTTTTTTCTTAATTGTCCGCCCATGAAATTTTTATGCCATATATTATATATCAATTTATGTACTACTTTGTAACATTTGTGCATTATACACAAAGTTTGTGTGTATGTGTGTGTGTGTGTGTGTGTGTGTGTGTGTTCCTTTAAAGGAGATATGACTCCCAGTGAGAAACATGTTATGCAATTTAAAAAAGCATAAAAACAGTTCTCAGAAAACACCCGCATGTTCTACATGGTACTTTTCAGTGTCAATTGAGAGACCTAACTCACTTTTAGAAGTGACTTAGAAACTAGCGGCCTATCTACTTAAAAGCTACCCAAAGATATGCAAATCTCCAAGTTCTCTTCTGTATTTTCTTCAACACCTTCTCTCAATGGAAAGAGGGTAGGGAGCAGGTGGGTGAGAGGGTATGAGTGTGTCAATGTGTGTGTGCAGAGGAGGAAAACTGGCTATGTAACCGCATTCCCAAAAAAAAAAGAAAGAAAAAAGAAAACAAACAAACGAAAACAACTAAAAAGCTCTTATCCTTTTTCCATCTTACATTGCATTATGTGTTTGGTATTTAGTCTTGTGAAGAGGGGTTTAGTTCCAGAATGCTAAGGGGCATATATGATTGTGGGGCTGAAGTATTCCAAGATACTAATGACAGAACTCATCACTGTTCTTAGGAATTACTGGAAAGTATCCAGAGAATGTAAGCCAGAGAGGCAAAGGAACTTATTCTCTTATTACAAGGCTTTTATACTTCCTTCATGCTTACAGATTACAAATCCTTTATAATGTGATTTAACCCTTTTGCCAAGTAAATTTCTTCTATTTGAAAATCTATCTTCAATTTTTCTTCTGTAGTTATTGTACATATTTTCTAAAACTTTGTTGTAAAAGACCGAGAGAGAAACAGGTCATTTGAAGGAAATAAAAATCAGGTAAAATATATACACATGCACGTGCACACACGTGTATAATTTAGATTGTGAAAGGATCAATTGTTATTCCTCAAAACCCAAATCTACTTTGTAGGACAAAAGAATGATAAACAGAACTTATTAATAATCTCAGTTAAATCACAATTCATTCAACCAGCATTACTGAGCTTTTTGCATCAGGCACTGTTGTAGGCATTTGTGATGTATCAGTAAACAAAATGGACCGAGATTCCTGCCTTAAAGAGCCTACGTGGGGAAATGGAGCAATGTGAAAGGTCTGACAGGAAACAATAATCAATGATGTATCACGTCAGAGGGTAATTAGTGCCGTCAGAGGGTAATTAGTGCCCTGGACAACAAAAGACGGGACAGGGTCAGAGGGACTGGGAGGCTGGGTAGGGGACAGATTGTAATTTTAAACAGGATGATAGAGTGACACATGAACAGACTTCAAAGAGGTGAGAAATTAGACTTGGAGATATGCAAGGGGTTAAGAAGGGGCATCTGGGGATGGGGGGGTAGTTTGGCAAGAGATATAAGGTGCACCAAGGAGGCTGTGTGCCCAGAGTAGTCGAGTAGAGTGGCAGAGCGGAGAGGCGACATGCGACCATCATGAGAACTGACTTTTACTCAGAGTGTGATGGGAGTCACGTGGGATTTGGGGATGGGAGCCAACGCATTCGGACTTATGATTTAAAAGGATCACCCTGGTTGCCATGTGAGAAGAGTAAGGTGGGGAAAGGCAGGAGGCAGGGAGCCCAGTTAAAAGGGACTGCCGCAAACAGCAGCAGGAAGACTCCAGGCCAACCCACCACAGCCGCACACAGAGGGTATTATGCGTTTTGTTGTGAACAAAGCCCAGATCTGCAATCTGTGATCTGAGCATCCTGCAATCTTGCTTTTCTGCTCAGATTGGTTAACTAATACTGTGGATTTTCACCACCTGCGGATTTTCCTTCAGTTTGCCATTTTTCACTATTGTGTGAAAACTGAGGTGGCTTTGTTTACATGCCCTTTCCTTGTTAAGGTGCCCACTTTATGTACCTTGAATCCCCACTGCCTGGGGCAGGGATGCAATTTTGTTAAATGAATGAAGAGTGGACTCCTATCTTGTTGGGTGGGATGCCTTCTTTCCAACCTATTTCTTGGCTCAATCTTCCTCTCCTCTAATCACTAAATCCCTCTTTGCTTCAAAGCTGTAAAACCTTCAAATAGTCTTTTGCACGTCAGAAAAACACCCAAATGTCTGCCTGGCAGTCAAGGGTCTCCGACATGACTGGTTTCTCAGTACTGCTCTGCCTGCCCTCCCACTGAGTCCAATACAGGAAATCTCTGCTCCAACCTTTTGCCCAAATACCTTGTCCCTTGTCCCTTCTCAATACTAATCTTTTCCTTGTGCTCCCCACTTCCTCTCCCCAACACAGCTTATAGAAATCCTATTCATCCTCAGGTAGTGTCCCAGGGTCACCCTTTCTCTTAGTCTCTAAGTCCTGCCACCAAGATGTTGGCTCCCACCCCACCCTATGGGGACAGAGAGGACAGTAGCTACTCCTATACTTCACACTCAGGTGAGAGGGAGTCCTGAACACCATCCACAGGTTCATGTTGACTCTGTCTTACTCTGCCTGTGCTTACTAGCATGGCAACCTTCCTCAGGTATTACTCCCCAATCCAAGTGACAAATATCAAAATTCTCAGAATCCCTTTTCAAAGCCAAGAAAAATTCAACATTTACCAACAACCTACTCTTATGAGGTCATTGCTTAAACAATGAACAGGGCTGTGTCTTATTGCAGACTCTGCTATCTGGGAGTTCATGCTATATGAGGGATCATGGAAGTCCAGAAAGGTGTCAGGGGAGCAGATCAGCCATGACTGCCCAGGACAGGAAGTGGTAAGAAAGGTGGGTTGGGAGCACTGAGTTCTCTCAGGAGCAAAAAACAGCAGCAAATCAGTAACCCTATGTGTGCCAAGATGTGGGAGGGAGGGAGGGAGGGAGTACCAAGGAGAACTTCTGGAGGCGAAGGCACAGCTCACATGTCCTCAAGGACGTGTCAGAGTTAGTCACGCAAGGAAGAGGAAAGGCGTTTGAGGAAGGGGACAGTGTGTTCCCAGGCACACAAGTCATGGAGAGAACCACAAGGAGTTCTCGGCCTGGAGGATGGAGGCACGTGGGAGAGGAGGAAGAGAGAATGGGAGCCAAACATATGTGGATGACTGTCAAAGGCTAAAGCACATGTCAGAAAGCAAAGAGCAAGGTTCTGGAAAGATGAGAAACGTTATTAGGATTCTTCCCCAACAGATGAAAAGTTCTACAAAACACTGTTTCCAATTCCATTTGGTACAACTCACAGATATATCTATTAAATTGTACTCTTTTTTTGTTTTGTTTTGTTTTTTACATTTTCATCTACTGAGACTTTCAAGATCTAGCAGAGAATTAAGACACACAGAGTTAGTGCTGACCATTCAGAAAAGGAGCCACAATGACATGAATAGTTTTATCCTGTCCATAAAACCATGATAAATAAAAAAAAAAAAAAAAAAAAAAAAAAAACAACAAGAACAACACTCAAAAGAGAAAGTCATCTTCCAGGAACACAGGAAATGAATAAAATGTGCCATTTTAGAGCACACACTATTGTATGGCACTCATTATTACGTAAATACGCAGTACGCCATTGAAAGTTTCCATGGATAAGCCCAAGGTCATAAAGGAGAGAGAGAAGAATCTCAAGTGCTACATATTCTAAAAGTCATCTTCATTTTACAGGGATTTTTTTTTTTTCAGAGTGTTAAAGAATATACTTTTAAACTTGCGTATTGAAAGAACAAGGCCCAAGGGTATTCAGCATTTTGGTCCTAGAACCCTAATGTGAATTGTTCATCTTAAATATATTCTGCCACACAGATTCCAGTATTTTTTTATGATGTAATGGTCATGCTTGGAAGTCAGAATGGGAATAAAGTGTGTTTAGTTGAAAAATTGTAAAAGGACCGATAGCATATACAGTGCCTTGTTGGCTGTTACAACAGTAACAATAAAATAACTCCTTTCTTACATTCACTTTTCTGCTTTAGGCCCCATTTTGGCCAGGCTGCCCTGCTGGAGGGCTGCTTTCAGGTTTTATGCAACCATTATTCAGTCCTTCATTCCCTCCACGTTCACCTCAGGGCTCACAAGTCCTAATGCTCTCTAAAAGCCCTCCACGCTAGACACTCATTTTATTTTTAGATTGAAATCATTATTGGATAAATGCCTTAAGGTAGTTCATAGATGGAAAAGGGAACAATTCAAAAGAAAATAGGCATTCCAGGGTGATGGCAGTTTATTAATTTAGAAATTAAATTCAGATAGTTATCTTTGGTCCCCCAAATTACTAGCAATCCCGCACCATTAAAATTCCTGAGAATATTCTATATTGTTGTTAGATACGCACATTTCCATAGTAGACCAGATTTACTTTAGTGAATCATCCTCGATTTTGTTATACACTGAAAAAAGTGATGTGGGAAGCAAGTTTTTTTCTTTTCAAGGCTTGTAACATAAAACCTGTCTTCCTCTTGGGGAGTCCACAAGAAGCAGAGCCTGGATACGGTGATTTACATTTCAATGAAAAATATTGCCTAGAGTGAACTGCTAGTTCCTAGCAGCATACACCAGTTTGAGGTATCCCTCTGATACCCTGAAACAGGGGGCTGGGCTGCCAGCAGAGCTCTCCTCACAGTATGTCAGGAGTGGAGAGATTTCCCTGCAACCAGATTAATTAATCCTACTTCCAAGTGACTCATCTTGAAGGTGGGAGGGAAATGCGTAGTACGCATGTGTGGTGTGTATGTGGAGTGCGTGGTGAGGAAGTGAGGGTGATAGGGAGATGAGAACTAGGAATCAGAATTAATCCTCATGAAAACAATAGCTTCATTCAAATTTTGTCAAGATAGATTATCTCTGTCCAAAAATGCACTGGGAGAGGCCAAAGCGAAAGGTGAAAAGATTTTTTTTTTTCCCCCAGTAGTGGGAATTGAACCCAGAGCCAACACACAACCACTGCACTATATTCCAGCCCTTTTTATTTTATTTTGAGAGAGGGTCTTGCTAATTGCCTCGAGTGGCCGCAAACTTGTAATCACTCTGCCTCAGCCTGGGATTACAGGTATGCACCATCAGACCGGGCAGTGAAAGGACACATCTTAACTGGCAAAAGATGTTCTCAACAAAAAGTTACTTCTAGGCCTGAGATGTGACGGAAAACAAAGGAGTCAAACCTAGAAGACAAGACTATAGAGTTTAAAAATCAGGAAACACAAGGCAGCAGGAGCCAGTCTCTGCAAAGACTGTGGTATCTGGGTGGAAGGGGCTGTTCTGCTCCCCAGCACAGTCTCCAGAATGGTTCATCAAGGTCAAAGTCCTAAGAGATGGATTCCTTGCACCTCTACCAAGAGCCACAGAAGTAGGTGAAGAAACTCTATGGGGCCTAAGTTTGTAAGGAGTTTAGAACATTAAAGAACAAGAAGGTGAGAGCCTGGTGAAACACCTCGGGGGTCACCCTTTTCTAATTCCGTGACCTTCAGTGATTACTGAGCCTCTTATTCTTAGTTTCCTACCTGAAGAGAAGTAAATGCGTAAGTCACAGGACTGGTACCGGGACTGGAGATAACAACGGATGAAAAAATTCTAGCTGAATGCTTGGCCTTTCAAGTATGACATTCATTAGCTCCAAACTGTCTTGCCCAAATCTACACAGCAAGAAAATCCGAAAGCAGAATCTTTTGTCTCTGTTTTGGAAGCTAACAGCTGGCTAATCTTACTGATTCAAGCTGATGAATGTGTCTGGTGAACATAGGACGGGCGAGGGCAAACCTGCAACCTCTGCAGCAATGTATGCCTTATGCATGCAACACCTCCCTTACTGTCCAAAGAGGTGCCATGTAAACAAGATGGATTCTAGAGGGACAAAGGATTAAATTCTCAGCTCCTCTGCCCTTTCCCCAAATCAGAACTTATTCAGACCAGAGAGTTTTATTCTAGAAAACTAACCTTATAGTATATTGTTATTTAAAAAAAAAAAAAAAAAAGCAGAATCTTTCATAGGGCAATTATTAAGTTACACCCTACACTACTACTCTAGGCCAATCTTAAGACACAGACATTCATTATTGACTGATAACCTTAGGAGTAGGATATTGATAATTCTTAAAGGATACTTAAAAGATATTGATAATTCTTAAAAGATACTTAATCTAAAATAAGATACTTAAAAGATATTGATAATTCTTAAAAGATACTTAATCTAAAATAAGATATTGATAATTCTTAAAAGATACTTAATCTAAAATAAGAATGGTCCAATCCTAGTTATAATTAATACAGACAACAGAGACAAGTGTCATGGATAGTTTGATGCTAAAGAGTAAGCTAATTACTCACAAGAATTTCTTCTTTCTTCTCACATTTACAATAATTGAAATGGGTATTAGGAATTGATAACCATTAGAGCAGTACTATGACTCTAAGAAAACCAAGGGTGGGAAGTTCAGTAATGAAAGCCATATGAGGGGAGAAGGCCTTGCTCCCCAGATCTGAGGCCAGGTTCCCACCTCTTTGAAACTCCATGAAGTCCTCAACTCCTCTCCAGCTTCCTCTCCATTCAAAGTCAAGGTTTTCCAATATAGTTCCACCTTTTCAAATTTTGAAAAGACTGAACCTATTCCACACGTTTGACTATTCAAACATGATTTTCTAAACCACTACTTGAGTACAGATTTGGGCTCTCTGTTCTTGAGGGGAGCTGTGCCCAACAGATTGGTCATCAGGACAAAGTGGAGGTCAAACAGATACTGTCTAGCTCCCTACCCCATGAGATCATGACCAGCGCTAAAGAAGGAAGAAATTCCACCTTCCACTCCACTCTCCATTCTCCAACCCCACTGCATAGGAAGTGCATCCTTGGGCCTAGTGCTGAGCTAGAACAGCGCTTGAAGTGAAAGGAAGAGAGACACGTGATGAAGGGTTAGAAGGGCTAGACTCTAAAAGCCTCTTCACAACAACTTCATACTCACATTTACATACCAGTACATAAAAAATATCAATGCTAGGAACTGGGGATATAGCTCAGTTGGTAGAGTGCTTGCCTCACATGCAGAAGGCCCTGGGTTCAATCCCCAGCACCACCAGAATGCCAAGCAATAAAGGATACTAACGTGTTCAGTTTTGTCTTAGAGTGATCCTACCTGCTCCCCTCATTCACACTCATAATACTAAATATCAATAAACACACACACACACCAATCAAAGTAAGTAAAAACAGCACTACTGAATTTATGGTCCTTAAAACAGTATTTGAAGTGGATAAGTCAGTTATGACAAGTTTTAATAAGTAAATATAAAAAGTTAAATATCTTACACTCCAGAGAATCTTCAGATTAAGTGACTACTAACCTAACAGGTGAGACAGTGTGTTTAGGATGGTATCAAAAGGAAAAACAGGATCACTGATCACCAAGCTTATGATGGGGACTATGGTGGCAAAATAACTCTGAAGGAAATTTAAATTTAGTCATATTCTTTATGACATTAAAATATAGAATCAGCTTCTTTTAAATGGGCATTATCACTTCGGAGGGTGCGATAACATTTATTCTATTGAAGGAACACTTTAAAAAAAAAAAATCATGAATTGCAATATTCTTCTGTGCTGCCAAGAACAGTGTACAACAAAATTCTACATAATTGGCAAAATAATTTATATTTGTGTAGGAAACTTCCACCTAGTTAGCTTATAAGCCTTTAGCAATACTTCAAGTCAAACAGATTTTGCCTATGATTGTGTCGCAGGGTCTGAAATTGGTAAATGCATGTTTCAAGAAATATATGAAAAAGTGTTCAACATCTTTAGTAATTAGAGAAATGCAAATTAAAACAACTCTAAGATTTCATCTTACTCCAATTAGAATGGCTATTATCAAGAACATAAACAATAACAGATGTTGGCGAGGATGTGGGAAAAAAGGCACACTTTTACATTGCTGGTGGAGTTGCAAATTGGTGCAGTCACTCTGGAAAGCAGTGTGGAGATTCCTCAGAAAACCTGAAATGTACCCACCTTTTGACCCAGTTATCCCACTCCCTGGTTTATACCCAAAGGACTTAAAATCAGCATACTACAGTAATACAACCACATCAATATTTATAGCAGCTCAATTCACAATAGCTAGATTATGGAACCAACCTTGATATCCTTCAACAGATGAATGGGTAAAGAAACTGTGGTATATATATATATACACAATGAGATATTATTCTGCCATAAAGAAAAATAATATTAAGGCATTTGCAAATAAATGGATCGAATTGGAGAATATCATGCTAAGTGAAATAAGCCAATCCCAAAAAACCAAAGGCCAAATGTTTTCCCTGGTAAGTAAATGATGATATATAATGAGGGTGAGGGGTGGGGGTGAGAGAAGAATAGAGGAACTTTATGTAGAAGGAAATGAGAGGGAGTGGGGGTATGAAAAATGGTGGAATGAGACAGACAGCTTTACCCTATGTACATGTATGATTACATGAATGGTATGAACCTACATCGTGTACAACCATAGAAATGAAATGATGTACCCCATTTCTGTACAATGAATCAAAATGCAGTCTGTAAAAAGTTTAAAAATAAATAAATTAAAAAAGAAAATGAGTTTATTTCAACATAAAGCAGTATATTAATATAGTCCTGAAATATAACTAACACTATAATCTATGGGTAAAATCATATGGGGATGGGGGAGATCAATTAGGCAGAATTTTAAATCTGTTTTGTAGACCCAAGCAAAATCGAAGCTGATAATATTTATATAACCAAATGAGAATTATTTTATGGAAAGGATGGCTAAGAATTCCCATGATAAGTTATGCAAACACTTTGTATTTTTAGTCCTTGGCAAGTTTTTCATGAAGGTTCAGTTGAGTATCTTTATACTAAAGTTAATTCGTCTTCTACATTTTAAATGAAATCTACTGTTCAAACATATTTGCATTAGGACACATTCTCAATTTCATGAAAGTTACCATAGCAACTCTTGCTAATTGGGCCTTGGCTGGGTTTTTAAGGGAAGAAAAAGGTGAATCTAAACATGAAGGACTAAGTTTTCACAAAAATTAAAACTAGAACAAGTGTTTGTGCTGGGGGAATCATTTACAACCTTCCTACTAGGCTGTGAGAAACTCCGATTAAGACTCAAAGTTAAAATGTATTGTATATCAAACACCTAAAACTGGGAAAGATCACTCCCACCCCTATTCAGAAGCCACAAACAACAGGACTATTTGACAAGGCACACCTATTTCACTCCATTTATACCTGGGGACTATGCAAGTGAGCACTCCCCAGGGGGGATATGTAAGGATCTGAACATAGCCTGGTAGCAACTCTGACACCTGACTCAACAATTTCTTCCATGACAATATGTACTGGATCACCCATGTGGTGGACATTGTACTACACAGGGAGGTGATTTTTTTTTTTTTTTTAAGGCCCTTTAGATATATTCTTACATTGTTTTTGTTTTTTGTTTTTTCTTTTTAGTATGTTTTCCTTTTAAAATTTTCTTTTTTATATATTTTAATTTATTTGTTCTAATTAGTTATTCATGACAGTAGAATGCATTTATGCATTTTGATAAATCATACATAAATGGAGTATAATTTCTCATTTTTCTGATCGTACATATTTTACCCAAAGGACTTAAAATCAGCATATTACAGTGATGCAGCCACATTAATGTTTATAGCAACTCAACTCACAATAGCTAAACTATGGAAGCAACCTAGGTGTCTTTCAACAGATGAATGAATAAAGAAAATATAGGAGATATATATTTACATAACTCAGCTTTAAAGAAGAATAAAATTAGGGTATTTGCTGGTAAATGGATGGAGTTGGAGAATATCATGCTAATAAGCACAATCCAAAAAATCAAAGGCTGAATGTTGTCTCTGATATGTGGATGCTAATTCACAATGGGGGGTGGCAGGTGGTGCTAGGAAAGAATAGATTTACTTTAGATTAGTTAGAGGGGAGTGAAGGGAGGGGAAGGGGTATGGGGGTAGCAGGGAGGCTATTTCTATACAAACTCCAAACAACAGGATCCACTTAAGGACTCCAAGAACTGACACATGCAAATGCAAACACCGAGTGGTTTTCACTGAGGGAAAGATGTATTTACTAAGATTTATTCACTGCCTGTTAAATTAAAATGTAGCAAAAGAAAAATTCTCTCCTCACCACAGCAAAATAGAACCTATGACTAAAGCAAAAGCAGGTTAAGGCTATTTCAGATGGTGTTTTGTTTTGTGTATGTGTGTAATAAATCTTCGCATATCAAAAGGGATCAAAATATTTCACAAAAGGATACTTACACCCAAGAAGCATCATCACCCAGAGAACCAGGGTGTGGCCTGAGGTCTGAAACTTGCCTCAATTTCCTCCTCTCCTTGTCCATCAGCCCCCTACCTCAGGGTGCTGAAGGGAAAGTAGAAAGGAAAATGACTTTGAAAAATGAAAAATGCTTCATAAGCCTGATGGATTTATTGTCTGCTTTACAGGGTGGAGAAGAGAACTCCACCACCTTCCAGTGCCTGAATATGAGACAGGGAGGGCAGGTGGAAGGACGCTCCCGGAGGGGGAATGAACACACAATGCCCAGAACTGGGAAGACGGGCATCAAGCAGAGAGAAACCAGTGAGCCCTCAGACACCACCCACTCCTGGAGGGGCTTTCCAGAGCTGCCTGTCACAACCAGAGCCCCACCCACAGCTGTAAAGGCAGGTAGACTAGACTATTCCTGTAAACCTGACAACGTGTTGGCACCTGGATGAAGCAAAGCTCTAAGCCTGAAGAGCATGTGACATTACATACTCTACTTTGGTTCTTTGAAGTTTTTGTTTGCTCTTGCTTTAGGGCTTAGCTTAGTTTTAGGTTTGAAAACAAGACCAATCCAATGATAGATCTGGGGCTCATGCTAGAAGTCATCCTAACCACCACACCTTTGCTGAGAATGTGATAAAAACCAGAGGTCCTACAAACTGACAGGACAAAAAACTATCATCAAGGAGATAGTCTCTGTCCTCAAAAAACTTGCAGCCTTGTCCCCCAAATTCAGGCAGCTATCCCCCCTTCTATCCACACTGCAGCTGAGTTACTTTAATAGAATAAACACAACACCTGAATCTGGGTTTCTCGGGAAGATGGAAAAGCTATAATTATAGCTTGTTTTATTATACCCTTGATTCTTGCCCATCTTCTGGCTGCTCCTGGCAAGCCTCTGAAGGGCTAAAGAGCTAAAACTTGAAGTCTTTTCCCCATCTTCTCAGTCTTCCTTGGCTGGCATAGGGTGGGGGGTGTAGAGTAGAGACATCAAGACTAGCAATAAGGCGACATACTTTAAGACTGAGGCTGGGCAGGAGCAGGCTTACACACATCCCAACTTCTGAAGGAGTCAGGTAAGCAGGGTTAAAATAAGCTTTATTGCAGAATTCAGACAAAGTGCTATCCTGTCCCAGAGCTCCAGATGGCCAGGAGAAAGCCTGCAGTCTTTTATGCATCTGACTGGAGGAAGTCCAGTTTACCTGCTGTCCAAGTCACCAAAAGCTGGTGACTAACTTACAGTCTTCCCAAGGTGGAAGGTCAAAGAGTAAACACTTTTTAACCACTTTATGCTCCTTCCTGAATGAGATAACAACCCTTCCAATAAGAATTGTATTTAGGAGTTGAACGTGCTATGTTAACATTGGTTCAAATATTTCTGTGAGGGATGCTTTACCTCAAAGTGGGGAAATCAACCACAAGCATATACTTGCAGTTTTAAAAGTGACTTCCTTTCCCCTGATGCTATAAGTAAAAAGGTTTGTGTCTAGTGTTAAAAACACTATTTACAGAAGGAAGATTCCCTTTCCAGGATGTTCAACCTTCTCATTCTTCTCTGCATAAGCCTACTCCACCTCTGTTTGTGCTAGACAAGAAGTGAACATGCAAACAATATCAATAAAAAGCAGCTGAAGGCACACATTCTTCAACTCTAATTAGGTTGGGATGCCTGAGTCACAGCTGTTCCTGCTACTGAAAATGTTTTTATAATAAACAATGGAATTTAAGAGGCATTTTGCTGCATGTTTCCACACTTCACAATTTATACCAATTTCATATCATAATGCTACAATGTAGATGTAAGAAATATTCCTGGACCCATCTCACAGATATACAAACTGAGGCATTGAGATAGCACTCAAGGTCACTCAACTACTAACAGAGGCAGGACTAGGGAACAGAAATCAACTATGACTTGTACATTGTTCAAGAAGAAAAAATCACCATGCTACCTCCACACCTTTAGGTCAAGGCCAGATCAAAACAAGTCTGATCAATTTCTTTATATAATGCTGCTCTGATAACCAAGAGGAGACTGTGTTTTCTCCTGTTTCTGCAGCTAAACACAATGAATAACTAAGCCTTGATCTTCTTGTGAATAAAATTGAGAAAATGTTTGCCTAGGTAGAAAGAGAGCATTCTTTCTGGCCTTTATAACAGTAGGGAATTTGTTTTCAGACCCAGATATTAAAATGGCAATATCGGGCCACCTTCTTTCTTCTGTAGGTTTATTCTACTCTCCTCTTTTCCCCCCTCCACTACCATTATAAAATTAAATAGTGTGGACATATCTTAACTTCACTGAGTCTAAAAATAGATGGCCAATTTTATCAGTCTATAATTAAGTCCTTTATTAAGAAAGAAAGACAAAACCTAGATGAATTTTCTGTGGGCAAAGGTACACAGAAATGCCTGTTGACCAAGAAGTGATTTCTGATTACTTTCTTAACACAGTCACCTTGGAAGCAATTACTGAGCCATCACTAGACACCAAACCTGCCAGTACCTTGATCTTGGACTTCCAATCTCCAGAACTGTGAGAAATAAATTTTTGTTCTTTATAAGCTACTCAGTCTCTGGTATTTTGTTATAGCAGTGTTACAGATAAGTCGGTTGTGCACACAGGGATTTACAAGAAATTCTCTGACATAATCAAGGTGCACCATGATTTCATTTACAGAGTAACTCCTTTTACCAAGAAAAATCCTCTAGGCATACAGGAATCAGGTAAGGCTTGATACAATGGGTTTGTGTTTATGGAAGTAATAGAAGTTAAAAATAGAAACACTAAAGCTGCCTATGTATAGAAGATACTGGAAAATCCTCTACCCACTATTTTATTATAAATGACATCAGAGTTAATTGGACAATAAGCACTACGGGCATTTAGAGGAGGAAACCACTACCATTTGTGCAGCCAAGGAAAGCTGCAGACAAAGAATGAGTTCTAAATTTATCTTTGAAGATCAGGTAGACATTCAAAGGAAGAAAAATGAGTAGGGAAGAAGGGAAGAGAGAAAACTACCCTAGGGAAATAGGATTAGCAGAATCATGACAGTGAGACAGGAAAGAGAGCTTTGTTTGAAAGAAAAGAACCAACCTCTCCACCTTGAATCTGGCCAGGCCTATGTAAAATATCACCCAAGGGACATACATGTGTGTGCTTCTCCCTGACCAGACTGACATCAGCCACCACCTCCAGAACACAGGCCACTGAGTGAGGTTCTGGGTGGAGAAGCAATTCTCCCTGCCCAGGCCTTCATCTATACAAAGAGCACCACTTGATCAAAATTGCAAATGGCACAAATGTCCCTTCACTTCTCCTGCACACTTAAACCATGCCACTTCTCCTCTCTCCCTGAGCCTGAGCATTTCTCCTTTCTTCCTGTTCATATCCAAACTGAGAGGCTCATCAGGAACAAGGAAACAATACTCCATCTACTTATTTTTTTTATCAGTAAAAGCCAAGACATGCAGGTGAACACCACATAGATGAATTTATTGTTCAACTTAGCTGCTGAACTTCCAAGCATCTATAGTTACCATTTAAGTTTGAGGAACCTTTTGTAATTCATCCTTGAATATGTATTGTTGGTATGTTTTAGGTTGTAGGTGATTCTGATTCACAAAAAGTCTACTGAAATCTACTTGTACACACAATGATTGGGGGTGAGGGAGGGTCTATTTGCACAGAGGTGCAATCCCTTTTTTTTTTTTTTTTTTTTTTTTTTTTGCGGTACTGGGGATTGAACCCAGGGCCTTTGTGCTTGCGAGGCAAGCACTCTACCAACTGAGCTATAGCCCCAGTCCACTAGAATCCCTATTTTATAACATCACCCACACAGAGCAGTCACCAGACCAACTGCTCCTTTGAACTGGGAAGGTGAGGAATACCCAGTCCTATGGGCACAGTAGTCAAACCATGGCACATTGCTATGGTCTGAGTATGTTTTCCAAAGTTCATGCATTAAAACTTAATCCCCAATGGGACCGTGTTGAAAGGCAGATATTTTTTTTTGAAGGTGGACTTTTGATTGAGTCTTGATGAATAGATTAATGGTGCTTGTCATAGGAGTAGGTTCTTGATAAAAGGATAAGTTTTTTTCCCTTCCTCTCTCCTCCTCCCCTTCTTTTTTCTTCTCAGTGTTGGGGATCAAACTCAGGGCCTTTGTGCATGCTAGGCAAATACTGTACCACTGAGTTTCACTCCTAGCCCCCTTCTCTTTCACATACACACTCTGTAGCTATGCAATGTCTTCTGTCATGCTATAATGTAGCAAGAAGGCCCTCATCAGAGGTGGCCCCTCAAGAGTACACTTTCCAGCCTCTAAAACTGTGATTCAAATAACTTTGTAAATTACTCCATCTCAGATATTCTGTTGTGACAGCACAGAATGAACTCAGACATGCTCCACTGAATGTCCACTGGGTGGTGGAGTACATGTGAGAATGTGAGTGCAACAATTCTGCGACCAATTCCACAACAAGATCCTTGCTACCCAAGCACGGGCCGCTGGTCTATATTCCTCAAAGGGGCCCACATGGTTCAGAAGAGAAAATCATCAATGATCATCAAGAGCTGGTCAAAGGTGAAAGAATGAGGTGACACCAACTGTCCGTCCACTGGAGAAGTTCCGCTTTATTCAGAGAATGTGCACACTTTTATAGAGTGGAGAGAAGTCTCATAGGCCAGGGTATGGGATGGGGCGGTAGGTGATTGGGCAAGCTTTGTCACTAGGGGACTGAGGCAGGGCAGTGGAGAGTGATTGGGTGCAGGGCCGCGCCGGCAGGAAACTGGCACTCCGGAGAGAAGCAGGATATGCGCCATACTGTTGAGATGTTGTTCCAAGAGAGGGGGGTGTAGGGCTTTTGCAGCTGCTTGTGGGGGGTCAGGCCTTATAAAAGGGCCATCTGATAGGGAGAACTGACATTTCTCACAGGTCTCTCTGTGCCAAATCACGCTGGACAAGAAATCGAAGCCAGGCCTTGTGAGGTCCCAGCACTGTTTGCTCAGGCAGGCTACTGTAGCAGGCACTCTGCACCAGTCTCCATGTGAGGCACTGAGGTACCAAGAGTGAGAATGTCTCCCTTGGGGAGCTCCCCAACTGTCAGGGGAGGTCAGCATACAGCAAAGGTGCCATAGGTGCAATAAATGCACTGGAAGCAGGACAAGGCTGCAAGGCAAGACCAAGGAGGGGACGATTACAGGGAGGGGTAATGCACTAAAAAGGGCAAGATGAATGTGGGATAATGCACCAGGCTGAGGTGCCAAAGGATGACCCTGCAGGCAGAGTGGAGGCAATGAAGGTTTTAAGTAAAAATCTAATCAACCATAACTTCCTGTTTTCTCCCCAATCACATACTAAGCTCTACATATGACAAAAATGCAGAAAACTAATATTTCTCATCATAGAGATGCCCAGAAAACAGTATCTAGTATTACCAGGCAGGGTCAAGATAGCATAAGCATATCATTTCAACCCCAGGCTGTACCCCTTCAACAGGTCATAAAATAAGTGCAGAGGATCACAACCAACATTTCTCAGAAAATGAGAACAGACTATCATAGTAAATATCAGAGTGAGTACAGTATGGTGAAGATGAAGTGTGGTTTTGTGAATCTTTGTTCTAGTGTGTCAGATACACACACACACATTTACACACATCATCACATAGATATCTTGGGTCATGATACAAAATGGTGTAACTCCAGGTCACAAGGCTTTAAAGCCACTTGCTGAAAGTGAAGTTCCCATCTAATGAATCACTGTAAACTGCTAACTGACAATGTCTAATGGGCCTGTATCACAGTAAAATAAATCTAAACTGGTTTCAGTAATGGTTTCACCCTTCGACTTAATGTGGACAATGTTGACCTACAAGTCTCTTTTAGATACACTCATCTTTCTCATCTGTTCTACAAACTGGTCCTCCTCCTACCCTCTCCAAGTCCACCATTCCTGCCCATGTGCCTCTGCCACTGCTGATCTGGTATAGAAATACATCTCTCCTCTATTTTCAACTTTTGTTTGAACTTTCTCTGCCTACTTGTCTTATTGGATCTGGCTTCCTTCACAATACCACTTCTCATCAACCCACTCAAGAGGTGGTGGTTCCCCAAATTTCCAAGGAAGGGAAGTCCTCGCTCTCCTCCCTGAACTTCTCTTCCAAGCCACACCTTGTTCTGTCACCTCCATTCCAGGAGCTCCGTGGTGTCTCACACCTGCAATACCTCCTCCTTTCTTACCATAATCACTAGGCTCCTCTGGTACCTGCTTCTGCTGGCTTCACACAGGTGGATGACCTTGGTAACACCCAAAGGCACAGCTCAGAGACTTCCTCCTCTATCTAAAGGTTTTACATTCCAACCACACACAAGTCCCACCACACCTCGGACTTTATCACTACCCGGAAAAACTCCACCTTTGAGATCTAGGCTTCCAAATCTCTGACTACAGCTTTTTATTTACTCACTTCTCTACTTCCTTATTCTTAGATCCTGCCCTTCATCCTTCATCCTTGGCTTCGCCTTGCTCCATCTTACCCAGCTTGGTTTTACTGGCCTCATTAGCCAGATGAGACCTCAAGGCCACCAGTTTCAGTGTTGCTCCCATTAACACCCTGGGGCCTCAGTCTCCCTTGACTTTGTCAGAGCCAGCAAGCTCATCCTGAGACCTAGTTACCCAATTTGTTTCCTCTAGTCTGATTGGAGAAATTCATGTGAAAGGCTGACTGGTCCACAAAGACAAATCATAACTTTAGTTGACTCTTCAAAACTGCTCTGGCTTTCTATCCAGCTCTGACTGAGGTACTATTGCTTGTTCATACCTTGATCCTCCCGTTCTTCTCTCATTAGCAGATGGTGACACTGAATGCCCTTCCTCTCTCCCTTCTCATTCCAAAGGAAGAGGTATCTGCCATTAGGTGGAAAAGCCAGGAGCTAAGGTCGTATCAGCCTCAGACGCTGGTCTCTTCCTTCTTGAGTACAATTCTCAAGCTTCAGTATGCATACAAGTGTTCATGAGCAATTTGTTAAAATTCAGACCCTCTGGCCCCACTCCCTAGATATGGAATTATAGGGTCTGAAGTGATCTCCAAACTCCTGCATTTGCACAAGCACCCCTGAAACCACAGTGCAGGTCATGGTGAATTTGGGAATCACTACAGTCTAAGTCGCTCTCTCAAAAATGACACAGCTTCATCACCTTTTGCCCTGTGAAATATCAGAGGCAGGGAAACCTGTGCATTACAAGTTATGTGATGGTGAGACCGGGGGAGAAAACCCAGGGAAATTTAAGCTAAACAAGACTGAATGGGGAGTACGGAGATGACTAGTGATGTTATTCCTGAAGTCCTGTTCTAACACTTAAATAGATTCAAGTTTCTCAGAAAAAATGAAAGGTGGATAACAGAGATACACACATAGGTAACTCCCCCACGTGAGGAATTCAGCATTTAAATAAAAGCAGAATTAAACTGAATTTACCAAACCAAATACGTTTAATATTCATTTTTATCTGTATATATTTTCACTGTTGAGCTTTCACCTATTACTTTTTCTCATTGGCATGATCTGGAGAGACTCATGGAGTGAAAGAACATTGTCAAGCAGACCTTAGTCCTAAATCCAAATCTGCCATGAACTCCACCATGGATAAGGGAGTTGATGAGCTCCTCTAAGCCCCATATATGAAATGGGGATTTGATTCTGTTAGAGGAAAAGGAAGGTGTTCAGACTGAGACAGCACTGGAAGACCATTCTACATTCTGTAATCATTCTAAAATGGAAGAGATGAGCCAGCCACACTGGTGCATGCCTGTAATCCCAGCAAGTCAGAGGCTAAGGAAGGAGGACTGCAAGTTCAAGGTCAGCCTCAGTAACTTAGTGAGACCCTGTCTCAAAATTTAAAAATAAAATAGTTCAGAGGCACAATGCACCTGGGTTCAATTCCCAGTGACACAAAAATAAATAATAAATAAATATATAAAGTGGAAGACATGAAGAAAGCAATCTGGGAATATTTCCTACAAATGTTCTCCCCCACCAACTTCCCTCGGTCTCTCTACTCCTTGAATAATGATATTGTTTTATGAGTTTTAAGCATCACAGCATGAAGTAGCATCTGGCGGGGAGGTTCATACAGGAAGGAAGAGACCTCGGTGGTGTTTGCTATTCAGACCTTTTGATGTTTCAACAGAAAACCAAGCACTCTTTGAAACCAGTCATAATAGTGATACAACCAAAAAGATGATTGATGAATTAAAAGTAGAATCCAGACCTAACCAAGAATAAAGATGAACCCAAACTATCTTGGATGAGGAGAATCAAATCTATATAACAGAAAACTGACAATCCCTTAAAAAATTTTTAAGAGACCAGGAAGTGGGTGGAGGGGAGAATAAGTGCTAGGTAAATACATGGTAAATTCTCCCTATAGCAAACTATTCATAGTGGTACCAGTTAAACCAAAATGAACAAACATAAAAGGAAAAAAGAAAAAAGGGAGAAACAAATAGACAGTAGATGGCTATATTGTGCTAGTTCCATCAAAACTCAAGAAGTAAGAACTGATCAAGAGCTGGAACAGAGCTAATCCACAAAGAATCTAAAAAACCAAGACTACATTTTGAATTTACAATGAAGATGTAGTCAAAATGCATTAAGAATAAAGAAGTGGGACAGTGTGTCCATTTTTAGGTACATAGTCTTTGATGTTAGACAGACTTTAGGTTGTAAGACTGTTTCTCAAGCCTGTTGGCTCTGACATTGGATAAATTACTTAAGTTTTTCCAGAAACTGGTTTCTCCATCTATAAAACAAGGATACCCCTCATCCCCCAGGGAGGTTGTGAGAACTGAGATCATGTGCATTGAGTGCTCAGGGCACAATGCCTGGTGAGTAGACACTCACGTGATCACCCTTATTAGTAAAGGACATTTGAGACCATGGAAAATTCCAAACCTCTCCTAGGCATCCAACTTTGAAGAGCCTGAGAAACAAATATAAACTTTGGGATTAAATATCAGTTGCTCAATTTGTCTTTGGTTGGAAGATCAATGCCAATTGTTTGTATTTAAAACTACCAGTACTTTGAGAAGTTATATCTTCATCTGTCAGAACTTACCTGATTGGTACCTGTCCAACATATATCTAAGGCCAGAACATACAATATATGCAAATGAAAAACAAAAAACCTCCCAGAGATGTAACCCAAGTCTAGGCTCAGCTGAGAGAAACCAGGAAGTGAGTCCATTTGGGTCAAAAAAGCCCCAAAGCATTCACCCCCCCAGATTCTTCTGCAGCCCAAATCTAATCCTCTGCCAAATCCTGTGACTTCTTCCCTCATATCCCTAATAAGTATCCCTTCCACTGAAGACCATAGCACAATCCCTGGACCTCAGCACCAACACCTTCCCTAAGGCCCCAGTTAGAAGTACCAGGAGCTGGCAGGCGGGCTGGTTGGTTTCACATCTCTTCTTGTGCCATGAAGACACCCCATTCAGATCCCATCTCATCCACTCACAAGCTACTCCAGATGAGCCCTTTCTCCTCGTAGAATACTCTTTCCCTACTATTGAGATATGCCAAACTCTGGTTTGTCTATAGGTAGCATATAGCTTCTGAGGCAAGCTGGTTGGAAAGCAACCCCAAGCAGGCTGGTCCTCAGAGGTAGGCCCTTTCCCTTACCAGGAACCAAACCTGAGAGGGTCTACTCACAACTCACTGCACCCCTGCCCTACCAGCAGCCACATGGAGCAAACCCACACTTCATCTTATCCCCCTTGGGCAGCAGAGATGAGGTCAGAGCCAGGGAAGGAACAAGGGAGTAGGAGGGAATGCAGTTACCATGGAAACATTAAAGCTGTTTGTTTTGAAAATACAGTGAAGAAAGTCCTTAAAATTTCACTAAAAATTTGTATAGAGAAACAGGTCTCAATAGATTTTTTTTTTTTTTTAACCAGGAAAGGTATTTCGGTCCAAATTCCAAGTTTTTATTAACATTATCGATGCGCACATCCATGGAGAGTGTTCTTAGGAATAGGGACAGTGAGTTCCAAGCATTAAGAGGAAATCCAGCAGATTCCATAAAGCATTCCCAGGCATAAGATTTTTTTTTTTAAGAAATCATGATTAATTGCTAAATAAAACTACCTTCACGCTTCATCTGCTTAAACATTTGAAGCATTTCTTCTTCCAAATCTGATTCTCTAACTTGCTATGAGGTTAGGTCTGAGCTTGAAACTTGATTCAATCAGAGATGTCCTTTTGGTATCTGAGTTGTAAACACAGACACAAAAGCAATCATACCCGTGTTTTGTTTTCTTTCCAGGGCACATACAAAACTGTCCCAGGCTTACCCATACAGAGAACAGTTTGGCTCACATAAAGAGTTCTTTTAAGATAATATTTCTAAACAAGCCCATCACCAAGGGAAAACTTTTCCCACTTTGTTTATTTTCAAAGTTAGGCCGGAAAAAGTAAGGACAGTGAAAATTTGTATGCATTTTCTCTTTCTTTAAAAAAGGATTATAATATTACAGGAACTTGCGTTGGGAGACACAATAGTGGCCCCATTCATAACTACTTGCTAGACTGTAATTTGCAAATTCCCTCTCCATTTCTTGCCAAGATTCCCTCTCCTGTTCTCTGACCTTCATAACAGCTCCAGTTGGATTTAGTTCCTCAACCCAGAGTTTTCCCAAAGAGACCTATCTTAAATTTTTTTGTAGTTGTCTCCCAACACTGACAAACTAAAATTTAAAAAATAGATTCATTCTTATTAATGAATCATTATTTTATACAGATCAGTAAGAAATCTGTTCAGCAGTACCAATTCTTTAAATTAAAAGAGTAACTATTAAAAGTTACTCTTTCAAAAGGATTTCTGGCATCAGAGAACCTTTTAAAGTCCCTGAGTCGCATGCTTGTCCACAGAGTCCCATTTCAGCAAAATTCCCACAGTGAAGAAGCTATAAAGCTAGCTTTCAGTGATATTCAAAGAGAAAACTCAAAAAGTTCATTTACTATTAGTATCTTATTTATTTAGTTATTTAGTTATTTTGGATACTGGGGATTGAACCCACGGGCACTAGACCACTGAGCCACATCCCCAGCCCTATTTTGTATTTTATTTAGAGACAGGGTCTCACTGAGTTGCTTAGCGCCTCACTATTGCTGAGGCTGGCTTTGAATTCAGGATCCTCTTGCCTCTGCCTCCCAAGCTGCTGGGATTATAGGCATGCACCACCATGACTGGCTAACTATTTATTTTAAATAAATGAAAAGCTTTCTTTAAAACAGTTCAAGACTGGGAGTGTATCTCAGTGGTAGAGTGCTTGCCTAGTATGCCCAAAGCCCTGGGTTCAATCCCTAGTGCTGGAAAACACAAAACAAAACAAAACAAAAAATACTTCCCTGAAAAAAAAATCCAAAACTCACAATTGAAAAAAAAAAAAAAAATCAAGGCAGTAATAACCTTAGTATTATAACTATTCAGATCAAGACATCTAATTCCTGACAATAAACAAAAAGAATTTCCCCCTGTCAATGGCAGTTTGGGGTGCTCGTGGTGAATGCAATACCATAACCAAGTTCCTCACAATGAAAACATTCAGCTGTGGTTCTGCCTGTTGGCATCAGTTGATTGCTTTCTATATCCCAAGCCTGTTCCTCTGGCTTTTCCATTAATTCTGGGAGCTACCTATACCCTTCTAATCCATTCTGTTATGCTTGTGGTAACCAGAATTGGTAACCGAGGATCCTGACCAATACAATACTCTTACCTAAAAAGTTTCAAGAGAAGGTATGATGTATTTTGTAAAGTAATTCTAGCATAAAGGGGATTGTTTTGACATCTTATAAAACCTGTATTAATCTTAGGATATAATAATGTGTACATTCACATCAATCTTTGCCAATCCAGAGACAAATTTTTCTGCTATTTTGGGCTGAATTGTACCCCCCATTCACATGTTGAACCCTAACATTCAGTACTTCAAAACATGACAGTTTGTTAATAGGGTCTTTGAAAAGGTAATTCAGTAGGGTTGGTTAGGTAGACCCTAAATCCAATACAACTGGAGTCCTTTCAAGAAGAGGCTAGAGAGAAGCAGATAGCACAGACGAGGATGGCCACTTGAGTAGATGTAAGCCAAAAAGAGGCCTCAGAAGAAACCAAACCTATCAGCACTGTGACCTTGGACTTTTAGCCTCCAGAATTGTGAAAAATATATTTTGTTATTTTTTTTTTAAATACCCTGTATAACTAATTAGAACAAATAAAAAAATTAAAAAGTACCCTGTGAATTTCAAAGGGATCTGGACACACGGTACAGGAGGCAGCTTCTAAGGTGCTCTCAATGATTTTTCTGTTTTTAATTCATACTGTTGTGTACTCTGGCTTCCGGCTTGCTCTCTCACTTGGTCACTCTGATAGAAGCTGGCTTCAACATAGAGATGACATATGGTTGCCATGTTGGGAACAGCCCTAAGGAGAGGCTCAAGTGGCAAGCAACAAGGGAAAACTCTACCCAGTAACAGCAAGGAACCAAGACCCTTGGCCCAAAAGCCTGTCAGGAGCTGAATCCTGCCTGCCAATAGCACTGAGTGAACTAGAAGTAGATGTACCCCATGTGAATCCTGAAATGACTGCAGCCTTGTGAGAATCCAGAACCAAAGGACCCAGGGAGGCTATGTCCAGATTCCTGATCTCCCAACATTCTGAGATAAATGTTTGTCAGTTTAAGCTACTAATTAAGGGGAATTTGTTATTCAGTCATGGTTAAATAGTAATACCTATCACAGACAACCTTTGCCTCCCAAAACAATTATAATTAGCTCTCTTTGACATCATCTGAACCCTTCAACCTGTAAGGTAAAGAGCCACATGCAATGGCCTGGGTGGAGGGAAAACAGCAATGAAAAGAGGTCGTGTGGTCAGAGCAGAGGGCAACAGGAAGCAGAGCACACTGCGAAGCTGCAGAGGCTGCAAGGACTGCACTGTGCAGAGCCTACCCAGCCCAAAGGATTTTAACTTTATCCTAAGAGTATTAGGAACCACTGAAGCCATTAAACAGAGGATTGGTCACCACAGATCTGAGTTTTTAAATGATTCACCTGACTATAATTTAGATAGAGGCTTAAATGGGGCCAGAGAGGAGTGGAGAAACCAATAGAAGTCCACAGTAGCAGTCTAGCAAGAGATGTTCAAAAACTTCAGTATACTGGTAGAATAGAAGTGAACATATGAAAAACATGTTCAATGATGATGAACTGAAATGGTGATGATGCTGATATGGTGAGATATACACACACTGTGGCACATGCCTATAATCCCAGCAACTTGAGAGGCTGAAGCAGGAGGATCACAAGTTCAAGACCAGCCTCTGCAACTTAGTGAGACCCTGTCTTAAAATAAAAAATAAAAAGCATCTGGGGGTGTAGCTCAGTGGTTAAGCACCCCTGGGTTCAATCCCCAGTACTAAAAAAAAAAAAAAGCAAACATAACTGAGGGAAAAGTAAAAAGTTTTTACTTTTGGGTAAAAACTTCAACCCAAATAATGAGGCTTTCTGAGTACAGTATTATTAGTTGTTTGATCTCTATCTCCAGAGCAACCCTATGGCACTTGTTTACATCTAGCGGATACCCAATAAGTGTCTACAAAATGAATACAGCACATAGGTACTTCACATATCTCAAGAGTATCTTTTGTATGTGATGTATCTCTAAAATCCAAATAATCTTATTTATCAGCTTCACTAAGGGCTTCTTTAAACATTCTGAGCCAGTCTAAATAAAGGAATTTTTCTCTAGTTAAGAGTTTTATTGAGGTAATTTATATACCAAATAATTCCCCCTTTCAAAAGTATACAATTCAGTGGTTGTTACAGTTGTGCAACCATGACCACAAGCAATTTGAGAACATTTTTATCAGTTCAAAAAGAAAGCCCAAACCCATTAGCAATCACCTACCATCCCTCCCTCTCCCTAGGCCTTACTAATGTACTTCATCACTACTTCATCTTTGCCTGTTCTGGACATTTCATAGAACCTTCTGGCTTTTTTCACTTAGCATAATGTTTTTGATGTTCATCCATGTTGTAGTATGTATTTCATTTTTTTATAGTGGAATAATGTTTCATTGGGTGGAGGAGATATTACATTTTGTTTATCCTCATTTCATCAGTAGATGGATGTTTGAGTTCTTTCCATTTCCTGCTAACATGAATAGTGCTTCTTTGAAGATTTGTGTATAAATTTTTGTGCAGATATAGACTTTCAAAATACCTGGGAGTGGAATTGTTGGATCATATGGAAACTGGGAATTGAACCCAGGGCCTTGTGCTTTCGAGGCAAGCACTCTATCAACTGAGCTATATCCTCACATTTGTTGTAATTCACCTTATGGATGGAAGCTATCCTACTGGATATAAAGGGATATCTCATGGTGGTTTTGCTTTGTGGTTCCTCTTGTCTTGTGTTTATTGGTCATATCTTCTTTATCAATCTTTCAGATCTGTTGTCTAGGTTTAAATTAGCCTATTTTAAAATTAGGCTATTGACTTTTTTTTTTTTTTTTTTTTTTTTTGGTGGTACTGGGGATTGAACCCAGGGCCTCATGCTTGCGAGGCAAACACTCTCCCAAATGAGCTATATACCCAGTCCAGCTATTGACTTTTGACACCAAGTGGTAGGAATCCTTTATATATTTTGGATGCAAGTCCTTTATCAGATACATGATTCATCTTTCACTTTCCTTATGGTATCTTCTGACTTTAAAAAAGGCTTTAATTTTTATGATGTTAAATTTATCTATTTTACTTCTGACATTTTTGGTTTTGGTGTCAAATCTCATTGCCTAACCATTGCCCAAACCAAGATCACAAAAATTTACTCCCATGTTTTCTTCTAAAAGAATTATACTGGGCTGGGGCTCAGTGGTAGAGCGCTTGCCTAGCATGTGTGAGGCACTTGGGTTCGATCCTCAGCACCACATGAAAATAAATAAAATAAAGGTCTCATGTCCATGTACAACAGCAAAAAATTTAAAAAAAAAAGAATTATACTGGTGACTCTCACATTTTGGTTAATAATTTATTTTATGATAATTTTTGTATATGGTGTGAATGTGGTTCAAATTCATTTTCATGCATGCAGATCTTCAGTTGTCTCAGTGTCCTTTTTTGAAGACTATTTTTCTCCCATTGAATTGCCTTAATTCCCCCGGCAAAAATGAATGAACCATAAGTATCAGAGGTTTTTTGGATCCTCAACTGCACTCCATTGATCTATATGTGTATCCTCATGTTGGTACCACACTGTCTTGATTTTGTAAGTTTTGAAATTGGGAAATATGAGTCCTCCAACTTTGTTCTTCTTTTTCAAGACTGTTTTGACTTTTCTACATTCCTTGTATTTCCATATGAATTTTAGGATCAGCTTGTCGATTTTGAACTGAGAAAAGAAAAAGGAAAGCCAGACCTGGTGGCAAATGCCTGTAATCCCAGCAATTTGGGAGGATGAGGCAGGAGGATCTCAAGATCAAAGCCAGCTTCTGAAAGAAGGCATCCAGTATTTCACCATTAAGTATGATGTAAATTGTGAATTTTTCACAGATGCTCTTTAGCAGGTGAAATTCTCATCCATTCCTAGTTTCTTACATGTTTTTTAGATTCCTTTTTTTTTTTTTTTTTTTTTTTTTTTTTTGCCATGCTGGGGATTGAACCCAGGGCCTTGTGCTTGTCAGGCAAGTACTCTACCAACTGAGCTATAACCCCAGCCCTTAAATGTTTTTATATCAACAAGAGGCTGGATTTTATCAGATGCTGCTCATGCACCTTAATGAGATGATCATTTGATTTCTGCCCTTTATTCCACTAGTATGACCTATTATATTGATTTTCAGGTGTTAAACCAAGGTTGTAGTCCCACTGGGTAGTGAAAAAATGGTTTTGTATGTTGCTGGATTCTATTTGCTAAGATTTTGTTGAGGATTTTTGCAATTTTACTCATAAGATATTGGTCTTCAGTTTTCTTGAGATATCTTTGTCTAGCTTTGGCATTAGGGTAACACGGGCCTCAAAGAATGAGTTGGAAAGTGTTTCCTCCTCTCATTTATTTGGAAGAGTTTTTGAGTGACTGGTGTTAATTCCTCTTTTTTTAATTTTCTTAAATTTATTGTTTAAATAGTAGTGAAAAACATAAAATATAAAACTTACCATGTTAATTCTTCTTTAAATACTTAGCAGAACTCTACCATGAAGTCATCTGGACATGTTGGAATTTTGACTACTAACTTTGCATGTCTTAAATCTACTCAGATTTTTTTTTTCCCCCTGTAACAGGAATTGAACCCAGGGGCACTTAACCACTGAGTCACATTCCCCAGCCCTTTTTATTTTTTATTTTGAGACAGGGTCTCACTAGGTTGCTTATAGTCTCGCTAAGTTGCTGAGGCTGGCTCCCAACCTGTGATCTTCCTGCTTCAGCTTCCTGAGCTGCTGGGATTACAGGCATGCGCCACCATGCTCAGCCTATTCAGATTTTTTTTCTCTCTTAATTCAGTTCTGGTAGTTTGGTGTCTTTCTAGGAATTTGTCCATTTCATCTAGGTTATCTAATTTTGGAAGAATCTAATTTGGTAGAAACTCAACATTCTAAGCAACTGCACTCACATGAACACACATATACACGTTATAAATCCAATGACGAATTCCTAAGGTGCTAGAGCTATAAAAGAATCATGGGATAAATTCTGTCAAATAATCTTCTGAACAGAGAAAAACTCACTTCTTCATATATTTCTTCAATTTAGAATCATGAAATTTCTGGGTACTATGCTCTCTTTTTCTTAATTTGTTTTAATTACTTATATATGACAGTAGAATGCATTTATGCATTGTGATAAATCATATATAAATGGAGTATAATTTCTCATTTTTCTGATTGTACATATTGCAGGATCACATCAGTCATGCAGTCATATATGTACATGAGGTAATAATGTCTGTTTCACTCTACTATCATTCCTACCCACATGCCACTTCCCCTCCCTTCACTCCCCCTCTACCTAAAATAAAGTAACTCTATTCCTCCATAGCACTGCCCCCCATTGTAAATTAGCATTTGCATATCAGAGAAAACATTTGCCCTTTGGTTTTTTGGGTTTGGCTTATTTGCTTAGTATGATATTCTCCAACTCCAGCATCAATCATAGCATTCTATGTACCTAGTAGTCACATAGCTTTTATACAATCGGTAAACAAAATTCAGCTTCCTTGAAAGTGTTTATATCTTAATGATTCATAAATACATATTACATCTTATCTCCTCTAATAATAAAAATTTTTGAAAATATATCTTAGAGGAACAAATTTGATTTTCACAGCCTATTCTTTCAAAGAAGTTATTCCAAAGGAAGGTTTCTTCAAAGGACCTGGGGTCATTGTTATGGTGACTTTCTAAAACAAAACCCAACTACCAATTTCAAAAATACTACAAAAGATGACAAGCTTTCAAGCTACACTTACACCACTTTGATATACTGTAGAGCAAACTGTACTTATGTTATCACCATAGACCTGGCTGCACTATAGTTTACAGAATACTTTCACCTTCTTTAATTAATTTTTAGGGAAAAAAAACCTACAAACTACCAGAATTTCCTTCATGTATACTATTGAAGGTGAATGGATAAAGAAAATGTGATACACACACGCGCGCACATACATACTATGGAGTATTACTTAACTTTAGAGAAGAATGAAATTAAAGGTATTTGCTGGTAAATGGATGAAGTTGAAGAATATCATGCTAAGTGAAATAAGCCAATCCCAAAAAACCAAAGGCCGAATGTTTTCTCTGACATGAATTGCATGTAGGTGAAAACCAGATTGAAATGTTAGGAGCAGAACATCTTAGGCATCTGAATTCCATCCTTGTGCTGGACCTGAGGGATAACAAGTTAAAATCTGTTCCAGATGAAATTACACTACTACAGTCTTTGGAAAGACTTGATTTAAGTAACAATGATATTAGTAGTCTGCCCTGTTCATTGGGAAACCTACATTTGAAATTCCTGGCACTAGAAGGAAATCCTTTGAGAACCATTCGGAGAGAAATAATAAATATGATGGACCTAGCCAAAGTGGCTCTGTTGCTGAGACTGCCATGACACTACCAAGTGAGTCCAGAGTCAATATACATGCCATCGTCGCATTAAAAATATTAGACTATAGTGATAAGCAAGCAACTTTGATTCCTGATGAAGTTTTTGATGCAATAAAAAACAACATCATCACTTCTGTTAACTTCAGTAAGAATCAACTATGTGAAATCCCAAAAAGGATTGTAGAACTGAAGGAAATGGTTTCTGATGTCAATCTCAGTTTTAATAAGCTTTCCTCTATATCCTTGGAGTTATGTATGCTTCAAAAATTGACTTTTTTAGATCTAAGACAGGGTCTCACTGAGTTGCTAAGTACCTCAGTAAGTTGCTGAGACTGACTTTGAACTCCTCCTGCCTCAGCCTCCTGGAGCCCTTGGGATTACAGGAACAATTTTTTAAATTCTTTGCCAGAAGAAATGAAATTGTTGATAAGATTACAAACAATCAATCTTTCCTTTAATAGGTTCAAAATGCTACCTGAAGTTTTGTATTGCTTGAAACAATTCTGATTAGTAATAATCAGGTTGGATCTGTGGATGCTCAGAAAATGAGGATGATGGAAAATCTGACCACATTGGACCTTCAAAATAATGATCTCCTACAAATTCCACCAGAGTTTGGTAATTGTGTGAACTTAAGAACTTTACTACTAGATGGAAATTCATTCCGTGTTCCTCAAGCAGCCATATTAATGAAAGGAACCGATGCTATACTGGAGTACTTGAGAGACCAAATTCCTACTTAAATGGCATTTTCTAATCCTGGTCATCATGTTAATTCTTAGAAGAATATTACATTTTGTTTTAGTGTCATCCTAAAGGTGATTGCTATAACTGATCTTCTAGTTTACCAGTTATCGCCTAACCATTAGTATAATTGGCCTGGGCTATTTTCACTGCCAATAAACATTTTTCATTGATAACTTTAAAAAAAAAAACCCTACAAACTAGATAAGGCAGGTGGTAGTATTGTCTTTATCATGCCATTTATAGAGGAAACAAAACTGTACTTCCACACAGGTCAAGTGGCCTGTCCAAAGTCATGCATCTTATAAGTGGTGGAGCTGGGACAAGGAAATCAGGTCTACCAACTACCAGTCACGTACCTTTCCCCACCTACCAAAAAATAAAAAATAAAAAATAGCAGGAGGCAGAAGCATAGACTATGAAGTATGTGGATATGAAGGACGTTTCCAACTCAAACTTTTTCATTGAAATCTCATTCCTTTTGAATATTTATGAATCATTCTCCTTATCTAATTTTTTTTTTAGCAATCATTTGACTAAAAGCATGTTTTTCATAATCATTAGACTAGTTGAGAATCTTTAGGGTCCTGCAACCTAACTGTAGATTTCACAGACATGGTAACCAAATTTTAAAACGTGGCTATTAGAACGTAAAGGAAGTTACATGACACTGTTAAAATATTAAACAACACTGAGAACCCCCACCCCACCCCCCATGGAACAATTTTGATACCAAATTAGGGCATGTGTCACTGAGTGGTGTTCTACAAAATACTGATTAAAATTCTCATCATTCTAGCTCTGTAGATAGCTATATACTAGTGATCAGAGATAAGTAGCACCAAAGATCACTTAAGGGTTTATTTTCTACGTAGATAACACATCATACTCGTGGAATGGTACAGTGCCTCCAGTACCAGATGAAAAACTGTGTTGCACAAGCATTAAATCAAACTCTAACTCATGGTATATGGACATTCACCCAGCAAAGGACAAAGTTCCCTTGATTCCTCTGATAAAGAAAGTATTTGCACTTAGGACTCTTTATCTTCACTTTCTCCTTGGAGAACCCAACACATTTTCTTAATTGGAAGAGTCTAAAAGAGTCAATGTGATTTTAGAGACAATTTATCCTAAGTGATCACACACCCACAGGTTAAAGAGGAGATTGCTGTCATAAATCTACACTGCAGCTAAATGACCAATGGACTTTAGTCCAAATGCTATTGTCCCACTATGTATTTATCATTAGGGAGGGGTGAGTAAAAAAGTCTGAGGATACACTTGAGGAGAAAGAACTTGATTCAAGTCATTGCTTCTCCCCAATGTCCAAACCAGTCTGATGAAGAATTTGAAATAATCTGCAATTTTCTCAATAGGACCCGAAAACACAGGAAATAATGCCAAGAGTAGTGAGTGGGATGGCATCAAATTAAAGCACTTCTGCAAAGCAAATGAAATGATTAAGAATGTGAAGAAAGACCCTACGGAATGAGGGAAAATCTTTGCTAGCCACTCTTCTGACAGAGGATTAATATCTACAGAATATAAAGAACTCAAAAAACTTAACTCTCAAAAAACAAATAACCCAATTAATAAATGAGCAAATGAACTAAACAGATACTTCTCAAAAGAAGAGATACAAATGACCAACAAATATGTGGGAAAAAAATGTTGACCATCATTATCAATTAGGGAAACACAAATCAAAACCACACTGAGATTTCATCTCACTCCAGTCAGAAGGGCAACCGTCAAGAATAGGAACAATTACAGGCACAAGCCTGTAATCCCAGTGACTCAGGAGGCTAAGGTAGGAGGATCATGAGCTCAAAGCCAGCCCCAGCAACTTGGCAAGACCCTGTCTCAAAATAAAAAAGGGCTGGTGATGTGGGTTCAATCTCTGGTAACGTACATACATACATACATACATACACACAATAATAAATACTGGAGACAATGTGGGAGGGAAAGGAACACTTTTATACTTGTTGGTGGGATTGTAAATTAGTACAACCACCACAGAAATCAGTATGAAAGCTCCTCAAAGGACTAGGCATAAAGTCATCATATGTTCTAGCTATACTACTCTACTCCTCAGTTTTTATCCTGAAGAATTAAAATCATCATACTACAGTGATACATGCATACCCATGTTTATAGCAGCACAATTCACAAGAGCCAAACTATGGAACCAGCTTAGGTGCCTATCAACAGATGAATGGATAAAGAAAATATGGTATATATACACAATGGAGTTTTATTCAGATATGAATAAAAGTGAAATTGTGTCATTTTCAGGAAAATGGATGGAACTTGAGATCATTATGTTAGGTGAAATAAGTCAAACTCAGAAGGTCAAGGGTCATATGCTTTCTCTTAATGTGGAAACTAGAGAGAAAAAAGGAAAAGAAAGATGTTGGGAAAGGGATCTCAAGAAAATTGAAGGGAGATTAGTAGAATAGAGGAAAGGGACCAGAGGAAGGGAGGAAGGGAAAATAATTGAGAATCATATTGGTCAAATTAATTGTTACATTGTGTGCATATACAAATATGTAACAACAAATCCTTATTTGTACACCATTATGTACAACTATAATGCACCAACAAAAATATGGAAAAAAAGAATTTCCTTCAATATAATGCGCTAATAAAAGCACAATAAAAAAAAAAAGAAAAGAAAAAATCTGCCATTTGTTCAGTGATTTCTTGGGAGGTTCCAGAGAAGGGAAAAGGACCAGCTGCCTCCCTAGGGCCTTGATCTTGGCTGTGGTGACAACTTTTTCTTAAACCTGCCTAAACATTTAAAAAATAGGTTTTTCATCTCCATTAGCCTGCTGCCAACAAGACTACAAATGAGTTATTAGAAGTATAGCAGCATATACACAGGTGAGCGTAGTGTGCATCCGGTTGTGACTGAGAACTGGAGTGGAGTCGCAGGGCTCCCCTGGCTCACTGACCTGGCATGGGAAGTTTGGTTAGTTCTAAATCACTGATTGCAAACAAGATTCTCTCCCTGGTTATACCCAACTTTTGACAACCCTTCAGAGCTGCCAGCCCATTCAAGTACCTTTTGGTCATTAAATTCCATACCCTTCCCCCAAAGCTTATCTCCAAAAGAAGGCACACCAATAGCCTAGGTCTGGATCTTACCTCTTGGCTTCCTCCAGGTGACACAAATATTCATAAGCAATGTTCTGCCGCCTCCTCTCATCCATTTCCTCTGCAGAGAGCCTTTCATCATCCACGATAGCTAGAAACAAAGGGAAATAATATATTACCTACAAGGGCAGTCTTTAATGAATAAACATCTGAGATCACTGAGTAGAAAAAACTCAGTGCTGAGGGTGTAGCTCAGGAGTACGATACATATTTAGCATGTAGGAGGCACTGGGTTTGATTCTCAGCACAGGAAAAAAAGAACAAGAGGAAAGGAAAGGAAGAGAGGGAGGAAGGATGGATATTATATGAGTTCACTGAAACTTCAGAAATGGGGTATTAAAACATTACACATAGAAAAAGATTTCCATTTGAATTTTACCTCAGAAAACAACAAACAAAAACAAGACAGAAGAAGTATTGAAATTACTATAGAGTCAGAACAGTGATCATGTTTTATAGAGTTAATACCTTAGGATTTGAACAGTCTCAAGTCAATTAGAGCCTGGTCTACCAGGAACAACTGTCCTTAAAAAGGCTATAGAAATTTGTCCAGTGGCTAAACTTGGAGGCACTGATCCACACAATATCCCAGAAACTCTGGGATTGAACAAAGAATATTCAAGTACTTGTGTGTTCCCAGCCCATCCGTGAAGAAATCAATGCCTTTCATCCAACCCAAAAGATGGATTGAGAGGGGAGGGGAAAGGACATGGAGGTGGAAAAGGTGGTGGAATGAGATGGACATTATTACCCTATAATTGCAGGAATGGTGTGACTCTACATCACGTACAACCAGAGAAATGAAAAGTTGTGCTCCATTTGAGTACAATGAATCAAAATGCATTCTGCTATCATTTACGACTAATTAGAATTTTTAAAAAATGGATCAATCCCACTGTAGGGATGCCCAAGTCTCTAAAACTTCCCCCTCGCTCATCTACAAGGTCAACCTTTTTACTTAGCATGTATTCAAAGACAAAATCAAAACAGGAAGTGATTCGAGTTTTCAAGTCCACACTCTTTATTCCAATACAAGGCTAGTTCACAAACTTCAACACTTGAGCCTTGCTCTTCTGTGGAGACCACAGCCTCACCATACCTGACTGTGCTTCTTCTGCCTGCAGCCTCCACAGCGTCCAACTCTTAACTCGGTCAACTCTGCTGCCTGTTTACATGACAATATTGCTTTCCCATAAAAAGGACTCCTTTTCCCTCTTCCGTCTTGAACTTTAAATCTGACAGTCATAAAACTAATTCTAGCTTGTTAGATCACTTCATCTAATGAAGGCAGCACGTGTGTCAGTGTGTGCAGCAGGGGAGGAATGTCAGTGTTTGCTTTTGTGTTCCAAGTTGCCAGCTCTAGTCAGCCATTTTCATAAAGGGGACCTGTGGTCACAAGAAAAGACAAGGATATGAAGGTCACCCATCAATCTCTAAGAAAACCATGCAAATCCCACATCCTGCTGCTGACAGGTCAACAACATCACCTTAGCAAACAAAAGGAATTAATGTCACATTTTGAACTCTTCAGGAGTAAGTACCATGCTAAGTGCTTAAGATCTAAAAATAATGCTAAACCCTCAGACTGTTTGAAAGAGAATACTCTCTTTTATAAAAAAAAAAAAAAAAAAAAAAAGTAAGGCAGAATACCATAAGCACAGACATGCACACTAGGTTCTTATTTAGGCAGCACTGTCTTTGAGGTCTTGAGCAAAGTTGTTCGCCATGCATTTTCTCGTTCAGGTCCCATGACACTGTGATAAGGAACTTGCTTCACTTTACAGTTAGGCATATGAGCTGAGAGGTCATCTGCCCAAGTGAAGAGCAGAAACACTGAGGCCAGAAATATTTGGACAGAATGGAGTAGTGTGTAAGAACTTAATGTCTCTGTCTGTGGATGATAAAGAAAGGGAATCGGCAGGAGAGGAGGAAGGGAAGGGACACAGAGGTGACACATGGAACAGCACCTGCAGATGCTGGCCATGACAGAAGCAGGGTGTGAGTCTCTAGCCTGTCCCCACCTCCCTTCCAACCGCTCCCAATTTTCCATTGTCCCTGCACTCCAACAGCCTCCTCATCTGCATGAATGAAGCCAGAAGATTTATATTTGTCAAAACCATTTTTTTTTCTTTATTAAACTCAATCTGAGTGGAATTTTAAAAGAGCTCTCTCATTTCAGAAAAGTACGAAAGTTCTCAAGGATCTTCCTCTGTACTTCCCAGGCCTTCTGCATCTCTCCCGCATCTGAAGAGCAGATTTTGCTGCTCAGCCCACCTCTCCTCTACCCATTCTCTCACTCCCAGCAGAAGCTTCATGCTAACACATGGTCCTACTGATGTTATTCCCTCTCTCAAAACCTCAAGATGGTTTCCCATTTTCTGCAGAACAAACTTCTAGAACCCTCTGCCTCTCCACCCCTCTATGGAGCCTACACTTCAGCCAGCTTTCCAGGAAGCGCTGTATCCCAGGACTGCACAGCCCCCTTTTATGTCGAAGTCTTCCGCACTCCACCTTCTCACTGCCTGGAAAGCCATTCTTCTGCTCTGTGTATGACATCTTAGACATTTACCCAAGTAAAATTCCAGGAATGGTTGAGTCCGAATCCATCCACTCCATCTGAACTTCAGTTCACACTGTTGTTACATTACTCATCAGAGAAACCCTAGCTTGTGAATGGGTCATGTCTCTCTCCAAACTGGTATTTCTTCAAAGAACGGAGTCTATTTTGATTCATCTTCACATCTCCCTCACATCTATCATGGCTCCTTACACATAGGTAGGTACCTCTCAAATATTTAGTGAAAAAAATACCTTCAAGTGAATCATTTTTAAGTAAGGATGATTAGATTATTTCATTATGGCATTAGGATTACCCCATAATGAATATACCTTGAATCAAACTATAATTTTCTTCTCCAGGTCTTTCTTAAAAGATATCTGGCATCCTCTGATAGGTTTCCATTACTGTAATAAAATACCTGAGATATAGCAATTTGTAAGAATGGAAAGTTTATCTTGGCTCACAGTTTTAGTTCATAGTGACTTGGCCCCACCTCTTTGGGACTGTGGTGGCACAATACATCATGGCAGGACTGTGTACAGGCTGAGGGTTTTTACTTCATGGTGTCTAGAAAACAGAGTTAGGAAGAGGCTGGAGTTCCAATATCCCCTTCAAGAGCATACTTCCAATGACCTCGCTTCCTTACATGAGTGCATACCTCTTTTATTTATTTTTTTAATTTATTTTTTGAGTGCATACCTCTTAAAGGTTTCATCACCTTTCAACAGGGCTACAGGATGGTGACCAAGTCTCTAACACATGGACTTTTGGAATACATCTCAGATCCAAACTATAGCCCATGCCCACTTTCTATCCATTGTTTCTAACAGTTAACCCCAGGAGACCATGTGATTTCTAGTTTCTCATTTTAATATCAGTTTAAAGACTGTTTCCCATTGCTGACAGGATATTTTCATTTTATACTACCTCAGACAAACTAAAGCTTGAAACCAAAATAAAATTGGGGCGGCCCATATACTCAGTCTACCATTCCCAATTTTTAAGAACATAAGCACTGGGACCACATTCAAAAGGAAAAACTCTCCCTCCAGCTCAACTGACCCACCTAGGAGAAGGCAGAAGCCTTAGTAGCACCCAATCCCTCAGCTTTTGCCCCAACTGCCTCCACAAATCATGCCAAGATTCTACAGTCCAGGAAAGCTGCTGAGGGCTCACAGACTCTGATATTACTCTAAGTTAAAAAAAAAAAAAAAAAAAAAGTCAATGTGTAAATTAATACATACATTAATACATACACAATTTATTCTATTTTTTATTCAGTAGTGACACACACAGTTTTATATGGTAAATGCAAAATACTGACCATAGTTGAAGGAATCCTATCTTTAAAGCTCAACCCAATGGCCACTTCCTTCCTAAAGTTTTCTCCAATTGTCCCAGCTCAAAATTTCCTCTTTTCCTGGTCCTTCTTTACTGCACCTTAACACCTAAAAGGCACATTTGTGTCCTACGGGTGTCTGGCATACTACCAGGCAAAGGTCACAAACTGGCCAAAAATCTTTAGTAAACATAATCTCTTATTAAAAAAAAAAAAAGCCAATAAAAGAGCCCCAAAATAGCTATGTAGAGTAATTTTATTTTCTTATTTCCCTGAATACAATGAGCGTATGATCATCAATGGGGTACATATGGTACCATTCCACAGAACTCACTCAACTAATGTTTAAGTCATTGGTTCTATGTGCCCAGCATGCATCAAAGCACCAGGGACAGGGGAGTGAACTAACAGACAATGGGGCTTCCTGATACACATCTCTTCCTTCCCTCTGCCGTTCCACATACCTGGCCCACCCACTGCTCTTCCCTCCACACTTCTTTCTGCCTCACCTTCCTTCCTTCAGTAGTAGCGAACACCTATCGTGACCTACCTTCAAAGCGTAAGCCAAAGCTATGAGTTTGAAAAAGTCTCAACAGCAAAGACAGACACTTTTGAGCCCCAGGATGCCTACAAAGGTTTCTGCATTACTCATCATTTACTTAGTAGCAACTACTGATAAGAGCTACAGGCATGGGTAGCAGCCCTACCATTTAAAGAGCCATCATGGAGCCAATAATTCAAGATATGACTTTACTGCCTATAAAGCACTTTTCCATGTTGTTGTGGGGTTTTCATAATCACCCTGAAAGATAGGCATTATCTCTTTCTTACAAATGAGGAAACCAGAAGTCAAGTGAGGGAAAGGACGGCCCATGGCTACGCCTGGGTCAGCAGCAAAGCCGGGGTTGGATCTGAGGCCCTTCAGCACCACAGCCTGCTGCTGCACCGGTCCAAACCAGTACTCACCAACATACCAAGGATGGGTCTTCTGAGTGGCTTCAGAATTACTTCTTTTAAAAACACAACTTGATTAAATGTGATTTCCTCTAAAGTTCATCTTTATTTGCTGCCTTGAACCCTAAGACACATGAGGACACTATGAAGAACAGCTCTTGAAGTATTAGTAATTCACAGAATGCCATTTATAAAATCAGTTGACAAAGGCTAAAAGAAATTGTTTGATTTTTTAAATTTGTTCTAATTAGTTATACATGACAGAATACATTTATGCATTTTGGTAAATCATACATAAATGGAGTATAATTTCTCATTTTTCTGATTGTACATGTTGTAGGACCACATTGGTCATGCAGTCATACATGTACATGAGGTAATAATGTCTGTTTCACTCTGCTATCCTTCCTACCTCCATACCCTTCCCCTCCCTTCATTATTTTAAAGCAAATACATTCTATAGAAATCACATGAGAGGGCTTATTTAGAGGTTTAAGGAGCAGAATCAAAGTGAGTTGGTAAAGAAGGTTTGGAAGTAGAAGTGAGATGGAAGGAAATCTGAGTCTGTTTCTCAAAGAACATCCACCAAGTTCAATGTAAAAAGAGCAAAGATCTACCTCCTTTGATAAAGAGTTGACATGGCCACTGCTTAATCTCCCCTACTCTCCACCTGCTCCCTTCCCACAGGAACACCAAGGCCACCAGATCCTTTGAATTAAAATTCATTCATTTGTTCAAACAGTCAAATGGTTGCTTGGTGCCAGTCTGGTCCAGGGGCTGAACACAGTATGTTCCTCATGGGGTTTTATTATAGTTAAACAATTAAAAGTTTGGCATAATTATAAGATGCTTGGATTTGGGGGATATAATAGACAGACAGTTGGAAAGAATCAGCAAAAACAGGGCTGGGAATCCAGTTTCATAAAATGGTGTCATTTAGAGTATATCCTCTTCAGGAAAAGCAGAAGATTGAGAATATGATGGAATCATCCATGCAGAGAAATATACCCACCATTTAGTATTTTAAGTACACACTGTTATTCTGTGTGATGCAAAATTTCTACAAAGAATCCTAAATATCTTTGGGTTTGTAATTCACTACGGTTGTGTACTAAACCATTTTCTATGAGTTGGGAACTGCTTTACCTGGAAGGGAATAGGTAAATGGATATGTCCCCAGTCTCAGGGCTTACAGAATAGTTACTGGGGATATAGCTCAGTTGGTAGAGTGCTTGCCTCACATGCACAAGGCCCTAAATTCAATCCCCAGCACCACAAAAAAAATAAAAATAATAATAGTTACTGGAGATGGCATTTATACCCCAAAGAAGACACAAGAAGCAAGAGATTTGACACTAACACTAAAAGTGGGGGCAAGGTAGGAGGAGTGGGATACAAAAATGAGAGAACCAAAAGTTCAAGATTTTTAAGAAAGTTGATACACTCAAGTAAACTTGATCCATGTTATATTCTGGCTTCATACCAGCTTCCTGAAGTATTTCACAGCTACTTAAATTTAAAAGGGCCCTATGATCAAACTTCCCTAAATTGAATTTTCTTTTGAAAAATAGGAAAAATTGAGGTTGAAGTTGTTAGCAACCTGACACATGTTCACAGGTACTCTAAAGGATACGAAACAATGATGGCAGTGCTAAACCATGTGTTAGAAACAGGCTTCCTCAAGTCACTGAAAAAACTCAGTGCATGGCCTCGAGTCTCATCCATTTCTGAATCCTTACCAAGGGCCAAGGAAATAGTAGGTGCTCAGAGTAAATGCTGCTTAACAGTGGTGCTCGCCTTTCGGTCGAAGATAAACTATGTCCTTCCAAGTCTGATCCTACCAAGCCCACTGCCCTGATGGAACATGGCCATCTTCTCCAGTACTAAGGGAAGGTGAGCTTTATTTAAAGGTGGCCCTCCACACCATTCCTGGTATGTCTTTTCCATCACAAATAGCTAAGAACGTTTTCTGAGGTTGTAAATGAACACACAACCCCAGGAGCTATTCAGGTTAGACAAGGCTGTAAAGGGCTATGGTCACTCACTTGAATAAGAAAAGACCTAAAACTTCAAGTTCATCATGAGGATATTTTTCCAGGTGAGGAAATAAGGGCAGCCGATACTGAAGCTACATGTTTACCAACAAGAGTTAGATCCCAGATTGACCAGTAGTTCTTCCTCTCCCTGTTCCAGTGAGGTCACTGAAGCCCAGAAGAGTTAAGAAGCTCCTGTGTCACAACTATTCAGGAATGTGGGGAAATAGACCTTATGGAACTGATCCTTTTCTACAAATGTGCTTTCAAGGAACACGGTATTAAGTTCTACGCAGGGCATAGGGTTCTGGGATCCCACTTACAGATAAGAAACTCAAAACTTTTCCCCCAAGAATATGAATATCACATGTGAGCACCTGGTGCTGTTTGTATCAACCCTGGAAGGCAAAACCCAGGACACGTTTTCAGAACAGGACTTCATTTCTAATTCTCACCAACAAAAGGAAAATTCACTTTTGCCCACTATGCACATTTGAACAAGAATGTCTAGCTTTGTTTTTCATGATCTAGAAACCCAAAACAGACCATGGTGATGTTAAGGTTCATACACAGAGATTGGCCAGCTGCAGACTGAGATGGGAGGAAACAGGTCTGTCTAGACCTTTATTCCATTTGGGAGAAGAATTAAAAGCAGTGATTCCTAGATTTGGGATTTCTCAAACAATTATAATTTCAAGAAACATTTTGGGAACCAAGAAAGCACAGGGAAAATTCCACTTGCCCACTGCCTGCTCCTACACAGACACCCTGTCATCCCCGCCCCACACAGCCTCCAGAGGGAAGAATAGAGTGTTAAGTTTCCACAGCCAATTTTAAAGTTTTAACTTCAACAACAGAAGGTAATTTTAAAACCTTCAGTCTCTATAAGCTGCTACTATTTTTAAAAGAAGGGAAAGGAACTCAGATCATCTTTACTGGAGTATAAACTTACTTAAGATGGTCAGTGAAAAATGCCCCAAATTATTTAGAACTAGTCTTAAAATGAGTCTCCCTGTTCTCTATAAATAATGAATACTTTAAAGACCCAAATGTTTACCTAAACTTTAATACCCCACAGGAATAATGATACTTTACAACCCATTAAACAGACTTAGTAAGTTAAATAACCACAGTCCTCTGGATTGTTCCCAAGGAGTAGCAAGTGGGCTGGGGGTGTCGCTCAGTGGTAGAGTGCTTACCTAGCAGGTGTGCACCCCTGGATTCCATCCCCAGTCCTACCCAAAAAAAAAAAACAAAAAAAACACACCAAAGACTAAAACAAACAAACAAAAAAACAACAAACTGTCTCCAAGGAGTACCAAGTTACTGGTAACATCTTGTCCTTCTCTTAACAACTACCCACAAAAGGTAAACTATCAGAGGATATTCCTACAAAGCTGGAAGTTTTAGAAAACAATAGAATAGTCTTAGATGATTTTTTTCTTTGACTATTAGAAGAAAAGAAAAATAAATCACCAATGGCTCAAATGTAAGTACAAAGTAACTTCTTGGTTATGACTAGTATTTTTTTCCCCTGTATATGCTTTAGAGTCCACATGTCATATTTCTCTAATCAATGTAAGCTCTTTGTGATGTGTACATGAAAAATAGCAGACACAGTTAGGTGGTGTATTATTCCTATAATCCCAGCTCCCTGAGAGGCTGAGACAGGAATTCCAAGTTTGATACCAGTCTGAGTAACTTAATGATATATGTAAAAATGACTGTGTATATTGCTTAGTGGTAGAGCACTTGCCTAGCACAAGTGAGGCCCTGAACTCTGGGTTCAATTCCCACTGTTGTGTGTGTCTGTCTCTGACTCTGTTTCTCTTTCTCACACACACACAAACACAGTAACAGATGGAAAGGATTAGCAGTGAGCTCTTTGTAAGTACTATTATTTTTTATATATTATCTCTTAGTCCATGCATCACTCTTAAGATAGGATTGCATTCTCCATTTGTCTGATAAGAAACAAGAGATAAGAGATGTCAAGTAATGTAGGCTTAGATCACTCTAAGATCATAAAGACAGTTAAATGGCAGAATTGGGATTTGAAACAACACTGATTCCAAGTTCATGATTTTTCCACAAACTTTCCCAAATACTCTATATCATTGACATATTCCTTAGAGATATCTATTATCAGAAATCACAAAAGCTGGGCATGGTAACACATGCCTGTAATCCTAGCCACTCAGATGAGATAGGAAGATCACAAGAGTTCAGGTATAGCCTGGGCAACAAGGTGAAATCCTCCCCCCCCCCCACCATCTCAGGAAAAAGAAAATAGCAATAGTTCAAATTTGTTTTAATATTCACTTATAGAAAAACAATATATAATGACAGAGAATCTTTAATGCCAAGTCTAACAAAAAAGGTGACTTTCATGCATCTAATTGATCTATTGGAACTGCTAGAAAAGGACCACTGTCACTCAAAATGTACAATGAACCTTTAGTCAGCCTCCTACCAAAAAAAAAAAAAAGGTTCAAAGGCAGCAGAGAGAAAATGATCAGAAGATGACTAATACTATGATGCTCTACTAGAAGCCACAACTGTCTGAATAGATAGCTCAGGTATGATAAACTAAAGAAAGAACAGGTGTGGGGATGAGAGAAATGGAGGGAATGGAAAGGACCTAATGGGGAATAAAGAGAAGGCAGCAATAAGCCTGTATGACAAGAAATGTTATATGTCTAAATTAGAGAGCGGAAGAAAAACATGGTGATGCTTTGCCTGGGCAGGATTTGGCAATAGAATTAACAGGATGAAGAGATGGTACGGGGGAAGAAAGAGGAAGCCAAGTAGCAGCCAACTCATTTTGTGACTTCAAATAGTGGAGGTGGAAACTGCACATGGCTTAGCTCCAGAAAGTCACCCAATATGCCAATTTAAATAAAGACGAGTTTGTAGCATTAAGGGGGAGGGAGGAAAGATGGATGCTTCCCCTGTTCTAGCAATATACTAAGGAGCTACGCTGAAACTTATATCTGATAGAGTTTAATGTAATAGACTCAATTATGAGGCTATGATGTAGAACAGAAGGGTACTATTAATACAAGCATATGCAGTTTATTAGTGAGTGTGAATTAACACAATTCAGGACAATCAATTTAAAAAAATGTTGCCAAAAACTCAGCTCTGAAATGGGTCACACTATTCAAATAGGGATGTGTTGACAATACAGTCATGGATCAAGAATACATTTCAATATGATTATATTCTAGACCAAAGTAGATCAGGCTAGTTCTCATGAGCAAGAAGCATCTCTGGTTTTAAGTAGATCATGAAAATTAGCACCGGTCCACATGTTTAGGGTTTGTAAGAGATTGGACTTGTGAGAAGTCATAAAACACTGCATATGGTGCCAACATCAAGCAGCAGGACTTGAACCAAACATGCCGAGTTCTTTGGTTTCATCAAAGTCACATAGATGTATAAAGTGCTCCACCACAAATGACTTCATATGCCTAAGCCATCACCGGACGGATGGAAAGTACTTGTGCCTCTACTTGCCCAAAATGAAAATGTGTTAAGTGCATTGCCCAAGGTCCCAGGCCTAGTAGATTGCAGGAGCTGGTTTGAATTTAAAACTTCTCTTGGCTTTTGTTTACTTTCCGCTGGCCTTTGTGTTTTGTAGTTCCCCTATTATATTACAGCAAACATATTTTTATTCTTCTCATTCATCAGCATGGGGAGCAGAAGGAATTGGAATGGCTGATGAGGGAAGGGAGTAGAATTGGCAAGAGTAGGTGAGGCTCACATGGAGTTTGCAGGCTGAAGAGAATGTATACAACCCATGACTTTGTAAACTACTTGGAAAGTGTACAGAATACACTAAGAACACTCTCTCATGGGAAAGAATTTACCTCACTTGGGCAAAAAAGCTGCAAACAGTTTGGTTTTGGCTCACGTGCTTCTTCTCCTAACATGCAATACCACTACCCTCAGAAAGCAAATGGTCCCGAGTTTAGGAAAATGGATATTCTTATGAACAGAAGACACACATGAAGGTGTTCAGAGACTCTGATACTTTGGTCAAAGTTCAGAGAACTTCATACAATACCTGGAACAGCAACCACATTAAGTATCATTCACGCTGTTCTGGCCCAGACTTACAGTCTCAAGACCTCGCTGATCTCCTTCAGGCAATTCTTGGCTGGGGGCTGGACCGTGGTACTGTGTGTAAATGCCCTAGCACCACATGTCTACCACAGACAGGAGGAGAGGGCCAAGTTTTCTCTTGTATCAGCCACTAGTTCCTTAGAGGATTTGAACACAATTTCAGAATTAAGTCATTATTTCTACTCCAGACGTGAGAGTCCTGCCAGCATGTGTGCAGCAGTAGTATCACAATTATGGAGCCAAGCAAGAATAGAAATTTCTTCTTGTTATTGATGGTCCACTAGGTGCAAAATGCTGGCAGAGAAGTATGGAGATGCAGAATCCTAAAATGTATTCCAAGTGCCTTATAATTAATATCAATCAACACAACAACAGACTGTGTTTCTTTTGGTTTGTGGCAAAGTTTCTAACTTAAGCCATTAGAGAACACTTCAGAAATAGAGAGAAGGAGCAGGGTGGGAGGACTTTGTGACCCAGTAGTTTACACTCTAGCAGAAGAAAGAGCACTTAACATTGGAGATAAGTTATAAAGCCCCTTTGGGAAAAGTACAAACTAATTACAGTAAAAGAACAGAAAAGCTGATGTGTGGCAGGCAGGGCAGGTAGTGATTGTTCAATGATGAGAGGAAAAATAATAAATGGTATACATACTTCAAGATGCACTTTTGTTCCTGGTGTTTGGTTCTATTCCTCAGATTTCAAAATCTGTTTTGTGAAATTACCTAAAGTAGGTCATTCTTCCCCAGCCCTCCCCCAAATCTCTAAGTTTCCTGAGGACAGGAGCAGGGAGATCATGTAGGATGTTTTGCAGCTGTTTCCAAGCAGGGTAGGTGAGAGAAGTGCAGGTACAAGAGGACAGTGACAAGACCAGGTGGCAGCTCAAAATCAGGGAGCTGGGCAGCATGTTAGTCTACTGGTAAAAGTTTATTAATCTGCATTTTGTTACTGTGACAAACACTTGAGCCTCAGAAAACAACTTCGAGTAGGAAAGGTTTCTTTCAGCTCCTGGTTTCAGAGGATTCAGTCCATGGTCAACTGTTCCACTGCTTTGGGCCCATCATGAGGCAGAACATCACAGTGGAAGGGTGGAGGAAAACTACTCAACTCATGGAAGCTGGGAAGTGGGAAGGGAAAGAGAGAGAGAGAGGGGTTGGGAAAGGATCAAGAAAAAGATTAACCTTCTGGGACATGCCCCAGTGACCAGTGACCTACTTCTTCAAACGAGGTCCCAGGAATCCATTCAAATTATTAATCCATCAAATGAATCAATCCACTGATAAGGTTAGAGCCCTCATGATCCAATCATTTTCTAAAAGCCTCATCTCTGGACATTGCTGCATTGGGGACCAATCAGATCCAAACCACAGATCTTGCAACATAGTTAACTTGGCACATCTAATAACAAACCTCACTGCATCAGAAGCATTCAGTTCACTGGATATCAACTGTTAAGTCGGTGGTAAGTTACCATAGTCACTATTAATTTATATATTCAATGCACGGTCTCCATTACCTGTTCACCAATATTCAAAGTCCACGTGGATCTACTTTCCCTGGCAACATGCTTAGAGTTGTATCCATGGAAAAGTAGAAGCTAAAGAAAATGGCCCTAGATCTGGACTTCAAAATCCTTGGTTCCTAGTCTCTCACCTAATGCTCCATCCACTGCCACCCTCATCGCCTTTACCTGCAGAGAGTCTCAAGTCTCAAGAGTGTCTCACCAGACACTTTTCTGTCTTCTTTTTTTTTTTTGTGGTGCTGGGGATTGAACCCAGGGCCTTGTGCTTGCGAGGCAAGCACTCTACCAACTGAGCTATCTCCCCAGCCCTCACTTTTCTGTCTTCTAAGCTAGATTCCTCAGCAGTGGTCTTGGGCCACTCCAGACTTTCCCCCAACCTGACTTCCTTCCCTCTTGATATCAGGCCAGGGAGAAGTAGAGGTACTTAGGAGAAGATGAAGGGCAGAGAGATGGGATCCAGTAAGCAAAGAAAAATTTGTAGAAACCTTGTAACATGAATGAGTAAAGAGAGGAGTCAGTGGAGGTGCTAATAGAAATAATTGGTGAGGCTTTGACTTGACATCCACATTTCCACAGCCAGCACCAGTCCTTCTCTATGAACAGTTGCTTCTGGTACCAGTATTATCATATTTAACTCACAATATCAATATTAAACCCATTTTATATATGTAGAAAGAGACTTGAGAAAGTTCAATCACGTGTTCAAGATTACAGCTGACACAAAACATGTGGCTTGGAGTAGTCTCACTCGTAACTGCCACACTACCTTTAGGAGATGCAAACCTAAAGGCAGTTTTATGGGCCCTCTTGTGACCTCCACAGACTCCCAGCTTTCCAAACAGGATTCTTGAGCTTTCCACAAAAAAATAACCTTAAATGCAGGAGAGAGTCAACAGGGGAAAAGAACTAGGGGTGAAGAGGAGTATCTGTGGGCACAGCTCAAAGAACAATTAGCATAAATATCTTATGTCAGGGTCACCCTTAAAAATACCATTCACTTTATACTTTACTCCACAGCTGCTCAATGTTTCACTATTTAATACATTAGGGGTTTCCACCCACAACCTAATAAAATTGGCATTTCAAGATGATGTGCCATGTGTACCTGTGGGCTACACGGATGGGCCTGCATGCCACCAGCACCTGGCTTAACAGCACAGATGAGCAGCTTCATCTTTGGACAACTGGGCTCTGACCTGGTTCGGCTCACACTGTGCTGCACATGTGGAAGCAGTTTAGTGAACCCAGCTGAGAGAGAGCATTTCCAGGAAGATCTCATTCCATCCATCTGACCCACATCCTCCATCCACAGGGCTCTCCAGAAACTTCTCAGGAATGGATGTGACCCTCTTCATGTGCACCACCCTCAGGATCCACAGAAGCTAGCTGTGTTCACAGAGTGGGTAGCAGATCAAGAGGGGAAAATGCAGGTCAAAGAAGATCTTTCTCATTCCATTCTTTTTTTAATTTTTTAATTTTTTTTTAGTTGTCAATGGATCTTTATTTATTTTTAATGTGGTGCTGAGAATCGAACCCAGTGCCTCACACAAGTTAGTCAAGCACTCTACCACTGAGTTACAACCCAGGCCTCTCTTTGTCTTTTTTAGGGATAGGCTCATCTCATGATAGAAAGTGTTTTCTTCTTTCAAGTTTTAGAATGTACTTGGAAGGTAAGATTATTCCAATTTGGTTGAAAACACCGAACAAATCCATTCTTCACATATTTCAGCACATAAACCACAAAGTTATTCAGTGTAAATAATATTTTTTTTCTTTTTTTGGTACTAAGGACTGATCCCAGGGAAACTTTACCACTGAGCTACATCCCCAGCACTTCTTATTTTTTATTTTGAGATGGGGTCTAAGTTGCTGAGACGAGTCTCAAACCTGACTCCTGCCTCAGCCAGGATTATAGCTGTGTACCACCATGCCTGGCTATAAATAAATATTTTGTGGCAAATCTATTACTTATGACTTGCCTTTCTCCTTAAAAGGAGAGAGCAGTGGGCATGGGGGAGGAGGTCAGTTCAGGAAGAGATTTTTGGTACAAGATGAGTTGGTAAACATCAATTAACCAGTTAACTAGAAGATTTCCCAGACCTTTTCTACTCAAAATAATTTACTTTGCCCTCTTTCTTCTTCTTCTTCTTCTTTTTCTTCTTCTTCTTCTTTTTGGGGGGAGGGTGTTGATATTTTTAAAAATTTATTCTAATTTGCTGTACGTGACAGTAGAAATCATTTATACGTTTTGATCAATCATACATAAAGGGAGTCTAATCTCTCATTTTTCTGATTATACATTTTTTTTTTTTTTTTTTTTTTTTTTGCCGTACTGAGGATCAAACTCAGGGCCTTGTGCTTGCAAGGCAAGCACTCTACCAGCTGAGCTAACTCCCCAGCCCTGATTATACATATTGTAGGATCACATCAGTCATGCAGTCATCTATGCACATGAAAAAAGATAAGGCAACAATCTAGAAGATATTGAACATTATGAGGTTATTGGTTGTTGATAAACTCAAACATTTCTACATGTAAAATCACTTACATTAAAAAAACAATAAGTAACAAGCATTGGTAATAATAGAGAGAAACTGGAACCCTGTGCATTTCTGGTAGAATTGAAAAATGGCACAATCCCTGTGGACAGTACGGCAACTCCTCAAAAGTTACACATAAACAAGATCCAACAACTCTGCTTCTGGGTATAGACCCCAAAAAGAATTGAAAGCAGGGGCTCCAATGGATATTTGTGCAATCATGTTATAGCAGCATTATTCATAATAGCCAAAAGGAGGAAGCAACACAAAAGCCTGCGGATGGATAAACAGATACACAAAATGTGCTACATACACACAATATCATTTAGGCTTAAAAAGAAAGAAATTCTGAAACATACTACATCATGGATGAACCTTGAGGGCATTATTCTAAATGAAATAAGCCAACCACATAAAGACAAAACTGTGATTTCACTTACACAAGAAGGTATTTAGAGTAGTTAAAAACATAGAAAGGCCGGACGCGGTGGGGCGTGCTTGTCATCCCAGCAGCTGAGGGAGGAGGATCCCAAGTTTGAAGCCAGCCTCAGTAACTTAGTGAGGCCCTAAGCAACTTAGCAAGACCTGTCTTAATATACAAAATAAAAAAGGACTGGGGATGTTGCTCAGTGGTTAAGCACCCCTGGGTTCAATTCTTGGTACCAAAAACAAAACAAAAACATAGAAAGTAGAATGGAGGTAGTTGGGGGCAAAGGGTAGGGAGGCTGGGGAATCAGTGTTAGTTGCACAAATATATGATGGTACTTAATGCCACAGAGTTATATATTTAAAAATAGCTAGAGTGGTAAATCTTATGTTATATATATGTTATCATAATTTAAGTATGCTTATATAGCACTTTGTCAAACAATGTTCTAACTTCTTTGCCAATATAATTTAGTTGATTTTCTCAAGAGCCCTATGAGGTGGTTCTATTGTTAGTATCATCTTCTTCACTATGATCCTGTCCAGTGACACACAGCTGGCAAGTGGCAGAGGCAAGATGTGAACACAGGCATTCGGCTCCCATCATCTTATCCTTAACCAGCCTGCTCTAACCATTTCACCAGAAGCAGAACAACAGATCTTGTTGCTCCCACACCATTGGGAGACTGCTCAAACCTCAATGTGATGTATTCAGCAATATCCAGAGGGGCCACCACACAGAGACATCTTGTAACAAATTCAGCCTCTTTAACCAATTTCACAGGACCAGAGACTATCAAAGTGGAAATTATATCTTTCTGGTCTAATTCTCTTTTCAAGACAGAACTATTGCTATACTACCCCAAGAAGATATAAGTGTGCCTTCCTACATTTTGTATATTTATATCTTGTGATATTTCCAAAATTACACAGAATCCATGGTTTCTGGAACCCAGTCCCAGGAGGCCATAGAATGTAGATTCTAGATCTGGCAGGAACCACCTTGACCAAGTCTTTTTCATTGCCAAGTGGATATAATTTTAAATCATCTTCTTGTAACCAGTATTCACGGCCTAAAATTCCCTTAGCATATGCAGGAATATTTTCAAAAATTTAAAATGCTGTTCTCAAAATTATAACCACTTAGAAGGTTAAAAAGATCTAAATAAAATGCTTAACTGACAGTTCAATAATGATCACCTGTACATCTCAAACCCTGCTCCTTAAAGTCTAATCAGTCCCTCACACACTGATACTCATCTAGCCAAAAGACAATGAGGAAACAGTCAACGATACACCTAGTATTTCACTTCTGCTCAAATAAAATGCCTTTCCCTTCTTGTGCACATTCTACACACCTCTCCCAAGGTCAAACTAGGACAAGAATAAAAAAGACCAGACAAGTAAAACTACAGTAAAAAATATGAACCCCTCTGGAATGGGGCTGCAACTTCTCTGTCTTGTTTTCAGTACTTTTTTTAATACTTTTTATTTTATAGTATTTCATAGTATTTGTTAAAAAGAAGGGAATTTAAGTATCATCTATTGTCCCAGTAATATCCTTTACAGCTTTCTCTTTATCCCTTCAACTGTCATGTACTCTAGCCTCCTTTAATAAGGAACTACTGTCAGCATTTCTCTTTCTTGATCTTATGTTTTTAAGGATTACCAGCCAGTGATTTTGTCATAGAATGTCTATCAATTTCGATTTGTCTGATGTCTGCTCATAAGGGCACACCAAAGTTTTTCATTTAATTGGAAAGATAGGAAAAGAAGTACAAATTTTTCTTGTGAAAAATATATTAAGAAACAGAGTAAATATGTTATCAACGAAGGCTTTGTAGCCCAATCTTCCTTTTTATATCGTTCTTCACCTTTTCCATGGGCTCAGACAACTCCTGTGAATGTCTCACCTAGAGGTTGGGGGAGGGGGAACAGTCACACGGAAAAGAATTCCACTATCTCATCTATGAGCAATTCAGACTTTGGGTCCCAGTTCCTTGCTAGGTCCAAGGTCCTTCTTTCAATAGCTATTCCTTAGTCAGTCAGTGGTTTTGTTTTTGTTTTTACTTCCTAACACCCATTTTGCAGGCAGAAGAGCCCTTCCTGGTTCCTGGCATTACCGCAGGGAGAGCTGAGAGACATTTCCCACTCCTCGTAGGCCTGAACTTCATCCCACGTGTGCCATGTTCTGCTGCAGCTCCTACTCACGCCTGGGCTTTGAATGCCCTCTTTATTGATGGCACATAAGGCTGTCTCATTTTTGCTTTCCTCAGCAAGGCAGTTTCTTTAGTGTTGATATCTTCAACACATCTGACGCAAGAGGAATGCTTGTCCACAACAGTTCAGTCCACCGAGTTAAATACAGGTAGGGAAGAAACAGGTACAGACAACACTCTGCAAGTTGAAGACGAAGAGACAAATGGCAAAGGGTACCAGACACAGAATCCTAAATGCTGACTCAATAGGAAGCAGCATTATTAGGCTTCTATCTTCTCTCACCTGCATGCTCACTTTCCCACCAGATGTTTAATTCTTTTTTTCTCCTTTGATTCTTTTTTTTTTTTTTTTTTGGGGGGAGGGTTGTGGGAAAGGTACCGGGGATTGAACTAAGGAGCACTCCACCACTGAGCCATACCCCCAGCTCTATTTTGCATTTTATTTAGAGACAGGGTCTCACTGAGTTGCTTAGTGCCTCACTTTTGCTGAGGATAGCTTTGAACTTGGGATCCTCTGTCTCAGCCTCCCAAGCTGCTGCTTTCCTTGATTATTTTTCTCATATTCCATGGCAGATGCAATCTCTTAAAAAGTAGATGCTTTAGGGGAAAAATACTGATACTTTAGGGAGTTAATGTCTGTATTTTTTCCCAGGAAAGGAAGGAGTTCACCAAAATGTGATAGACACGACCTACAGAGGAAAAAGATTACCCAGAGGGAGGGGTGTCCCAGACTGTGGGGATGAGAAAAGAAATAAAATCACATGCTAGCCACTACTGAGCACTTACAGTGGTGCTAGACTCTCTTTTAAGGCTTTATACATCTAACTTAATCCTCACAAAACTGTGTGCAGTAGGTGCTATTGTTTCCACTTGTTAAATGAGGAACCAAAGCACAGCATCCAAGGACACTGAGTGATCATTTGCAGGACTTGGATTGGTATACTGACAGCAGTTCGGCTCCTAGACCCAGCTCTTAACCATCAGCCTATGTTGCCATGAGCTCTTATGGTCTCAAGCACTGTCATCCTAGCTAGCCTGGAGTTCCTCTGCAGGTCAGGGAAATAAATACCCTGTCAGGATGCGCTGACGTGAGACTCAGGTAACTTGAGTAAGTTTTGGTATTTATGAGTTAAGAGATCACATGCAGAAGTAATATTCTGTCTTTCAAAGTAGCCCCTCAGGCAGCCCCCCGTGTCCATTTCAGTACAGAGCTCATGTTTGGATTCCTCTTTTGGAATACCTTCAACACAATTATGCCTTCTCTCTCCGCCACCCCAAACCCATATATGGGAGGGGCAGTGGTCACTGATACTGGGAATTGAACCCAGGGGCACTCTACTACTGAGCTACATCCACAGTCCTTTAAAATTTATTTCGAGATAGAGTCTCACAAAATAGTCCAGGCTGATCTTGAACTTGCAACCTTCCTGCGTCAGTCTCCAGAGTTGGTGGGATTCCAGGTGTGTGCCACAGTACTCATCTTACGTGTTTCCTTTAAATACCCTCAAAGATGAATCAGGCATTTACAAATAATCAGTAGTTCATTTGAACCAAACCTAGAAAACAAGGTAGCAAACTAAAGGTTTGATTACTTTTGTTATATTATTTTGTCCTTCCTAGCTTATAAAATAATTCTGATGGCAATTCCAAAAGACAGTAACAAAAAACTCCTAACTACAGGAATTGATGGGAAGGTTGTTGTTTACTTAAATGTTTAAGAGCTAGTTTGTTTTTACCCTCACAACTTCACAGTCCTACCCAACAGGTAAGACACTGTTCCCTCAGTTGTCTCCTCAATTTGAAAATGACTGAGAATTCACTGAATGTGACGGGCAAATACTAAAGCATTGAGGTTAAAAATCAGGCTTTGACATAAAATACCCTGGAGCCAGGCACAGTGGCGAATGCCTGTAATACCAGCAGCTTGAGAGGCTGAGGCAGGACGATTGCAAGTTCAAAACCATTCTCGGCAACTTAGCGAGACCCTGTCTCAAAATAAAAAAATAAAAAGGGCTGGGGATGTGGCTCAGTAGTTAAGCACCCTGAGTTCAATCCCTGGTGGCAAAAACAAAACAAAAAAAACCACAACCTGGAGTCTTATCCCAGTTCTGATGTCCACCAAACTCTTAAGCCTCAACTTCCTTATTCGTAAAATGGGATACTATCTAAAGAGGCAAGGTCCAGGCAGGAAAGAAATGGTAGTCCAAAAGGCTCACTGAAAACTACAAAGGTGTGAACAAGGGAAACTGCCAAGGACTGTGGGTACTTGGGAGTCAGCATCTGCAGAGCCACTGCCTTCCCCAGGTCTGAAAAGGAAGGAAGGGGGAACAAGTCGCCAAAATCCAGCAAGAATTCAGTGGTTAACAACAGCTGCAGGAGAAAGGGTCCCCTACAGGAGGAGTCCAGGCTTTTAGCAGAGGAACCCAGCACCACCTCCCCCCAGCCTCAGGAAGAGGGAGTAGAGAATATAAATACCCTAATTTATCTCTCAAAAGCCAGGAGATCTGAAATTGCTTTCTCTCAGGACATAGAGCATTGCAGGTCAGAAGGGCAAATAGAATCACCATCCTGAGGTCTTTCTCAAAGATGTCGTGAGCTGATCCTCAAAACTATTTATTTTATGTTTCTGTCTATCCTATTAAAATGATAAATTCCCTAAGAGCAGGAAGTATTCAGCTAATTCAGTGCTGGGCCCAAACACAGTTCAGTCCCTGGCACAGGGTAAGCTACTCTTACAAGCTCTTATTATGATGCTATTTTAAATAATGTAATCATGTGAAAATAAGATATGATTGGGTTGCTATACAACACAGGAAAGAAGTAGAGAGCTGGTACCTTTAAAATACAGATGTGGGTCTCCATCCCACCTTCCACAACCTTCATTAGCTCAAGGAGTATGTGATGCTCAAAAAAACCCACCTCCAGAACATTAGCTTGGGAATACAACACCAGTTTGATTTTGACTAAAGCCATAAATCTTTTCCAGTGCCAATGAATCCCCCCAATCTGATTATATGAATACAGTTAATTCCATTTGGGAGATAATGCAAGTTTATATGGTTCAATCCAACATGAATATGTCTGCTCTTAACTTCTACCAAAGTCATTATAAAAAGACCATTTGGAATCACCACACATTCTGAAAACTTGCAGCCACTGAGAAAACTGGCTTAGGCAGTAAGACAAACCCAACAGCAAGACTTCCTAAATCTCTCAGGTAGCTACAGTGCATGTCGAAGAGATTACTGTCTACCTGTGCACATACCATTCCTACATACCTATATTTTATACTACACTTTATATTTACAAAGCAACCAAACTAACAATAAGAATTTATTTTTTATTTGTTGGTTTTAGTTATACATGACTGCAGAATCCATTTTGATATAATTATACAAGCAGGGAATATATCTTATCCTAGTTAGAATCCCATTCTTATAGATACACATGCTGGTGGGATTCACTGTGTTGTTTTCATATATGTACCTGGGAAAATTGTGTCAGATTCATTCCACTATCTTTCCTTTGCTTACCAGCTCCCTTCCCTCCATTCTCCATTGTCTAATCTACTACACTTCTATTCTTCCCCTCGCTGCCCTGCCCCCTTATTATGGATTAGCTTCCACATATCAGAGAAAATATTCAACCTTTGGTTTTTTGGGATTGGCTTACTTCATTTAGCAGGACAATCTCTAGATCTATCCATTTATAAGGAAATGCCATAAAGCCATTCTTTTTATGGCTGAGTAATACTCCACTGTGTGTATATATATATGCCACAATTTCTTATCCACTCACTAGTTGAAGGGCACCTACATTGGCTCCATAGCTTAGCTATTGTGAATTGAGATGCTATAAACAATGATGTGGTTATATCACTGTGTTATGCTGATTTAAAAATCTTTTGGATATATACTCAGGAGTGGGTAACTGGGTCAAATGGTGGTTCTATTACTACTTTTTTGAGGAATCTCTATACTGCTTTCCAGTGTGGCTGCAACAATTTGCAGTCCAATCAGCAATGTGTGAGTGTACCTTTTCCCCACATCCTCACCAACATTTGTTACTGTTTTTCTTTGTACCAGGGATAGAATCCAGGGGTGCTTAACCACTGAGCCACATCCCCAGCCCTCTTTTGTATTTTATTTAGAGACAGGGTCTCACTGAGTTGCTTAGGGCCTTGCTAAATTGCTGAGGCTGGCTTTGAACTCATAATCCTCCTGCCTTAGAACTCCCAAAGCGCTGGGATTACAGGCATGCGCCACAGCACCTGACTATAATTTGTATTCTTGATAATTGCCATTCTGACTAGAGTGAGATGGAATCTCTATGTAGTTTTAATGTTCACTTCTGACTTCCTTCATAAGACTCCTGAAGTACAAGAAATAAAATCAAGAGTCAATAAATGCAATGACATCAAACTAAAGCTTCCTCACAGCAAAGGAAACAATCAAGAGCATGAAGAAAGAGCCTACAGTATGGGAGAAAATCTTTGCCACCTGCACCTCAGATAGAGCATTAATTTCCAGGATATATAAAGAATTCAAATAACATTTTTCTTAAAAATATATGTATATATATATATAGGTATATTATATATATATGTATATATGTATATATTATATTTCTTAAATATATACATATATATTAAAATACTAATGGGTCATTTTATACATATCATTCTGAAAATAATCTTTTTGCTTAATGAATCTTGGATAGATTCCTATATCAGAACATAAAGAGCTACCTCATTCTTTTTCAAAGCTATATAGTGTTCTTAATATAAATATTTGATCATTTATTTAAACCATTCCCCAACTTAGGGGGATTTCAATTTTTCTACCAACCTCAATCATTTTCATTAATTGTTCATAATATACACAGTTCATATTTTTTTCTTCATTTACAGTTAACTCACTCTTCTTGATATGGCTTTGCTGATTCTACTCCAGCTAATTTCCTATGGAATCAGTGCTTGGTGCAGTATACGCTGAATGGTTTATGTGTTTTGGTTTGGTTTAGTTTGATATAAGTAGTTGCAAGTTCTTTGATTCCTTCCAATGAGAGATGAATCTACTCTTCCTTGAATCTAGGCAGACTTGCAATGGCTTCGACCAGTAGAGGGTGGCAGAAGTGATCCTGTGTAACTTCCATTGCCAGGTTATAAAAATCCATGCAGCTTCCACTCAGTCCCTTGGAACATTTACTCTCTTAGAATGGAGCCCTCTTAGAAACCTCCCTCTTTGGAGGTTGGACGCCATGCTGGGAGATGACCAAACTACATGGAGAGCTGACCTGAAGATGCCCTGGTGACCAGCACAGTTGAAACCAGCCTTCAAGCAATCCCAGCCAGGTATCGGGCACATGAGTGAAGAGGTTTCCAGATAATTCCAGCCCCCATCAGCTTGAATCTTTCAGTAGAGATTCATTAATTGATCCAGTAAATGGAGCAGAAACAAATCACCCCTACTATGTCCTACCTGAGTTCTCAACTTAGTGAATCTGTAAGCATCAGAAGATGCTGGTGGTTTTATTCCACTAAGTTTTGGGTGATGTGCTATGTAGCACTATAACTCTGAAGGTGAGGGGGTCTGGCCTATCTAATTTGAGCAGGTAATTTTCTCTCACCCCAAATCCTATTAAGCTCATCTATACAAATTGTGTGTGTGTGTGTGTGTGTGTGTGTGAGTGTGTGTATTGTTCTTTCTCATTCAGCTGGAGCAAAGATATTCAAATGTAAATTCTTAGTGAACTTGGGGTTTAAGATTCAGTCAGGATCTCTGGATTTGAGCCTCCCACAAAGACTTTCATGGATGGTCAATCTTCTAATTTCAACAAATTATGACCAGAACAAATTTAACACCTATCATTAGATGAGAGGAATGTTAACTAATTTTAACACAGACTTAAAAAAAAAAAGTAGAAACAAATGTAGGAAGGAATAAATATGAGAAATATACCTAAAGACTTCCCAATGATTATAATGAGTAATAAAATTAAAGATCATTTACAATTTTTTATTTCAGTTTTTTTCTGGGATGACTATTACTTTTAATGTCTTTTCTAAAAAGTAAATTAGCTTAATAAGTAAAGATGCTGCTGCACTTGTAGATTAATATCGAAGGCCAACTCCTGGCACTGAGCAGTGGGCCACCTGGGCTCCCTCCCTTCCTTTGCATCACCAGATTTAAATATTTTACCCACTTCACAGAGTGCCAATACCATATCCCCCTCCTTCCCTTCATTAGCACCCAGCAGACCCACAGAAATAAAGGCTTGGGGCAACAACAGTAGAACTGCTCTTCATGCCACCCAAAACCCTGGAAGGACTGTCCCCAGCAAGGATAGTAGGTGCCTAGTCCACTACCCATTACCCACAGAGGTAAGCAACTTTGAGTGGGCAAAGACCTGTCTGAGGGGATGCTTCTCCTTCATGGTCCCTGCTCAAATCGAACCCAGGAAGCCAGCGAACAGCTCAGAGTCTGTAACAGTCCAAACTGCTACATTTCAGACCTGCCTTTCCCTTTCCGTGCCCATTCAGGGGGTGCAACCATCTGTCTCAGGCTGTCCTGTTAAACTCATCCTCAAGGTGCCAGTAAGTTGCTGTGAGCATTGGTCCCCCGCTGCCTGACAGCCTGTGAGGGTGCAGACAGGCAAGGCACCTCCAACACATGCTCATGGAAAGGTCTGTGAGCAGTCCTGTACAAGACAGATTGCTGCCCCCACTCCACGCTACGTCATCCTCCTGGACATATGTGACGGTTTTTTACTGGCAAGAGTTGGTTCTTCCTAGAACCTCACTCCTTGAAATGTGGCCTAGAGACCAGAGTGCAGGCATGACCTGGGAGTGCATTAAACATGAAGACTCTCAGGTCCCAGCCCAACGCTGCCAGAGCAGAATCTCTGTTGAAACAAATCCTTACAAAACATATGCCAAGTGTGGGCAGCACTGTACTAGAGAACCTTCATTTGACATTGAACATTTTCTGTCACAATAAAACCTGCGACACTAGTCATGGTAGACTTCCTCCCGCCTCGGTGCTGGGGATTGAACCCAGGGCCTCGAATGCTAGGTAAGCACTCCACCACTGAGCCACACTCCCAGACCTCATGGCAGACATTTTAAAGAAATAATTTTAAAGGGCGGGGAAGACGCATAATCCTATTCCCAGCAGAAAGACCTCATTATTCATGCACTCTTGAAAGGGAAAGGGAAGCTGAGCTCACTTTATTTCCAAGCCAAATCCAAAGATATGAAAGTGAGGGTATTTCATTTAAACCACCACCCACCGTCACAAACACTAATTGGTCCAGTAAATGGTATTATAAAGGCTTAAGGTGGAAGCTTGGCCAGACAGAACAGAGTCACACAAAAAGAAGTGTCCAGAACACAGTTTTGTTTTTTAACCTATAGCAGTGATTCTCCACCAGGGACATCTGGCGGTGTCTGTAGACATCCTGGGTTGTCACTCGTGAGGGGGGAAGCCACTTGCATCTAGTATATTAGGGATGATGCTAAACAGCCTACGAAGCTCAAGTCAGCACCCCCACCACCAGGAATTGTCTAGTCCAAAATGTCAGTAGTGCTGATGGCCCACAGGATTAACTAGAATGCTATTTTCTCTTCCCTCTCAGCGCCCCCTCCCATCACATACCAATCACCCCACCAAACAATGCACTTTCCAGTAAGACTTGCATTCTCCTGGCTCCCCAGCTTCCCTTCTTGGCTCAGAGAAGAGCCTGCCACTGAGTGTGTGACAGCCAAGGACAGAGAGTGAGGCCCTGTCCTTTCAGCAGGAAGGGCCCCACTTGTCCCCTCCTCATTACCCATGCAGCACAGGCCTTGAGTTACCTATTATGAAATCATGCATGTACTGTGAGAGCTGGAAGGGGCCTTAGCAATCCTCCAGTCCAGCTCCCTCGGCATCTTAAAGGGGCTGCATCCTAGCAGACTCCACACAGACTGTTTCCCTTATGACAGAGGAAGAGGAGCCAGGATTCCAAGTAGAGACGCGGAACAATGGCACGAGCCCCAGTGTCTGCAGAGTGCAAGCGGCACCGTTCTATAGCTCAACTTTCCTGAAAAGGCACGTTCCCCTTCTCTGAAATCTCTCCAACTGTTTTGGCTTCCCCTCTCCTCAAAAATGAATGCTGTCTGGGAAAATGAACCTCATTTCACAGAACAGAGATCTGTCCTTATGGTCAAGATGACCAGATGTCCCAGTCTGCCCAGAACTGGCCCACTCACAGTGTTGCCTTAGCAAGATTATTAGAAGCCTCCTTTCCTAGGTGTCTAGGTTTGGATGATAAATTATATTATAACCTTTCTTCCGGGGCATGCCGTTCCCAGGGAGAACAAAGCTGCAGGCCTGGCATGCCTCTGCAGAGCACTTTAAGCCACAGACCTTAAAGTTAAACTTGTGTGCAATTATGTCTAATTTGGCCCTTGCTAGTGACGTGCCAGCTGACCAAAATTCTGCTCACTGAAAATGACTAGATGCCAATGAAGGAAAACCCAGGACTGAGCAAACACACTCTCATCTTGTGACTTGAGGGCATCAAGAGAGAATATTGGCACAGACCATGGGAAAACCTGCTCTAAACCAGACCCATGTAGTTACCTAAGAATTCCCAAATCAAACTCAGTCCACCTTCCAACTGCTGACCCCCAGCCTGCACAAAAAACTCAATATTTGGTGTGGTGCACATGCTCTGAGCCATAAGGCACAGGAGGGTGTTACGGAGTTCCTAGACTCAGGTAAAAGTAGTAGAAAAGCAGGATCAGCAAGCTGATCACTGGCAATTCATTTCATCACACCATTAATTCCTACCTGACACCATAACAGCCCCAGTAAATCAAATCCAGACAGGAAAGAACATCTCTCACAATTGAAAGAAATAATACAAAAACTAACATGATTTTTCTTTCCTTTTACTATCATTACAGGTCTCTCTGGGAAAAACAAACACCGCAGAACAGGAAACATCATTCTATCTAAAACAACTGTTAACAATTTGACGCATTTCCTTCCAGGCTTTTCCCCATACAACTTAAGTTCTAACTTCCCCCCAGTGTATCCCGCTTTTTCACTTTATTATATAAGCATATTATTCATATTATTGTAAACCAATCCATTTACTTTGTATCTGTGGTTCTCCAAGGGCAACATTAACAGCTGTTTGCTATTCGGGCTTCAAAAGTTTATGTACAATACGAGGTAGTAAATAAAGAGGATGGAGAAGAAAAAGGAAACCAAGCAATAAAATTTTATGAAGAATCTGCCTCCCAAAATAGTCTTGGTCACCAGTGTAATGAGTTTTGAAGCCCTCCTTCAATTCTGCTGGAACCAGTAAAGAGGGCAGCATCCTGAATTAACAGAGGTAGCACAGGCTCCCAATGGATCAAGGACCTACAGGGAAAGAGACAGCAAGAAAGGCTTGGCTTAATCACTGCAGGTAAGAAGGAATGAGGAGGAGGAAGGAGCAGAAAACTTCAGACTACTGGTGTCTCTTTGGTATCTACAGAATCCTTGTCCTCCGTGGCACCCACACTTGCTCTCCTTTCTCTCATCAAATCCACATATGTGCACACATGAACTCTTAACTCAGGCCTCCCCTCATGCTGTCTGCTCTGCAGGCTTCCTTCTCCACTCACTGAGCTCTCTCTCCCTGGGCTCAGTAGGTGCTTAACATTTGCCATCCTATTTAGTTCTAATGAAGCCACTGGACAAGCTATTATGACTTAATCCCTTTGCTTCACAGGAAAGAAACCAGAGCCCAGTGCTGGTAAATAACAGACCCACATGGCTCTGAATCATTCTGCCATGTCCCCTATTGGAAAGCCAGTTCCCAGAGGGCAGAGAGCAGCCAAGATGCGTATTTGTCTAAAGAACACTGCTTGTATTTTACTCTCTTCCTAAAAAGTTTTGAAATTAACCAAGATCTGTTAGAAAAAAGATTTATAAATAGAAGTAAATAAAGAAATTGAGTAAAGGGAAAATAAAAGTAGATAAGAGCAATGAGGGAAGAGGGGATATAAAAAAACAAAAACAAAAAACAGAACCATGTTTAAGTTCTTCACAAATTCTATGGTTAAGTTCCAAATTTGGTTCTGTACTTTCTAAGGAAAATACAAATGGATACACATAAATGTGACATGGATTTATTTCAGAAAGCCCTGTTGCTATAGAAATTGTATTGGAAACAACATCTGTCTAAGCCATCCAGCCTGATCAAAGGGCTTCTAAATGAGCCTATTTTCTTCTTAACTGTTGGCTCAACCTACAGGCACTGTGATGTAAACTGGCTAGAAACTTCTAAAAAGGACCACACACTTCCCAGTTTCCTTACTCAAAATGTGCTAAAGTCATTGGGAGAGGGTTCAAGTCATCATAATGGGTTACTCGCTCCTAAACTGTGATGTTCTTAACTGTGTCCACATTCACGCTCTCATTAAGTTAGTCCCCACCATGGCTTCATCTGCCTTCTGATGCTTCCAGATCATGACTTTGATATCTTCTGCTTCTTCCCTTCCCACCCTTTCTTCCTTCATCTGTTTTTATGATGACTTCTCAGCTTTGGGGATGACCTAGTCATGATTTAACAGCAGGCACCAGTCAATCCCACTAACTCACTGCCTCTCTCTGGTGATGCACATCATGGTTCATGATTAGCCAAAGTCACTATGCCAAGAAACTTAGGATGTATAGAAATCTTTTTTCCCCAAATTTAATGATCATATTGCATCAAAGACTGGTATTTTATTACGGCAGGAACAAAAAGGAAACTAACCCAATGATTAAGTGCTTTACTCAGAAGACAGTACCAACCACCAAAATGTGACTTTTAAACTTGTATTCAATAGGCATGGTAGGCACAAAGCCTGGAGTCACACTGCCTGGGTTCTTACTATCTGTATCTTGGGTAAATTACTCAACCTACACCTCATTTTCTCACCTGCATAGTGGGGATAATATTACCAACCTGAGAGGACTGTTAGGAGGATTAAATTGAGTGACTCGTTAAAAAGTGCACAGTGTCTGGCACATGTAAGATGTGTTTGCTATTATCAGCATCATTAGAGATTAAGTTGGCAGAGCTGTATACACAATGCCACTTCTTGTGGTCCTATTGCTTCCTACCAGACATAAACATGATCTTCCCAGGCTGTACAAGGGAATCAGAGACAGATCTGAGATTCAGGAATAAGAGCAGGGTTTCCACTGAAGTAGCATTGTCCACTTTTCAAAACTTACTAGGTTCTTCTGTAGAGCCAACATTTTTTCTCATTAAATAACCCTGGGAACGCCACACATTGTACTTAGCACAAGCTCCAAAGTAATCATTAAGAGACAACAGCTTGATTACATGGAGTTAGACTGTTGATCTTATAATCCCTAGCTCATTTCCAACTGGGCAGTGGAAGAATAATCAATCAGCCTTCAAAATCAGCAGGCTGCCTAGCCCTGGATCACCTTAGCTAAAGTATAACAAAGTCTGAATCCTCCAAATATACTTGCTTAATCGACACTATTTAGCCTCTGCAATATGTGAAAATTGCCAACACTAACCCTTGGGAAGTAGCTACCTTTACTCTCAGTCCACAGTTATTCCAGAGTCCTGGATCTCATGCTTCTGCCACTTTTGGCTTCAGTTGATAACCACTGTTCTAGAGGCCTCAGGCTGGTAGTCCCAATATAACCAAGTAGAAAGACCAGGTCCAGTAAAACAATAATAATGGATTTAAAAAATACTAGCTTCTGGGGACAATTGGAGATTACCTGTGTATCTTTTGAAATCAATGGGAAACAAATACCTTTCTAATAGCTTACATCAAATAAGTAAATTCTATGTACCAAACAGTATGTAGAGTAAGTAGTTTAAATCTGATTACAACTATTATCCCCATTTTACAGCAGAACATGAGCCATAGAGTTACTACCTCTCCCAAGATCACCAGGTGTGGTGGCATATGCCTGTTATCCCAGTGGCTCAGGAAGCTGAGGCAGGAGGATTGCAAGTTCAAAGCCAGCCTCAGCAAATTAGCAAGGTCCTAAGTAATTTAGCAAGACTCTGTCCCAAAATAAAAAATAAAGGGCTGAGGTTTTGCTATGTGGGAGAGTGCTTGCCTGGCCTGTGTGAGGCACTGTGTTCAATCCTTAGCACCACATAAAATAAATAAACAAAAAATAAAGAAAAAATAATAATAAAACAGTCTAGGGATATGGCTTGGTAGTTAGGAGCCCCTGGATTCAATCCCCAGTATAAAAAAAAAAAAAAAAAAAAAAAAATTCCCACAGTTAATATTTGGAAGAGCCCAGGGTAACAAACTAAAATAAAATTCTACTTTTAAAATACCAAACTCCCCAAAGAGGTAGTTTGTTACTTCACTTTCAGCTTGCAGTATTTATAGAGATTGAAGACAACCAGTTGCCTATGAACTAATATTATCTAACTTACAATTTAAAACTAAATACTTTAAAGTTATACATAACATAAATGAAAAACTAGACTCTAACCTTGCCCTGCATACCACCTAAGACCACAAAGAAGTCAGTTTTGCCCCAGTATATTTCATGACCCCTATTTTATGAGTTTTCCATTTTTATTTATTTATTTTGCCATGGTAGGGATGTAACCTAGGGTCAAACTCGTGCTAGGCAATCATTCCATCACGGCCATCTCCCCATTGCTCTTTATTCCCTCTGAGGAAAAGGTGGATCCACACATGGCCTCCCTGGAGGTTACCTGCACAGGAGCTCAGAGGCCTAATTGTAATTGAGTTTTCCTTGAACTCACAGATATACTTCACCTTTCTGAGTTTTACTCAACTCACTCCATGAAAGAGTGAGGGGTGCATGGCTATTCTTCAAAAATTAAATACAGAACTGCCATGTGATCTGACAATTCCATTTCTTGAGTTTATACACAAAAAAAGTAAAGGTGAGGATTGGAAGAATGTGCGCACCTGTTCATAGCAGTATTCGTCACAATACCTAAAAAGGCAGAAACAACCCAAGTGTATAACACCAGGTGAATGTCTATGTCACGTAGCATACATACACAGTATCCATAATATGATTTTTCAGTCTTTAAAAAGAAGAAAATACTAACCCATGGCTACAACATGGATGAACTCTGAAGACATGCTAAGCGAAATAAGCCAGACACAGAAGGTCAGATACCATATGATTCCATGGATATGAGGTCCCCAGAAGAGTCAAATTCATAGAAATGGAAAGAAGAAGGGTAGTTACAAGGTTCTGGGTAGAGGCAGGAATGAGGAGTTATTATTTAATGAGAACAGAGTTTCAGTTAGGGAAGATGAAGTTCTGGAGGTAGATGACCCACAAACATGTGAATGTACTTCTAAAGCCACAGGGCTGTCCACGGAAAAATGACTGAAGTGGTAATTCTATATTATGTGTACCTCTCCACGACAGCACACAAAGTGGGGGCTTTTAATTAATTCAATTAATTTCAAACCTTGTCTGCACACTGGAATCTCTGAGGGAGGTTTTTAAAAATATCTACTTGTGACCAGTAGTGGGAGACTGGAGGACACAGTGGCTCCTGACATGATGCACCTGGAGGAAACAGGGTCAGTCAGGAGGCACTCATGCCGGGAAACCGGCCTGGGCTCCTCAGGGGATTCAATGTCATGAAACCCTAGGGAGGCAGAAGCACTGTTTTCACCTGAAAAAGCCTAAAGGGGCGCAATAGCCTAAGGCAATGTGATAAAGCTGACTGGACCCAAAAAAACAGCCATAAAGTACAGCTGGGGAAATCTTAGTGTAGACTCTATGTAGTAAGATAGAACTGAATGCAATACTAGTGGCACTGAAGGGGTAGCTGTGGAGAAGACTGTCTTCGTTCTTGGTATGTGGGATGTGGGAAGCAGGGGTGAGCTGTCCCGATGTCTGCAGATGGAATGGTGTGACAAGGTGTAAAGAGTTGGTGAAGCTAAGTGAGAGGAATGTGTATCCATTGCATTCTTCTTTGAGGTTCCGAAGGTTCACATTTTTTTTTAAGTATTTTTTTAGTTGTCAATGGACCTTTATTTATTTATATGTGGTGCCAAGAATCGAACCCAGTGCCTCACACATGCCAGGTCAGCACTCTACAACACAGCCACAACCCCAGCTCCCTCAAAAATAATTTTTTTTTAAAAGAAAGGAAAATAAAAATATTTATGCCAAAGCTCTGTACCAAAACAACAAACACAAGATCTGGGGGATGGTATCCTGGGAACCAGAATTTTCTTTGTAATGCTCCCTTAAAGTTTCTAATGGGTAGCCAGTTTGACAACTGAGTTAGAAGATTTCTAAATCAAGGGGTGATATCATAAAAGCATGGACATGGTCAGGGATGTACAATCAACGTAGGAGGGAAGCCTGCTATTGATAACCAGAAGTCCTGGGGAATTTTCTCAAAACCCAAGTGACCCCAGCTACCCTACTCTCCACTCCTCTTCTAAGAATAAGCCAAAATACAAAAACCAAACCAAAACAAAAACAACAAATTCTACCAACAGAAGAACTGCCTTCTCAAGATTCATTCCCATGGATAACAACAGAGATGCCCTTTATCTCACATGGTGTTATGAAATGTTTTCCAACACATGGGGCTCAAATAAACTACTATGAGAAATCTTTTCAATTTTCAGACTCCTGCTCTTAATTTGTTATCAATATTTACACTTTCTTGTAAGAGAAATGCTCAGATGGACAAGGAAGACTCTAGCCAAAGAATTTAGATTTAGAAAACTTACGTCTCAAACATATTGCTACCAAAACACAAAATTTTGCCTTGCAAGCTGAAAGAGGAAGCAAAAAAGAAAAACTCCTTTCAAACACGGGTCTAAAAAAAAAATGTATGTCACAAAAATAAGGTGATACTGCTTTTGAAGTGGATGGTTAAATGATAAACCCTAGAATTATTCAAATAAGTGACAACTTACCCTCTCCCCTGACCCACACATATACATAAACAGCATTTAGACCAATCTCCTATTCCTCACTTCTGTTTTTAGTAAACATAAACCCATCTTTCAGATGGAGAAAGGAGCTCAGAGAAGTTATACCCAATGTCACACATAAGTGGCACTTCTATCTAAGTCCTCTGATGTTAGATGCTGTCCTTGGTATCATGGAGACTCGCATCTCTCATTATTTCAGGTTGACAATACTGCCAAGGCTACCTATTTATAACATAATGCAGGAGACAAGGGAGCTTCCAATGGGCCAAATAAGACTCGTCTACCTTGTTTTGCCTGTACCCCATTCACAAATGTTTTCCTCTCAATTTGAGTGACTACAATAGCAAATGCATTCTCTAGCTCAGACTTGCTTCAAAGCTTCCTGTCATTTTATCTGAGACCCTGATCACACTTGACCTTGAAGGCATCTGGTCTGCAAACTCTGTGTACATGCCATTGTACACATACATGTAGCACCTAGAATCTCTTGCTGAATAAGGCAACAGCTATGAGTGATCACCTCTTTGCAAATTCTGGAGAATTCTCCTTTTGAGTCAAGAGAATGATCCCCTACATTTATATCAGCAATCTTTTTCACTGGAGACACTAAATACTTGATTTGTTGCTGCTGCCTCTTACAGATCAGCTTCCTACACACTTCCCCTTTATAAATTTTAAAATGTGGAATAGCTATATGGGGGTTTTTCCTGTCACTCTTGCTAACTTCACTTTGCTGATTCTTATGGTTTTTATCCAACCTCCCAGCATCTCTATCCTAACTGTAACAGCATAACAGCTATGGAGCCCTAAGCCTCTCAACATGTATGTCACTCAATCTCACACACACACACACACACACCTGGAAAACTGGATCTTCAATGAATCCTTCCAATAAGAACAGATTGTGTTTTCAGGTTCTAATGTTCTCAAGGCAAAATTGATAGGTAAAAAGAACTTAATATCTTAAGCAGCAAAGGGTACCTATTACAGTTTTTCCAATTATAAATATTTATGTGGTAGAAAATTTGGAGAAGAGAAAAAAAAACTTTTTTAATTCATCCATCATCTCACTACTTAGAAAGAACCACTCCTGACATGTTAGTCTATGTACCAGACTCTGGGAATAGAGTGTTGACCAAAAGACACAGTCCTAATGCTTACAAATTTAGTGCTGTTGTGTTCTATTTTTTAGTGCTGTTCTATTTTGTCCATATTATTCTCAGAGTAATCAATGTAGACATTATTTTTAAAACATTCCTTTGCTTTATGTCTTGAAAGGTAATATATGGTAAAAACTATTTCAAACAGTATTCCCACTGATCCCAGTCTCTCCCCAAAAGGCAACCTCCAAAAAAGGTTTTGTATAACCTTCTAGAAATAGTCACATACAGGCTGGCTATATCATTCCCTACTGGGCCACTACTTTTTGTTTGTTCTACTCAACAGTTCAAAGGTAACCATTTTCAGAGATTTCAAAACTACTACATAGAAGCATAAGTTTCATTTCTTTTTCAAAGTTCACCTAATCAAATATGGAAAATTACAGCCAGAGCCTACATTCGAGAAGAGTATGCAAGCACATCCTCCAAGCTATTCAATCCAAACTAACGAAAGCAAATTTCATGTTGGCAACCTGAGAAAGAAACCTTCGAGACTATCCCCAGAATGGGTGCCAAGGTGCAGGTGCAGCAGCACACTCCTGTAATCCCAGCAATTCAGGAGGCTGAGGCGGGAGGATGGCAAGTTCCAGGCCAGCCTGGGCAACTTAGCAAGACCCTGTCTCAAAATAAACAACAAAAAGAACTGGGATAGAGCTCAGTGGCAGAGTGTTCCTGGGTTCAATCCCCAGTACCAAGAAGAAAAAAACCAGTGCCAAAGCGAGAAAGTGGCTTCTATGGACAGAAAACTTGATCTTTATATAGTCTTTTTAAAACTGTACATTTTTTCCTTTGTTAAATAACACTCACTAGTAATACAGAATAAAAAGCATTAGCTCTATAATGGCCATTTCTAGGCAAAACTTCTTAAGAGTTCCACATGCAGCAGGGCTTTGAGAAGCCACCTTACTGGAACCTACCTGGAGAAGCACAGCTGAGGGAGTGGATGAATAGAGGACTCATTCCAAAAGGCTGACCACGTAACATCTTACAGGCCCCTCTTCCAACCCTGGGAGGCCTGCTCAGTCAGCCCAGGGCTGAGACAAAGAACACAGAAGTGATCTGCTTAAGTTCCCAGGTGGGAACCAGCCAAGTCTGGCTGATGGCACTGGCTCCTTTGGGGGAGGTAAGAAGTAGAGTGGGTAATAAGAAACAATTATATGAAACTTACTGGATTTTTTTTTTTAAACCTGGTAGAACCATATGACTCAGCTATACCACTCCTTGATATTTATCCAAAAGAATTAAAGTCGGCATACAATAGTGATGCACGCATACCACAGTTTACAGCAGCACAATTCACAATAGCAAAGTTATGGAACCAGCCTGGGTGTCAGTCAACAGATGAATGAAAACAGAAAATATAGCATATATACACAATGGAGTTTTATTCAACCGTAAAGAATGACAAAATTACGTTATTTGCAAGAAACTGGATGGAACTTGAGAACACTAATGTTAAGCAAAATAAGCCAGACTCAGAAAATCAAGGGTCATATGTTTTTCTCATATGTAGAAACTAGAGAGGAAAAAAGGAAGTAAAAGGGGGGAGTGTCTCATGAAATCAGAAAGGAGATCATTAAAATAAAAGAACCAGGGGAGGAGGGGTATGGATGGAAAAGAGTAATAATGTTGATGAAATTGATCAAATTATGTTCTGTGTTTGTCTAAATAGGTCACAATGTATTCCACTATTGTGTCTAATTATAATGCATAAATACATACTAGAAAGGAGCAGGTGGCATAATGAATGACTTATCTGAAAGTGGGCATTGAAGTTCTCCATTTGTTTTGTTCTTTTTCTTTTCTTTTCTTTTTCTTTTTTTCTTTTCTTTTTTTTTTTTTTTTTAATTTTCCGTGCCTTGATCAAACCTAAGGCCTTTGAGCATGTTAGGCAAGCATTCTACCACTGAGCAACATCCCAAGCTTGAGTAGTTACCCATCTCAATTGAGCTTCATTTGGCCCACGAATCTCAAACTTTGCTAACTTTCTAGAGAGAGTAAGGCCTGCGGGATGTCATATGAACCCAGTGTACTTGCTCCTCCTCTTCCTCATCTAAAAGCCCGCAGGACCAGGTTGACTAGAAGGTTGCCTGACCCTGGTAGCAAAGTCAAACTACAATCTGAGGCAGGCACAAAGATTAAGACATATTTCATGTTGTTCCTTCCCATCTAGATGACTTTAGGAACCCTTTGAATCATCAGCAGCAACAGGGATCAATTTAACCTTGGAGGCCTAAATAAAAGAATGCTTGGTAATTATCACCTGAATATGCTGGTGACATCTCCAAGATCATTTGTGAGATTACAAAACATGTAACACAGAAACCCAAACCCTCCCCAACTTTATTTGGAAACAGTGACAAAATATATTCATTTCTTTTTAAAAAGTGTACATACACAAAAATTAGTTTGATCCTCACCTAAATTAGTACACTGAACTCTTATTTCCTGACAAGAACTAAAAAATTTTTCCATTCTCAAGGGAGAATGAGGTTAGGATTTTATATCTGCTTTCTGTTCAAGTGGAGAAAAAAAAAAAGAGCAAGGAGGTAGAGGCAGACCAGGGATAGTGGTAGACTTGCAGTATGCACTTTCCCACCCACAATGTACAGATGAGGAAACTGAGGCCTGGGTAAATTAATTTGCTCAGATTACACGGGGGAAAGCAAACTTAAACTCAACATTATATGTGTGCTCGGCAGTTGAAAGCTATTGGGATTATCTTTGATAATGGAAATATGTTCCTTATCCTTGATAATGGAAATATGTTCCTTATGCAGATGAACAGTGCAATACAGATACATTAAGCCAAAACTCTTAACAATAGCAATTTTTTCCCAAATCTGGAGATCGAACTCAGAGCCTTGTACATGCTAGGCAAGTACTCTACCACAGAACTACATCCCCACTCCACCTCCACCACTTTTTTCCTTTTTTGTTTTTTTTTTTTTTTGTTGTTGTTTTTTGTGGTGCTGGGTATTGAACCCAGGACCTTGTGCATGTGAGGCAAGCACTCTACCAACTGAGCTATCTCCCCAGCCCCGCTTTCTGTCGGTATTGAGGATTGAACCCAGGGCACCATGCATGCTAAGCACACATTCTGCCACTGAACTACACTGGCAGCCACATTTAATTTTTTAAAAGGATATAAACATTCAGAGATTCACAGGGATGGGAAAAGGAAAGCAACTGAAAAGTTTTCTCCTTTGGCAACCCCAAGCAAAAATCAATCACAGAAAAACCCTCCTATCTTTTATCAATAGTAAAATAAAAGATCTGTAGTTTTCCTGCAATGTGGGGATGACCTGGATGCACTCAGGTCTATTAAATGTGTTCTCTGCTGCTGGGCACTGTGGCACACACCTGTAATCCCAGAAACCCAGGAGGCTGAGGCAGGAAGATCTCAAGTTTGAGGCCAGCCTGGGCAACTTAGTGAATCGGTATCTCAAAATAAAAACTAATAGGGCTGTGGATGTAGCTCAGTGGTAGAACATTCCTGAATTCAATCCCTATACTGTAAATAAATAAATAATAAAATGTCATCTCTGCTAACATTCTACAGTTTAAAAAAAAAAAAAATTGTGAGTGAATAAGTGAAGAACACTGTAAATTGTCCTGAAGGAAAAGTCATCCTCCAATCCTTAATGTCCACCCCAAAGTCCCATGTCCAAGCAATAAGAAGCCCACAATTACTACAAGAAGGTTCCCCAGTTCACTCAGGCTTTCTAGTGGTTCCTGAAGTACCACTTCCACCTGGAAATCTTTGGACAGCTAATTTCACTTAACCTCCAGTTTGTGGAGACTTTAGCTTTTCCTTCCAAGCTATGTTTCCCAAAAGAGAGAAAAGCAACCTTAAAACCACACCAAAATAGATTCTATAAAACAAACACAACTTGTATAGAAATCAATGCCTGGGTTTATATATAGTGCATATTTGTGCTCAAATCAAACACACGAAGGAATACTGTAAATAAAGCATTCCATAGTATGTCCATGTGTTTTCACTTACTTGACAAAAACCTGCAAGCATGATGTAACTATATACTAGAAATGTCTTTTTACCCTTTAAACGTTCTAGTGCATCAGCATTACCTGAAAGGCTTGTTAAAACTCATTGTGAGTGGACCCAACCCCAGAGCTTCTGATTCTACAGATCTGGGTGGTGACAAACATCTGCCTTTCCAGTAATTTCTCAGGCAATGCTCTACGATTGCTGCTCCAGCAACTACTCTTTGAAAACCACTGCACTGATTGAAAAACAGCTGTCTGCTCCTTTTAGCTGTTTGACAAGAACAGCCATATATAAGACACGATTGTTTGATCTTAGCCAAAAAAACAAGAAGCAATACATGTTTTATAAAATTAAAGGGGAGTCTAGTTAGACTTAAGTCAAATCTTTCGCCCTCTTGCCAAAATGAATCTATCAAAGAGCTCCTCAGGTAACTGCTAATGAACTGGAAACATGGTCATAACCATTCTTCAACAACCTGGGGAGTAGGTCATTGGAGGGCACTAAAATCTCCAGTGAAATCTGAGAGATGAAAACTGCCACAAGTAATGGAATGAGGAAAGAAAGAGAGAGGAGAAGCCTTACCACCTAATAATTTAGTTGTCAAGAAACTTACCCTTCTCTATTATACCCGCTTTTCTTACCCAACCTCAGGCAATGTACCTATCCTTGGTAAAACCATCTGGCAGAGTTGCCCATTCTAACCTAGAAGCATGGCAAAGAGACCCCTGAGTGGCCAAAAGAAAAAGCACCAAATGTATATATCACCAAACTTCCCACACCTAGCTTTCCCCCATTCCATTGGGTCACTCATCCATGAATGCCTAATGAGAAGTTTATTAAAATCAAACATATCAAGCTGGGTGCGGTGGCACATGCCTATAATTCCAGCTATTTGGGAGACTGAGGCAAGAGGATTCTAAGGTCAAGGCCAGTCTGGGCAACTCAGCAAGACCCTGTCTCAAAATGAAATTTAAAATGGGGATAGGATGTAGCTCAGTGGTAAAGCACTTGTCCAGTATGTCCTTATACATACAAGAAAAAGATACTTCAGTGAAGGGTGGGCTGAAGCAACTCTCAGGACCGCTCAAGTTAACCTTTGCTGCTTATAAATAATGGATTCTAAGATACATCCCTTTCAATTACATCCCCCTTTCTCAACATCAATGCATACATACTAAATATCCACCCCAGCAAACTACCCAAAAAACAAACATCCTAGAAAGCCTTTCAGCGCTACCTCTGACCTTTCTCAAGGTCATATGCAAATCCAGAAGCTTCATGAAATCTTCCCATCACCCTGATCCAAACCCATTGCTCTCACATTATCACTTCCACAGAGCTTGAAAGTACACTAGTGGAAGTGTAACCACTATCTCTTATCTCCAGATCCTCTTTTAAGCCGTAACTAGCTTAGTCACATTTCCTTCATCCACAACCTTCTGCACGTATTAGATGTTCAATTGAAATAACTACAATTTGTACACCAAGAACCACATCAGACACCTCTTCACGTCTATTTTCCACATACCTCTCAAGGTACAGGAAGAAACCCCAAGGTGAAATCAGGCAGTGAGTGAGTCAGAATTCAGGCTTATATCTTTTGAACAATGCAGTTTTTACCATTTCCGCAACACCAGGTTGCCTCTCAATTGGGGAAAAATAAAATAGAGTAATAAAGGAGTATCAGCTCACTAGTCAGTCACCCACTACAAGTTTCTGCCCGATTTCTCATCAGACCCAAACTTTAAGGCAAGGCTGATGTGTGTAATAAAGTGTGTTTTACAAATTATACTATTTGGAATCATTGGTGCACACCACTATATATATTATTATGGAAGAGTCTTCCTTTCACTCCAGTGCCTCACAGTGAGAGGGGGGATATTTTATATAAACATAAAATCCTTTGATGAAGCCTGAATTCTCTCTATAAAAATCCCATGTCTTCTAGACTTTTTCTTGGGGAAAAAAATTAAGCAGCAAAATTCACTTTAAAGAATACAATGCATTTTTTTAGAGTGCATCTATTTTTGAAAGAGCACATGATCTAATGGCTACAGGTTTCTATCTTTCATAAAAATCACAACAAATAGTTAAAAGAGATAGAAGAGACGAACCCTCATCAGGTGAGGCAACCTGGCAAAAGTCCATAAGGAAAGACTCCAAGATGTGACCATACTGCTTCCAAGTTCCCCTGTCACCAGCTAGGTGTGGGGCCTCGACACAGTACCATGGATTTCAGCTTCCTTGTAGAATACTGAAACCACTGGCCCTCTGGAAGGTAATAATAAGCAGATGTTAGCAATGACACATGGAAAGTGCCCAGGCCTTGGTAAGCTCACAAACCTTAGTTCCACACCCCATGTTGGACTGCCTGCCCGTAGGATTTACCTGACCCTATCAGATTTTAAGTTGAGTGGCCTCTGCTTTTCTTTTGGTTACCATGAAAACTAAACAAGCATAGATAATAAGTTTGTACATCAGCCTTTTAACTAAAAGGGGCTGTTAAAATTTTTTTTTTTTTTTTTTTTTTTTTTTTTTTTTTTTTTTTTTTGTGGAGGGTTGGAGGTATAGCTCAGTGTTAGGGAACTTGCCTAGCATGCACAAGGTACTGGGTTTGGTTCTCCAGCACTACAAAAAGAAAATAAAGGTGGGGGGTGGGGGTGGCTGTGGAGCAGCAGAGTAAGGAACAACAGTAAATCAATGGATCAATGGTTCCCTAGAAAAAAGGGTTAGCTGACACCCCAAACAACACTAAATTTTAAATAAACTTGATATTACAAGTTTAAACTCTCTCAAACAAGTCATTCTGGCTAACAGCATGTGTAATTAAAGTTAAAAGCATGCTAAAATAACTCTTTAGCTGTTGACCTTAAAGATCCTTTCTGAAAAGCTCAACCAAAACACTAGCACAGGAGTGGCTTGACTTTTTGTCTACTAAAGACAGCATCTCATGACAACATGGCATTTATCCTTCTGCTGTTCCAATGAAAGCACTGATAGAAGGTTAGAGTGGAGCTACGCTAAGTACAGATACATTCAATCCTTTTACACAACTTTATTCTTACTTAAATTTCATCTCAGATTGGTAATTGTAAAGAAATAAGATTAGTTGCAATGACCACCTCAATAGTCAGTTACTCAATGATTTAGAACCCCTGCTATTCAGACAAGAGCATTACTCAAAAGTTGATAGCATGGGTCAGAACATCCCCCCACCCCCACCCACAACACACACAGGCTGGACTTAGGTTGCACTTTTCAAAAGAAGCAAACAAGGAAACACTGATCACTAATACTTATTACAATGTAGCTCATAAGAAGGCCCTTCGTTTCATAGGGTGAAAACCCTGGGTTCTTTCCCTAAACATAACCATTAGTGACCCACAGTGACACTTAAATGTTGATTGGATTATCAGTGATGAGTGAAATCATTTGTCTAGCACAAAGCCCCTTTTCTGCTCTCATTGGTCTTTTAAACTCTCAAGTAATTAGAGAAAACTTTTGACAGATCATGGCAACAAGGTGTTTTCAGAACTATTTTGGCAAATGCATCAGAGTTCATTACAACAGCACAAGTCATTTGCAAATCATACCTAAGCATAAGTATTATTTATACTTAGTTTTGAGTATAGAAGGATATTTTGCATATACCATGTCAATGTCTATGTTAAAATAACAGCTCCTCTTCCACTTCTCTCAGCATTGTACTGAACTGATACTTCAGTTTTGTTCTGAGGTGTATTACTATCCTAACTTCCAGGTTGAAGTAAGTTGTGGCCAACAATAGCAGGAATTAAATGGAAAGTTGTAGTCTATGTAATTTTAATTCAATGCTCCTATGTACAAATCAGGATGCCTTCAGCAACCTTGCATCTGTCAAGAAATCTAAGAAGTCTTGCAGTTTCCATGGAGAACTCACTGGAAAATTCCTCAAGTACAACTTATTATGTGGTGTTGTAAAGTCAACCTGGTGGGGAGGAGAGAGACAGTAACATCGCACCCTAAGCCAAGTTCTTACTTTGTGTAAAAATTACTGAATGTAATGACAATTCAAGGTGGTAGAAAAGATGACAGAACAAAAGCCCATCCCTGAAAGACATAGAACAGCCTCATGAACAGAATATGTTCAAACTACCAAAATGTTGTTTTAAAAGCCCCAGTCTCAAATATTCATACTCAAAATGTGCAACACTGAAATTGAAATTATAACCATCTTTTGGTTCTTTATTTTTAAGTGTTGGAGATAAAGCCTACTTAGTATAGTTGGAGGTTTAACTGATCGTGAACTTAAGTTACCAAACCAAGGAACAAGAGAAAGCACAACCCTGTAACACCACAGAGCAAGGACAATCCATGTGATCCTTCCCTCACAGGAAGAGCTCCAGAGCACTGTTTCCAGTCTCGTGTTGACAGGAGGCCCAGAAAGCCAACAATAACCAGAAATTGTACTAACACATGCAACCACTGCCTTTTTTGAGAACAGTCAATGGTAGGTAGTGTCTAATTAACACTGAAGTATATTTTTCTAGGCATCATTTCTTTTAAGTACACTGGAACATATTCTGTTCGTGAGGCTGTTATGGGAATTATAAAAATGCTCACTTTAGACATAACAGGCTATTGTAGTAAAGCCTTCATATTTCAGGGTGATGATAAAGCCTGGTAACATAAGTACCTATTTTCCATTTTTGACTATGTTAAAGAGCCAATGAATGTCAGAGAAGGTAAGTGGCTCCCACAAAGGCATACTACCCCATTACACCAGATCAGCGAAGAAGGGTAAACAAAGATTTCCAAAGAGTGTCCCGACCGAGTGGGCTTCAGACTTGCCAGATCTGAGCCTCCTTATTGCTGCTTCTAGAGGACACTAAAGCCAAGGTTGATTGAATAACAGTCAGTCACCACCTCAGATGCATGCCCAGAGATTGATGGAACTGCTACACTCATGCACCACATTCACAGAAATTTTGCACTATGCATTAGTAATGAGGGCTATAACAGGATCGTGTGATATTTACAAACCATTTTTAATGTATATTTATTTACCTAGTTGCCAGACTATAGTCATCTTATAATTTGACATAGCAAAGCTACCATATGTTTGGAGAGCTTGTCACATTAGACCTCCACCGACCCGAGGTTGACACTGAAACCACTAGATGAGCACAGCCTTCTTCCTAGAGCCCCAGAAGAGTGTGGTTTTCCAAATTGTAAAATAAGGCTGCAAAAAGCTAAGTCTCACTCAGTCACTGAATGCATTTTCTTACAGAGGCTGTTTCTGGGTTCCTCTTCACTGACTGACACCAAAGGATCACAAGGGAAAACTAAGCTCCCACCTCTGACAGTCCATGTCAAGACGGAAGAGAAAAGGTCTTACACCAGTTCATGATCCTCTCTTCCCTTTTATTTAAAAACAATTTTTTTACTTGTGGATAGACACAATTTTTAAAATTCATTTATGTGGTGCTGAGGTTAGAACTCAGTGCCTCACTGCCTCACGTGTGCTAGGCAAGTGCTCTACCACCGGGCCAAAGCCACAGCCCTGCCCCTACCCTTTTATTCAGCAAGTTTGCAGCTCCACTGACAATTTGGAACCACACACAAAAGTCCTGCTGCACATATCACCACCTTAACCCAAACTTGGTTCCTTTGCCACCAAGGCCAGCCCAGGCAAAAGATTAACCTGTGGTCATTAGCCAAGGGGTCACTGACAGGGCCAACCCTAGAGAAAGAGAGCCAACTTTATGTTTGTTTTAAAGGAAACACTTCCTGGCACATGTTTAGGACTCTGAACTCTGCAAATGAAGCCACGTGGTTGGTGCTAATCTGGCTCCATCCACTCACGATCAGCCAAAGCTACCTCTTTCCGAGGGCAGCCCCTGGCGGGGTAATCGACACCATCCACCATCTCGTTCAAGTCACGAGGACTGCGAGTCCTCTCTCCACAGCAATCCTCCTGGCATTCACTGAGTCAAGGGGGAAGTGAAAAGTAGAGGGCGGCTAGTGTCCCTTTCGGCTTCGGCAGGAAAGGACTCACACCTGTGGAGCCCAAACTGCGGACGGTGACTCAGGTGAAGTCTGAAAGAGCGAGACAGGAGGATACGCCTGCGCTTCAAGGAAAGCTGCTAGCAGAGAGCGCTGGCACAGTACTTGTGGCGCCCACCTGTAGCCACAGCAAACTTTCCACCCCTTCTGGGTTTGAAGAATCGGGTCCCTTACGCCACCCTCTGGCCCAAACCGACACGGCCGAGAGCTCCGCACCTGAAAACCCTAAAACCCCAACCTGATCTGTCCCAGAGGGGCTGCCTGCGCCCGCGGCCGTTCGGGTTTGCAGTATGGAGGGTCGGGGTTGCCAGCTAGAGATTAGTAATTTGCAAAGAAGAGCGGGAAGACACCGTTCTCTACCCTTTCCAACTTCAGCTCCCAACTTTACCAGACACGCAGCCGCTGCCCTCCAGTTCCCCCGCGGCACGCGCCCGGCCCCGCGGCCTCTCCTACGCGGCCCTTGGGGAGGGGGCTACCCAAGGTCGGCGGAAGCCCCTCGCACTTACAGCCATAGCGAGGTCTCTGCAAAGACGGCAGTTCTTCATGGGGCATCCTGCGCGCCTCCGGGGGCCCCCCCGGGGCGCGCCCCCCACGGCTCCCCTCGCTGGCCAGGCTCGCGGGCTTCGCGCCCCGCCGGCGCGCTGGGATCCCGCCTCTCTCTGCCCTCGCCTCCCTGCTCCGAGATGGGCGACCCGCTCCCTCGGTGCTTCCACCCGGGAGCCCGCTGCAGCCGCCGCGCGCTGACACTGGAGCAAAAGTGAACTCTCCTCCCTCGTTCCCTCACCGGCCGCCGCCTCCCCCAGCAGGTTTCCTTTCTCCTCCAGCCCGGCCCCGTTATTCACCGCGGTGGGAGCGCGCGCGCCGCGGCGCAGCGACCCCTACCGCATGCCGGGCGCAAAGCCCAGACCGCGTGGACCCGCCCCTGCCCGGCCCGGGGTAGGAGGAAGGGGTTGAGCAGCCAGCAGGGCACGGACCCCCTGCAGCTGAGGCCCAGCGCACAGCTGGCGGCCTGGAGGTAAAAAACCCCGCCTGGTTTTTCACTGTTGGAACGTTTAGAGGGTGGAAGTGAATTAACCCAGAGAACAGCAAAAAAAACCGCAGAAGACTCAGGCAGCCCCAATCGCCCGCGGTGAGGGACAAACAGCACGGTTCCTTCACTGGGGAGATTGCTCGTTTCTCTCTCTCTCTCTCTCTCTCTCTCTCTCTCTCTCTCTCTCCTCTCTCTCTCTCTCTCTCTCTCTCTCTCCATATTGAAAGTTGCTTCTGATTTTGGGGGGGTATATAAAATATAGGGTTCCCCTTTCATGACAAGAAACTGTAAATTTGTACGCGCGCGCGAATGCTGGAGGGACAAGATAAACATGACCCAAACAACCACTCAAAATACAACTGCCAGTCATTCATCGCCTCTGCCCGCCCCCGCCCGTGTGCAGAACCGTAGGTCAGGCCCAGCTGGGATCGCACAACCACAAAAACCTTTTCCGGCTCAGTTTTTAAGGAAATTAAGCAGCATGTTGCTGTTCTAAAATCCAGGGGTTTCATGCGGTCACCAGGAGCTGTATTTCTCTTTGTGCCTTGGCCTGATGCAAAGGAATGTAAGACACTGTACCTGCGCCCTTACCATTTTGACAAATGTTTGTGAGTGACCAGTAGGCTGAAAAAACAAACTTATTGAGGCAGGTCTAAAAGAGATATCTATTTAGTTGAAGAAAAAGTGGCACATAATAAATGCTTTTGCATTTGTAAGTGGAATGCAACACTTTGTCTTACTCGTAAATGAACTCCAATGCAGTGAAATTTTTTGGATTATGTATGGCAAACTCAGCAAACCTCAGGCAGCATCTAAACTTCAAATTTCAGAAAACAAAAGCAAAAATAACAATACATTTATTTACGGTGAGAGTTATAACCTAAGTATAAGCTTTATTGAGTTTGATGCATTTTTCTTTAAGGTAATCTTTTTTTTTTTTTAACAACAGAAAATGTTTTTATGTTCCATGTAACCGTACAGTTGTAGTTCCCCTTTACTTACATAATAAGGATTGCTTTTGTGATGACTTTCATGCTGTTAAGTGGACCATTAGTACTTGATTTGTGCCATTACATAGCATCTTAATAGTGACAAATAAACTTGCAAATCAGCACAAGAAAAAAAGGTGGCACAGTGATACATAATTTTTAATTATGCAAAGATACAGACAGCTGACAACTGTTTTCAATTTCATATGGGTAATGCAGTGCTTCTCAAACTTGTTAAAACTCACATTCTGGACCCACCCTCAGTTTCCAACTCAGTAGGTTTGTTCTGAGGCTCACAGAATTTGCATTTCTATCAAGATGTCAAGTGAGGCTGAAGGAGAGCTCTGTAGTGTGCACGCAGTACTTCTTCATTCAGATGGGATAATAGGAAAAAATTTTTTTTCTGGAGGTATTAGATTGGTTGGAATGGAATGGGAGGGGTCATCTTTCCTCAAAAAGCAGATGTCTCTAATTATAAGAGCAATTCAGAGGTGAAATGGTCACATTCTGAAGCACAGCACCAAGTCATTCAATGTTCATCTGAGGGAAACACGTAGAAAGTAAGTTTGTTGTGTTTCAGGAAATGCTGAATTGTATGATATCTAAACTCCATCTATCTCTATTAGTCCATGCATCAAGTACTAACAATTAAGCCCTTGCACATAGCAATATTTACTATGAGTGTATGACTTAGGTCCCAAATACGTGGTCAGTCTAAGTATTTAGAGGTGGGAAATAAAATCACTGAAAACTATAATGGCCAAGGAAGATTATAGGATTTTAAAGTGTGACTTCAGGTAGACCTTGAAAGATGGTTAAGAATTGGGCACAGAATGTCCTTTACTGGGAGAGAGAGGAGGGTAAGAGACATTGGGGTCAGACATGAGGCTTGACTGGGTATAAACCAGGAAACTGTTGTCAAATCATGGATAACTTGGAATATCACGCTAAGAGGACTAGATATTACCAAAGGAGAATTTATGAACTATTCAAAGTTTTCAACATGGGAGCTGTAAAACAATACGGAGTTTAGGAACGGTAAAGCTTAGAACAAGTTATAGGGTGAATTGCAGCTGGGCGCGTTGGAGATGCTGACACCTGGTGGAAGGGACTCTAGTAGAAGTTGAAAAAATCGAAGAACCTCAATGAAGTTGACATCACTAACACTAATGAAGGAACCGTCTTCACCAAGTTAGTACCAACGACTCCTAAAGATATCACACATACTAATAAGTAGGCCCAATGCAAAAATATCTGTTTGGGGTAGAAAGTAAAGACTGAAGCAAAAAGAAGTGAGCAGGAAGATGGTAGTTTTAAGTTAATGATCTATTTCGTTAGCTCTTTGGAGGGTCTAGGACGGTTTCAAGGCTTTTACATGGCTAATGTCACTATGAGAACTGAAACCGAAGAGGAAATTGGAAAGCAAATACTCCTTCTATTTCACAAGTGATGAAGTTGTCATTTGGGTCTCCAATTCCCTTGGTTATGGTGACTATCTCACAGATCACTGCACCTCAGCATCTGAGAAAAGAAACTTGTCCGCAAAATGCTGGGCTATTTTCTCTTAGGGTTTGACATTGAACAGTGATTCAAATAAATATGAGGCATTGTGTCAGCTACATTACCATCTGACTGTTTGCAAGACTATTAAAAACAAAAACTAAGGCCAGCTAGTGGGAAAAAAAATGTTTTTTAATAAGGCAAGAGAGTTTTTTTTTTTTTTTCTTTAATGTAAAACAAAGCTGAGATTGCAAAACTACTAGACATGCTTAAATCATTTTTAAAGCAATTTTGTGTTTAAAATTTGTTTTTAAGGTTCTTCTTGTCCTTTGACAAATTGAAATGAGAATGGAGTTCTTTGAAAAAATTCAAGCTTTTATAATAATAAGAGATTATTTATATCAAGAGCATCAAAGGGGGAAAATGAGTAGAAATCTTATCACAAAACATTCCATCCACCTTTAAGATGATTTTATTGTCCAATAATGTCACATTGCTGATCATTTTAACATCTGTACCCAAAATAATGACCAGTATATTTCAAAGCACCACCAGTGGCAGGGCATGAGGAAATCACAGAAAAGAAGTATTTGAAGAACTTTTTGAAGTACTGGTAGCCCTTGGGTTGTTAACATTCTCTAACTTGTTACCCGTCCCAGAAAGAAAGAAGCTTAGAAGCAACAGAAATTGCACTTTCTTGCAAAGGAGGTTTCTGTATCTAAATAGGAAATTATGAAAGTCCAACCTCAGAGTCAGCTGAGTGTGGTGGCACAGTCCTGTAATCTAAGCATCCCAGGAGGCTGAGACAGGAGGATGCAAATTCAAGGCCAGCCTCAGCAATTTAGTGAGGTCCTAAGTAACTCAAAATAAAAAGGAAAAAAAAAAAAAAAAATGCAAAGGGCTAGGAATGTAACTCAGTGGTAAAGTGCCCCTGGGTTAAATCCCCAGCACCAAAAAAAAAAAAGTCAGAAATGAAAAAAACAGTGTTTCAGTTCTCAAAAACAAAAGTAGGAGTTGAAGCGTCAGAAGAGGGAAACTGTAGAATTGAATTCTTCTTAAAATCAGTTTATAGACAAGGAAACTGAGGCATAGAGCCATTGCATGATTTCCTCAGCCATGGAAGGATGTATACTTCCAAGAATCTCTGAACTATTACTTTTTTTTCCCGTTCATATTTTTGTTTATATATATGAATTTTTTTTAATGAAATCCTTTTCCACTTCACTAAAGCCTCTAATTTTGGACAGCTTTCAAATATTTTGTAAATGCTAAATCACTGAAGCCATCCCTGCCTTTTTATTCTTTGCTTTAAAGTTCCAAGCAAATCAAAGTTTGGAAAGACTGTCTGAACTTTAATTTCAGCAAATTAAATAAAACCACACACAGTTCCCCAGTTATCCCCCACCCCCATTTCATAGTTTAAGAAAGTTGAAGTCCAAATAACTCTGAGAAGATAATCCCCAGGGTAGCCTGTAAATGAGCAGGCAGAGAAAGCAGCTTTGATTGCCAGGTGGAATGCATGTACTCTCCCACTGAGCTACACCCCGGCCCCCCAGCCCCAGCCCCCTTCTTTCTTTTTTTTGAGTACCAATAAGTCTTTATTCATTATAGTTCCTCCTTCATTCTTTATTTCCTTTACCCTGCATTAATTTTCTCAACTACATTTACAATCCAGCATATACTGAATTATTTGTTGATGGTTGATCATCTCCCTTTAGAATAGTAGCTTCTTGACAGCTGGAACTTGGTGTAATTCTTTACTGCTCTATGTCCAGGATTCAGCAATGCCGGACACTAGTGGCTACTTACTTTGTTGCAAAAAAATGGATTTATTAAATACTTACATGTACCAGTCCCTATACTAGGAACAGTTGTTACTTTGAATCCTCGGAGTCTTATTGGTAGTAAACGGCATAAGCCAGTTTACTGGAGTGCACACTCCCCTTTCCCCCCCACACTGAGAAACCCATCTCCTATTCCACAGACAGATACACTGAACTACAAATTCCAACATGTTTACCTTCTACTAAAAACACATTCCTTTCCCTAGGTGAACACTAAAGGACCCACTACAAATGCCAAGTTACTGTCAGCTAGTCGTCATCACAAAGAACTAGGGACTTGGAGCAGAGTTTGGGTCCAGGCACTAGTTTTCATTACAGTTTTGGTAATGCTTTGCAGTTCCTTGTTAGTCTTGTAAGTATTGATGAAATAAAATCTAACAGGTGCTTAACAAAATACTCTGCCACATACCTGTAAAATTGTTCTGAATCAATGGTCACCTTACATCAACAAAGCCAGAATCACCCAGTTCCACCATATTCTCTATCTTTCAGTGGATCTTCCTCCGAATTCCATACCCTGTTATAAACATTTTCAGTCACTTGCATTCAAAATCTCAATCATGTTGCTTTCCTCCAGGATCACTCCTTAGCATCCATTCACTGAAACGGCGAGTCTTCGTTACTCTTACTCCTGCTATTAATGATGTCTCTTCTTCTTGGTTCCCTTCATTACCACCACCATTCTGTTTGGAACTCTCACTATCTCATACCAGGACTACTCTAATAGCTATTCCTATGTAGTTTTCTATTTGTTTATCTTACTTTTTTCTCTGAATTTCTGTATGAAATATTTTCATTTGTTCTCTTCCATTGAGCCTTTAGCAAATGCTACCTCAGTTACTATTTGTGTTTCTATTGTCCCCTTGATTAAAAATAAATGTTGGTATCTGGAGTAGACAGACTTTGCTTTTACTTCCCATAACAGCACACAAACAAAGCTACCTCAAAAGGGTCCAAGACTTCAGTGTGGAAAGGTAGACCTATCAAAAACCTATTGGTCTTCCATGAGTAGAATTCTAAGCTAGTGTTTCTTATCCAGAGACTTTGAAAATCTAAGAATGGAGAACTTCATAGAATTAGAATTTGAACTTCATACAAGATAAAGTAGGTGCTTAATAAAGATTTGGGTGGTGATCTATTTGGGTCTCAGCAAGTAATGGCATCAACAGGAAGTGTTTACCTACTGCATATAAAGATTATCATTTGATCTCTACCATTTCCTAACCAACCAACTGGCTTGAGAAGGCTCCTCATTTTCTAAGATGTCTGTATTCAGAGTGTATTAGAGTATCAGAGTTTTTTTTTTTTTTAAACAGGTCTTTTGTTCTTTATTTCCAGGAGAATTTAATATGAACAAAGACCACATATGCAGAGCAAGGGTGGGGGTGTTGAAGGGTCAGAGAGAGGAACCTCCTGCTGATCTGCCTGAAGGCACCGTGGGGGAGGGGAGACACACCCAGGAGAAACTGCGTCATTTTAAATCTTTCATGTTTACTCGTGTTTCACAAAACCCTCAGTCCTTCTTCCGACCTAAAATGCTGTGTGTTGTCTGGTAGTTTTATTTAAATTAATTTAAAACAAAAATTGTTTTCATTTTCAGAGTGAATTCTACAATATCGTGAAAAGCACTGAATACTTGTGGGGAGATAAAATTAAGCAAAGTAAAAGAGTTCGTGAAGTCTGGCATGGGGGTACACACCTGTAATCACAGAGATCTGGGAGGCTGAGGTAGGAGGACTACAAGTTCAAGGCCACCTTGGCAAATTAGTGAGACCCTGTCTCAAAATAAAAAGGAACTGGGGATGTAGCTCAGTGATAGAGTATGGCTATGTTGCATCCCCAGTAAAACACACACATATAGATAAATAAAATTTTAAAATGTGGTGAATTGAGTTCTTCTGAATGTCTGGAGTTTATATCATCTCAGAAAATATGTTAATTAGTATTAACTTGTTAATCTGTTAATTAGTATAAAACAATGTTTCATTAAAATGATACAAGGAGCTCTTCTAAAAAAAGAAAGAAAAAACCAGCTGGAAATGCTAATAAAGTATTTGTAGCACTCTATGGAAATGCCTTTTCAAAAAACAACAAGACATTATTACCTCATGTACTTAACATGACTGCATGACCAAAGTGATCCTACAATATGTACAATCAGAAAAATGAGAAATTATACTCCATGTATGTATGGTTTATCAAAATGTATAAATGCTTTCCACTCTCATGTATAACTAACTAGAACAAATGGAAAAAATTTTTAAAAGCAACAAAACATTTGATCAAAATTTTGAAAATTAGGCCCCAATTCATATGCAATTTCTTTTCAGAATCACTGGAAGATGATGTTGCCGGCATTCTAAACCTCTCAATATCCCAGAAGATCCAAGCTCCCTTTTATTTTATTTCTAATTTTATACTATTTGTAAGCAAATAAAAAAATAATACTTTAAAATCTTATATGACTTTCTTGCTCTTCCTTCTATTTTTAGCATTGCTTTAACCTCTTCTAGTTCTTCTACTTAAATTACCGCTTCTCTGTGATAATACTGTTTTCAACAGAATCAAGCTAACCCTGGATATTCAATCTGTTTCAGGTTCTTGGACAGTTTTATAATACTTGTCCTCAAAACCCAGGTTTTGGAATTCCACTTGTGTTTTGTTTCTCTTACTTACGTTCTTTGACCTTAAAAAAAAAAAAATCTCCAGGATCTAGTGTCCAAGGGCCACAGAAGGGGAGAGGTCATATGCCCCCTTTCCTCCTTCTCACAATTTCATATGAGGAGGGCATTGATTTTTCAGTGATAACTCTAATGAAGAGTCTATTTTAGGCCACACACAGGCGCGCACACACACACACACACAAAGAAAGAAACAAACAGAAAAAAAGAAAGAATAAGATAAAGGAAAGACTCAAGCTTGAACTGGTACATGTCTCCTCCTTCTTATAGGTAATTTTCATTTCTTCCACAGAGAAGACTTGGATCTCGTAATAACTCATCTGTTGTTCTAGTTTACCAGCTCTCCAGTTTTATGCACTGTTGTACAGCACTCAGCATATTTTAGGCACCCAATAAATATTTGTCTTATCAATGAATGATTAATTCCAGTCTCAATTCTCTCCCAAATTAGTTTCTTGGTGCATCCTGTATCACTTGTCTCAAACTGGGGTTCTGACATTGATTTCTTGCCTCTCCCAAGGTCTGTGATGCCAGTAAGTCCTGCTGGGAATGAAAAGTTTGATAATATACATATTTGGCAGATGACCAAACAGCATCTGGTTACAATAGAAAGCTACACCTGGGTAGAGGACCTGTCTGTAAATTAATGAGTACCTACACTGTGGTAGGTATTTCCCATACCTCCAGACCCCTTCCAAAAAGAGCAGTAGTATTGCTGAACTGTGTAAAATATTACAACGAAATCTGGAAAGAGAATCCACTATGACATCTTTGAGAAACAAAACACTGTGCAGTCTTTGGCAAAGTAACCTACATGCTTCCAATGTGAGGGTTTTCATTCCAACCAGCCAACCATCTCGACTTCTGCAAAGTCTCATGAAATAGACGAATATGGTGACACATGCCTGTAATTCCAGTAACTCAGGGGGCTGAGGCAGGAGGATCACACGTTTCAGGTCAGCCTCAGTCGCTTAGCAAGACCCTGTCTCAAAATAAAAATAAAAAAGCACTGGGGATGTAGCTCAGTGGTGAGTGCCCCTGTGTTCAATATCCAGTCCCCTCCCCCACCAAAAAAAAAAAAAGTCTCATGAAATCTGGACTTGATTTTCATGACTGCTGCCCATTACGGACAGGCCCACTGGGTGAGAATGAATCCAGCTAGAGCAAAGCCCTGTTGCAGAGCAGCGGGTCATGCTGCAGGGGCTCCAACTCCAGGACAGGAGCAAAAGTTACATCAACACTTTCTACCAGCTTCACTGTCTAGGGACAAAGACAAAGGAGAGGGGTCAGGAAAAACACAAGCTGCATAAATAAAGGGAGAAGAATGAGAGGTTACCAGTAAGAACAGAAAAAGAAAAATTCCAGTGCTCTGGGCATTATCAAACTGCTTGTATCATCAACAAAACACTGTTACAGGGCACAGCACAATGCTGGCTTTTACTCACTTGCTTAGAAGAGAGCTTGGACAGAATTCACTGGACCCTGTCTTTCCTCTATTTGCAGCTTTTGAATTATTAATGCAAGGCTGTAAGAGGGCAGTGATCAAAAATGATTACCTGGCTGGGAAAAATTAAAAGCTAGGAAGGGATTGAAGAGGGTCATTCAACTCCTTTGCAGGGAAGTGGGAGAACTCAGTGTTCCCTAATGGAGGGGAAATGAATTGGCAACAAGCTGAAACTTTTCTATGGAGTCTCTCTCATGACTCCAGTTCAGCAAATGATGCATGGAAAGACCTGCCGCATGCTTTCTCTACCCAGAGTCTGGGTTGGGACAGTTGTGGTTCCAGTCTGCAGACAGCCTTTCGCCTTCCTATCATTTGACTCTTATTCTTAAGGCACCACCGTAGTTGCTGCACTTTTCTACTATGCAATTGTTTTGTATCTTCAACAATTGATCTGACACCTCCTTTATGGGGTGTCAACTGAGTGTTGACGAGGGTTAGAAAGAAAGAAATATGAACCATGGGCTATGCCCTATAGCAGTTTACACTTCCACTTCTCTCTTCCTCTAATTTTTATGCAAATCTGTAATTCTGAATGGACGGGTAGGTCTAAATTACTTAGGTAAAATGATAAGAGTGGGTGGGGAAAGTTATTTTATTCACTTAGGCAATACTGTAGTAGAAACATTGTTCTTGTTTCATAGCAAAACCATCCATGAAAATATTGTTTACATGTTTGGTTTCACAAAGTGGTTTAAAGCTAAATAACCCAAGATTAGAGATGGAGCTCAGCAGTAGAGTATTTGCCTAGTATGCATGAGGCCCTGGGTTTGATCCCCAGCACCAGAAATAAAACAAAACAACTCAATAACCAAAAGAAGATAGCTGCAGAAAGAAAAGGCTCATATTTATCATCTAAATATATCACGTACTTAAATCACGTCAGGATCCTTTTTAGTGTTGAGTTCATATGCAGCTCTGATTGTCTAGTCAGGGTGGCAAGGTAGTGTTCAGGACAGAGAAATATGTCTTCTTATTCTAAAAGTTGTCCATCCAGTCTTGCTGCTTCTAAAACTTGAAGAGAACCACACTCTGTGTTCAAATACTTCCTTTTATACTGGATAAATAAACTTGCTTCCAAGTCAGGATGAGCGGAGAGTTCCAAACACTGAACATTCAATGGCATTCAGCAGAGTCCTGGATGTGACCTCTAGAATCAGCAGTTAGCACATTCTGAAACTTCAAGAGAAAAAAAAAAAAAAATGCACAAACCATTCAAGGTTGGTTTTTTTTTTTTTTTTTGGTGCCAGTGATATTCATAATATTCTCCATCACTTAGTGAAATGACCCAACTTTTTAATTCAAGTGTCCCTGGGGCATCTAGGGTTCAGCTAGAGGGCATCAGGTACCCAGAGGTGGCTGAAAAAATGCAAATAATTCCAGGAAGCACTTTGCACTTTTACCCAGGGTATTTCTGAATGCCAACAAGGGAGGTGATCTAAGCAGAAGAGTGTCAGAGGTTGTTGGTCCCTAGAGAACTTAGGCCTATTCCACTAATTTTTAAGAAGAAGAAATTGAGGCACAAGATACCTGCTAGATAAATAATCAGACCCTTTTGATTTTGAGCTCTAGAAAACCACTATAAAAATGATTTAGTCAGCTTTTTCATCACTGTGACCAAAAGACTGGACAAGAACAATTAGAGGAGGAAAAGTTCATTTGGTTCACAGTTTCAGAGGTCTCAGTCCATAGTCAGCTGATTCCATAATTCTGGGCCTGGCCCAAGGTGAGACAGGACATCATGGCGGCAGGGTTTGGTGAAGGAAAGCAGTTCAGGACATGACAACAGGAAGTAGAGAGTGTTCTGTTCACTGGAGACAAAATATAAACGCAAAAAGCATGTGACTGATTTGTTACAACCTCACCCTACTTGCCTATACTTACCTGTTAGTTCATTCCTATCAGTGAATTAATGCACTAATTAGTTTAAGAATCTCTAAACCAATCATTTCACCTCAGAATTCTTGCATTGTCTCACACATGAACTTTAGGGGAACACCTCATATCTAAACCATAACAAAAAGTTTTTCTTAATGAACCAAAGAATGGAATCAAGCTAAAAACCTCATTGGAGGGCATTCAGGGCCTTTGTTTAAGTTCAAAACATTGCTGGATTGGTGATCCACCTGAAATATTGCTGACAAATGATCTTAGAGGCAAAAGTCTCCCCTAGAAATCTCAATGCTGCCTCTCCAAAGAAACTTTCCTGGGGGGCTTTGCATTTTCCTCCTTTGAGTTGGAGGAGGGAAAAAAAAAAAAAAAAAGAATGGATTGAATTGTTTTCAGGGTTAAGATAAGGGTCTGAAGTGTAAAGAGGTTGACAATACTGCACTTGGTTCTTGTCTTAAATAGGTTTGATTGGTTATTAAGAAGACTTCCTGCAGAGCCCGGCATACTTATAATCCCAGCAACTCAGGAGCCTGGGGCAGAAGGATTGTGAGTCCAAAGTCAGCCTCAGCAATTTAGCAAGGCCCTGAACAACTTAATGAGACCCTGTCTTGAAATAAAAATAAAATGGACTGGATATGTGGATCAGTAGTTAAGTACCCCTGGGTTCAATCTCTGATAATAAATAATTAAATAAATAAATGCAGGCCTCTTGCTGGTTAAATAATTTTGTATTATGCGTTCACACTGGGGGGAAAAAAAAAAAAAAGGTGTTTCTGCTGCCCCCAGAAGCACATATGGTCCTAGGCAGACTTCCACTTCACTATGGCTTAGTGGTCAACTAGTTCTCACAATTTCATTTAGGCCCACACAGAGTTTGAAAATAATTAAATTAATTGCCAACATGTTAGAAAGTTCTTCTCTTCAAATGAAAACAAGAAACAAACATAAAAGTCTGTCAGGTAGGGTGCACATTTGGTAGGTTGTACACAGCCAGGAATTGCTAGCTACCAGGTTCCCTAGATCTGCCGGCCTCTGTCACAAAATCTTTTCCCTCCTCTATCATTCCTAGTCATATGTCTGTGGAGCACCTAGTGCAACAGATGGGCCTAAGCCACCTCTGCCAGCAGACATCCATCTCTGACAAGTCTTGCTCTGCTCTCAAAAATCCTGCTTCCAGGCTGTGGATATAGCTCGGTTGGTAGAGTGCTTGCCTTGCAAGCACAAGTCCCTGGGTTCAATCCCCAGCAGGCATCAACACAAATGAGTAGTCTAAAGTCCATTCAGTCCAGGTTGGCACTACACCCAGGTATTCACTGGGCCTATAGGAAAGAGTGTTTTATACCAGGCGACAGGCCAGGTGGAGAGAGATTTGGGTGTGTCAGCATGTGGTGCCAGCCTGAGGGATGTGCTGTCTTCTTGAGAGTGGGGCAGGCCCCAAGATTTAAGCCTGTAATTAGGTGGTAGGATGGTGGGGTGGTTACAGAGCTTACCTCAGAGAAAGACAGAGGTGTCAGTACCCCACATCTACCTCTAGAAGTTTCCCCCAAGGAACTTCGCTCAGGGTACCGAGCTTCAAGAAGCCTCTCTCTCTCTGGGCTCAGGCCAAGGTGACTGGAACTTGAGCACATGGGGAGTCTGTCATAGCCACCTGGGATGCCAACAGGCACCTGGGCCTCCTGGCAAAGTGCCAGGCACTACTTAGGGAAGCACATGGCTCCTCCCTCACCCTGCAGGTATAACTTCAAGGTCAAACAAGGCTGGAGGGCAGCCAACTAAAGAAGTTGAGCGTGGGATCCTGCAGCCCAGGAAGGGAGGGTGTTCATTGACTTATAATTTTGCCCCTGCCATTACACTTCCCCCGTGACTGACCCCATATTAACGAAGTACCATGAGCATCAAATTGGCAACTGGTTTAATTCCTACATCTTTTCTTTCTTCTCCAAACTTCTAGAGCTGTGTGGCTTTAGGAGATGTAACAAGTCTGTGTTATGAGAACCTGAAAACTCTAAGGAATAAAAGAAAGAGGTCACCAACTTCCCTCAGAGTTCCCTAATTTTCCTTTACAGCCCAAAATTTCCATCATACTGATGTCTGAGAGAGAGAGAGAGAGAGAGAGAGAGAGAGAGAGAGAGATTGCATGGAATTTGGAAATAAATCTTTAAAGTGAATGTGCATGTCTCTGGCAGACATTTCTAATTTTCCTGGGTTTGCAGGAACACAAGACAGTAGAATTTCAAGCTACACCATATATAGTCAGCCTACATGAACGGATCTGCAGTCCAGATTTAGATCTGGAGGGAAAAAGTGATAGAAAAATATAGCATATAATTTTTTCTTTTCTCCATGTGTTTACCTTTGTTAAAACTGGAAGGAGGAGGGATATTGGCCAAAGTACATTGTTATATTGTATATGCGTACTAATATGCAACAACAAATCCCACCATTAGGTACAACTATAATGCATCAATAAAAAGTATGGGAAAAAAAAAACCTGGGGAGTTAGGTGTTGTGGCTCATGCCTGTCATCCCGATGACTCTGGAGGCTGAGGCAGGAGGATCACAAGTTCGAGGCCAGTTTCAGCAACTTAGCAAGGCTCTAAGAACTTAGTGAGCCCTGTCTCAAAACAAACAACTGGAAGGAGGTAGTAATAACACTTATAATAAAAATAACGTTCCTCTGTTCCTACCTCCTTGTGGAACACACTTTCCCAGACAACCACCCACAATTATTCTACTTCCAGAGCATACAATTCAGTACTTAAAAATAAAAGTGATTATTTGCCTAAGTGTGAACAGTTTAATTCTATAGGGAAATTATTAGGTAACAAGTAGTTTTCATGAAGTCAGGGTGTGTTTATTGAGTGGTAAGTGCATAATAACCTCCCCTCTCAAGTTCAGTCTAACTCGTTTAAGAAGCAGGGGCTTTCAATGAGTTAATACCAATACTATTGCTTGCCAAACAAGATCAGAAGGCTGTAGGAAGAAGGGCATTTCTTGGTAAAAATCAGTGCTCTGAGTTTTTGTCACAAGGATAAAGTTAGATCCTTCAGGGAAAGTTTTACTGAAGTTGGCACTCTACATAATAGTAACCCAGACCACGGACCATGTCTTATTTCTAGCACGAGAACAGGCCTGACACTTAGAGGAAGTACTTGACTCTGGCTGACTGAATGAGTGAGTGAATGAATGAATTCAGTTAGAGAAGCAGACAGATTCTAGAATTTTCATGCATTCCTTCTTGACACACTTTGCAGAAGAACAAAAGGTTGTAAGAGTGGCAGCCCTCCCTGTGTTTACCAGGCCCTCATTCTTGGAGATGCTGCTCTGCTGGGAGAACTGGGAGTAGCAATTTTGTTACTTGTAACCTTGTGACCCTGGGCAAGTCCCTTTGTCCCTTGGGCTGCTAAGGCATATGTGTCAAGTCATATCCACTTCAAAGCCTTGTGGGAACATCAAGGGAGATAATGTAGACAAAACTTTCAGCAAAGTGTTCAGAGAGGCATAGTAGAGAACCTGCATTTAACTTATTCTAATTTGCATATAAGGAAATTTGCTTGTAGGGCACTTTTACCTGTTCCAGGAGGGTTTTCTAATTTTTTATGTATATTTTATGTTGCTTGAAACCAAACCTAGTACTTTGTGTAAGTTAGGCAAGTGCTCTACCACTGAACTCCATCCCCAGCCCCCTAAGTTTTTTTTTTTTTTTTTTTTTCCTCTATTTGGTCCTTATCTTTCCAACTTAAAAAAAAAAAAAAAAAAAGGTTCATTGTGGCTGGGAATGTTGCTCAGTGGTAGAGCACTTGCCTGGCACACACAGGAGGCCCTGGGTTCCAACCCCACCATAAGAAAAAAGAAATATTGAAATATTGCTCATGAATGCAGGTAATTTTCTGGAAAAATTTCTTCCACAAGCAAGGTGAGCCAGGATAACCACTACAGAAGGACTTAGAAGCATCTTACTGTGGGGCTCCTTTTTCAATTTTATTTTTTTAAATATAATTTTAGTTACCAATGGACATTTATTTATTTATTTATATGTGGTGCTGAGACTCAAACCCAGGGCCTCACACATGCTAGGCAAGTGCTCCACCACTGAGTCACAATCCCAGCCCTTACTGGGGGCTCTTGACTCTCCAGAGCAGGGTAGGTGCCTCCTCACCACACAGTGACATTGGGGCAGTCAGGGTTAAACCTGAGAGTGAATTTCAGTTTCATTTCTCTGGCAGTAACACCCTGCAAATTGTAGTTCTTCCCACCTTCTGCTGTACTGGAAGCCAGCCATTCAAACATCTTGGTTTTGTGTATGAGCTTATCAGTTTAAAAGGGATTTAAATGAACAGGTTTGAAATGACCTGTACAAAGTCTGGGTCTCTGGTCATGTTTACAATTCCCTCCCTCAAGCACTCCACCATCCAGGAAGGAGCCAGTTTACTCCCTTTTGCAGCCGGGACACTAGAAATTTTGTAGCACAAGATGACATTGCTCACTGGCGGGGAGCAGGAGGGGTTGATTTCCAGGAGTCTCCACTGGCCTGAGTGGCAGGGCGGCCTTCCAACTCTGCAGATGGAGGCAGGAAGGTGAAGGGGATTGCCGGACCCCCAGGAGAGTCTATGCAGGGTGGTGTGAGGAATGCGGTCTCTTTCCTGACAGCTCCTGGGCAACATGAAACCAGATGATGAAAAAAAAATCTATTTTAAAATCAAAAACCTGGATAAAATAAATGAATGTGTTTCAACTATTTTGGGGTGGGGGTGGAATAGAACATTTATTGGGCAAGAGAAGCATCCGTTAGGCACTCAATTGAGAGGCAGTGAGTGCAGTGGTTAAAATTCAAATCACAGTTCTACTCTTTTCTAGCTGTGAGAGATTTAAATCCCTCTTAGCATTGCTTCCCTCACTGTGCACAGGGGACAATAATAGTACCTAGCTCATAAGGTTGTGGTTAGGATTAAATGAAATAATGGTGTGGCAAATCCCTTAGCAAGATATGGGGTACACTGTAAGCACTCAAGAAATAGCAGCAGTTACTAGTCATAAAGAAACTTATTCTTCCAAGGGAGATAGGTAGATAAATAATTTTGGGTTCTCCAGAGAAATAGAACCAATAGGATGTGTGTGTGTGTGACAGATTTTAAGGATCAAGTTCAAAATCTTCAGGGTAGTCCAGCAGACTGGAGACCCAGGGAAGAGCTAATGTTGCCGTGTTGCCATTCAAATCCAAGGGCAATCTGCTACCGAATTCCTTCTCCTCCTCCTCTTCACCTCCTCCCTGCCCCTACCATCCTCCTCTTCCTCCTCTTCCCTCTCCTCTTCCTCCTTCTCTTCCCTCTCCTCCTTCTTCTTCCTCTCTTTCTCCTTCTTCTCCTCCTCTTCCTCCTCCTCCTCCTCCCCTACTCCTCCTCCTTCTCTCTCTCTCCCTCTCTCTTTTGCAGTTCTGGGGATCAAACCCAGGACCAGAACTCTACCACAGAGCTACTCCAACCCCAGAATTCCTTCTTACTGGGGGGTGGAAATGGAGAAGTCAAACGTCATTCTATTGAAGCCTTACTTGATTGGATGAGATCCGCCCATATTATGGAAAGCACTCTACTTAACGTCCACCAATTTCTTTTTACAGTGCTAGGGATTGAACCCAAGGGCTCATGCATGCTAGGCAAGTGCTCTACCAATGAGTTATATCCCCAGTGCTTATTTTAGAATATTTATTTATTTATTGAATGAGGTCTCACTATGTTGTCTGAGCTGACCTCAAACTCCTAGGCTCAGGTAAGCCTACCACTTCAGCCTCCCTCGTAGGTGGGACTACAGGTATGTCCTACCATGCTGGGATTAAAGTCCACCAATTTAAATGTTCATTTCATATAAAAATATCCTCACAAGAACATACAGAATAATGTTTGACCAAATATTGGCACTGTGGGCCACGTAAGTTGACATACCAAATTAACCATCATGGTAAACTTGATTAGTCCCATTTTATAGATAAGAAGCCTAAGACTCCAAGAGATTAGACAGTTACCCGAGTTTATAGCTAGGTAGTAAGCAGAAAAACTAGAATTTGCACCTGGAGAAACTAACACCCATCACCCTGTCTGGTTACAACAACGTCCCAGGATTTGCTGAAAATATTTCTATCTCCAGAGTCCCAGCTTTTAACCCCTACATTGGGTCCTAGAGAAATGGGCCACAGGAAAAGATTAAGTTCTACTGAGGACAGGGAAAAAAGGGTGGGGGGAGTCGGGGAAGTGAGAGAATGTTTGATTTGTGCTTTGGGGGATACCAGAGAGGTGAAGTGAACTTGAAGACCTGAGCATTGGTTCTTGTTGGGGTCCTGGAGGAAACAAATGGGAAAAAGCACAAGGACAAAAATGGACAAATGGTGGTCTGACCTCAAGTCCCCTGTTTGTCTTCTCCAGGCCAGGTGTCTGGAGACAGCTAAGCATGAGACCTGGAACCAAGAAAGGAGAGGAGTGGCTAGAAAGTATCCCCGTTCAGGGCCGTAAAACACACAAATTGGAACCTGCGGGCTTAGAGGAAGCTAATGTTGGAAGGAGGGGAAACTTGCTTAGGACTTTGAATGTTCTTTTGGAGGGAAGGGAAGCAGGCTGGGGATGTAGTTCAGTGGTAGAACACTTGCTTTGCATGCATGAAGCCTCACTACTCGGGGCTCAGTGCTCAGACCCTTTGTGTGTGTGTGTGTGTGTGTGTGTGTGTGTGTGTGTGTGTGTGTAGTACTAGGCAAGCACTCCATCACTGAACTATACTCCCAGCACTTTTTATTTTTAGTTCTGATGAAAGGCCTTGCTAAGTTTCCCAGGCTGGCTTTGAACTTTCAATCCTTCTGCTTCACCACTCTGCCCACAAGAAATTGGAATTATAGGCATGTCCACCAAGCCCCACCTAGTTGAATTATGTCATTACTTGCCCAAATACAGGTTTATAGCAGCTGCCTGGAATCTGAAAACAGGTTCAACTCAAGTAAATACTTAAAAAGTTATTAAATTTAAAGTCTAAATATTAAATGAAGAATTGATAAAACATTCTTTGACTTCTGCTTCCCACTGGCTCTCAAAGGCCCATGATGGAGTAGAGGGCTCAGAGCTATGGTTACCAGCCTAGGAGATTCCCTCAGTCCTGCTGCCTTCTCTGCAGAGTTGAGGCCATACTGGGTACAATAGCAGCTGAGAGTACTGTGGGCCCAGGGCAAATGACACAGGGACAAGAGAGAAAAGATTTGGCCTTCAGTTGAGAGAAAGTCATAGCATTAAGACTTGTACTGTCAATTTAAGAACATAAAAATAAATACAAAGAGGGCTCCATGCCTGCAGAGTCCAAAATTGATTATTTATTTTTTTAATTTTTACAGAATGGAGGATTGAACCCAGGGGTATTCTATCACCAAGCTACATCCCCAGTTCTTTTTATTTTTTATTTTATTTTATTTTATTTTTAATTTCAGCATATATCTCTTTAAGTTGACCAATCTGGCCTTGAACTTGTGAACTTCCTGCCTCAGTCTCCCAAGTCACTGGAATTATAGGCAGGTGCCATAGTGCCTGGCATCTGGTTGATTTAAACAGCTGCTGATCACTCCATACATACTCATGCCAAGAAGGACTTCAAAGAGCAAATGGGAAATGAAGGTGTGGGAGGCAAAAATGAGGTACCCAACAGATCAGAGTTGGCTGGGTACAGAACAGAGCCCCACTTTGTATCTGTGAGGAACAACTGGATTTAGCCCTTCTAACTCAGGATTAAGGAAAAGTAGTTCATACCAATAAGAAAAGTATCTTACATACAAATAAGAAAGTATCTGTGAATGATAGGATTTAAATTCAAAGAGAATACCAATAGTAGAAGTCCACGGGTTCCTACCTCAGAACAGGGCTCAATCTGAGCTTTCTGGCTGCCTCCTTCTGCAATGGTCTTAGGTGAACTGCATGATGGACAAAAGCTCTGTTTTCCTTGACTATAAATTTCCCTCTGACTCACAAGTCATGCTGGGACTCAGTTGGCTCAGCCACAGTGGTGCCCTGGGTATTGGAAGGAGCCAGGGAGAAGCAGGCCTCACTCTCCTCAGAGACCATCGCTGGGAAGGAGACCAGACTTTCAGAGGAGAACAATGGGCAGCCCTCCTGAGTTAGGGGGTGGTCTGTGGGAAGCTATTTTATGAGGATGCCTCATTGTGGGCTGCTGAGCAAAGGGTTAAGAAATCCCACTAAAATTTGATGAAATCCTGGATTGGCAGAACTCGAGTTCTTCAGATGCCAGATTGCCAAGGGTTTGCCTTTTGAAACTAAGGTCGGTTGGAGACAAAGACAAGTAGTACTCTGACAAAAGAGGTGGTGAACATATGGGTTTAACTCAGATACATACCACTTCCTTTTACGGGGATGGTGTGTAATAAAAGAGCAATATAGGTTATGAAAGTCTTCTTAGGGATGTTTAACAGTTATGGTGGAGAATTCTGGAAAATCCTCTGAGGGTTCAGTTACCAATAAAACTGGTCTAGCAGCTCCTAGTTCAGAGCCCCATAAAACTATCCTACATCCATCCATTGCACTGCATGCCTTTCAGAGTGCTTTGCCCTGTGCTAGCTTTTTTGATCTTTATAGTAACTCTATGAACAGGTTTTACTGTCCTCATTTTATGGAAGAGGAAATGAAAGCTCAAGGAGGTACCCAAAGTTGCCCATTTAGAAGTAGAGCCAGGACTAAAATCTAGTCATATTAACTGCAAATTTGGTGTCTCCGACTCCGTTTTTTTGTTTGTTTTTTTTTTTTTTTTAACCAGACCAGGATTAGAAATGCAGATTCCATGATGTCAAATCCCACCACCAATTTTGGTAATTGGAAAGGCCAGGATATTTTTTTCAAGTGCTGGGCAGCTTAAGGGTGTAAGATCACACTGTTTGTTTATTATTTTTGATTTGGCAAATGAAGAAAAATTGAAAATAGGAATTTAATCAATAGAAAGAAAGTAAGTAAGTTCCATGGTTTTGAAAGGGGCAGAAGCAGGAAGTCTGCCTCTGACTAAGAGAATGCCCTGGAGCACTCCAGGTAAATATGGCGTCTGTCCTCATGCGCCCAGAGTCCAGTGAGGAGGCTCGTGAACACCTCAAACAGTTCTCTAGCTGCCAGGCACTGTTCTCATCCAGCTGGCAACTAGTTCCCTTCGTCCCCACAGCAACCCTTTGAGGTTGTCTGTCTCCAGTGAACAGGTGAAGAACTTGAAGCACAGAGATTCACTTGTTCAAGACCAACTATTTGGTCCCACTAAATGGAAGTACTAACTCACCAACTAGCTGAGGGTCACACAGGCTGAATGGGTCAGACACCAGTGTACGCAGGGAAAGGCAGGACTCCCAGGGGTTGCAAGTCAAGAAGACCCATGTGCGTGCACACCTGTGACTGCCTCCTACCTTCCATTTCAGGAACTCAAGTGGTGGCTTCACTACTGACAAGGCTCATCCTCCTACCATGCTCTGGGTCACACGCCCTCAGGTCTCTTCCAGAGCCTTCACCCCATTGACTACTGCTCACCCCTCTTTCTACTTTTTCCTTAATGTCACCTTGGGGTGGTTGTTTCCCAGGAATCTATGAACAGGGGCAGCTGTCCTCTACTTTTGAACAGTCCTTCCCCTCATTCCTATATCTCCTAAAACTGATTTCATCTGCCCCCAAATCCCACATCCTAGTTAATAACCTCAACATCTATTCAGGTGCCCAAGTCAGATGTACAGGCACCATTTTTCATTATTCTCTCTTGTTACTTTTTCATTCAACTCATCACTCGGTCTTGTGAATGCTACCCTGTAAAACCCTCTCCAATGTCCCCACTTCTCTCCTCGGTCACCACCTTCAGTCATCATCCTTCTCTCCTGGATCAGCACAGTGCTCTCCTCTGCTCCAGTTTTTTAGCCCCCTCTACATCCTGCTCATCAGCTCTCTACAGCTGCCAGAATGATCTTCACAAGAGAAAGCTGACCCAGCTGCTCTCTGCTTAAAACCCTGCAGTGACGGCACTGCTCCTAAGTTAAAGACTAAACTTTGAGGGACCACAGGGCTTTGAGGAAATGATCCTTCTTATACCTTACCAGACTCATTTCCCCCTCACCCCTACCACTACCAAGTGAGACCAATCCTCCCCAGTCTTCTGTAGTCAAATTGTATGTTCCCTAACCCTGTCATGCTGGAAGCTTAGGAAGGTCAAGTTGGAGGTCTTCCCCAGAGGGGGTCTTCCACTCACAAATGTCAGGAGAAACAAGGGGAGGTACAAAAATTTTATTTAACCAGATATGAGGAACTGGAGAAATTACTCTTGTCTGCTTAGAATCCATAACTATTTATAGTCATGAGATGGAATGAAAAATAGAGGGAAAATATTCAGGGGAGAGTGTGAAAGATATTGTTTGGAAGAGTCAGGGAAGATTTCTTGTAGGAAGTGAACTCCTTACTTGCCTTGAAGGAAAAACAGAAAGAAGAAAAGCAGAGTATGTAGGTCATTTTAAACAGAGAGAAGAACAGGGGCAGAGTTAGAAGGGCTGGAGGGTATGATGGAAAGGAACTAGATGAAAACAGTGGTTTTTGCAGTTGGTACCTGAATCAGGAGCATGAGCATCACCTGTGAAAAGGTTCAGAATGCTAATCTTGAGGCCTCTACCCTAGATCTACTGTTATGGTTTGGATGTTACATGTCCCCCAAAAGCAGATGTGCAAGAAGATGCAAGAAGGTTTGGAGGAGAAATGATTGGGTTATAGCCTTAACCTAATCGGTGAACTGATCCCTGATGGGATTAACTGAGTGGTAACTGGAGGCCGGTGAGATGTGGTTGGAGGGAGTGGTTCGTTGGGGACACGGCTATGGGGTATATATTTTGTATCGGGAGCGTGGAGTCTCTCTCTCTCTCTCTCTCTCTCTCTCTCTGTGCTGCCATCTGATCATCATGTGAGCTGCATCCCTCTGCCACACTCTTCTGTCATGAGGTTCGGCCTTACCTCCAGCCCTGAGGAATGGAGCTGACCTTCTATGGATTAAGATCTCTGAAACTGTGGGCCCTCTAATAAACTTTTCCTCCCCTATAATTGTGTTGGTCGGGTCCTTTAGTCACCATAGCAAAAAAGCTGACTAAAACACCTAATGAATCACCAGCATTGTGAGTTTTCACAAGGCCTTTGAGTGATTCTGATGGACCCTAAACTTTAAAGCCACTGAATTAGATCATTCCTAATTGGAAAACAGTAGCATGCTGGCTTCCACAGTAAACTTTGGGATCATGGGGGCAGGTCAGACAACTTGGGTGCTTGCACTCTGGGTCCCCTAAATGCCCACTGGGCTCCAGTAGATCTGACCTAATCAAGTGTCATATACTGCCCTAGGTGCCTGTGGACATGTCTTCCTCTGGTCTGTCAGCTCCTAGAGGGCAGTGCTTCCCCATAAGTCTCCTTACTGAGCATGCCAGTACCAAGTGACACTGCCCGTCACTTATCATTTTAAGTCTTATCATGTCTGCCATGCTCAGAGCCCCACAGGGGGCTCCTTCTTGACCTTTTCGCCTCCTTTGTCTTTTTTGAGTCACACGTTACTTTCACACATGGGCCTTCTCAGTCACTTATTGAATACTGACACACACATCCCTCTTCCAGGCACTTCCTATCCCCTGTTTGGCCTGTTTTTTCTCTATCACATCAATCAATCAATCATGATCTTGTGTTTTACTTTATATTTTGTCAGTCCTCCAGCCCCAGGAGAAGGTGAGGTTCACGAAGGCAAAGGCTTGTGTTTTTTAATTTCATCACTGTTTCTCCATGCTTGACATAAATGATATGACCTATTTGTCAAATGAATGAGTGGATTAGATCCCGTGGCTCTGCATATGTGGCTTCAATTAAATTAATTGACTAAGCCCGGAATTAGTCCCCTAATCCAAAGGCAGCTTCTTGTGACTTTACCAGTGTCCTGTGAGGTGTCTGGTATGAGTGCTTTGTCATGGTGATAGGCTGAACACATCATAGCCTGTGGGTAGGGAGTTTGTGAGGTGCTGAGAGGAAAGCTGATATCGAATGGGACCAAGGAAAGAGGCCACTGAGAGAAGGCAGCAGAAGCTTGAGGCACGGATCGTAGAGGGACATTGGTTAGCAGGTACAGAAATAGTGGAAGTGGGGATGGAGGAAAGATGAGTTATCTCAAAGGTAGAGAAACTCTAGGCTCATTGTCCCAGAGAATGACTCAGAAACTGTGATTGAGATATGAGGGTGGGAGCAGGGCTACTGGACTGCCCTTCAATTCCGAATGAATGATGTCCTGGGTGTCTGTGAAGCTCAGCTATCAGACCGGTTCCCTCTCTCTTAGTCCTTTGCACATCCTAAAAACTGCTCATCAGTAACCAATTAACCTGGGGGCCAGTGTGTGTGTGGGGGGACGTCACTGGCTCCACCCGACAACAGGAGCCTCAGGACCTTGTCCAGCAGGGACTCTAGGGGGGAGGCCAGGGTGGGACTGGGATACATATCCTTGTTCTTTCCAGGCAGCAATGCTCAGCTGAGGCGTTTCTCAGCAATACTTATAGGAAACCCGTGCAATCCCATTTTAAACACCCTCTCTCTTTATTACTGTGCAGGGAAAAGGTCAGAGTGAGGCCTTGTTGCTAAGCCACATCAGCAAACAAATTTCTGTGTTTGCTCTCCCAGTGTGGCCCTGGAGCGGCACCTTTGAGGCAGGTGGGGGTGTGGTGGGGGAGTCAGAAGGTGGAGCGTGTGTGGGAGGAGGCACACAGCCCCTATCCTTCCTCCCAAGGAAGCTGTTTGTTTCTTGGTCTAGCACAGGGTCTGGCCTTCTTCCTGCCTGTCCACCAGCCACTTACTGTCCTGAGTCCATTCCCAAGGATGTATCTGGAAAGTTTCCCATCTGTCTAGATATAAAATCAATTTTTGGAGATTTGTTAGGGCGATTTGAAAACATTTTATTTTGATTTAGCCTGACTCTGAGAGTGTTAAAGGTCAAATTCTGAAATGAAAAACATGTTGTCCAGATAACATGATAACCAAAGCTTACTTATTCCATGAATATTTATCAAGTTCCATTAAGTGTCAGGAGCTAGACCAGATGTGGAGGAAACCACAGAGACAAGGCAAAAATTCCTACCCTCATTGGGCTTCTGTCAAAAGGAAAGACAGATATTAAACAAATAATTATAAACACAGCAATATAATAAAAGGAGAAGCACAAAGTAGCACTGGAGTTTATAATAGGAGAAACTGGATCCAGTCTGAATTCCACAAAACTCCCTTGAAGAATGAGTAGCCATTTTAGCCAGGTTGAGAGGGTATGAAAGGAGCGTTCCAAACAAAGGAAAGTATGTATTTGTAGGTTCAGGGTGGTGGTGGTGGTGGTGGTGGTGGGAGTGTGGGAGGGGAAGAGAGGGAGTGTTTGAAAATATACTAGTCCTGTATGACTGAACTGTAGAGAGACAGGTGGAATCAGTGAAAGACATCGAATACATTTTTGGGGGACATAGAGTTGGCTTTGCAGTCCATCCTCATTCGGCATTTGACAGACAAATGACTTTCTCTCTGCCAACTCTACATGACAAATGATTTTACCAGTTCCTAAACCAATAGACAAAGAACCTATCAAGAGTCAACAGACTCATGAAAATCTTTCATGTCCACAGTGTATTTCTTTATTTTTCTTTTTTGCAATGCTGGGCTCAAACCCAGGGCCTTATACATGCTAAGCAAGTGCTCTACCACTGAGCTATACTCCCAGTCCCTACAGTGCATGTGGAGAAGTGTTTGCCACATAGCTTGGCACCCTGGCCAACCCAACTGGCACAAAGTGAACATCTGACCCAGAAAAGCCAATCTATAGGCTGGTCCGTGACCTGTGAAATGGCTTATTACAAAGGCTTTGTGAAACCGTAGTAGCCTGTACTACACAATGATGAGCAAACCAGTAAGAATGTCTCTCTTGGGGAGTTTGAATAAGTGCATTGGACAGCATCAGTCAGCCAATAGCAGCAGGAGAAACAGAGGCCAAGGATTGCTGAGACAACATAATCGTGAAACCTTTCAACGGGAAGCCCTGGAAGCCTCTTCTGAGGGTTTCGGATCTGTAAAGTACACTTCTATTTCCATGAGGCCTGGCTACAGGATTGAGGGTTCTGTCTTCCTAGTTCCCTGTGTAGTCCTATGACAAAGCTCACTTACCTGCCAGATCCTGCTCTAAAAACTAGCATTTGTGTCCTTGTCAGTATTCCTCATTGCTGAGCTGGGAAAGCCAGCTATGGCTATCTGGAATGTGGCCTTAATGTTTTGTACATAAATGCCAGCTCTGTACTCTAATAACATTCAGAAACAAAGGAAGAAAGGACACAGATATGACTGAGTACAGGCAATATATGTTCTTCTTAGAACAACCTTAAGAGGTACAATAAACCTTACTTTATAGCTGAGAGAAGACAGAATTAGGATCCAAATCCAGATCTCTCTCCTATCATCCTGCTCTGTTTAGCTACACTGTGCTGCTTCATTCCTTTATTTAAATATATATTTACACAGTTCCAACTATGTGTTAGGTATAAAATTTTAAAGTTGTCCTCTTTGAGGACAATTTGAATATTATTTGAATCTCTATGGTTGGGTTCTTGGTAATTTTGCTTGTCCTCTTACAGCAGGCAATTACAAAGAATCAAGTAAGAAAGAAAACATTTTTATTTAGATTCTGTAGCTTCACAAAGATTTGAAAGGTTTGCTGATTAATTTTTATATTTGCTTTCCTATGATGTTTAAAAAAATTTTTTTTAGCTGTTGAGGGATTTTATTTTATTTATTTATTTATATATGGTGCTGAGAATCGAACCCAGTGCCTCACACATGCTAGGCAAGCACTCTACCACTGAGCTACAACCCCAGCCCTGACTTTTTTTTTTTTGAGCAGTGCTGGGGATCAAATCCAGGACCCCGAACATGCGAGGTAAGTACTCTACACTGTCTACATCCCCAGCCCTACCATGTTTTAATTATCTACATTGTTAATGTATTATGAGGCTCTATTATTTTTAATAATTTATCCATATAATTGAAACTGATAATTCCAAAACAGGGTAATACTGATGGAATTTACTTCAAAACCTTTCTCTTCAAAATGAAAAGCAGTGGGTGTGGGTTTGTAGCTCAGTGGTGGAGCGCTTGCCTAGCGGGTGTGAGGTACTGGGTTTGATCCTCAGCACCACATAAATACAATAAAATAAAATAAATAAAGGTATTGTGTCCATCTACAACTAAAATAAATTAAATAAATAAATAAATAAATAAATAATCCTACCTCTTAAAAAAAGAAAAGCATTGATTTAGCTAAACCTTCTTATAAAGTGGTATTAACAATATCTAATGGTAACCAGATGTGTCCCACAGAAGGCTATCTTTCTTTCTTCTTGGAATTACCAAATAAAAATCCCAAGATTAGATCTGCATGTGGTTGACATGTTCACAGCAAACATAAGAAATGATGAGTATGTGACAATGTAAAGCTCACGGATGTAGACATAGTGGTTCTCTATCACTCCTAGAGCACATTAAAGCAAAAGTTAAAGACAAACATGCAAAACCCTCTGCTATGGGTCAGCATCTAAAATCATTTCAGTAAGTGGAATGCTTTGTATTAGAAAATGAAAAATGTATATTTTAGTCATGTTTTAAAAATTACCACAAGTCAGGGATGGTGGTGTGCATCTGTAGCTCTATCTACTCAGGAATCTCAGGCAGGAGGATCTCTGGATCTCAGGAGTTTGAGACCAGCTTGAGCAACATAGTGAGCCCCATCTCAAAAAAACCAACAACAAAAAAATAAACAAACAAAAAAGCCCCAAAAAACCCACAAAATATTTAAAAAGCATTTGTTTATTTACATATAAAAAAGAGGAAACACCATTTATTTCATATATCCATAAGACAGAAGCAAGAGGAAATATTAAAAAATGTTTTTTGTTTGTTTGGTGACACTCGGGATTGGACCCAAGCGTACTCTACCATTGAGCTACAGCCCTGGAACTTTTTTTTTTCTTTTTTTTTCTTTTGGGTGCTGGGGATCAAACCCAGGGCCTTGTGCTTACAAGGCAAGCACTCTACCAACTGAGCTATCTCCCCAGCCCCCTAGAACTTTTTATTTTGAGATAGGCTTTGCTAAGCTGCCAAGGCTGGCCTTGAACTTGTGATCCTTCTGCCTCAGCCTCCTGAGCAGCTGGGATTATAGTCAAGTGTCACTGTGCCTCCTGTTTTGCTATTTTGAGACAAGCTCTTATTATGTTACTTCGTCTGGTCTAAAACTCTTGGGCTCGAGTGATTTTCCTGCCTCAGCCTCTCAAATTTCTGGGACTACAGGTATTGAAAAAAAACATTTTATGCACCAGTTTTTAATTACACATAATTCATCGCCAACTCACCAAAATGACTTTCAGTCTTCTCAACTAGAATAGTTGAGTTCCAGCACCGTGTCCACATCCCAGGCAGTCTGATCTTTCTCGAAGTTACAAGTGACTCCTTTACTTATATATTCTTTGTTGGAACTCAGAGATAGCCACTTACATCTACCACAGAGACTGGGAAATGTGATATTTGTGCTGTAGCTAAAATCAGGCTAAAATTGGGAAGGTTTTTGCTAAAAAAGAAGAAAACAGATACAGGGACCACTTGGGGTGGCAATTAGTGGGGTTGAATGATATAAATATTCAGAAGAAAATGCTTATTAAAATTAAGCTTTCTTATAAAGGTCAAGTGACTGACTTTATTATTCTAGCGCATAACATTGCCACTGGTCAGAGTAGGGAATACTTTGCCAAAGAGAAGCAATGCTTAGCTGAAGACAGGAATGGATTTTCAGAACAGAATCAGGCTCATGGTGTAGATAGTCAGACAGAAGAAACAACTTCAACAGCAGTAGTTCCCAGCACCAGGGCTCAGGTCACCTGCTTCTTATGTCTTGGAATCAGGACAAATCATGAGTTTTAATGACTTGAAACCTGAACTGTGGAGAATTTAAAAGAGCCTGCAGTATTTTAAATTCAAATGAGCAACATTAGGGTAAGAATACATATTTGTGTCCTCCAGAAGATGAAATGGTTCATCCATTCGGAATTTTCTGTGCACAGATTTCAGGGGTAACGCTTCATAAGTGTTTCTGTTTTCTGTTGCTCTAACAAAACACTTCAGTGGCTGGGGTTGTGGCTCACTGGTATAGAGTGCCTGCCTAGCATGTGTGAGGCCCTGGGTTCGATCCTCAGCACCACATAAAAATAAAATAAAGGTAAGAAAATACTTCAGGCTGGTTAATTTATAAGGAAAGAAGTTTATTTGGGCTCACATTTCCGAAGGCTGGAAAGTCTAAGAGCACAGCACCAGTATCTGCTTGGCTTCAGGTGATGGCTCATTGCTGAAGGGCCAGTGGACACTTGCAGAAGCAGCAAAACATGAGGGTCAGCTTCACTTTATAACACGCTCTTGTAATAATTGTCCCAATCCTTTCAGAGAAGCACTCACTCCATGATCTAGGCATTAATCCCTTTTAATGACCTAATCACCTCTTAAAGCCCCCTGCCCTGACCTTTCAACACTTTGCACTGGGAGTCAAATTTCAACATGAGTTTTGGCAGGACAAAACCACAATTAAAACATAGACTCCAGTAGAATCTATTTTACTGAAAATAAAGATGCATAGTCAGAAATCAGATTACATTTCCTGTTGTTAATAAAAAGTGACTTAAATGGATTCTACTTTCCCCCAGATTAAAATATAATTTTAAAATGGTTTCTTTAATTTATTCGTCCTTTCACTAGGTCAAGCATTGATTGGGTATTTCTGAGTTCTTGATAGATACATGGAGATGACTTGAAAAGCTTGGTCAATTCTAATTTTGTAGTTGTCCAGTTTCTTAAGACACTATAACATTCCCCACCCCAGCCAGTACAAGGGATTGAACCCAAGGGTACTCTACATCCCCAGTTCTTTTTATTCTGAGACAGGATCTTGCTAAATTGCCAAGGCTGGACTTGAATTTATAATCCTCTTGCCTCAGCCTCCTGAGTAGAAGTTTTTTAGCTTTTTATTCAGCTGACAAGGCAGCTAGTGGAAAGAAATTGAGTTAGTGTGGGGTATTTTCCAATACCAGCAACCAATTCATTCTCTGGGCACAACTTGGTATTCTTGATTCAATCAATTCTGACAATAATGACTCAATTAGCACTGATCTCACAGGTTAGGGACTCACACCCACAAGACTTTCCTAGGTCAGATGTCAATTGCAAGACACAGGTCTCTGGTTACTTCTGTCTTGGCTACAAATTGGTGGTTTCTACAACTCCCTCCTTGTGTTCAATAATTTGATATAATGACTCATAGCATTCAGGAAACACTTATGTTATATTAACTAGTTTGTTATAAAGGGTGAAACTCAGGAATAGTCAAATGAAAGAGATGCATAGAGGGGGTTGGGAGGTGTGCCCACACCCTTTCCAGATGCACAACCCTTGCAGCACCTAACAGTTCACTAACACAGAAGCTCATCAAACCTCATTGGTCATGAGATTTTTTATAGAGGTTAGTCTCCAGCACTACCCTCTTCTTCCTGGAAGTCAGTGGGTGGGGCTGAAAATTCCAACCCTCCAACTTGGTCTTCCTGGTGTTCAGATTCACTTGAAGCTATGAGGGGTCCCACCCTCAGTCACTTCATTAGCATAAATTCAGGTGTGATCAAAGGGGGCTACTTATGAATAGGAAGATACTCTTATCAGAAAACTTCAAGGATTGTAGGAACCTTGTGCCAGGAACCAACGAAGAATACCAAATATACCACAGTTAGGAACCTGCATTCAAGTCAGCCCACATATAACCTTGGGCAAGTCTCTTTACTCCAGTTTATTCAGCTGTATGATTTATGATTGAGCTAGATAAGGAATCTCAAGTCAAATGCCTGCCTTGGCTGGGCATGTGGCATAAGTGAAATGCAGCAGACTTACAAAAAAATTGAGGTTAAAGCATTCCCAGGTTTTCTGAGTTTTCAAGAGAATTAGAAATATAGATTGTTTTTCCTTCATAAAGTCTTCTGACTTTCAAATTTTGGACAACCAATTCAAAACTTAGGAAAAAAAAAAAAAAAAAAAACAACCAAACAAACAAACAAAAAAACAACTGTGCCTTTTAATCTTGCACAAACCACACTAAATAGGGTTTGGTTTCTAGGTCTGTCAGGTTATTATTTCTGGGTTATGCTGTAGTCACCAGAGCAGTAGTTTTTTGTTTGTTTGTTTTTTGGTACCAGGGATTGAACCCAAGAATTGCTTAGCCACTGAGCCTCATCCTCATCACCAGCCCTTTTTATTTTTTATTGAGATAAGTTGCTTAGGGCCTTGCTATGTTGCTGAAACCAGCTTTGAACTTGAAATCCTCCTGCCTCTGCCTCCCAAGCTGCTGGGATTACAGGCATGCACCACCACACCTGGCCAGAGAAGTAGTCTTAAAGCTGAGATTTCTACAACCATAGAGAATTTCAGCAGGTCAAAGCTTACTCCCTCACCCCCCAAAATTGCATACTACACTTTGTGAGTGTGCATTTGGGGAGAAGAGGACTCATAAGTTCCACTAGAGCCTCAAAAGCACCAATGGCCATGAGCAACAAAGTTTTAAGGTCCACCAATTAGGCCCACACAGGTCTTCAACATTAGCTTTTCAGAATGGCAGAAAGTTGGTGATGATATAATCAGATACTTTATTCATTCACTCATTCATTTTTTTTCCACAATAGTTATTGAGAATTTACTACATACGAGGCATCCTCAAGTCACTGGGAATATAGAAACAAAAAGAACAGATTAAGTCTTAGTTCTCTTGAAATGGAGGTTCTAGTGGAGGCACACATAATATCTATAAAGGCAAAAAAGGTGCATATTATGTTAGGTAATGATGAGGGCTAGGCAAGTTAAGGTGACAGTGTAGGGCATAGGGACATTTTAATTTAAAGCCCTCTCTTATGATTTTACCTGAGGAAAGACCTAACTGGAGGAAGGATCAAGCCATGCAATCATTTGGAGAAAGCATTTCAGTAGAGGTCAAGTGAAGAACAAAGCCCTAGGCAGGTGGTCTATTTGTGGATTAGCAAGGTAAATATACCCTACTAGTGGGGTTCAAGGGAGGCCCTGAGGATTTTTGAATAAAATAAAGAATTCCTTCAAATTACTTGCGATGATTTTATCTCTTTGTATTGCTAAGGTTAAATTTAGGAGCAGATCTAAGAAAAGACACCCACTTCCACTAATGGCCCACGCTGTAAACTGGCTCCATCTTTCCTAAAAGTTACCCTGTAAATTTAACAAGAGCTGCAACACTGTTCACACCCATTGACTCGGTTATTTCACTTCGTGGAATATTTCTACAAGGCAAAAGGGGAAATAAAGGACAACCAAGAAACCCACCAAAAGTCCTTTGCAAGGTCTCATATAAAGTGAAGAATCTCAAACAATTTTTAATCCTTAAAAATGGAAAGGGATAAGCAAAAGTAAACAATGAATTATGACCTGCTTAGATTCTATAAGGTTGTTAAAATTATATGTGGGAACAATATTAATAAGTGAAAATGCATTATATATAGTGAAAAAAAACCAAGATACATACCTGTGTATTTATATTGAGAGAAGTTTTGGAATATGTATTAATAATGAATTTGGAATTGGAAGAGAGAAAAAATATCTCATGTCCAGTATCCTAATTTTTTTTGTTGTTGAGTTATACACATTAGATTTTTTTTTTTTAAGCTGAGGTTTTACTACCTCCAAAGTCTAATACTTTGAGGATGCTGCTGAAAGGAACAGAGCTGTTTCACAGGCATTGAACTCATCATGTAATGGTGAGAGATTTATAATTGGGGTCCACAAAGGAATGGTCTGACTTGCACTGTGACTGAAGCTATGAAACAGCAAGGTCTTTCTTATGGTTTCAGTATCCACACTACATAATGGATTTACTCACCAGGACAGAAAACCAACAGCAGTTCTAGTGGAGGCAACTACAACTTGTTAAATAAAAATTATAGGATACCTGCGTTGGGCTCCAACAGATCAAGCTTAAAAAAAAAAAAAAAATGGAATCGCCCATGCTATAGTTCCATATCATCCAGGTGAAACTAAACTACTTATCTGACATTAGAAATGAGGGCTAGGGAAGAGAACAGCCAAAATTTCCAAACAAACCATTTTCAATAACCACAATGATGAAGTTATCTTTGCTTTAAAATCCATACACAAATCTGAAATAACCCAATGCTAACTAATCAGTTATTTTTCTACTATTTTGTCTCCTTGTCCCTGTTTTATAAAGAAAGTAACTTTTTGAGATGACCTGACCAAGTCAGACTCTATGGTGCCTGTCTGAGTCCCTTCACTTGGGAGGATGAAGCAGGAGGATTGCTTGAGAGCACACATTTGAGACCAGCCTGGAGAACATAGCGAGACTTTGTCTCTAACCAACTAACTAAATAAATCTGAGTAAGGCCTTTAAACAAAATTATTTTAATTTTGTCCTTTGATAAACTGTAGGCTGACATGTCCACTGTGGAAGTATGTAGAAGAACTAAGTGATTTTCTTCCACGGTCCTCACACCCTTCCAGATACCACGAGGCATCTAATTTCATGGTCATCTCCTTGTGGGAAGCAAAGCACTAACTACTGTAAACTGAGCATTGAGCCATATTCTGGTGGTCCCAGTCAATGGCCACCTCCAAACTCCTCTGGCCACTGAATCTATTTACACTCACCCAGCAACACAGGAGGCATCACGCTGTTTGTACTTTGTATATTAGTCCGTCTTACAGAATCTTGTTAATTTATTTGCTTACTTGTTTATCTGTCTTTCCTTATTGTATTATAGGCTCCTTGAGGACATGGACCAGATCTGGAGTATTTCCTACGGGTACCTAGAACTATTTCTGGTTCATCTTAGTTCCCAATATTTTCATTTTGAGTGAATGAATAAATATACTTTGGCAATGTGAGGCCACTGGACTTCTGTGGCTCATCTGGGTGTCATTGCTCAAGTCACCCTGAGCCAGAGATTTCACACTGGAAAAACGAGACCATAAAACCTGGCTGTTGCATACATTAGAATCTCAACAGGAACCTCATGTTATCTGTAGTTCCAGAAAAAGGGTTGCTCTGGGGAAGGAAGGGAGGCTGTTTCACTTCCTCTCCCTGGAGAGTTCCTCATATTCCCATATCTCTTCCTCTTCCTTCTCCCTTCCCTGCTCTTTCTTTCTTCTGGGGAATGCACCAGTAGTAAGGTAAGCAATGGTGAAACCGAGGGAAAAACCTGAATAAACCCTTTACCTTCACTTATTTTTAGTTACTTGCTTTGAGCACCAATTTTAGAGGTCACGTAGCAAAGCAACATACTCCATTATCTTTGATAGATAACACCTCTGATGTACGGGTCATGGTGGTCATGATGGTAACATTGCCTAAGTTGTTTTTCAGGAACTTGGAGGTAGCTCAAACCAGTTGAAACCACTGGCCCTTCACTTCCGCAAGTGTGAGTGTCAGAGAGGTGAAATTTTGACATCAGAAGGCTAAAACGCCACTCTCAGAGCATGCTAATGCTGCCATTTTCTGAACATGCACTCTCTGAAGAGTCATGAAGTTTGATTACATATGTGCAGATGACTGATGACTTCACTTTTCCATGCCTCCAATCACCTTTCCCTATACCTCAGACCACCCTCTTTCTTTATGCCATAAATACCCCTAAACCCTGTTCTTGGGGAGTGGATTTGAAGCTAGCTCTCCTGTTTCCACATGATAGGTCACCCTTTGCAAAATTTATTTCAGTTATTGGTATATTGTGTGGTGGTAAAATGGGCATGGTTCTGAAACCTTCTTTTCATATCTTCATTTTTAGCAGTTAGAGAGCTTTGGAGAGGAAAATCACATGCATGGAGAGCAAGATAGAGGAAGTGGTTACTCAGGACATGCAGATTTGTGGTTATTTAATTCTTGCACCATTTTAAACAAATGGCTCACAAAATAGCCCCAGACATTGTCTCCTTCATTCCATAAAACTGGAACCAGCATTTGAACATTAGTAGAAGTTAAGCTCTTGGAAATCCGTGGTTAACCTTATGTTGGTTTCTGTTGGGTGAGTGTGGAAATGCTGTCTTGCTTGTGTTGCTATCTAGGATTATTGCTCTGGAATGCTCTGCACTTTAAAGAGGTGTGAGGATGTTTAAAAGGTAGCTATTAAAATGAAGACTAAAAATTTGTCTCTTTCTCTGTGTTCTTATTGAAAGTTAAGAGTTTCAAGAATTTTATACAGTCATTTTCTGACAATCTAAACTGACTTGCTTAAAATGTAATGTCTTTGGTGATAACCACTTAAGTTTAATGAACATTTACTATGTGCTTAGTACTATTCTAAGTGCTTTATATTAACTTGACAATCCTAAGGTTTACTGACTGCAGATCAAAGAGGGCCTGAGATACATACTGAAGAATCAAGTTTCATTCTCTGCTTATTCATTAATTCATTCTTGCAACAGGTATTAATTTTGTGGCGTAGTTCAGTGGTAAATTGCTTGCCTAGTATGCATGAGGCCCTAGATTTGATTCCTAGCACGGGGAGAAAAAAACAAAAAGAAAAAGTATGGTATAAACTCACTTTCAGGCTATATGTTATTAGATATATATGAAAAATAAATCAATTTCTTGTTTAGACTTGGGCCTCATTTCCAAGATATCTCATTATGTATATGCAAATATTCCAAAATCCAAAAGAATCTGGAATCTAAAATCTGAAATACTGCTGTTCCCAAGCATTTCAGATAAGGGATACTTGACCTGTATAACCAAATGAAAAAGGAGCAAAGATGTACATAAAAACTCAGCAGAAGAAAGTGTCCAGAAGAACATGGCCATTAAACATTTAAAAAGTGCTCCATTTTCATTGCAGGGAATGCAAATGAACCCATGTTAGAATACCACTAGACACCTCCCAGAATAGCTCAAATTTAAAAGATCGATAACACCAAAGTGTTGGCAAGGAACTTTCATCAAGGACATTCACTGCTAGTGGGAAGGTAAGTTGGTGTGACTACTTTGGAAAAGTATTTGGAAATATCTGCTGAACCTGAAGTTATGCATATATTGTGGTGCAGTATGTTTGCATATATGCACCAAAAGACCTGCAAGAATGTCTGCAGTAGCCAATGTGTTCATGGGACATGCTTGGGAGATACTGCCTTCATCAGTCCATCCTATACTCACCCACTGATTAGCACTCTCACCTCACTCTCCCATCTCTGCTGCCCTTCACCTGTCCTCCTGCACTGTATATTCTTACTTTTCCTGTGTCATATGTTTTTGTGTGTGCTGGGGGGTCAAACGTATTAGGCAAGCACTCTAACCTGAAGCCTCACTCCCAGCCCTGCCAGCATTTTTTTTATTCCTTCTAAAGTAGATTTTATCCCAATTTCCTAAATAAGTATGATTTTAAAGACCAAAGTCACTAAAGAAAATTCAGAAAAGGCAACTTACCCTAAATTGGTTACAAAAGGCAATGAATCTCTACAGGAAAGCAATGGTTTCTTTTCCAAGACTTCCTTTTAATACATTGCCTACTTTTTCTATGAGACTTGGTGCTTTATAGACAATATTTTTTATTAATTAACTTAAAATTATTTTAGACTTTATTATATTTGTATTTGAAATAATTTGTTTAATTAGACAATGAATTATTTACACCTTATTATATTTTATTTTGGGTCCAAAGTAATCTATAATCTATATCGTTATTTTAGAAACATATAAGTACATTATTACCCTCATTTTTTAGATAAGGAAGTTGCCCAAGGATGCACAGCTAGTAAGTGACAAGCAAAATTCAAACCTAGGTCAATCTGATTTTAAAATCCACAGTCTCGACCACTAGACTATGGCATTTGCATATTCAGGACTGCCTAGTAGGGATGGTCCTCCTCCAATAGTCTCACTTTTGTCCTTTTAGGCAGCAGAAGGAAAGGCAAGCTCTAAAAGTAGAAGGAGAGCAATGGGTGTAGCTCAGTGGGAGAGCATGTACTTAGCATGTGTTAGGTTCAATCCCCAGCACCTCCACCATAAAAAAAAAAAAAAAAGAAGAAGAAGAAAGAAAGAAAAAAAGTGAAATAAATTTTGAGTCAGGAATGGTGGTGACTGCCTGCCTGCATTCTGGTATTTTAGAACTAAATTCATTCAATAATGACTATACCACACAGCAGGTCTGGTAAAGGGCACTAGACAAAAGAACCCAGTTCTTACATCATAGGGCTTCCACAAGTGGGCATTCAGTTCAGATATTCACTCAACACTCATTATGGAATGGTCACCATGTGGCTGGCCTTATGCTGGTTGCTGGGGACTTATTGGGTGGAGGAGGCTTACAGTTCCTCCTCTTCCACCTTGCAGTCTAGCTGTGGAGACAGAGAAGTCAACAGGCAAGGACAATATGACGTCATTATTATGGCAGTAGTTCTGGGTATTATCAGAGTTTGTAGAAACAGGGCAAGTTTCAACAAGGAGAGGCTAGAGAAGGCTCCCTGGAGAAGGTACACCATCCTTTCCTGCCCCTACCCTTGGAGTAAGACCTCAAGACTACTGAGTTGTCTTGGCTTGTCCAGGCTGCCATGATGACTTTTGAAGTACTCTTTATCTGTCAGCCATCTCAAGGATATTACTAAAAATTATTATAGAGTATCTAACATGTGCCAGGCACTGTTCTAATGCTTTACACATATTTAATCCACACGGCAATCTTATCTGGGCACACATTTCTATTTACAGAAGAACCCAAAGCACAGTGAGAATGTCACCCACTGGAAGCAATAGAGCTAGTAAAGGGAGGAGCCTAGCTTGGTACTCAAGCTGCATCTGCACCCCTCCACACCCTAAACTGAACCACCTTAAGATACCAACTGTGTGACATCACTACTCAGAACAGTAGCTGCCGCAAAGCCCATTTTTTGACCACCTGTGGCTACATTCAGTGGAATGCTGCAGGGTGTCATCCTGGCTCACAGGAGCCAATTGTAAAGTTCAAAAATATGAGCTTTGGGGCAGTTCTAGCAGTGATGTTATGCAGTTGGTAATTCATTTTAATAAAATAAATAGGGATGTAACCACACATGTGGTAGTTGTTTAACAACCACCTCTCCAGCTTGCAGTGTCTGCAGATTTCCTTGGTGCAAATACTTCCGTCGTGGTTGTGATCTCAAGTTGCCACTGTGAATGTGGAGATAGGAATCATCATTATACAGCAGCTCCACCAGATACAAGAGATGTAAATAACCTTAATAGCACAGATGATGTGTTTTACATGTACATTAAAATTAAGAACTTTGATTGTGCATGTAGCACTGGGGTTTGAACCCAGGGCCTTGCACATGTTAGGCAAGTGCTCTACCACTGAGCTACCTTCCCAGGCCCTAAAATTAGGAACTTTTACACATCAAAAGACATCATTAAGAGAATATGTTCTATGGATATAAAAAAAATCATGTACATATACACTAAGAGAGAGGGTGTGCATGTTAAGCACTTAGATTATATTATTCAATCCTTTTAGATGGGGATAAAGTATCTTTGTTTTATAGATAAACAATGGAGGCTCTGAGAGGTTAATAAACTTACCCTAGACCACACAGCTTATAAGTGGAGGAGCTAGGCTTTGAATTCTGGTCTACTTGAGTGTAGGGACAAAGCTCCCAACTCCTGGTGGTGTTGCTCCTTCTTTATCACCTCCAGAGAGTAGCCCTGTGGGTCTGGCACATGTTGGGTTCCAGACATGTCTCCACTGGCTTCCCATCATGCCTTCTTGTATGCAGAGATCACAATTCAGTCTTGTCCTCCTCCCTGTAAATTATTTTCTTTCTCATCACCATTTTTTTTAGCTTGGCCTATTTTAAATGAACGGTTGATATTTGGTCTTTTTCTTAGGAGTCCTTCCTTGGATGCAATTCACTTGGGAAAGACCTGGAGTTTTGGGCAAAAGATTTTTGTTTCTGGAATTTTTTTGACCCAGTAAGATGGGTGGCAAAGCCTTGGGTAGCAGGGGAAGATATCTAACTTTGACAGTAGTGCCAGGTCTGCCAAGCCCTGTGCTGTGTACTCACGGACTGCTGATGAGGCCCTGTTGGTGCTGGGTGTTACTGCTTCTCTTTCCTTCTCTCCTTCCTCTTCTTCCTGGCTGCCAGAGGCCCTCTCATGGACTTGGGCATATGGACACAGCCCGGACAGCTTGCAGGCTACTTTAGTGGGAAGCATAACCACTAGTGGGTAAGTGACTTGGAGTTGCTGCTAAGGTAGAACAGGAACCTGCCATTCATGCCTACGACAATAGAAGCTAGAAGTTATCTCTCCTGCAAGAATCGTGGGAGTTTTGCAATGCCAGGACCTCGCTCCATTCCCACCACCCCATTTGAGAACTCCAAGGGGATTTAACTCTCATGAGCACTGCATTTCAAGATACTCATAGCAAAGAGTGGTGAAGGCCTTTCTCCAAGAGGAGACTTGAATCAGTGCTGTTAATCACAGTGGCTACCATTTTCTGAGAACTTGTGTACCAGACATTTTGCGAAACCTTTTATGTACATTTTCTTGGTCCTTAAAAACCCCAGTGAAATACAAACTATCATCATTTCTAATGCAGAGTTGCAGAAATGAATGTGCAGAAGACTAATTTTCACTTCCTCCATGCCCACATAGCTGACAAGTGACAGGGTCAGGATTCAACCCCACATCTCTCTGACTGCAAAACCCAGAGGATATATTTACCTTTAAGCTAAGGAAGCTTAAGCCTCAGGGCTCCCCAGTCACACAGTTTCCTTCCAAGGTTCTGGGAGGGGCTTAGCCATGTATTCCCATGGTCCTATGCTTTTGAGAAATTTGCACAATTAGGAAAATTGCAAAGATTTAGATTGTTTCAATAGTCAGTTAAAACAATTGGTTGTTTCCATTCTGTCCTCTCTTCCTCAAAGCTGTTCCAGTGTTGGGTGGAGGTGAGTATGTTGGGGATTGGCTAAGAGTAATTTGAGTTGGATGTGTATTATTCAGTTAGGATTTAGTGGAATGTGTTTATGTGACTCACAGTCTCTTTTGTGATTGTTAAGTTGTTGCTACCATCCCATTGGAGGAATGGTGTCCAGAGGAACTCACCTACCTGCATCCTGACTCAAATGGACAGAGTCAGATCCTGGATTGCAAAAATGAATGTGGCACATATCTTCAGCATAGAAAATGGAGGAGGAACAAGAAAACTTAAACTCTCATTAATCAAAACTACTTTTTATCTTTAGATTCTAATTATAAACAATATCATAAAGTTATTGTCCCATGGAAAGGCAATCAAAGAATATTCAGACAAAAATATAGGAAAAAAACTATAAAGCCATGACAGGCAGCTAATTAATAAAATATTATGTTACTTTTCTGGATTTTGTTGTGGTTTGTGATATTTATCTCTTTATAAATTTAGTAAATTGTGGGGACCCTTTTCAGCATTATAAAAAAACTATTTTGCAGTTAATTTTGTGTTTTTAGTTTTGTACATTTTTCTCCTCCCTCCCTCCCTCCCTCCCTCTCTCTCTCTCTCTTTCTTTCTTTCTTTCTTTCTTTCTTCTTTATTTGTGGTGCTGGGGGTTGAACCCGGGGCTTTATGGATACAGGCAAGCGCTCTGCTACTGAACTACACCCTCCAACTCCTGTATCATTTTTCCTGAAAAGGACCTTCCCCCTCTCCCAAACCTGAAACTGACACTGCTCAAGCTAATGCTCCTAGCAACAGCTGTACTCTGCATCCACCTCTGACGCAGTTCTCAGTGTGGACAGAGAAATGCGGCTTTGAGGTCTGTCTGCAAAGACCTTTGGAAGGCTCTGCGTGTGTTCTCTGAAGTGGGGAACGGTCCAGCAAAGCTCCCAGAGACAGGGTGATCAGCAGCCTGCAGTGAGATGAGGTCCAGTGTTTCCAAACACCAGCAGAGGAGGTGGGGATGACTCGTAAATCACTGAGCGCTTTGTAATGTACAGTAGCTTTCCTTGCAGCACCAAATTTGAATTTGCTTATGAGATTTCCTTGGAAATCTCAGTCCAAAAGGCATTTTTGATGCCATCTGACGGGTGAGAGTGCAGTGGGAGGTGTGAGGGAGTGGGGCTACTGCCCGCTTGGCTTTTGAGCGGAGGATGAGGAAATATGACGAATGCAGGTGGCTGCAGACACACCTGGTGCGTTGGAGTCGGAGTTGGAATTCGCAGCATCCTCTGTGACCCCAGACCACCCAGCCTCTTTTCTTTTGACCCCAGAGAGTTCCTAGGCTGCAGGTTTGGAGCCTGACTTTCCTTCAAGAACTTGTCTCCTTTTGTGGGTTTCACTTCTCCACCTGGTGTCTGGACTGCAAATTACAGGAGATGACGATGCATTTGTTCTTCCCACTGAACAAAGGGATTGCGTTAGCAGCAGGCGACATAGTCTTACCCAAGCTCCAAGAATGCTGCTTCTCCTACCTTCTCTCCCAGCCATCAGGGTGTAGGCTGGTCACTGTCCTGGAGGTCAGAAGGCAGAGGCTATTATGCATGGTGCCCCCACTGACTCCAGGATTATAGTTTATAATTGTTCAGAGACAGCAAGTTTTCTTTTGGAATTCTAAAGAGTAAAGAGGCATATGGAGGCAAACAACCACACATGGGATCTAAGACCTGCCTGAGACAGGCTGCTCTGGGACTGCTCCAGAGCTGTTTCTGGCTTAAAGGTGCAGGGCCCAAGGTTTATTCTAATCTCTTTATCTCCCCCTCTGGATGAACACCATGTACAAGTGTGAATATATACACACAGCCCATGCTACCCTCCCATGTGGTCACAGGTACATTCAATCATATTCTATATACGTACACACACAAAAGACTTTGACACAGTATATGTACACAATAAGATAAATAGCATTTGGAAAAAATGTTAGAGACTGAATTGTGTTCTCCCTGAATTCTTAAGTTGAAGTCCTAATCCCCAGGACTTCAGAATGTAATTGTGTTTGGAGAGAGGGTTTTTAAAGAAGTAATTAAGTTATAATGTGGACACATGGGCAGGCCCTAGTCCAGTATTGCTGATGTTCTTATAAGAGGCTGTTCACAGACATGTACAGAGTGAAGACATTGTGAGGACACACAGAGAACATGGCCAATGACAAACCAAGGAGAAACCAACAGTACCTGACATGTAATCTCCGACTTTGGTTGTTCAAGTCATGCAGACTGTGGTAATGTATTCCAGCAGACTAGCACAATTATAACAACTTCTTTGCACCAGACATCAATAAAAAGGAAAGATACACCTTCAAGACCTACATCGCCTTGACATAGCTCACTGCTTGCTGGGAATTGCACATGGGAGATTCTGTAGCCACTGAGCCAGATGAGGCCAATGGAGGCTTTCCTCAGAACTCACACGGATACTTGCCCCACTCATCTGCCTCCCACTACCCTCTGATGAGTGTCTGTGCTTGCCAACATCCCTGAAGCTGCTGGGATTTCTAGCCTTTGGGGATTTTCTCTCTCCCCTTATGCAAGATCTTCATTATGAATCAGAAAAGAAAGAAAAATGAGAGCCCACTAGCTATTTTTTTTCTCCCTCTTGGTGTTGGGGATCAAACCCAGGGCCTTATACACACTGGCTGACAGTGACTTTTAAACATTTGGAATAAGACCAAGATCTGGAGGGGTGGGAGGTGGAGAAATGGTTAAGACCTGCATGGGATGATGGGGCTCAGGATTAGTAAAGGAGAGCAAGGTTGCTTCAGCAACGAGAGAGGTCCTAGTCTAGGGGAGAGAACCTGGAAGAACTGAGAGACTTTTCACTGACAATGGAATGTTCTGCATCTGCACTGTCCGTCGTGGCAGCCATGAGTCACGTGTAGCCATTCAGCGCCTATAATGAGGCCAAGTATGACTAAAGAACTGAGTTCTTGACTTTGTTTTAGTTATTTTAAGCTTAAATATCAACAACTACGTGTGGCTACTGCATCAGATGGTGTGGTTCTAGTGCTCATGGCCAGTGTTATTTACCTACCTTCCTTCTTGCTTGCTCACAAATCCCCAATTGTACTCAAATGGTCAGAAGTCACTTGCTTCAGGAGAGATGAGTTTCTCCCAAGCTCTATGAGGAGGGTGAACATTAACCTGGTCTAAGCCATATGGTAATTATGTTCCCTTTGTTTATGATTGATTTAGGAGTAGACAAATAATGCAAGTTCATCCTGTGAAAGATAGGGGGCAGTCTGCTGGAGGACTCTGACAATGTTCTCCTGGATCTTACAAAGGGTCATGAAGAGAGGATAATCCCACTTCTGGTCCTTAGATATGTTGCTTAGAGTTGCTGCCACATTTTATGTCCCAAGGGAACAAAAGCCAGTATGCTGAGGATGGCTGATCTAAAAGAGAGAAAGAACCTGGACCTGCAATGGTGCTGTCAACCCATATTGTCACCACCATACGGATTATCCTACCCCCACTGCTAGCAAAGATACTTGAGTCTTCAGTTATATGCAGTCAAAGTGTTTCTTGGGGAATAACAAATATGTGGCATTGAAGTCTGTGTTTCTGCCTCCAACATGAATGTCATCAAATACAGCATCTTTCCTCATTGTTCTCCAACCAATGTTCTAAACAGTCACTCTCAAAATTGGAGTTAATATGTGAGATAGAAATCTGTTTGCTATTCTTGCTTTAGGGCAAAAGAACATAAGCATCTGCTTTGACACAAACGCCCCCACAAACATTTTTCTCCCAGTGGTCCTAGCTAACATTGGAAAGTGTTCCTGTAAAATAAACAACACATCAGTACCCATGACATCAGCCCACAGAAGCAATTCCAAGTAGCCTGCATCTGAGGAACGAGTTTTCTCTGTACCCCATGACATTTAAAAGGTGCTTATTTTTCCAGGGTCAATTCATGTTTAGAAGGGAAATTAGTCACACGACAATCTTTATTTTGAATATAATGGAGCAAAAAATGCTCTTTTATTAATCTGATGTACATTAAATATCTTTGCAGCTGTTATGTGAATGTTAGTTATCTGGCATATAAATGTATACACACTTCCACACTTGATAGATTTATGCTGTACACGAGCCATGGAGCATGCCCTTTCACAAGGATACGCATGGCTGTCTCAGGATATTTGTGAACACACACTTGTTTTCAACATTTTGGCAATCAGAAATCAGACACAGAGGAGCATACCAGAAAGATGAGTTCACAGCAGTATCCACTGTACTTAAGATGAAAACTCCAGAAACCTGAAAGTGGAATTTACTGGGTTTCACACATGCAGCACATATATACAGTACAATAGGGGTAACTGGGACATACATAGCAGGGGCACTTAGAGAGCTTTAAAAAGAGAAAAGAAAAGAACACACAGCAAAAAAATCCATACACCAAACCAAGGACAGGACCATTGCCAAGATCTCATTGCTAAAGAGAGTGGATTGTCGGTTTAGCACATGTCCCAAAGGGAAGTGCACCTGAAATAAACTCTCCTAGGACTTCCTTTATGACAGCTAGACATTAACAAAGGACATATGATCTGTTCAATGTGTTTCTGGGTTGGGGGAAGATACATACCACATTTTGGAAAGTAACTATCAAGAAAGAACTTTTTTTTTCTTTCAACTCACTTAGGACATAGATTCAGTGCAATAAATATTTGTAACAACCACAGTGGAAATGAAATTAAGCCAGTCCGTCAAGGTCTACCTAGGCAGGCCTGGTGAATGTCAAAGGCAAGGAAGAGGTTTCCATCTTGGATGACTACTTGGGCATCAGAGGGGAGATACTTTGTGATTTTAAACTAGTTTGTTTTTATTTGCACAGCATAAAATAGTTAATTTACTGTACATTCTCCCTGAAGGAATAATACCTAAAGAAAGCAGTGAGTGGATCCTTTGTGCTGTGGGTCCTAGTCTGAGTCACCCAATACAGATGCAGAAAGAACCCCTTTATGTACTGACATGATGTTGAGTTTGCTAAGTTTTTCCTTCCCCCCAACTTATGGGCAATGCTGACCCACAGACCCTGGGTCTCTGTGGAGGGAAGTCAAGTATCCTTTAGGGCTTCAGAATGTGGCACGCAAACATGTAACATCTAGAAGGTTGGGAGTATAAAAGGAGTCTGATTTGTAGCATTATCAATTTCTCTAGTGTAAATATGCCCACCCTGGCTGATCTCAAGCTACAAATATGACATCACTCACTGAGCCCAGCATTTGGAACATGTGTGCGGTGGTATTTCATTATACGGTACTTCATATACATACAGATACAATAAGCATGTATGACTCCAAGGGCATACTTAATAGCAAAGCAAAGTAAGTAGAAAGTGGTTTTTTTGAATATATATTTTAACTTTGCTTTAAAATACAACTTATTATATTTAAATTTTAATAATGGCTATATTTCTCAGTTGGTTCTCAAAATTCTCAAAATTTTAACAATGGGCTGTCTTGAAATGTTTCGAACCTGTTTCAGTCCATCACTGGATTTAGGTGACTTTAGCCTCTGTGAATGGGCTAGCCAGTCACTTTTCAGGCTCCTGAAAGCTACTTAGGATTCTTCAGCCCTGCTGCTGGGGAGGTTGCCGGCTGGGTGTTGAACATTGTCTGAGTTGGAATCAAGGGCAGAAAGCTGCTTTCTCCTCCTCCTAGTTCTGGGCATCCTTGGCTCAAAGGGAACACAAACGTGGTAGAGTAGGCAGAGAGAAGGCAACCCCTGCACTTTCAGCGCTGAAATCTGAATGAAAGGCACCTAGCCTTCTGTACCACGAAGGACCCCCTGCAGACATGGAGTGAGGCCAGGTCCTTCTGCCTCCCATGAGGTCAATGAATCCCTAGCACTTGGCTGGGGATGTCCTCATCTTTTAGGAATTAAAAGATGAGATGTCAGATTTCTGCCCCAGAAATGGGTCACTCTGATGCCATGCCAACTGTGTCTATTCTATCAGGGCACAGGGTTGGGAAGCAGTTGGAAATGTAGGTCTGGTCAGGGGGCTGTGCAGAGCCAACAGTCTAGGGCTCACACGCTCAGGCACCCACTCCTGCTCCCCATGATCTCCATCCCCCGTGGCTCCACGACAGGCAAGGATGGGCACGTTCTCTAGTCCAAGTGCCCCAGGAAAGCCTGGCCTTGCTGTTGCACACTGTTAGAGTCAAGAGGCGATAGGAGGAGTAAAGGAGGAAGCAAAAGAGAAAGGAAAGCAGGAGAGGATGTACTGCCTGGACAGAATTGATGGGGATAAAAGGGGACCCTCCGAGGGTCGCTGACAACCACCCTCTCTCAGTCTTGCTTCCCCTCCCCCAACAGACAGCAGAACGCCAGAGGTCCCTTTGCAGTTTCAAGACACTGCAACAAACGTGCACTGGTTTTAAACTGGAACCTGCAAATGCCCCTGCCACTGGCTGTCAGGACTTGTTTTCTGGGTGGCTTATCTGCTGAGGCCAGAGACGGGGAAGCTGCTCTAGGATATCTGCAAAGACCGTTGACTCGGTCACAAATCTTCAACATCAGAAAGGAAACACTCTGGGAGGCAGAGGCCAGGGGAGCAGCAGTCAGCTGCCAGGTTTTGCCGAGTGGGCTCTGGAGAGAACACTTGAACGCACCTGCTCAGGAACAGACGTCCCAGCTCTGGTCTCTAGTTTCAGGCCCTGAAAAGAATATCTCAGGAGAAAGCAGGACTTTTAAATGAACACCCCTAGAAAGACAGGGCTATTTTTGCTGCTTACACATTTCCTTGTATCTTAGTGCAATTTCCTGTTGAAAACATTCAAAGAAATAGCCTGTGTGTGATTCTATTTTTTTTTTTTTCATTTCATCCAAGTACTCGTTAGTAGTCCCTCCCACAAAGACCAGTCAATCAAGGGGCTTTCTCCTCCATCGAAGGTAATCCCAGTTACTGGATAGTTCCTGCACTACTTGCAATAGGCTATTACTTGTTTTAAACTTAGAAAAATAACATTTTATGATTATAGGGGGGAAGAGGAGGGTCAACATGTAATGGGTGGGTCAATATCAGACTGTTCTCTCTTCATTCCCCCTGTTGTCCCTGCTTGCATTTAAATCTTATAAAGAGTTAGTTAACTGTAGACAGCATAGTGACTTAGTATCTAGCACATGGGAGATGCTCAATAAATATTTACTGACTAAACATATCAAATGACCATGTTCTGCCCAGCTCTCTCCTCCACTCACCCCAGCTCGCCTTAATCAAGAACCTAAAGAGAACCATGACCTATGTACTCTTATAACTCAAAATGCTGGGATTACTAAATTGGATCTATGTGTTGTTTGAGAAATATGGAAGAAAGCCCTGGTAAAGGCTCTGTACCTGTTTGGGGAGAGACTGTTAACAGGAAGAACGGTCAACATTTAGAGCCAAAAGAACAGCACATGAAGAATTATCACTCCACATCTGAAGAAAGGAAGGGATAGGCACTACAATTCACTAACAATTTTTTTTTTTGTCTATATTACACAGATTACAAGAGAAGCTTTACCCAAAACATATTCTTTGCTCTGTAGGAACAAAACTGTAAGAAATGTTTAGTCCATCTCAGAGTGTCCTAACTGTCTAGATTTCTTTTTGTTGTCACAACCATGACTGGTGTCTTTGTAGGTTTGGTAACTAGACTAAGTTTGGCACATTATGGGAATTAAAGGGAAACCTAATATTCAGCCAATATGGCCCTGAACAACAATACGCCCATTGTCTTCCTATGATTCCAGGTGAAGGCCAAATTCAGACATTTCTGGCTTCAGAGCCTTTCACACATGAAGAGGTAAGGTATCTTCCTGAGGAAATAGGTAAAGGCCATTTTGGATATTAAACAAAAAATTGGAGAATATCATATTCTGTTTTGGTTGGCAGAAGAAATTAGAAAGTATTTCCATGGAATGCCTTGGAAATGATCCCAGAGTTTAGAATGTCTCCACAGTACCCTAATCTCTTCACTGGAACCTTATCAATGATATCTTGTACTCTCTGTCACTACTTTTCTTTTCCTATTCCCCCTTGATCTCAAGATATTCTGAAAAATAGCTAAGGAGTTTTTGGCCAGCTCTGATTTGGTGAGATTTGCAAATGAAGGTGTATTTGCCAATTCAGGTAAAATCATTGAGAAACTCAATTTTTGATGACCTTGGTCTATTAAAGGCTGTGTTTCACAAAGCAATGGAGCAAATTGTTAGGGGAGCTACAGGATTCAGCCTTTGCAGTATTGCAATCAGAGAGTCTTCGAACCATGAATGATCTGCTAGGGTAGCTTCCTTTCCTGGACAGGCGGTGATAACAGTCCAACTGCCACTGAGTAGAGATACTATTCAGGATCCTGAGAAGCTGATAGAACAACCTGGGAACTATACTCTTTGGTCTATTCCATGAGTTGTTCTCTCTAAACTTACTGCCTTGTTTATGTGTTTGATGTTTTCCTAATTTTTCAGTGTGTGAACTGAGCTGATTTAGTGCTTATAAGGATGGATTTAATATCAGAGACAGAGAGGTTGAAACTATTTCCATAATACTGGAGAATCTTAGAGAGCAAACCAGTACCAATTCTTTACTCTCTAGATGTGGCAAATGAGGACCAGAGATGTTCAGTGACTCACATTCTCTCTAGCAAGTTCTGGGGTTTATTGCTCTAGTGGCGAGCAGAGCTTGGACCCATCAGTCTTATCTCCCAGGTGGGGAGTAGAATGAGTGAGGCGGTAGGACTGAATGTGAGCTGGTCCTTTGACCCATTACCTGCATGCAACGTGATACAGAATTCACATTTTCAGGCAGCTATTTGTTTGTTTTTCCTACTGAGAAGATTCAGTGATAATAATAGGACTTGGAAGCATTCTGAATTTATTTCGATGACTGAGAGGGGAATATTTAGTAAGAAAAAAACAATAAAAGAGCAAGTGGGGCTGACCTTTTCCTGGGTTTTCATTCTTTGCAACCAAATTTCATTTTCCTTTTACTGTAGCTGAAATAAGATGGTAGCTGCTCATCTGGATGCCAGTGGTCTGTACATCGATACAACTGAGAGTTTTGGTTTTTCTCTCCCAGCTATATCTTAATCTCCAACCAAGTCTGGAACAAGCCAGTCAGGTCACACGGCATACTTTGAAAACAACTTGAGTTCTTTCAAAGACACTCAAGGTGATGAATGGTGTGAGGAGGCAGAGAAAAGTACGTGAAAGGTGGAAAAGGTGGTGACCAAGAAGGTTTGTGACCACATACTGTCCAGAAGATTAGAAGAGATCCCTCTTGGGCCACCTGGGAGGTTTGGATTAAGTGACAAGAAGGCCAAAAATGGTCTTTTGAAGGAGGCACATGGTATCAGGTCTCATGAAATGGGGTTCTGCTGGTTTATTCCATGCTGACCTAACTTATCATTCAAATAAAATTCTGAACCACTGTGCCCAGCAGCTTGGGAGATATTACACATTTAGACCCGCAATAGATAATAGAGATATTTTAAAAACTGAAGATAGCCCAGTAAGCAAAGTCAACAATCATGGAAGACTAGAGATAGCGATAGCCATGCACATTCTACTTTTCCTTTAGATATGTGAACAGAGATACACTTCTTACTTTTCTGGTTATTTCTGCACATGCCATATTCAACTAAACAGACCTGATCATGTCCCCCATCTTTTTTTTTGGTAGCATGGGGGATATAAGCCAGGGCCTCATGCATGCCAGTCAAGGGTCCTACCATTGAGCTATTTCCTCAGCCCCATATTTCTTTTTTAAAGAAAAATCAAGCAATAGCAAGGTGGGGAAATGAGTACATGTGGAAAAAGAATAATATACAGGATACTTTCTTGGCTATTTTATAAAACTGGTCTTTCACTCTGATAATACAACAGGAGGCAAGCAAGAGTAAGTTCTGTTTCTTCCTCTGCTTTCAGATGCATCATGTCGGGTCTTTATTGATTTTTCTTTCTTCTTGCCACCTTTGCAGTTGTGATTTGATTGTTCCTGATGTTCTGCCCCTGAGTATATGTATCCCCAGGGAACAACCCTCTTTCTGCCAGCCCACAAGACCAAGCTGTTCCCTCTACCAGGCCTGAATTGCTGGTGAGGGACAGCCCATTAATGGCTTATGTTAATGACAGACTCTTTTCACAGAGTGTGAGCTCCAGGAGGGATCATTAGGAGCTATGGGGTTAGCAGAAGGGCCTCCAGGGAGTTAGGGCTTCTCTGAATGTAATGATTAGAGGAAACAAAAGCTTGCCCTTCCAGCGGAGGCTGCAGGACTGTGGCCTTGGGAAATGCCTGTAATAAGTAATAAGGATCATCTTCTAATGAGACAGGGAGAGCTTAAAAAAAAAAAAAAAAAAAAAAAAAAAGAGTTGTTTAAATATGGGATTTATTCCTGGCTGCTAGCCAAGGGCTGCGAGTCTACCAGGAGGCTTCAGATTTCAAAGAAGATGTGTAAAATGGATGAGCTTGGGGGAGGGGTCAGCCAGAGAAGGTCATGTAGCTGACAGCTTGCCCGTGGGAATGTCCTATTGACCTCTTGTATTCAAGCCCAGGCAGATTCCAGAGGTAAAACAAACAGGCAAACAGCCACCAGGAGATGCTGTCCTTGTCTGCAAGAGAACCCCTCAGGAATGCAGCCGGGCTGTGATCCTTCCTAGAGACAGGGCCAAGAACACGAAGACCAGAGTGCCCCAGCCCAGGGGAAGCTGGAGGGATGGGACCTGCTTTGGTGATGGCAGCTAGGCAGGTAAATGCCAACTTTCCCTAAAGGGAGCTGGGGTGGGAATGTCCCTCAGCAAAGAGATACAGAAAGAGGTACTATTTTGCATTTTCAAATGACCTTAGTGGTGAATTTTTTCCTAATTTACAATTTATGACAATTTAGTTATTCACTGACAATATCTAGATTAGAGGCATTCGGATAAATGGCAGAATCAGGTAGGCAGACATGGTTTTTCAGCAGTGCCTTTTGATCCTTGAATCTATCTGGTAAGAGCCATGGCAGCTTGGGAGGGCTGGGTTAGGGAAATGGTAAATGAAGGCAAAATGTCTCTCTCTGATCTCGATTTTCAAACATTCTGAACTACATGCCACGATCACAGACATTATTGCGGTCCCTTTTCCTCATATTTTTCAGAAGTTTAATTGATATTTCCATCAGAAATCTTGCTTATGCAGCTCACTCAGATTTTTGCTGCAAACTGCAGAACCCTTGTTTTTCTCGTCAGCAGTCACCTTAACTGTCTTGCCCCACCCAGCCCCGTTTGGTAGCACATGGTTTTCTTTGAAAGGCTCTGCTGTAACAGCGAGAATCGCTGGGTGTCCTTTTCTAAGTAAACAGGAAGTATCAGTATGTTAAAAAAAAAAAAAAAAGAGAGAAGAAAAACCTCTCCTCAGCACAAATGCAATAATATGCCAACTTATATTTCCTGTTAATGTTGCATTAGGAGCAGGATCAATTTCTTACAAGCACAGTCATTTTCTTGGATTCTAAACCTTCAATGAGTGAGCAGAATCACAGGGAAGCCTGACCAACTAGGACATTTTAGAAATTCACCCACTGATTTTTTTTTGAGTCAGTAATATCACAGGAAAGATAACAATGCATAAAAACAAAAATCCACAACAACAACAAAACTGTGCAAAATCACATTAAAGGGGCAAGATGTTATGCTTCTAAATATTAAGTCACAGCAAGAGTTTGTGTTCCAATACTTGACCACCTTTCTATATATGAAAAATCTGAAGCCTTGTCAGGAGAATTGACGTATCACAGGAGAAGGAAACGCACGAAGATGGCTTTTTCCCCATTACATCAGAACCTGGGTTCGTGTGTCAGGCAGACGCAGCCCCACGAGTCCTCCACACACAAGCACAGTGGAAGCCAGCAGGATGGGGATTGCTTTGGTGATGCCAACCAGGGAGCCGAAAATTAAGTTTCCCAGGACAGTTGCTGCTTTGCATAGAGCATTTAGGAAACCGAAGCCTGTTGCCCTACAAAGGAAAGAAATATGGACAAGGTTGAGAGAATGATTCCGGCTTTAGACACACATGTTCTATATAGTGATTTTCAATGTTCTTTAAAAAGATTGTATTGTATGTTATTAGAGCAAATAATTAAATTCTTGTTAGTGAACCCAGCTGTGGGTATTGTTCCTTCAGCTTTCTGTTGACTTTCTTATCCGTCTTATTGATTATTTTTCTGACCATAGGTTTCAATTTATCATGAATACAAGAAGGGTAATTTCAGGAGTAAGTCTCTTTTCTCTTGGCCCAATGGTGTTGGAAGAAAGGGTCTCTTAAATCAAAATTAGTTTTACCCCATTCAACTCTTACTCTCAGGAAAAACACAGGCATGAAGCACATTCATTAGACAGAGAGGCAGCTCATCTCTGGCTAGTGTGGAGGTTGGACCACCTCCCTCTGACCCAGGTAAGAAATGTAAAGGGAGGGCTAGGGAAATCGAGCAGGTTCTCATCTTATCATAAAAATGACACATTATTTTGATTTGTAAATTCCCATAATTTCAGAGACATCTGTATTTAAAAGGAAACTTAATTTCATTCCAGAATTTAAGGGTATGACAATATATTTCTTTTTACTCCCTATTAGCTAAATCAATGTGCTAGAATTTAAATAATTGTAGCCCACAGAATTTCAAAGACAATCAGGGATGATGGACTTGGATCCCTTATCTTTAATGTACTGCGGAGTTGAACTTCCATGCTTTCTTTTCTTTACCATGTTTTCTTTTCTTTTCTTTTTTTTTTTTTTGTTAGCAAGCAGAAATGGAGCACAGGTGGAATATCACTTATCTGAAATCCTTGGGATCAGAAGTGGTTCAGATTTGTGAGGTTCAGATTTTGGAATATTCACATAGACTTCACTAGTTGAGCATCCTTAATCTGAAAATCTGAAATCCAAAGAGCTCCTAAATCTGAAATTTTTGAGCACCATGAATTTTCAGATTAGGAATATTTCACCAATACTGAACTGGGGGGCTCACCAACCAGCTAGTGTGACATTTCTCCTATCATCAGAGTTCTCTGTGGAAAATCAACTCCAAGAAAATATTATAGAAGATAATCAGATTGTGGGCCTAGAGATCTTGTTTGCTGTCTTTCCTGGCCTTTAAGATGTGCAAGGGGCTGGCTAGCATGAGTAGTGCTTGCCTAGCATGTGTGAGGCCCTGGGTTCTATCCTTGGCACCATATAAAAATAAAATAAAGATATTATGTCCACCTACAACTACAACAAAAATATTTTTTTAAAAATGTGCAGGCATGTGAGTAAGAAACAATCCTCTGTTCTTTTTGAATCCCCAAGAGCTCACACATGCAAAGCACATGCTCTATCATTGGGCTACACTCCCAATTCCTATTTCTTTCTTTCCAATATTGGGGATTCGGCCCAGGGGGCACTCATCCATCAGTCTTTTTTATTTTTTATTTTGATACAGGGTCTCACTAATTTGACCAGGCTGACCTTGAACTTGTGATACTCCTGCCTCAGGCTCCCAAATTACTGGGACTACAGGTTTGCACCACCAAGTCCAGTCCACATCCCACTTTTTTTTTTTTTTTTGTATCAGGGATTGAAACCAGGGGCACTTAACTACTGAGCCAGTCTCCAATCTTTTTATTTTTTTTGCTTTGAAGCAGGGTCTCTCTGAGTCGCTTAGAGCCTTGCTAAGTTGCTGAGGCTGGCTTTGAACATGTGATCCTCCTGACTCAGCCTCCTGAGTTGCTGGGCTCACAGGCTTGCATTACTACATCCCACTTCTTAATATGTTTTTTTGAAAAGGACATTTTGCTCTTAGTCAACATATATTGAATAATTTTGCTTTTGGTCTTGTAGGCAGAAGACTAAGTTTTTTTTTTCATGATTGTACATCTACCACAATCATGAGCGAATATAAATTTCCTTCCAGCTTTATGCTTTTTGATTCTCACTGAGGCACATTAAATGCCTGGCAATGTTTTTTAAACCACAAAGGGAAATGTTTCTTATGTGCTGCAGAATGAAGCATTTAACAACACACCTTTCTTTGATTGATTTGCAAGTTTGTAACTGTGAGGGTTTCCTTTTGCAAGTCCTAACAACTACTCATCACTACTTGCACTGTTTGTTCCTAGTGGTATTTTCTACAATGTGTGTAGTAGGCTCATAACCTCAGAAATGTATTGTGGCTATTATTCAACCACCCCCTTTTCACACCATTAGAAAGAAATCAAGGCTCCTCCCTTAGCTGCATGAACACAGTCTGTGTATTAATGCAGTACCAATGATTTTGCTAGTTAAAACACATCTAATTAAAGGGTAGCTAGCACAGATTTCTTTTTGGCTAAGACACCTAGAAAGTAAAGTAAGCAGGCTCTTGAAGGGTGGCAAAGTTGCCAACTCTTTGGAATGAGGAAGAAGTGAAATAAAATCTCTGATGGAAAGAAAGGAATTTCTTTTTCTTTTTCTTTTTTTTGGACCTAGGATGCTTAATCACTGAACCACATTCCCAGTCCTTTTCATATTTTATTTTACCTTACTTCTTCTTCTTCTTCTTCTTCTTCTTCTTCTTCTTCTTCTTCTTCTTCTTATTATTATTATTATTATTATTATTATTATTATTATTATTTTTGGTATCAGGATTGAACCCAGGGCACTTAATCACCAAGCAACATTCCTAGAACTTTTTTATATTTTACTTAGAGACAGGATCTCGCTGAGTTGCTTAGGGCCTCGCTAAGTTGCTGAGGCTGGCTTCGAACTCTCAATCCTCCTGCCTCAGCTTTCCTGGTTGAGAAATAGGAATTTCTTAAGAAGGTAAGCAATTTTGTATTCTTTTTGTATTTGGTTTTGTGTTCTTGAAAAAGAGACTTGTAATACCAATAACCACTAAAATGGAGGAGGTGGGTTTAATATACTAATAACTATTTTCAAATGAAATTGCTGGGGGCTACATGTTGGGAACCAAAGAAACTTAAGTAGAATGGCATACCATGGTCACCGCTCCCACCTCCATGGTGATGATGTCATGAGGTTGAGATGTCTTTCTGCTGTTTTTTTTTTTTTTTTTTTTATTAATTAATAGACTTTCTGAGCATCTTAAGGTTTACAAATAAAATATGAGTGAAAATAAAGGAGAGTTTCCATATGCCATAATTTCCCCTTTTATTTATTGGGTACTAGGGATTGAAACCAGTGGTACTCTATCACAGAGCCAGGGTCTTGCTACACTGCCAAGCTGGCTTCAAACTTGAGATCCTCCTGCCACAGCTGAGTTGTTGGAATTATAGACATGTGCCACTGCACCCTGCTAATTACATACATTGTTGTGGCATTTTTATTAGAATTGATGAGCCAAACTGAGACATTATCATTAACTGAAGTTCACAGATAATATTAAGGTTCATTCTTGTGCAGTCTATGGGTTTGGACAAATGTATAATGACATGTGTCCACCATTATAGTTCCACCTGGAATAGTTTCACAGATACTATGATGGTGGACATTCATCCTTCCCTCCCTCTAACCCCTGGCAACCACAGGTATTCTTACTGTCTTCACAGTTTTGCCTTTTTCAGAATGTCATTTAGTTGAAGTCCTACAATATATAACGCATTCAGACTGGTTTATTTCACTTTTTTAAAAACTGCATTTTAGTTCTAGATTCTAGAGCCATAAAGCTACCAACTGCATCTTATGGTGTTAAGATAAACTGTATCCTTCTGGGGAAAATGGCTAGTGTGTTTGTTGCTGATAAGAGATAGGAAAACATTCTTCTGTCATGATGAAGTCTCTCAATGCTGAAACTGCAGAGTGACCCATGTAGGATTTACATCTGGGTTAAAATAACAATATAGTTCCAAGCTATGAACCTCTGGTATAACTCAGAACAGGGCATAAAGCGTGGGTAGCTATCTCCTTGCATCACTGAAATTATAACTAAGGAATGGACGACTTCCTAAGATTTCTGGGCACCAGTAAAGACAGATGTATTAGGGAACACCTGGTATTTGAGGTTTCTTAAAAGAGGATCAAATCTTATTTCCTAAGAATCTCCATTTTCATTTCCTAAGCAGAGCCAATACTTCAGAGGAAAACCTGGTGTGCATGCAAAGCACACTGCCTCCTTAAATTAGGGTCAGCATTCAAAAAAATGTGCCTGCCCTTTCCTTGGATAAGTAAATTATTCCTTCAAATATTTGCAGCTAGAGGGTGTGATTTTTCAATGCATTCAAGGCACAGCTGTATTAGAAAAATCAGTCACAAAGTGACTCTCCCTTGGTTATCTGTTTTTACTACAGTAAGAAGCTTTTAGTTCATTTACTCCCTGTTTTTAATTAAAGCGAGGGTATTACTTCTGCAGACATGGAAAGTCCAAGTCACCTTGTGCTTATGAAGTCCTGTGAGGCTGGGGAGTTCAGAGCTTACAGAACCCCCACTTGCTGACTTCTCAGCAACAGGGTGAGCTCCTGCAGTCTTTTTTTTAGACTACAGATGTTTTCCTGCCTTCTCTTAACCAGCAGGCACCAACAAAGAAGAACGGAAAGATTCATTATCTTTCTATATGCTCCATCCCTTGCTCCTTATCTCTCCAGCCAGAATCCTTTGTTCTCAATTATAATTATTGTGCAATCTACTTCGTTAATCTTTTAAATTGCCCAGGCTGTGCTGGAACTCGTGATCATCCTGCCTCAGCCTCAGGGAGTAGCTGGGTAGCTGGGATTACTGGTGTGCCCTCACCACATCACAGGTTTTAAGTTTCTAAAATGTAAACAGAACTTCATTGTCACTGAAGCAGCCCCGTTCCCCATTCCACCGAGGCACTCTCTTCCTGCACCAGGAACTCCTTCTCTTTGACATGCATTTGCTGGAGTGTGGAGCTAGTTTGCTGCAGCACTTTGACTCAGTTCATGGGGGATGTGGCCACCAGAGTATCCTCTCATTGAGGTTGGCCAGTGGCTTCCTCATTGGAGAATTCACAATTTAGCAGGTTCTAGATTATTTGTATTGCTCTATGTTTTAAGGGAGGCTGTAAAAAGGAAACTGGCTCCATTCTGGACAGCGTGAGGAAAGCCTGGTTGTCCTGAGCATTTTTTTTTTTTTTCCTGACATTAGTGCAGAACCATACGTGGGTCTTCGTATATTTTAGGTTCCTGGGAAGAAGGAAGGGATGCTGAAAAATGGTGGTACTTAGGGTGGTGCCTGGCACGAGGGTATTCACCATTGTTTAAATATTGGCTGAATATCTGCCCAACCAACTGATGAAGTTATTAGGGGAAACAAAACAAAACTAAACTAAATGCTACATTTTGAAACACCCTGAACTGATAGAGATTCATACTCTGCTCATATAATTTACTTATAAAAGTATAAAATGTAAGCATCTTTTTTAGTCTAAACTTTTGGAAAGGAGCTTTTTCTGGGTAATGTAGCCAAGTCATTGGCAGAAGTTATAAAAGAACCCAGCGTGGAGCATTGTGGAAAGTATGAACAGCCCTTACATTAAATACACATTGTGATCTAAAGATTCATCTGGAAATTGGTTGTTTGAAACAGAATGAATTCATTTATCTTACAGAAACAATACTACAAATGAAGGCAAGGTGCCCAGGTTAACTTTTAACACTGAACCCCATCTGGTTATTGAACTATAATGCTAACAGCACTCGATGCTCCTTAAATATTTGCGAATAAGTAAATTTGTCTTGAACATACTCCCAATTTACAAATTCTCCTGTGCATTTATTCATTTTATAATCGTTTGTTAAGTATTATGTGGCAAGCACTGCACTAGACTCCAGTGATCCTCAAATTAAAAGACAAAGCCCCCATTTGTACTAAGACAGATGAGATCACAACAACACATACTTCGTGCAATGATACAGCATATCATGGAAGCAAGTGGGTTGGGGGGTGATTTCAGACTGGGGGTGGGCACAGTTGAGGGAAGTCTTCTCAAAGGGGATGGTGAGACTATGATTTGTCAGAAAGTTATAGTAGGAGCTTGCTTGGTGAAGGATGGCTTGTGGACAGGGTGTCTCTGACTGTCACAACACTCTGCCATCTCCCTAATTTATCTCATGGTACTCACTCAGGTCTGCCTTAGACACTCCCTAAGGCTTCGTGAGTGTAAGATGGCCCACCTCTCCAAACAGTCTCGTACTTCTCATGCAGCTGTTTTCAATCTAGGGTTAGGATGGCAATTTGATTGAACAAAGGTGCACAGACATGTATAACCACACCCTCACCTGGTGGCACTTAAGCTTGAGGGAGTTAGGCTCTCCTGGGAAGCTTTTATGATGTGGCCATCACAAAGACCAGGGCTACTCCCACAGAGATTCTAGCTTTATTGCTCTACTGAGACACTAGGCATTAGTATGGTTTAGAAGTTCCAAGTGATTTAAGGGTATCTTCCCAGAGATGTCTGCAATTTAAAATTGATTTTGGTTTACTGTTACGTACTAAGAGAAATTACAAAAGCAAAACATCCACTCTACCTATCCGACAAATAGTTTTCATGTCCGAATTCCTTTTAGCAGGCTTTCAATCATATAAATCATCACGAACCAGAGGTTTTATATAACCTTGCTTTTTGCCTTTTTTCAATCTTTCACACAACTGTTTGTCCCATGTTGTTTGTGTTCCAATGTTTTATTAGCATATAACTATTATTTCTGTAGTTATATCATTGATTATTGTGGAAGTGTCCAGATTTGGGGTAATAGTACTGTAATGAACACTGAACACTCTCACATCTATGACTGACTTCGTGTGGATGAATTTGCTAGGGCATATCAGGCAGTATAACGGTAGCCAGAGAAAAGTGTTTACAATGTGGGGTGGAGGAGACTGAGGTCACAGGAGGTGCTGTGTCCAGACAGAGAATGATCCCACCCAAAGTCTTCCTCTCCCTCCTATTCTCCCTCGCTGCTCCTGCTCTTGTGAAGATTTCTTGTTCACTCTGCTTAATTCATTTTCTCCAAAGACTGTCAGTTTCTCACCTAACCTGAGTCATCTCCTTCTTTCCTAGCTCTCACTTGGTTGTCTCAATTTACTTTCCTCCTTGCCACTGTCTCCACTCTCTCTGACCTCCAGGTTGGTCTGTTTCAAACCTGAGCATCTTCTTATCTGGAGTCAGCCTTGTGCAGGTCTATGTCATGTTTGAAGGTTGGCTGGGTCATCTTTGTAGTCACTCAGCACAACCCTGTCTCAGGACTGTCACAGGGATGCCTGTGATACTTGCTAAATAAAAGGCTGAACTAAGAAATTTCCTTTTTTTTTTTTTTTTTTTTTTTTTTGCGGTGCTGGGGATTGAACCCAGGGCCCTGTACTTGCAAGACAAGCACTGTACCAACTGAGCTATCTCCCCAGCCCCTAAGAAATTTCTTGAGACTCAAGTAGGCAGGATCCCTAAATAAGGACCAGATGCCATTTTATACCCCTGTAATCAGGCTGTCCTTACATTCAGGTGGAGAAGGAATCCCCTATTAGTTATGGACTGAGAGAATTCCTGGGCCCCAAAGCATCCTCCACCTACCTTCCATTCCCCACACCATCAAGGGGTTTCCTATTGCTTGTTGCCATTGAAATAAAATATTCACAGACAGGTTAATAATGGGAGCCTTTGTGTCTTATCATTTATCTGATAAACATGACTAGGAAGTGCCAGCCTGGGCCAGGGTAATAATGATAGACAGGGTAAATAAAGATAGAATGACTGAACACAGGGCAGCAACTTAGAGTTCATCTGAGGCCAAGGTCCATGAACATACCAGGTGAGCTTCTTAAGAACAAACCAGACCTTCACCCCTGGGAGGGCAGGTAGATAGGTCTGCACTGAGAGTAGCAGAACTGAGTCAGACATCTGGGTTTGAGGCTAAGTGATTCTAGACAAGCTACCTCCATTTTCTGGAACTCACTTTCCTCACCTGAAAATGGGGTAAGAATACTCGTAGTGTGAGAATGAAGACTGAATAAAGTTAAATGAGATTTTCTAAAATACCCAGCACAGTGCCTGGCTCAGCCTTCATTTCACACATGAGGAAAGTGAGGCCCAGAAAACGTCTCCAAATTTTCCAGCTGTCTTCTGGGAAGGCCTGCACCTGAATTCAGGTGTCCTGACTCCTAGAACAGTGCTCTTTCTTCCACCCTGTTGATGGAGTGGAGGGAGAAGAGACAATGCTGTATGAGAAGGAGGACCTGAGAGCTGAAGGATCAGGAGGTCACAGGCCATGATGGCAGAAGGGGAAGAGGGACACATGGGGCAGCAGAGCAAAAACTAGAGACAAGAACTCCCTCACAACTGGCCTAAGTTGCTTACTTTGGAAGTGGGGAAGCTAGATCCTATTTAGGAAGGAAAACTAAAGTCCATCACCAACTGAATTTTAAAAAGTATATTTCATTTATTCACCTGGTGTTATGGCAGCATGTGAGAAAGACGAAGTCCTGCCTGAAGGAAGCTAACATTCTTGTGGGTGACAGATAGTAAAAAAGTAAGCATACAACACATTCTATGGCATATGGTCTTGGTGGTTATTTGCTTTAAAAGGACTTTGGTATAAACGATATAAGATAACAATTGTTTCCAGTGTGTACCCACAGAATATAAAGCACATGAATCAGGAACGAATAGGATGGAGATGATTCCTTTGCACTTTGAATATCATTTTAGAAATTGGTAGGAGAAGGTCATTAATGAACATTGAGAAGATTTTCATTGGTGATGTGATTTTCAGGACATGCAGTTGTTTGGAGAGAATGCTCTTCCCTTAGCATAACAGACATAACATCAATCCCCTGAGCTCAGCAACCTCCACTCAGTGACACAGTACTCTTGGTACAGACTCCAGGTTCTAGAACCATATGCCCTGTACCCCACGCTAAAGGAGGACTCTTGCCTGATGGCCCACAAGTCTGCTGGTCCTGCTGTCACTATGTCTTATGTCCATGGTCCTTTCATGCAAGGGCTAATTCGGTACTCAAGGACAGAGAGGTAGACTTTCCTGGAGCTCAAGAATAGTCTGTATGACTGTTGTGGTGCCTGTTTTTGCATCTGACAGGATTTGCTCCCATTGTCATATGCCTGGGATATGCTATACTCACCTGGCAGCGAGGCAGAGAGGGCATCTGTCCCCACCCCCTCATCCTCCTCCACTTCTAACTGCAGGAGTTAAAAAGAATCAAAGAATCTGACATTTGCTGAATGGTTAAAGCGCAAACATATATAATATAATGATAGTGCATATCAAGAAAAATAAAATGTGAATATATAATAAAACAGAAACCTATATCGCATATATATTTTATATGCATAAAATATAAAGATATGTGATGTTATGGTATACACAGGAAAATGAAGCAGGGTATGATGATGTGGAGGGAATATAGGTTGATATAGGGAATATAGGGAATATAGGTTGCTTTGAGGGAAGAAATGAAGAGTAAGGCAAAATGGTGGACCTTTGAAATTGAGAGCGTTATTGAATATTCAAGGCACTGTGTGATATTTTGACAATTTCAACATGGTTTGGATGTGAGGTGTCCCCCAAAAGCTCACATGTGAGACAAGGCAGGAAGGTTCAGAGGAGAAATGATTGGTTTGTAAGAGTCTTAACCCAATCAGTGAATTAATCCCTGGTGGGATTAACTGAAGTGGTAGGGTGTGGTTGGAGGAGAATGGAATTGGGGCGTGGCTTTGGGGTATATATTTTTTTATCTGGAGAGTGGAGTCTCTCTCTCTCTCTCTGATCACCATGTGAGCTGGTTCCCTTTGCCATACTCTTCCACCATGATGTTCTGCCTCACCTCGAGCCCCAAGGAATGGAGCTGGCTGCCTATGGACTAAGACCTCTGAAACCATGAGCACTCAGATAAACCCTTCCTCCTTTACAGTCGTGCTGGTTGAGTCATTTAGACACAGTAACGAAAAAGCTGACTAAAACAGGAAGGATAGTTGAAAGATTCCTTCCTGTCCAAATCTCCAAAAAATGAGTGAGTTTTTTTCTTTTTTTTTAATGACCACAGATGGAGAACATATTCAAGAAAGAATGAAATTGTCATTGTGGATCACTAAGTGATGTAAAAGAGGAGGACAATTCCAGAGGTAGAAAGGACCTAAGATGCCATTTATTTCAATCTCCTCATTTTACATCTCAAACTACTGAGGCATAGTTGTTCTGAGTGGTACCCTGAGGACACACAGCTGGTTAGTGAGAGTCAGGATTATAGATTGGCCATGGTGGAGGAGTCAGGAGACCCTCTCTATCCAAACAAGAACAGTCCTGAGAGGAGGGGCTTAGCCTGGTTAATTCTGGGCAGATGTTTTGATTTTAGCTCATCAATATAGAGAACAATCCCACAGTGCTGGGTGACAGCAGCAGCTGCCCGGGACTAGCAGGGAATAGCAGGTGTGAACAATCAAGAGTTTTACTTTTAAATTCTTTCTGCGGTCATGTCTGAACTGTGCATGCTTAAGGGTGAAGGAAGGAGGTCATTGACCAGAGTAAGGCAGGAACATGCTGCTGGAAGAACAAATACTGTTGAGACAGACCTGTTGGCTGTGGGAGTCTGCGCAGAGCTGAGGCTGTTCAGAGAGCCTGGCTGTGTAACTCACAAGGTGTGTGACTCCTTGCCCTGAGCTTCAAGGAGGAATGGTTAAAATGGCCACTGGGCTCTGGGGACACAGGAAGTGTGAGCAGGGCGGTTCCACATGGCCACACGGTGGCAGCAAAAGTCACTGCCTGGATGCAGGACACTGGCCAAACCTTGAACTTCAGTGACCAGAACACAAAGTCTATACTATGTGGGTTACAGGTTATGACTTGTGAAAAGTTTAAAATTTTGACCAAGAAAAGAAAGAGGGAAGGTGAAGGAACAGGGACAGAAAATAGTGGAAAAATCCAGTTAAACATATCATTACATTATTTTTTACTCAATCTTCAGATTTTAAGACAGGAGGGAAATTTTAACAGTTTTTTTCCCCAGTTAGGATATTAGTGGTCAGAGGGAACTTTGACCAATCCTGACTTAATCCCAATCATGGAATGTGTCTCCTATTGACATCTCCCAAAACTTTTTGCAAAGTGGGTTAAAAGCAATTTCTTGGTGTTAGGACCTGGGGGTGGAAAAATGATGGGAAAAAGAAGCTCCCCTGAACCAATGTGTTAGATGGCTGGGCTTCCTTTCAGATTTCTGGCAAGTTGGAAAATCCATTTCTCTTGGGAGCTTGTCATATTTATTTTTACTATTAGAAGAATCTCACATTATCAGTCGCCCATTATCTATATCACATATTCAGGCTCCCTGTTCATTTTTGACACAAGGAAGGGACTAATATCTCTAGGGCCAAAGTTGAAATTGTCAAAATATCAGACAGTGCCTTGAATATTCAATAATGCTCTCAATTTCAAAGGTCCACCATTTTGCCTTGCTCTTCATTTCTTCCCTCAAAGCAATCTTGTCTGTCTAGTCTCACGATAAAAGACAAACACCTGACTGCAACCATCCAACCAAGTGAATCTTCCTTCCCTTGTCCCTTCCTGTCACTTATCCCTGCAGAACCAAAAGTATTCCTTGTTTCTTCAAAGCCAGGCCTGAGAATTAAGAGTCTGAGGGAAAGGTAGGCGCATGACTACTAAGTCTCAGTCATGGTGGCTGATGCTCTGGCATTGGTCAGAGTCCCCCATTGTTACGGTGGAGCTGGAAAGAAGATGGCATTGAGATGGAGGTGGCCGGCCAGGGAGAGTGCAGTGACCGTCACTCGCTTCTTCCACAACTTCTACTGCAGTTAGTATTAACATCTTGCCTCAATCTGAGGCCAGTTCTGACCCTGGGCAAGTCAGTCTGAAGAAAGTTATAAACTATAATAAGCTTTTACTGCCCAACTGTTGGAAGCCTACAGTTTATAGAAAACGAACTTGCACAGCTTCCCCTCAGATCATAACATCTTATTATTTTGATCACTTGCTTACAGGCGGGTCTTTTGTCCTTTACTTACCCAACCTGAGTTTCTAGCCCATTGAAACTTTTTCTCCTAACCAGGTATTGTAACCCTGGTGCCTGTCCTTTCTTAGTCTAGATCTGTGGTCATTCTGAATCTTCTTACCTTGAGGATTCACCCCTGGACTCAAACTCTTGCCTTCTTGGACATATTAATCTTATGCGAGTCTTTGTTTTCTGTTCCTTTTGAATTGAACTCTCCCAGGAACCTCAAACCTACTGCTTGATCTGCCATCTTGTCACCAACCCAGTTTCCAGGACAATCATGACATAAGAGTGCAGAACTGACTGTCTCCAAACATGATATGCATATATTGCTTGATAGTCCCTATGCTCCTTCTATCTTTATAGCAAGGCCATTTTCACTGACTGGAAATTCAACCAGCCTGGCTCAGAAGCAACTGAGCTGCAAGGCAGGGGAAAGGCTGGGTAACTCAGCATCAAAACTGGGCCTGTGTCAGGATGAGCTGTCACCTTGAATGGGAATTATGGCCCAGGGCCTTTGCTTTGATGCCTGTGAGCAGGCACCTATCTCTACAATAGTACCAGTGATTTAGTTTCTGTCTTAAACTCCATTGCTAGTATTAAACTCCCTACCCTTATCTTTTCTTCTCCTCCTTCTTCTCCTCTTTCTCTTCCTCCTCCTCCTTCTCCTTCTCCTCCTCTTCCTCTTCCTTCTTTTTCCCTTTTCTTTCCTTTCTTTTCTCAGTACTAGAGATTGAATATTGCACATACTAGGTAAGTGCTGGGCTATAGCCCCACCTCCTCTTATTTGATTTTTAAAATTTTGAGACAGAGTCTCACTAAATTGCCCAGGCTGGCCCTGAACTTGTGATCCTCTTGCCTCAGCCTCCGAGGTAGCTGAGATTACAGGTGTGACTATGGTTGATTCATTGGTAGCATCTATCACATCTGATTACTCTCGCCTCCTGAACTACTTTCTTCCCTTGATTTCCCAGACCTAACACCTTGATTTTCTTTTCATCTCACTCACTGCTGCTTCTCAATCTCTTTAGCTGGTTTCTCCTTGACTCCTTGGCCTCTCGATTTCCTAGTGTCTCAGCTGAGTCTTCAGAACTTCCTTTTTTCTACCTCACTCTCATTTTATGGCCTCATCCACCATCATACTGTAAATTACATCTATATGCTGAAAGGGTTCACATTTTTTTGTTTTATTTCCCATCTAGATTTCTCCCTGAACTCTGCTTTCTGTATCCCACGGCCTACTTAGCATCTCCACTAAGATATTCAATAGCATCTCAAACTTAATACGAACAGAGCTGAGATCCCGATTCCGCTCAACTTCCTCCTGCGGCCTTTCCCATTTCAGGAGTGGCATCCCAGCTTTTCAGTTGCTCAGCTCAAAAACCCTGAAGTCATCTTGCATACCTCTCCCCCTCACATCTTGCATTAGATCTTTCAGCAACGCTTGTTGGTCTTTGACATATGTTTAGAATCTAATCACTTCTCGCTGCCTCCAGAGGCCCCATTATCTCTTGCCACAGTTGTTGCAGTGACCTCCCAACTAGACTCCCTGAATTCACCTCAGATCCCCTAAAGTTTAATTAATTAATTAATTAATTTATTGAAGTACTAAGGATTGAACCCAGGAGTATTCTACCACTGAGTTCTACCCCCAGTTCTTTTTATTTTATTTTGAGACTGTGTCACACTAAGTTGTCCAGCCTGGTCTTGAACTTGTGAACCTTCTATTTCAGCCTCCTGAATAGCTGTTATTACAGATGAGCACCACCATGCCCAGCCCTAGAAAGCCAGTTCTCCTTTTAACTACAAGTCAGATCAGGTCATTCCTCTGCCCCAAATCCTGCAACAGATTTTATTTCACTCATCATGAAGACCTGAGTGTCCACTCTGTTCCCATCACTCTTACCTTCTATCTTGCTCATTCTGCTCCAACCTGGCAACTGGTCACTTCTACTCCCACCTCAGAGTCTTTGCACTTGCTCTTGTGTTTACTGTGAAAGCTGTCTTCCAAAGTATCTGCCTGGGTCTCTGCTCAAATGTCACCTTCACAGGGTCTACATCTCCCTCAGCTATCCTATTCGCAATTACAACTCTCCTTACCTTAGCATTTTCTATGTAGCTTTATTTTTCCCTTTAGCACTCAGCACCACTTAATACACTCATATCTACTTCATTTACCTAATTGTATTGACTGTCTTCCCCAAACTAGAATGTAGGCTCCATCAAGACCAGGCTCTCTGTGTGTTCACTGCTGTGTCTGACTGATGACTAGAATGGTATCTGGCACACAGTATGCATTCCATAAACATATCGAGTGAATTAGTGAATGGACTCTATCCCCAGGCATCTTTCTGGGATCCAACATAAATATTCAAGTGCATATTGGACAGCTCCATGTCGAAATGAAAATTCAACATGTCCCAAATGGAACTCAGCATTTTTCTGACGCCAGCATGAACCTGCTGCTTCTTCTATGGCCCTGTCTCAACATAGCCACGACCATCCTCTCAACTGTACAAGCAGAAAGGGAATCCTCTTTGACAACCTCTTTTCCTCACTCCAACATCTAATCAAACACCAAGTTTTGTCGTTTTTATCCTTAAACTTCCATGAACATGTTGAATGCTGCCTTCTCTCCTTTCCCATTTTCATTTTTGGAGTCCACATTACCACCTTCGGTGTCCTACAGAGATGTCCCACCTCCTTTCTGGTCACAGAGTGAGCTCTCTAATCTTATCTTGTTTTTCTCCCTGAAACACCTCAAGGGTTCCCCATCCTCACATAATGCAATGTTCAAGCACCTTCATGACCTGTTTTCTTGTCTAACTTGGTTGACTTTTCCTTTGCTGAGCTTTGCAGGTGGTATTTGCTCTAGCTGCAATGTTCTTTCCATTCCTTGGCCTGGCTGTCACTCACTCTTCTCCAGGCCTCAGCTTAGACGTTACTTCTAAGAAACCCGCTCTGATGCACCAATGCTTTCAGAGCGCCATGTCCATCCCTCATCATAACCCTGACCACACCATATTATAACTCATCTTTACTTGTCCTTAAACCGTGGAGAGAAAAGAACACAAATGACTTATCGAGTCTTTGCATGTTCAATCCCATCTTGATGTTGGCTTTTCAGAGGACCTGAGCTAATACAAACAGAAACTTTCGCTTTTACCTCACTTGATGTTTGAGCTTTCTGACACAGAATAATAGCAGGTTCATATTTCTCAGAGGATGAACTTACCCAGTTGCTGAGTTTTTATTTTCTTCTTTCTTTCTTTTCTTTTTCTTTTTCTTTTTTTTTTCTTTTTCTTTTTCTGGTGTTCTACCACTGAGCTACCTCCCCAACCCTTTTCATTTTATTTTGAGACAGGGTCTCACCAAGTTGCTAACCTTGAACTTGTGATCTTCTTGCCTCAGCCTCCTGAGTAGCTGGGCTTACTGGGCTTACTGGTGTGTACCACTATGTCCAACTAGTTTTCTTTTTACATATATATTTTAGTTGTAAATGGACACAATACCTTTATTTTATTTATTTATTGCTGAGGACCAAACTCTCACCAGACCAGAGCCTCACACGTGCTAGGCAAGAGCTCTACCACTGAGCCACATTCCTAGCCCGAGTTTTCTTTTTTAAGCCAAATTCTAACCCCATATGACACTCATCCTTCTATATCATATGGTAAAGGGACAAGCAGCTGATTTAATTTACAATAGTATCAAACTCATAGCATAAAAAAAAGAGGCTCTCTGATAGCTTTGCTTTAACATGGTTTGTTTGTTTATTTGGTACTGGGGATTGAACCCAGAAGTGTGCTACCACTGAGCTACACTGCCAGATCTTTTTTTTAATTTGTTCTAATTTGTTGTACATGACAGTAGAATGTATTTATACATTTCTTTTTATTTTAATTTTGAGACAGGCTCTCAGTAAGTTTCTGAGGCTGGCCTTGTGTTTTTAATCCTCTTGCCTCAGTCTCCTGAGTCACTGGGATTACAAGTGTGCACCACTAAACCTGACTGGAGGGGCTTATTTTAAATTAATAGTTTAATCCACATCTATGTGGGCCCTACTTCCAAAAGGAGAGGTTGGTTGAAAGAAAACTCAGTGAAAGCTGAAGACTCTTGTTTTTGGCTGCACTTTTATCACCAGGGTGCTCACAAAAGATAAAGAACAAACATGTTGAATAAATGAAGAAGACGCTGTACTTGGTTTTTTTCAGAGCCCAGGTATGTACTCGGGGGTTCACTGAGGGTCTGAATTAAAATATTTCACAATATTCTTAGTGTTCTTAGTTTTGAATGTTCTATAGGAAGATGCTTACAGAAATGCCAGTCGCAATTATGGAAGCTCAGGAAGATATTCCTGAGGAAGAAAAGAAATTAGTATGGACATGCAGAAGATGCATTTTATTGTGATCAATAAGCCTAAGGAATGAAGTCAAAGAAGGAACCCGGGATCAATGGCAAATCAATACCCTAAGTGTCTCAGAATGGTCAGAGGGTAAAAACCCTCCTCCTTCATTTCAAGGTGTATACTGTATTCCAACACAAAGGTCTTCCATGGCAACAAAGTGTAAGAGTTGTCCATGAAACAGAAGGTAGCAAAAAGCATTTGTCTTAGCTTATGTCAAATGGCAAAACAGGGATTCCATTGTTTTCATTTAATTTAATTATCCACCTGCTGAAGCTCTACCCCAAAGCCCTACCTTCTAGCCCTTTTTCTGTTTTAAGGTGCAGTCTCTGTGTCTCCATTTTAGGACTGGGTGAGTAACTTTCCTCCAGCAGCAATATTTTTTCTTTTCTTTTCTTATTTTCTTTCTTTCTTTCTTTTTTTTTTTTTAAATAAGAATGTGTTAGGGTTTCCTCCAATAGACCAGGAAGGTCAAGAGATATGCGCTAGAGACTTCTCTTGCTTAATGCAGAGCTCATGCAGACATCTGCAAATATAAGGCAATCACCCTTGCAAGACTGATTAGCTACTCAAAATGTGGGCCAAGACAGGCTATTAAGTTCTAATCCTCACCACTTCATTACAGCTCCCTCACACTGTTAGCCAACAAATTAAGTCATGGGCACAATTAAATTTCTTCACTGGTTTCACTGCCCTATTACTTCCTGCTAGGAACTGTGTTCCCCTACATTTTCTTTTTAAAAGAGGCATGTGGAACCTATAACTTTATGAGCATGATACTTTGGGGATTTTTACTTTCTTGGGGATGTGGCAGTTCAGCTTAGTTTTTATGATTTTGACAGTGGTCCCATGGGACTTGGAGCACCTCTATCCCAAAGGCCATTTCAACATACCTCCGGTCTGTGGGGTACAGTTCCACAGTGACCACATCAAGAGAGTTCCAGGCTGAGATGGTCAATCCATTGTACAGACATAGCATGCCTATCATCATGGATTCACTGGTGCCGAACCAAAGGAAGAAGCAGCTGATCCCCGAGAGCACCATAGAGCCACCTGCCAACAATACAGACAAAAGGGGGAGTGTTTCCTCTCATCTCAGTGGATCAAGGACCCTTGAGCCTTTGAGAACTCTTAGGAAAACAAATTCCTGGGGAAGCTGCAGACTGGGTTCCATAAAGCTCAAGTACAAAAGTGCTCACCCATATGAAAGTTCATCTTCCTTCTTTCCGAAAGCACTAAGTATGAAATCTACATCGTCCATTACTCAGTTACTTAAGTGGAAAAATATACATTAGTTACACATAATTAGTTCTTCAGTCTGTTAACTCATGAAAACTGCTCAAATGAAATGTAATTAGACATAATTTTCACTACAATTTAGTACTAATGAAAGTCTAAGGAATTTTTCCTCACAGGATGTAAATCTCCAGGGGGCAGGGTACCCAGTAGGAAGGAGGCTCCCCTAGAGTGCAGGGGCCACTCTTTTCTTTTACATGAAACAGAGCACACACCTAGCATCGTTAAGCGCCCGATTCTGTCCATCAGGAGAGCAGACACGATATTCCCTGGCAACACTGCCAATGTCCCCAGGAAGTTGACAAAATAAATCCAGTAGGCACTGTAGTCATCATCAAAGGTAATTTGGCAGCCCGTTTTGTTGTGAAAAAATGAGCAATTTTGGAATTCGCTGTCAATGAATTTATATGGCTCAAAATCTGTAGAAACAAGAGACAATTCATCAAGCTCTTACCGGGTATGAGCAATAGGTATGGGCCAGTATCAGAAAGCCTATGAAGAATTCAGAAAAAATCAGAACCTGGGCTGACTTGACTTTTTGTGTCTTCTTCTGGCCAGAGGGATGGATTCTAATTCAGGACCTCTCATTACAAACTAGCAAAATGAGGGATACCTTTGTTGAATAAAGGAATAAATTAAAGAGTCAGTTATCTTTGGATTTCCTATGGTTGGCTACTACAAATTATATTACTTGCTCACTCCTTTACAATATTACTTAATTCTAATTATCACGCTACATAAAGACCATCATTATAGTACTAAGTCTCCATGCTATAATTATAAGAACAATTTGTATAAAATGTGCATGGATCAACCTTATTATTGCTATTTTATGGAACTCAGAGGCACACAGGAGAGGGAATTTTCTAAGATCCTTGAGGCTATGATTTAAGGTCTGCGTGGATGAATCCTAAGGAACAGGGGTCATTCTCATTTGAAGGCTTTTAGTAATCACTGCTCCTGAAGGTTTTCTTGAACTTGAATCTAAGAAGAGTTGCAGATGGTGGTAGGTGTTGCTAAAAGCCCTCTGAGAATCAAAATCATTATCTTATTTGCTAATCAAGATTTGCCTAAAAAAGCTGGTCCTCTGAGATTGAACGGGTTAAAGGGTAGTGACAGACAGCTCTATTTAATGAACAAAGACACTTTGACCCCATTCTCACTTGAAGCCTGGCAAAGCTTTTCCTGTCTTAACATGGAGAAGGCAGGGCTGATCCTCCTGACAGTGACAGGCTGTTATTCTGGACTCATTTAATAGGATCAATGTGTGTACATGGGAGAACATGGGCTTTAAAGTCAGATAAACCCATCTTTAAATATCACTTGTTATTAGTTCTATGATTGTGGACAAATTACCTAATTTTTCTAAAGCTCAACTATTGTAAAGAACTAATGAGATAATGAATGTCTGATGACCTGGAAATAGCACATAGTAGAGGCTCAATCAGTGTTGGCTTCCCTTCCTTTTTTTTTTTTTTTTTATACTTCATTATATTGATTGGGATAAAATATAATATTTGAGCATAGCTACATGTTGTCCATATCTGTTACCATAGAGTTACTATATGCTCTTTAAAGCAAACGCCAGATTTTGAAACCAGGATTCTGCAGGTTAATTCTTTGCTTTAAACTTATTCACCAAAGGTTATTATTTTTTTTTTTTCTTTTTTGTCAACTTTGAACTTGGGCAAGCCCTATTTACATTAAATCTGACAAAAAAAAAAAAAAAAAAAACAACAACAAAAAAAACAAACAACCCAAGTTTACCTTTGATTCAATCTGACTCAGAGAACTCATTCATTTACACTTTAATCTCCACTTCCCACACAAACCCCTAGCCACACCATCACATGGTTATCATATTTCTGCCAACAGCTGGGCCTTTTAAAGAGGCCCCAGCTGGAGGCAGAGCTAACTGGCACACATACCTGTGTTGTCAAAAACAGTATCAATAAAAGTGCAATTCTTGAAGTAGGTGTTGACTGAAGTCACATCCTCAAAGGTGCAGGACTTAAACACTGAGTCTTTGAAAGTTACAGATTTGAACTTGACCCCTAGGAATCTGTTGAACACACAAATACACACAAATTCATGTCAATGACCTGTATCCATTAGAGTTTAAAGCTAAGTCAAACATGTTTAGAGATGTGATACCCCATGATAGACTTTCTTAATTATAAGAATATAGGCTTCTAGATTTTCTAAGCTCTTTGCTTTTCCATTTTTCCCCTCAAGCATCCTGGCCTTTGGCTGTTTCATTGCTCAGTGTTATTTCCTGGTAGGGTAAGTGATGACACTCAAGCTCACTTAGCCTTTTGCAATGTCAGTAAGAAGTTTCCTGGGGAATGCAATAGAAGGTAGAGAGTTTGAAGATTACCTGTGGCTATTACTTCTTTATTTTTCAATTCTATATTCCTGTTTCTTCATATATGCCTTTATTTGAAAATTTTCTATTTAGGGTTAGTGTTTCTAACTTGAAAATCTGTTCCTACCTGAATTTTTTATTTTTATTACTCTTAATTTTGGGGCAGAGTTTTACACCCGCTAGGCAAGTGCTCTACCACTGAGTTACACTTCCAGCCCCCTGAACTTTCAGTGAGAATCTGTTTCCTGGGTTCACAATTCAAGGCCTCTTCATTCTCGTGTGGGGACTTCCAATTATTTTAAAGAGAGGACAGAAAGTTCTGTATCATTTACATGAGGAATGACTGCCTTTGGGTCAGGAAGTGTATAGGTCATACTCATTTCTAGGAGTATTTTCTTCCTCATGGTCAACAGATATTCCTTGAGCCAAATAGAATTGGGAAGGTTCTGTTTATATTTAGTAAAATGTTGAAACCTGCTGAGATGCATTTTGAGCACTGTAATGGGGAATTCTAGGTGGTGAAGATGATAATAGTCTTAATAACCATAAGGTCTTAGGAGAGTCTATGATTCAGCATTAATAAGGAATCCCAGCCAACAGATAAATGTGATCAGTGTATCATGGTTCTTTATTAAGACTGTGAATGTACCTACCCTTAGCCAGTCACTGAGAGGAAAACGCTTGATTACCTGGGAAGGAGCTATTATACTAAGACCACTCCTATTAGGGACAGAAAGGGACTAACCCTTCTAGGAAGGTGAGCTTACTTGAAAGCAATTCACTAACAACTGAGTACTTTCAAAATTATTCTCACTGTAACGCACGATGGCATTTGTCAGTTCAAAATGTTCTGTGGCCTCACAGACCAAGCAGCCTAAAAAAAAATCTTGTTTTCAATCTGTACTTCAGGAACCCAAAGGGGAAAAAAATCTATATGCACTAAAGGAGGCTAGAAAATTACACATTTCAAAAACGTTACCAATTTTTCAAAAGTAGACTGAGCCAGGTGCACACCTGTAATCCCAGTGACTGGGGAGGCTGAGGCAGGAGGAGCATGAGTTCAAAGCCAGCCTCAGCAAAAGTGAGGTACTAAGCAACTCAGTGAGACCCTGTCTCTAAATAAAAAATACAAAAAATAGGGCCGGGGATGTGGCTTAGTGGTGGAGTGCCCCTGAGTTAAATCCCTGGTGTCCAAAAAACAAACAGCAAAAACAAAAAAATTGACTGAATTTGGAAAGGGGAAGAAATTTTAGGTTTTCAATGAGTGATATACACACAGAACACACAATGTACAACATTTAGAAGACTGAAGAAGGAAAAAGACTCCACCCAATGTCATTTGGCTCCTCTGACTAGACATACCCACTGCTGTCAGTTTCTTGTGGCTCTTCCAGTAGCATTCAGCCTATAAAGCACTAGCTATACTTTGCTTAGTTTCTTTACAGTCTACCTGTGGGAAACTTCATGTCGGTACATAATAGAGTTGCCATTGTATAATGTGGAACAGGGAAGGTTTTTTTTTTTGTACCAGGGACTGAACTCAGGGGCACTCAACCACTAAGACACATCCCCATATCTATTTTGTATTTTATTTAGAGACAGGGTCTCACTGCGTTGCTTAGTGCCTCACTTTTGCTGAGGCTGGCTTTGAACTTTTGATCTTCATGCATGCTAGACAAATGCTCTACCACTGGGCCATGCCTCCTATACCTTTTTACTTTATTTTGAGACAGTGTCTCACTAAACTGCCCAGGTTGGCCTCCAAATTGCAATTCTCTTGCCTCAGTCTCCTGAGTAGTTGGGATTAAAGGCATGTGCCACTCTGCCTTGCCCATCTTAGAACTAAAACAATTATTACTAAAATTATGACTGTCTGAGACAGTCACAGATTTCAGAAATTTCTAATGGTAACAATATATTTTTAAAAATCCCACCCTAGAATTACAGAACATTTGATGCTAAGGTTTCTGCAAAATGCAAATGCAGATTCAAGTCAGAATTTCAGGTGGGAGAGTGAAGCATATCAATATGACTTTAAGATTAAGTCCTTCAATGACTGCAAATTAGATTAAGACCTCTGAGTTGGTACCTCTCCTTTCCATTACAGAGGCCACAAGTGTCCCACAGATTTCATCTTTCTGAACTAATTTTTTCATTGGTAACATTTTTTGATTATTTTAGATTTTCACTTTTATTCTTTTTAAAATTGGGAGAGATTCCTAAGATTAATGTAAGCTATCAGGAACTCACACCAGCAATTACTTTTTCAAACAACACATAGAGGAACACAAGTACGTTTGGCTATCCCTTTCTCTCTCTGAAGTAATGAACCAGAACCATCTCCCTGTCCGCTTCTCTCTCCTGACATCAAGAGATGTTTCAGATCCCATTCTCAGTAGCATCCCTTGCTAACATATTCCGTACTTTGAAAGCACTTAACTTGGGGGAATCATTTCTGTTCTCTAATTAAAACAAGTAAATTGATACAATTTAACTTCAGTTGTTGATTCAGCTTACTGAAGAAGGGAGGAATTCTGAAAAGTGGTTCCCTTTCTCAGGAAGGAGAGACTCATCACATTCCATTTCGGATTTCTTCCCCAAGTTAAATAACCTATTATCCATTGCTTTTTCCCTTCCTTATTTCCATTACTCTTCAGGGTCTCTCTAAATTTTCTTTTCATACTGGTCAATCCCATATTTTAGGAATGTAAAGCAACTCAGTTTCAGAAGTAGTTTTAAGTGAAGCAACTGATACACATGTATCTTCCATTTGGAAGTATTCAAATTCAGTCTGAAAATGACTACATGTACAAACTAAAAACAAAACAAAACAAAAAACCCTATGGGTTTTGGTGCAGTGAATACTAATAAGAAATTGGTTTTGGGGAAGAGCCAGTTATTTCAAAGTTTCTAGACCTGCCATTGTCGTATTCCATTCCAGTGTGAATCTGATTTTCCATTGTAAAGTTAATACTGAAATTTGCATATTTATCTCTTTGCACATTTCTAGTCAGCAATGCATATTCATCAGACTGCAGATGTTTAATGACATCAGGGAACCAAACTGATAATCCATAGTACCTGCAAAGACAAAGAAACAGCAGTTTGTAAAAGTGTTGGCAGGCCCAAGGCAATGAGTTCCTCCTCCACATTTTCAGAGTGGTGATGGTTCCCAGGAAGCTCTTCCAGTTATGACTGGCTCCCTATGGCATTTGAATGAATCAACAGACAGTGATTGGTGTGCTCCCCTCTCTTCCAAGAGTAATCTGCAAAAATCAGGTTGGTGAGGTAGTTAGGGGTTAGCTGGAAAACCCCAGGTATGTAATCCCCACACTCTTCCTTTGGGAAAAGTTGTACAGAAAAAAATTCCATCCTATACCTGAAGTGGTATAGGCGGTGCTTTGGTTGGAATGTGTACTCCCCCAAATTGAATCTTAAACCCCAGTGTGATAGTGTTAAGAACTGTCTCCCTTCCTTTTTCCCCTTCTGTCTCTTCCACAATGTAAGGACGCTCAGTTTGTCCCCGCTGAAGGATGCAGCAACAAACTGCTGTCTTGGAAACAGAGCCCACGCACTCTCTAGATACCAACCTCTGGGCACCTTGATCTTGGACTTTGTGTGAGAAATAAATTTCTACTATTTATAAATTGCCCATTCTGTGGTATTTGGTCAGAGCAGCACAAATGGACTAAGATATATGGCATCCTGACCCCAGTGTCATTCTTATCATTCTGGACTCTACTGAGAAACCCCATTTCCTAGTCTGGTGGTACAAACTCCTGGGACACAAAATATATGAAAGCCTTTTCAAAATGACCTCTTTTGCTAATGGAGACTCTTTATTGATTCCTATATTATTGTGATACTGCTAGCTTTGGGTACAGTCCCATTTCCTAAGGTTACTCAAGACTGTGGAAAGGGACATTAAGATCACTATCTGAAAAAGAAGGTTATTTCTGCCTCTTGACCTCTGATGTATTATTCTAACGGCTACATCATGCTTTTGTACTGTTCAGACCAGTGGCCACTACCCACATGCAGCTACTAGGCAGTTGAAATGAACTAGTTCAAATTGAGATGTGCTATAAAGACAAAATATCACAGGGTTTTGAAGACATGAAAAAAGAATATAAAATCAGTAATTAATACTTTTTATATTATGTTAAAAATGATACTACTTTGGACATAATGAGATGAATAAAATATAGTATTAAAAATAATTTCACCTGTTTTTTTTTTTTTTTTTTTTTTTTTTTTTTACTTTCTTTGGTGTATGTGTTTATGTGTTTACCACAAAATTTAAAAGGACATATGTGGTTCACATTATGTTCCTATTAAACTGAGCTGCTCTAATGTAGTAGTTCTCAAAGTGGGATCCCTGGGTCAGTGCCCATGGACTTGGCCCCAGCCAGGCCTGATGACTGAAAGACTCTGGATGTGAAATGTTATTGTTCTGATGAGCAGGCAAACTTGGGAGCCATTACTCCAGTTTGTCTCCAGTGATGCTTAGCTGCACAGGAAAGAAGTGGTTGCGACTATAGCCTTTGCAGGCAGAACAGGTTTGAGTCCTGGCCTTGTCACTTGCCAGCTTTGTGAATTTGTGTTGGTTAGCTAAACCTCCATTAACACACCTATAATTGGGTAATGATAGTAGTATCCACCTTCCCTCCTGGGTGGTTGCTCAGAGTAAATGGAATGCAAAGTACCTAACACACCAGGGGTGTTCAAAAAATAGTATGAGCTGTTATGATGAGGTTTTGAGGCTGGTTGCTGAATAAGAAATGACTCAGGGACACTTAGTGCCTTCCCACTGTTCTCTAGTTCACAAACATAGGGCAGAAACTTGAAAATGGCAACCATGAGGGAAGCTCACTACCCTGAACAGTCATCATCAATGGAAGGAGTCTCAGCTAATTTTTCAGGTATTCAGCAAACATTTTCTGAATGTCCACTAAATGCTAGCATTGTTAGGATAAAAGCAGTAAAGAAATGTGGTCATTAATGGGTAAGTTAACAAAATAAACACCAGATAATGATTTTCAGGTAACCCTTCACTTTGAAAGGAGTACTTTCCTTTGGCTTATCTTTGTCTTCTCTGTATCTATCCCAGTGCTTAGCATACAGTAGGCACCTAAGATACACTAATTTCAGCCCTCCTTCCTTCCAAGATTAATGGATTTTCTAGAAGTTGTGTGAGAATTACTTTACATATCCTAAAAAACCCTTAGCTTAAAAACGAGGAACTGAACGACACAGTTCACCAAGTCACACAGCTGAATGGGCTTCTATGACCCTGGTCTTCCTGCTGTCCTCTTTTCTCTGTCTTATACCTTATCCAGCACTTGGGAAAGAACTCTCATCTTGGACCACTTGCTTGTTTTAATTTACGGCTTTTAAAAGGGAATTTGCAGAGTAAATGTTGGGCTTTACCAGACATCAAAATCCTACTGGCCTGCCAGCGTAAGGTATCATCTGTTTGCCTTTTCAACAGCAAACTAGGCAACAATAGAGTTACACATACATATTCAAAAGTGAAGATGTCAACTATTAGCAAATAAAATCCCATGCATTCCCTCTTTATCTCCTTTTCTCTTAGAACACATAGATGGCATTTTTATTCATTTGGTAACAAAGGTTTATTGAGCTACTATTATGTTTTGGGATGTACATCAGTGAACAAGGTAGTTTAAAACTCCCATCATTGTGGAGTTTCCAGAGGGGGAAGGCAGAGCCTTATTTCTCATATAGAATTAAGAAACCTTCTGTATAGTGGAAGCTGGAAAGTACCACAAGGAATAATAAAGTCAAAAAGGTATTAGAGAATATGGAGGGGCTATGATTTAAAAAGAAAGAGAGAAAGGGAAAGGAAGGAAGGAAGAGGTGCTTAGGGACAGTATCACCAAAAAGGTGATGTCTGAGGAAAGACTTGGAGGGGTGAAGATATGTGGCGGGCAGCTGCCTGGTGGGAATGTTCCAGGTGGAGGGTGGTGTGAAGGCCTGAGTCTGGCATATTTGAGGAGGAGCAGAGAGGTTGAGTGGCTGGGGCTGAATGGAAGCACAGAGGACAGTGGACAGTCACACGGTGAGTCATCGGGGTTTTATCAGATTTTCCAAATGCTATTGGTTCTGTCAGCCCAGGTTTATGACAAGATAAATAAAATAATTGGTTTATAAAATCCATACTTGTCAGCAAATCTAAGATGACAATTTTTTTTTCCTTAGCAGGTTAATAACATGGAACTGAATAAGAAAAGAAAGCAGTGTGACTGGGACTTATAATGTGACATTTAATGATTTCACTCACCAAGAATTTAAATATCACTTACCCAAAGGACAGGGTGAACCAAACGATGGTAAGCTTAATTGTATTTTCCCTGACGGGATAGTTGAAACATCTCATAAAAGTCAACCAAATCTGTGAAATATTAGAGAAATAGTTTTCTTATGCAGTTAGTCAACCCCACTCCCCTGCCCCTTCCATTGGATTATAAAAGAGCTGAGTTTTTGTTGGGCTGAATTCATTTCAACTTAAAGGGTCTATACCTAGGGCCCAGAGGGAACCAGATACTAGAATTTTCACTTCTCAGCTTCCTGGAGGCCAGCGAACTGCAAAACGGCCTGTTACTGCCTAACACCTTCCTACCCCAGGACAGGACATAGTGGCTAGCTGCTGACCCAAAAGAGGTCAAATTGCCTGGTCCGAGCCCAGGATTTAGATGTCCTAGACAAAAAGGAAGAAACCCACTGATGGGACAGGCAGAGCCAGCCCCTCTTCTGACTATGCCCAAATATAAGAGGTTGACATGAAGGTCAGTGCAGAACTGGGTACTTACTCCGTACAGTTCTGTGCGGATCCGAACAAAGCACCTCCTGTACCATGTTCCGGTATCACTCTCAATTTCAATCAACTCATCTATTTGTTTAGGGGTTTTGATTTTGTTTACCTGTAGAAAGCAACAGAGCAAAAATGCTGAGTTCTCTTCTCTGAAGTTGCTGAGTTTAGGCTCACAATATATATATATTTTAAAAAATTAACATTTTTGTGGGGGTACCAGGGATTGAACTCAGGGGCACTCGACCACTGAGCCACATCCCCAGCCTTATTCTGTATTTTATTTAGAGACAGGATCTCACTGAGATGCTTAGTGTCTTGCTCTTGCTGAGGCTGGCTTTGAACTCATGATCCTCCTGCCCCAGCCTCCTGAGCCACTGGGATTACAGGTGCGTGCCACTGTGCCTAGTTTCACAATATATTTTTAAAGGAGCAAAACCTGACTCCTATAAAAAGTAAGCGATATTCAATAATTACTCCATACAAATAGGAGACCACTGGCGTAAGATCCAAACAGCACCTAAGAGAACGGAACAAGAAATGAGTGACAGGGAATGTTATAGAGAAATGGGGGAAGAGAAAGCAATAACAGGACAATATGAAACCAAAATACCCTTCTCTGATCATTACCATGAAGACAACATAAGCAGATAAAACACTCAGATTAACTTAGGCAGTAAGGTTTATTTTTGTTGACCTAAAGTGACTGTACACATTTTTTCACAACCTATTTGATGCATTTGATCCCCATCCATACTCCTTAAACCTTTCCCATCAAAGCTTTTTATTGGCAGCGTGTCACTAAGACCCTTTCTTCCTTCTCCCACAGCATAACCAAGAAGTGGCTTGCCGACAAATCCCACAGGTGGCCATGATTGACTGAGCATTAACACCGATTCCTCAGTCTCTCAAGGGAAATAAATGGCAGAAGCTCAGCATGAAAAGTTGCATCTATGACTTAAGGTAGTCACTTTTTGCTAAGAAAAAGAGCTACCAAAACAGGTAAAGCAGTGTTTGCATCAAAGAGAATGAATCCTGAAAAGAGGAAAAAAGGAAGAACAGCTCCTTTGTGGCCCTGGCCCCCCTCCCCCTGTTAATCTACACTGACTGAGTTTTGACCCACCTGAGAGGACATAGAAATGTGCACCCTTTACCCTGGTCTGGGTTCGAGCAGGTTTTTCTGGGGAGCCTGCCAACATCCCAGATGGCATCCTCCATATCCGGGTACCTAGGCTGGGTTTTGACAGAAAGGATTTGGGGACCCTAAGCATCTTTCAAATTGGATCAGGTAGGTAGTAGTCTCTCTTTGGCTCTGTGAACAAAGGTGTCTATTTCTGGGTTAAATATGGAATTTCAAATATAATCAGTTCAAAATAATCCATGTAGGCATTATTCTGTAATATTCTGGTTGTTTTATTTTTTTATATCACAAGCTTTTTTTTTTTAAATCAGTACTGAGGGATGAACCCAGAGGTGCTTTACCCCTGAGCCAGCTCCCCAGCCCTTTTTGTTTTGAGATAGGGTCTTGTAAAATTGCGGATGCTGGCTTCAAATTTACCATCCTCTGTTTTAGTCTCCCAAGTATCTGGGATTATAGGCTTACACCACTGAGCCTGGCAAAGAATGTTCTCATCATTCAACATTTTTCTTTTGAGAGACTTCCACTTCTCCAGTCATCAGCCTTTGATCATTCATGCATTCACTGGCAGCTACTGGGGTCAGACATGAAGCATCATAGCCTCCAAGCGATTACCACGTAAGAGTGAAAGCATTCACGTGGAGGTCTGTCTAGAATGAGAAAAATACTGCTCAGAACATCCAGTTTGACCTGAAAATTAGAAAGAAGGCTTCACGGACTCCAGAAGTTGAACTGAGGTGGACAGAGAAGTATAATATTTTCCAAATGAATAAACTGGAGGAAGAACGTGCAAACAACGTTTGGAGATATGAGGGAACATAGTGCAGAGGGAACAGCCTGAGGCATGTGAGGTTGAATGGCAAACCTGAGGAACTGAAAGATGAGGGTATCTGTCGAAAGGACCCAAAAAATAGGAGGGTCTCATCCTTGTCAACCTTGTCAACATTGAGGATTTCTGTCTTTATCCTGAGAACAATGCGAAGTCAGTACAGTGTGAAATTGGGGTACATCTTATATATCTTTGTGCTCATGTGCATAGATGTATAATAAAGTGAGATCTATTTTAGAAATAAGTTTCTTGATTGTTTCATATCTTATGTTCATAGCAAGCCACAACAAGTTGTAGCCACATATTTGGATTACTTTTCTCAGGTTTCCCACAAGATTACCTTCCTTTACCAAATTCTGATTAGTTATTGACTTAAAAAATGGTCACGTGTAAAATATTTGCCTTTATGTAAAAGTTGTATTGAAGATAACATCTCTTACATTGTTCAGTATTCCTTATAATAGAATTTATTGTAAACTCTTCACAAGTTAGAACTAAAGTTGACTTTTCTTTGAAAACAAATGCATTGCCATTTACTTTATATCAAAAACTGTGTAATCTACCAGGGGTGAGGGTAGGGAAAATGGAACTATCAAGGAAGGAAATTGACCAAATTATGTTATGTGTGTGAACAAATATGTAATAACAACTCCCACTATTATGTACAATTATAATGTACTAATGAAAAAAAAAAAAACAGAAAGGCACTCTTATGCAATCTATTAAATCTGTCTTTTGCCTTGGTTGTCAGAAAACCCAGAGAGTAGTTTCTTGCTTACTTACACTGCTTTGATACTCTAATATAATTGTTTTCTCATTTATTACTGGATTTTAAAAAAAACTTTTAGTAAATAACTTTGAAATTTTACTAAGTTTCTTAATGGTTTCTTAGGGCCTCAGAACTAGGAAGGATAATTCTTGACATATTGGAGAAAACACTATGGGGTTCCTGTGAATGTCTGCCTTTGGAGGGGTTGTATGTCACTGGAAAATGTCCTGAAACCTAGAGACCAGAAGTATTACTGGGTATTTAGTGCCACTGTGTCTCATACAATCTGATTTTTTTTTTTTTTTCTTTTTCATGGTGTGGGAGTGTCCTGGAACTTACAGTCCTCCTGCCTTAGGATGCTCTGTACTTCTTGGCTGAGCAGCAAGTGGAAATAAATTTCAGGTGGGTGGCTGGGGCAAAAGCAGTGGCCTGGCAGAGCAGAGGAGATGGCCCAACAGACCTGGATCTCCTCTGACAGCAAGCCAAGGAGAATATGTTGGTGATCCTTTCAACCAAGGGCCTCCTCCTCTGGTACTGAGCCTGGGAGTCAGAATAAGTCAAAATAGGATCTTTCTATCTTCACCCATCTCTCAGGTTGGTGTTATTTAAATAGCCACAGAACCCTGGAGTTACAGATAGGCATAGATAGGGTTGGCATCTTAGGGACCAAACCAGCCCTTCTGCCTGTCTGAACAAATAAAGTTTCATTAGGACGCCACCACGCCCATCTATTTACACATCATCCATGGCTGCTGTTGTATTACTGTGGCAGAGTTAAGTAGTTGAGACAGAAACCAAATGATTCGTAAAGCCTAAATGTGCACAATCTGAATTGTTATAATTTTTAACTTCATAAATAATTAAAATTTAAACCCTTAAGAAATAAAAAATAAAATAGATGCTAAGCAAGTACATGGCAGAGTTTGTTTATAATGCATGTATATGTGATGTTATTTATTGACTTGAAAGGTTTTTTTTTTAAATTTTATCTCTGTTAAATCTAAAAGAAGGAACAGTTGCTCTTATTCACTTTGATAAATAAGAAGATGGGCAAACACACACACAAATGTTTACAGTCTGGTCCTTGCCCTGAACTCTGCTGTGGAGGATTCTCTGAGGAGCAAACTCACCGTGAAGACCTTCTCAGGCTGACCCCGGGCTCTCATGTTGGTGTCATGGATTAACTTCAGAATCATCCAAGCTTCGTCATGTTTTCCAACCTAAGAAATGTCCAGGCAGTGAGGCACTCGCAGTGAAACACATATCTCCCCTGCTTTTCCAATAGCCGTCTTGTATTCTTAGACCACACTGAGCATAATTGTGCAAAGACAATTTAGAGAGTCCCACTGGCAAATACAGATTATTTGGATATCATCGAATACACTAGCAGGTCACACAATGTGCCTGTAACTAGAAATAGTGCATGTGGATGGCAGATTTCATTTACAAAACAATAAACCATGTTCTCTTTATTGAATGAAAAGTTGTTTAAGGAGGAACAAGTATTTCCTGGCCATGAGGCAGCTTTTCCACACACTAGTGTTGAAAGCTTGTCTCCATGAAATCAGACTCTCCACAGTTCCAGGCAGGAAGGAAAACTGTACCTACCAAAGAGGCCAATGTACTTCCTAGAGTTAGCAAGGAACTCTTTCCAGTGGATGTGGGCTATGTCAGTATTTGTAATAATAAGTATTACCTCCAATAAGAACCGGGGGCTTTCAGGCATGAAGGTGAGGGCTACCACAGAGGAGACACAGGGCAGCGCGCAGACAATGACGAAGACACGCCAGCTGTGAAACTGGTAGGCCGAGCCCATGCTGAAGCTCCACCCTGGAAGAGGAGACAGGAAGAGTGAGGGAGGCTTCCTCTAGGCCTATCAGGAAAGTCAACCGACATCTCCACCACAGATTAATCAGTCAAGTCCTACGATCCTCAGAGGAATAAGTTGATCAGCCACGGTGACCAACTTAGTTTTAAGTCTACCATTGGCAGTGCTCAAAGAAAGATGCTGGAAACCAAAGGACTTGAGGTCTACATAGGCGCTACATGTGGGCTTGTATATATCCAAATTCCAGAAACCAACATTAATTAGTGAAAACGCTTTTTCCAATTGGTCACTGTGCTGGGCATCTTCTGTTTGCTCCTCCACTGTTTTCCACCCTGCTGTCTGCCACGAATTGGCTCTCTGTAGACTGTATCAATGGCTCCCAGTTAGGTGTGAGTCAAGGAAACAGGTAAGAGAACAGAGGTACCTAGCTCTAAATGGAAATAGAAGATTTCTCAATATTACAAAAATAGAATTTTTATTTTAAAATAGTAAAAACAACCACAGTGGGATACAAATAGAAATGCCTTTGAGAATAAAAAGCCAATATTTGAATGAATATTAAAATAGCTGAAAGGAGAATTCAAACATGATTCTAATTCAAAGTAATGAGGCATATCAAATCTAATTGAAAACACAGAGGAGATTTATAGAGGCAGAGATGAATTATGTGGAGTGAAATTCTAATTTATAGCAAAGCTGGGTATTTATAAGACTTTCTGTGAACATAAGTCAGGTAGTTTACATCCCAATCCCAGGACAGCTGCATAATTATTCACTGTTTACACAAGAGCCAAGTGAGATTCTGAAGGTGACATAACTTCCTCAAGGCCAAAGAACTGAAGTCACATATCAGAATCTTCCCTGTCAGGATTTGAAACAGAATTATACATCAACACATGGCCTCATGTGTGCATCCACTCACTCACTGAATTTGTTAACAAATGATGTAAACATTAATGACATACTATATTAATCTTAGATCAATAATTTTTTTCTGGGAATTTAATATATGGATGTTATGGGGGTTGATTAATTATTTCATAAATGTTAGGGGAATATGATTGCTCTCAATGTTTTATGTAGCATAAGTTAAAAAGTTTTACCTATCCAATGCAGAAGAAATTCTACACTAAAACAGGGAAAATATAACTGGCTCATCTCACATTTGATTTTGGAGCTTCATATGAAGACTTTTTAAAAAAGATTTTATTTATTTATATGTGGTGTTGAGGATTGAGCCCAGTACCTCACACATGCTAGGCAAATGCTCTACCACTGAGCTACAACCCCGGTGACTTTTTTTTTTTTTTAAAGAAATTTTAAGTTCTAGTATTTTAAACATTAGAAGAAAAATGAAAGCTTTCAGTGACTCTGTTAAATTACAGGCTATAGCACCTTCCATAGAGTACAGGGAAGAAGAACAAAGACAAGGAGGGGAAGGCTCTGGTGCCATCAAATACATTAATTCAGAAAGTGAAGTTTGTAAATGAGACATTCACTACAGTGAGTAGAGTAAGAAGCTTATTTTTTAAGAAAAAAAATGTTTTGGTTGTTGATGGCCTTTATTTTATCCATTTATTTGTAGGTGATGCTGAGACTCGAACCCAGTCCCTCATGCATGCTAGGGAAGCTCTCTACCACTGAGCCACAACTGCGGTCCTGTAGGAAGCTTCTTGTGGTAGATGGAATAATGCTCCCTCCCCTAACAGATGTTCTCATCTTAATCTCCTGAGCCCGTGAACATGTTACTCTACATGAAAATGGACTCAGAGAGGCATCTCAAGATGACTCTTATTAAATCAGGCATCTTGAGAGAAAGAGATTATCCTGAAGCATATATGACTGGGCCACGTGTAAATGCAGGTGTCCTTTGAATGAAAAGAGGGAAGCAGGAGAATCTGAGTTAGAGAAGGACAGGGGCTAAGGGAAGCAGAGGTCTGACTGGAGAGAGATCTGAAGATACCATCTGTTTGCTTTGGAGATTGAGGCATGGGCCACAAGCCAAGGAATGTAGGTGACAGGAAGAAAAGGCCAGAACTCCTCTCCTAGACACTCCAGAGGGAACCTCCAGAAGTCCTCCAGAAATCCTGCCAGTGCACTTGAACTTCTGACCTCCAGAAGTGTATACTAATAAATTTATAATGTTAGAGGTCAAAACATTTGTGGTGATTAATTGCAGTGGTAATAGGAAACAGATACACTCCTCTTTGTAATACAGCTTGTTGTAGTCAGCTTTTTCACCACCGTGACCAAAAGTCCCGACAAGAACAATGCAGAGGAGGAAAAGTTTATTTGGTGCTCATGGTTTCAGAGGTCTCAGTTCATGGATGGCTGACTCTGTTGTTCTGTGCCTGAGGTGAGGCAGACCATCAAGGTAGAAGGGTGTGACCGAGGAAAATAGCTCAGGATGTGGTGCAGAGAGAGAGTGCTCTGTTCACCAGGGACAAAATACATACCCCAAAGGAAAGCTTCCAGAGACCTCCTCCAGCCACATCCTGCCTGCAACCCAGTTAATCCATTCAAGTGGATCAATACACTGATTAGGTTAAGGGTCTCATAACCCAATCATTTCACCTCTAAACTTTCTTGCATGGTCTCACAATAATTTTTGGGGGGGACACTTCATACCTATACCACACACAGCTCCCTCGGTAACTTGACTGATGAAAGTTAAGTTGGAGAATTGTAGCTATTCTCTATGAAATGCCAGACTCCCTGCTTTTACTTAGGCTCTCCAGATGCCCATCCAGGGGACATCAGGCTCCTTCTCAACAGCTGGTCTTAGGAATGTAGCCCTGCACTCTTACTGCTCTGGAACATCATGTCAGTGGATGAAGAGACATATTAGAAAGTGATCCCAGTTGGGAAGTTTCAGTTTAGCAAGGAAATTGGACAACAATCTAAAACCATAACAGAACTAACTGATCCAGAGTCCAGTTCTGCTCAGTTTAGAACAGCTGAAGTTTAGCCTATTCATTGCTGCTCCAGTCCTCCTCTATCTCATTAGCTGTGAAGTCTGTCTTCTTGTCCCTTGCATGGTGTGCATGTATCCATGTGTGTATATGCCCACACATACACGCAGTGGTGACCTCCTTCTGTGTAAAAAACGTGTTGTCCACCAATTTCTCTTCCTTTATTTGCCATATGCTTTTCTCCCACTCTCCCAAACTATCTTTATTCCTTTTTCCCATCTCTCCCCAAATATCCAGCAACCTCATTCCTCACACTTGACCTCATTTCCTGATTCTTTGAGAAAAGAAACACAGAAAGAATATATACATCTCATCTTCCCAGTCCTTCATAACTTGATCTGCCTGTTCCTGTCCCATCTCTATAGCAGATGACCTGCCCGTGAGCCACTCTAAGGTCCTCTGGTTCATGTGTACTCTGAAGTCCATCTTTCTCTTTCTCATAGGTATGGGACTCCTATGTTCACCTACACCTCCTCTCCAGCCCTTACTATCACATTTTCTTACTTCACTTCAGGAGTTGTTCCACCCACAGATTTATGTCCAACATCTAAGTAACAGCCCTTCCTTGGCCCCCACAGGCTTCTGCGGCTGCACTGCTTCCTCTGTTCCTCATGTCACAGCAAAACTTCTCAAAGGAATGGTCAGTGGCAACTGTCTCCACTTTCTCACCCCAAACAGACTTCTGTCCTGAATTCCACACGAATGGGGCTGGTCAAGGTTACCAATTTTGCCAAACTTAACAGTGACTTCTCTGTCTTCATCTTACTCAAAATTTCCAAATAATTTCCTACAGCTATCTGTTCCCTTCTTTTTGAAAAGCTTGTTTTCCTTGACTTCCTCATCAGTACTAGTCTCTTTCCCACCTCACTGGCTTTCCTTCAGTTTTCTTAACTGACTCTTCTGACTGGTCCCCCAAAGTTGGTACTCCCTCAATCTTTGCCATTGATCCTCTCCTCTGTCTACAGGTGGATTCATTTATGTCCAAACTCCATGCACTATCTCCATACCTTTGTCTGAGAAATGCATCCTGTTCTCTTCCTGGAGTGCCAGAACCACATCTCCACCTGCCTATTTACCTCTTCACAGAGTTACCTAGCAGGCATCTCAGAGCTACCATATGCAATTGGAACTTTAGATTTTCACATTACCAAGGAAAAACTCTCATTTCTTTCTCAACTTCCCCTATTTCAGTTCTTCCAGTCAGAAATTATTCACACTAAAAATCAGTATTTCTTCCTTGATTCCCCATTTTCCCTCACTATCCCCAATGTTCAACCCATTGGAAAGTTATTCTCTAAAATTTATCTCAAAACCATCCATTTCTTCTTAATTCTGTGGCACTGCATAGGTTCCAGTTCACATGGGTCTCTCGCTGACCTTCAGCAACAGCCTTCTAATTGGTCTTCCTGCCTCTCTTGGTCCTCCATAGTTCACTCTCCCTATAGTAGTCAGAGTTACATTGATAAATGTCAACAAGTGCACTTTGCTCTGCTGTTTGAAAGACTCTCACAGCTCCCAACACATGTGGATTGCAATCCACGTGTCTTACCACAGCTCTTAGACCTGCATGGACTGATCCCTCTTCAGATATCGGAGCTCATTTTCTTCAGCTGATCCTTTTCCTCACTTGGTCCAGTTCCATTGACCTGCCAGCAGTTCTTTGAACATAGAACTTAATCCCATCTTTGGGGCTATGCCTTTTTTTCCAGAAGCACAGCCATACATTTAAAAGTATGCTTACGTATTTTAGTCAGCCTTTCTGAGTTTTTGAAGGAAGATGTTCCCCGCCACCCGCCATCTCTTCCTTTATTGAGTCTCCTACAAGACCTCAGCATTTGATTATTTGCCCTGTTTGGATTGCTCTGTCTAAATATTTGCATTGATGGCTGCCTCTTTCACACCTTCCAGGTCCTGGTTTAAGGTTATTTCCCCAGATGAACCCACACACTAAACCCCACTAGAGACCTTTATTGTCTTGATAGCACTTACCATGATCTAAAGCTGTCTTATTTATTTATTTATTTACATATTTATTACTTGTCCTTCTCCCCACCAGGAAAATAGAATCCCTGCTTTTCTGACTTGCCAATATCTCCCTAGTGCCATTAGCAAGTTGAAGTCCATAGGAGGTGTTATTTAAATGTTTATTTAATGAGCATGCATGCACACACACACAGGGTATATGTGTATATGAGAATGTGCAAAATCACTTCAGGTTGACAAGACCATAGGTACTCAGGTTTCCTTTTACTTTTTTTTTTTTCTGGATCCACACTAAACAACAAAATATCTTTGATTTATGTTTTCAAATAAAATTTGTAAGATTTATTTATTATTTAGATACCATGAGATTTATTTATTATTTTCAGCTGTATAGTTCTATGCATTTTGCAAATGTGCAGCTACGTAACCACCACCACAGAATGGTTCTATCATCTTGAAACTTTTCCTTGTGTTGTACCTTTGGGGTCAACCCCTCCTCAGTTCTCTGTCCCAGTAGTTTCCTCCTTTCCAGAATGTCATATAAATGGAATCATTCTGCATTGGAATGATTTGCATTTGGAATCATTTGCATTTAGCATTTTGAATCTGGTTCTTATACTTAGCATTACATATTTGAGATTCATGTAAATTGTTGCACATACCAGTGGTTTATTTTTCTTTGCTGTGTTATGAATCTTTTTGTGAATACATCACAGTTAGTCTATTCACTCACCAGTGGAAGAATTGTTGGATTGTTTCCAGTTTGAAGTGATGAACAAAGCTACTATAAATATATCATACAGATTTTTGAATGCATCAAAATTTTTCTTTATTCTGTATAAATATGTAGAAGTGGAATAACTGAGTCATATAAGTTTCTGTTTAGTTTTATAAGAAGACATTTTTATTTACATTGTGTCCATTCCTTCATACTTCTATTGAGTAACTATATGTGCCATAGCGCTGGCATGTATAGGCTAATGAGACTGATTCTCAGCCCTCAAGGAGGTTAGAGTCCGGATGGATGAAGCAGATTTGCTAACAGACATGATAAACAATACAACCTATGCTGTACCAGGTTATGAAGAAAGTGCAGTGGGATTACAGAGGAGGCTATGGTCTGTATGTTTTAAGGGGTCTTCTCTCAAGACTTCTGGTCAGTTTCTGATTTGGGCCTATGAACAAAGAAAGCAAATTCTAAAATTTCTACTGTCAGAGATAGATACAGAATTAAAATCTGTGCCTAATAAGTATTTGAGTTTAGCCAGAGTTGATTGTCCCTTTCCTACAACATTATAACTGCCTGACTTGGAGTGGGAGAACAGAGCCTGAGAGCAGTAGCAGGAGTCCTAGCCAGGGAACTGGATGCCCCCTCCTCATGACATCCCGCACTGGGGGTCAAAGGCTAAATAGGAGACAGCATGCGGGTCTTGAGAAATGACCCCACAGATGCTTCGTAAAACAAAAATACCACCCTCTGCATTAAAAACAAATAAAAGAATGAAGAAGTAAAACACTGATCACCATCATTCCTCATCTAGGGATCCAAAGGATCCCTCCTGAGTTCCATTTCAAGGTGGACTAAATCTAAATTTAAGAGTCACACAAAAGCCTGGTGTGGCTCGGGAGGCTGAGGCAGGAGGATAGCGAGTTTAAAGCCAGCCTCAGCAAGTTAGCAAGGCCCTAAGCAACTCACTGACACCCTGTCTCCAAATAAAACATAAAAAGGGCTGGGGATGTGGTTCAGTGGTTAAGCGCCCCTGGGTTCAATCCCTGGTACCAAAAATAAAAATGTTACCCAAAGTCTGTACCACAAATGTCGGAAGTAGAGTGAAGGACAGGAATCTGAAACCAAGCCTCATTAAACTAGGAAAGTGGGTTGTTGCTACTGAATACTCATCTACACTTACTAAAATGAGTTCTCTTAAATGAATCCTTTTCATTGGCACCATGCCTTCTTTGTCTTAAAAAAATGATCCCTGCGAAGTTGATGGTTCTAATTGTCCTTTGGACTTTGTTAAAATACTCATTAAAATGTCACACTGTGGGATTTATCTACAGATAATGTAAATTCCATGTGAGGAAGGACCTCAATTAGGGTATTACAGAACACTGTGACTGCACAGCTCTAATCAGTGTGGCACTAATAAGAGTATTATGTGTCTTGCATAATAATCAAGGCCATTTGCCAGCCTCAAGCTAATGTGCTCTGTGATTGCAGAAACCAGCTGCCTCCCCAGTTGTCTGTTTTCCAAGGTGCCAAGGAAAGTATACAACACACACAGTGTGCTGGGTTTTGCATTCTTTTCTGGGCTCTGTCCTGGAAACCTTATCTCGGTACCTACTTTACTATTCTAAATTTGATTGTCAGATATGAGATATCAGTGAAACTGTCTTTGGCAACAAAGCAGATTTTAGTTGCAAGACACAGATCTAATGTTCTAAAAGAAAAATCTTAAATATTGCATGAGAGATCAATTTTAATAGTTAAGTAAATCATCTATATATTTTTATTTGTAGTCTTTACTCACAGGGTACATGACCTACTAAATTTCTCTTTAAAAGTGGTTCAAAATCCATTTTCTTTAGTGAAAAAAACTTAAGAAGGGAACAATGATCAGATGAATTTCTGATTTTATTCCTACATAAATAAAAATTTGTACCTTCAACATGCCACTGGTTTAACAAATAAACACTGCACAATCAGCATGAAACATTAATCCTTGGCTTGAAACTTAGGTTGTCATGTATCTAGAATCATCTGTGGCTATAAGATTTAACCAGTTGCAGCTGGACAGTCCCTGTTGTTGAAATTTTCATCTTATTCTCAATTTGTAAAACAAATAAGGAAATAAATCAATAAAAGGTGTATGTGTTTGGGGGGTTTGTAACTGGGAGATAGTTATATAAACCATAGTACAGTATTACTGATTTAGCAGGGAAGATGTTCAAGGTATATAGCCCAGTAGAAGAAAAAAAGCTTTTTTTCCAAACAGTGTAAATTGTAGGGATTTCATTTTTATATACACATAAAACGTACCATTTGCTGCAGAAAACAAGAGAGAAGAAAAATACACTAAATTACTTAAATGGTTACTGAGGGCTGGGGTGAGGGTTCATGGGGACTTGCACTTTTGACATGACTTCTTTAATTTTTAAATCTTGTATCACCTTATACTATGTTTTACTCGAAAAGGGCATAAACATGTTTTTCAGAGTTATAAGCTTTTAATTTTTCTGAGACTTAGGTGCTGATGAGAGAAGACAGAGAAGAAGAAAACTGGAATTACAGTTCTACCACAACTGTATTTGCATTTTTCTGAACTGATGCAGTTGCTTCTGTTTGTGAAAAACCCAAACATTGACAATGCAGTGGACATTTATGGATGCCAATGAGAAAGTGCCAGAGGCAACCCTCATATCTCTGGGTAGGAAAGAGAACAATATTCATAGACCTTTAATCTTGACCTATAATCCCATTTTCTAATCTTGGATTCTTGGGGCAGAGGTCAGTTGCTCCTTGAGCTGCAATCTTGTGAGCATTATCTCCAGCAGAAATGCACAGGGCAATCACCATGAAAACATTTGGTAGGGATCTGCCTGCAGCATCAAATAATGCCTGCAGGAAGTGAGAGCCAATTACATATCCCAGGGAGACAGTCCAAGGGTGATATTCCAACTAACTGCAACCGTCATCTGTCTCTACGAGCATACTCAAGCAATAAGCCAACATTTCCATTTCTTCATTTCTCTTCTCTCCTGCAGTGCTGGGGATTGAACCTAGGGCCTCATGCATGCTAGGCAAGCACTCTACCACCATGCTCAAACCCCAGCCTCTGACTACCTAGTTTCTCTATTTTTGTTTCTGAGCTCTGGTCCTGTTTGGAATGCACAGAGTAAGTGTCCCACTGTGAAGGGAAGTCACATCGTGCCTCTGCTTCCTGAATTTGACTTGTGACCTTAACTATGCTTTCTAAGAAGCAGATTTCCTGTGACTTTTGAAACTCATAAAATTATGAGCTTATTTTTCAAGGTTGTTTATTCTGCTTCACATGCAAAGAGCATACCAGGTGAACTTTCCACAAAGAGTTGCCAGTGGCAGTGTGGAACGCTAATTCAAGCATGGTCCTTTCCAAATTCCACTGAGAAATAAAAAGTCTGAGGATTCAAAAAAGCCTGCTAGCATAAAATGTGTATGTTAACATGTATTTTTGTGTTTTGAACAAAAATTCCTTGGTATTTTCTTTTGCAGACAATGATATAGTATTACTGTTATAATAATATAGTTCAATCAAAAATTTATCAAAGACTTTACTGCAATTTTTTTTTCTATTTTTGGTGATCCTGGGGATTGAACCAGGGCCTCATGCATACAAGGCAAGTGCTCTACCACTGAGTTACATCCCCAGTCTTTCAGTGTAAATTTATACTACAAGGACCTAGAGGATAGTAAAATCTTGATAATATATAACTGAAGCTCATATCACAAATGCATGTAATCAACTGATTAATAGATATGCATCATATATATTCATGTTTTAAGCCACACATTAACTTTTCTCCTCTGTTTTACTCAAATATTTATTTAAAATGAAATCTACACATTAATTTTCATATATAAACCTTCAGTATATATTTATATATAAACTCATAAAAATTGATGTTCTTGGATGAATAATAAATCAGTTATGTTCATTTTGTGAACTGGAACAGTTTTAGGAGACTTACAGACAAACAAAATTAAACGTCGAAAATTCTTACATTAGGTAGAAATATGCAATAATTGACTACAGCTCATTCCAGGGCTGAAGTTCTCTCTTTGTTCAAAGATCTTTCATAATAGGGCATAGTGATACATGCCTATAATCCCAAGAACTGTGGAGGCTGAGGCTGGAGAATTCTAAGTTTGAGGTTGACCTGGACAATTTAGTGAGACCCTGTACCAAGCTGAAATAAAAAGTGCTGTGGGTGTAGTTCAGTGGTAGAGTTTGCCTAGCATGCACAAGGGCCTGAGTTCAATCCCCAATATGGAAAAAGAAAATCCTTGTTTGACCAGGTGAGAGCATAAGAAAGTTTCTTTCACATATGGATCTATGGCAAGAAATGGCATATTTTCAAAATAAAAAACAACACCTTGTAAACCACAGTTATTTCTGACATAAGTGTCGAAAAGTTGGTAGAGGATTTGCAGCAAGATAATGGTGCTTATTGCATATATTAGCAACTCAGTCAATCGCCTTTCAAAGCAGCTATCTTTAAAACAACCTTAAAACAAAAAAACAAAAAACAACTTCATGGATCCCATTCTCTTCCAGATCAAAGTTTCTTTCTGCTCTTTGCACATAACTTCCACAAGGTCTTGCTCATGATCAACAAAAACTCCCTGTCCATTCCCAGAGAACTTGGTGGTCTAGTAAAAACATTCTAATGAAATCTATGCTTAGTTAAAGATATTCCTGTGGGGAGAGGAGTAAGACAAAGAGGGGGCTCTGGCCTTTCTAATGTTTGACAAGGGGTCAGTCCCAGTGTTGCTTGTTGCTGGTGCTCAAAGGTCACACTCATGACCTTCTGCTCACCATTGCCCTCTCGAACCTGCTCTTTTTTCCTAGTCCCATTTATTGCCTTAGAGCCTCTGATCCAGAACAAATCATTTAATACCTGACAAGTGAAACAGCTGCTTAGCTCATGACTCAGGCTCAAAATGACCCTCAGAGTTTTGTCATTTATGTCAGAGAAATTCCATTCTAACCTGTGGGAAAGTCGTGTAACCACAGTAATTTAGGAGCTCTAATTTCTGATCCTGATGCCCAAGCAAGGGAACTTCACATTCTCCCTCCAAGTGCAGTAGATGGACATATTGCTCTGGTCCTTTCACCTCCATAGCCAGATCATGCTACTTGTATCCAATTTACTCCCACTAAGAAAATACCTTTCAGATCATCTGAAGTTCCTAAGGTGTACTACCAATAGATGTTTCCCAAACCACCTCAGCTCAAGTGGTGATGCTCCTCAAGTTCTTACAAGCCAGAAATGTGAGGGTAGCCTCTAATCTACTTCCGGATGCCTAGTCTATCATTGAGGAATGTAATTCTGTTTTCTGATCTCTCTCAAACCTGATGCTTTCTCTCCATCCCTGAGGTTGAGGTCATCCTTATACCTTGCCTGAGCCACCTTAATAGACTGGCACACAGTTTGCATAGATCAATATGACTGTGACCACTGCTGAAACATTAAAGTATACTTGTTATGGTTATTGCTCTGAGCCTTGAGCTTTGGATTATTCCATGATCAGTAATGAAGAGATAACACTTGGTCCAACAAACCTTAGGGGTCTAGCACTTTGGCTTTTCTCTCTTATGACTGGCCAATGCCTTTTCGTTAAATAAAGTTAATACTACTTCTCTTTAATAGAACTCCTAGCTTCTAGTGGGCCTAGTCTGTTTTCCAAGTACCTCCAAGTTCACTCATTCACTAGCTTAAACCTTTCAGTGATTCCCCCTGACCCATCACGATGGAGTCCAGATTCTTTCTCAAGAGCCATACGGTTTTCAAGACCTGGCTCCTGCTTCTCTTTTGCAAGCCCCTCCTTCCACCCTTGGCCATATTTCTTTGCCAACACACTTTCTGATGTCCTAGTGACTGACAGAGCTCACTGTTAGATTACTTCATGTGTGACGTCTCAGTGCCTTTTTTTAAAAAATTTTCTTTAGTTGTCAATGAATCTTTTACTTTATTTATTTATATGTGGTGCTGAGTATCAAACCCAGGACCTTGCACATGCCAGGCAAGTGCTCAACCACTGAGTCACAATTCCAGCCCCACATCTCTGTACCTCTGCCAATTCCCGCCTCCACCACCAGTCAACTTGAAGAACTCCTAAGCTTCAGTCCTCTATTGGTCGAGTAAAGAAGAATGTTCTCTGTATATTCTTTCAGACTAAAAAGGGTTCCCTTCCTCCACTGTGTAATCATGGTGTCCTGTGAATTTCTGCAGCCCTTACCAGGATGCCTGGTGTAGAGAAAAGTCACATGAGAGAGAGACTGAGTATTTATCAGCAGGTGGTTCCTTGAGAGGAGGGGCCATATCATATTCATCTTTAGTACAATACTTGGTAAAAAGTAGTCATGCAAAAATGCTTCTTTAATCAATAAAGAATGCACTCTCAGATTCCTTTTAAACCAGAGAGTTAGTCTAGTACCTTTAAATGTGACTTTTCAAACATACAGATTTTTTAAAAGGCTGTTATCTAACTTGATTTCATTGTGATAGAGCACATGCTTAGAATATGTTGGAACTTCCTTCACAGCACAGTTTGTGGCCACTTCTGTAAGTGTTCAGAGTGATCAAAAAGGATGTATACTCTGTAGTTATCAGGTGCAGGGTCCACCCATATCAAGTTTGTTGATCATGTTGTTCAAATCTCTATCCTTACTGATTTTTTTTTCCTGTTTGTTATTTTAAACTCTTTTTAGTTTGTTTTCTGTTAGAAGACTGGTCCCCATAACATGGCCCATCATATTACTGGACGTGGAACAGCATACCTATTATGAAATCGAGTCACATCCACACTTCTTTGCCAGCATACTTCCTCATGGCCTGTTGGCTGGTAGAGCTCATTACCATGGGAAGGAAATGGTCAACCCAGTGGGAGGGAGGAAGAGGCAATATTGAGCTAGACGAGGTGTCACATGCCTATAATCCTAGCAAACCAGGAGGCTGAGCGAGGAGGATCATAAGTTCAAGTCCAGCCTCAGCAACCTGTCTCCAAATAAAAAATAAAAGGACTAGGGATGTAGCTCAGTGTTAAGGTGCTCTGGGTTAATCCCCAGTACCAAAACAAACAAACAAACAAACAAACAAAGAAGCACCAGCAGCAGCAGTTTAGAAAATGGAATTATTTGAAATACCATTGAAGACACAAACTAGGATACCTGCACTTTTAAAACTCATAGAGATAAAAAAAGAGAACCTTTCTGTTGAGTAGCACAATAAAGCCATAAAATGCTTCATCTGTGCCCAACACAAATACACATCCCTGCTAGATATGTCCCCACATTTTTATGTAGTCGTGCCATTTGTTATTACCTTGTTTCAAAACACTTTCCCATGAACTTATAACTTTTTAGAAGTTGAAAATGATCAATAAAGGTTCATACCTCGAATAAACAATGAAAATGTGCAGCTTGCTCTCAGGTTTTGCTGGCAGCCCGAGGCGGGTGCTATTTTTTCCTTCGCTATTGCTTTTCCTCACCTGAGTTGTGACCAGTTTTTAATGTTATATTTCACGGATAGTCAGGCAGGAAAAAGGCTTCCCCTCAGAGCAACGAATGGATTTTCTTCTGGCCACACTTAATACTTCCCCAAACACAAATTAGACTTCCTTTTGGAAAAATAAAAGTTAACCAGCTGATATTTACCTTCACGGGGTACTTCCTGCAACATATCTTTAAAGCATGTTTTGTTCAGATTGTCTGAAGAGAAGCCTTAGTAACTGAAGTCAATTATATCATTGGCAGACATGTGATTCCCTTTGGCCCATCCCTGATTAATGTCCCTGCAGCTGACATTCAAATGCTATTTCTCCTCACCCCCATCCCATCTCCTTTGTTTCAGCATGAGATATCTACCCAGAGTTAAATTTCACCTCTGCTTTCTGGAAAGGCTGACTACTTGGGCCATTAATCTTGGTCCTGAAATAAGTTCCTGGTTGCTACTGACTGTGGAAATGATTGGTCCTGCTGCATCCTGGGGAATGGTCTTCTAGGGCTATGGCGCCAGAAAAATCAAACCCAGAGTGACTCAGTCTGGGACTAACGTAGCAGTTTTTCATTCAATATCACCTTCCCTGGCTGCTACTGATGAGAAATGATCTCATAACTCAGAGAGCCCAAAGTGACAAAGCACTGGAGTGCAGACAGACTGAATCTCTGGTAGGGGTGGCTGTAAAATCAGCTTTGGTTGAAATGCTAGTTTCCAGTACTTGTAGATTCACTTGTGGGCTCTCTTTCTCCTTAGGCCAGTGCACCCACTCTGATTATGGTTTTGGTGGAGGACAGGAAGGCTTGAGTGTCAACTGTAACCTCCAAGAGGGACACAGATGAAGCAGATTCAAGGCATGCAGTGGATTGCTAGAACTTTTATAGTACACCTACATTGTGCCAGGAACCTTATACACATCAGCTTGTTGTACACATCTATAATTTTGCTTTCCATCCTGTAGGATGGTCAGATAAAATCCAGGCTATAGGTTGAACTTAATCTGATTTAAAAAATATATTTAAAAAATATATTTCACGAAATACTTGGTATATAATTATACTGAAAATGTATTTCTTATTTATCTGAAATTCAAATTTAACTAGGTATCCTGTATTTTTATTTGCTAAATTTGGTAACTGTATCCCAAGAGACATCTGGAAATGTCTGAGATATTTTTGATTGCTATGATCTTGGGGAAGCATTACTGCTAGCATCTAGTGGGGAGAGGCTGGGATCATACTCAATATCTTACAATGCACAGGACAAACTTCCCACCCTCAAACAAGAATTATCCAGTCCCCAATGTCAGTAGTGCCCAGGCTGAGAAATGTGAACTAGTCACTGTGCCCATTCAAGGCACAGGTGAAGTACTTTACTGCAAGTTAATAGAATTAAGATTCTGTTTGAATACCTTATTTTCTTCTTCTTTTTTATCTATTGGTTCTTTTTAGTTATACCTGACAGTTGAATCCTCTTTGATATAATTATGCAAGCATGAAATATATCTTGCTCTAATTAGAGCCCCAGTACCTCTCCTTCCCCTTTCCCTTCCCCACCCCCTGCTCCCTTTCCTCTATTGATCTTTCTGCCATTTATCCATAGTTATTTAAATTTTTATTTTCTTTAATTAATTTCCTGTGGATGTGCATGATGGTGAGATTCACTGTGGTGTATTCATATATGTACATGGGAAAGTTATGTCAGATTCATTCCACTGTCTTTCTTTTTCCTATCTCCCCTCCCTTCCCTTCATACCCCTTTGTCTAATCTACTAAACTTCTACCCCCACCCCCACTTATCAGAGAAAACACTTGACCTTTGGTTTTTTGAGATTGGCCTATTTCAATTAGCATGATAGTCTCTAGATCCATCCAATAACCAGCAAATGTCATAAAGTCATTCTTCTTCATGGCTGAGTAACACTCCAATGTGTACATGTGTCACAATTTCTTCATTCACTAGTTGAAGGCCTCCAAGGTTGGCTCCATAGGTTAGCTATTGTGGATTGTGCTGCTATAAACATTGATGTGATTGTGTCACTGGAGTATGCTGATTTTAAATCTTTTGGATAAATGCTGAGGAATGAGATCAATTGGTCAAATGGTGGTTTCATTCCTAGTTTTTTGAGGAATCTTCATACTGCTTTCCAGTGAGGTTGCAGCAATCTGCAGTCCCACCCACAATGTATGGGTGTACCCTTTACCCCACATCCTTGCCAACATATATTGTTAGTTGGAATACTTGGTTTGCAAACAGATCTTTAGCTGAACTTACATTTCATTCTTGTGTGGATTTTTTTTTTTTTTTTCTTTTTTGTCAGTTGTTTGGTATTCATTTATTTTTGCTATAAAATTAATCTACGGGAGTTGCCATTTTTCTTCCTATGCACTTTTAAATGCACCTCAAAGAGTAATAGAGGCACACAACAAAAAGAGCAAAGAAATGCTTTCTCCCCTTGGGGTTTGGTAGAGAGTAACATTCTCCATCAAAGGATTCCTGATAAGATCTGCGGCTTATACACTGTTACTACCACAGGTACACCCACCAAGGCAATAACCACGTATTTCCTGAAACATTTGTATTCTCATTTCATATAAGCTGGGAGTTTTGTTCTTAAAATTTTGCAGTTATCCTCAGGAATGGAGAAACCATGTCCTTAGTGGAAGCTTGCGGCATCAACCGTAAGTCCTACGAGTTTACTCCGATCAAACAGTGGGCGGGCGGTGGGAGGGGCCTCACTGGCTTCCTCCGGACCGGCAATGGGAACTCAGGGAAACCGTTGTTCTTTTATGTCTCTCTTGGCTCCTGCCCCCTGGAGTTCACTCTTGGCTCCCATCTGTCCTCATGCCTGTAATTCCTCCTTCTGGTAAAGTTCACTGCCTTCTCTCAGCATCCATCCATGGTCTACAACTCACCTCTTTCTGCCTAGTAATCTCCTCCCCACCTGCTGCTAGTTAATTATCCACAGTCTCCTGGAGACTGTGCGCCAATAAAACCACCTCGACCAGGAAATCTGCTTTCCTCCCTGCTCCCATCTTTTCCAGATTCTGCCCATCAGTATTCCCCTTCTGATCGCCTTCTGCATGCAGCTGCCTAGGGTCCAGGGCGCGGCGACCTCAGGCAAGCCTGTTTCTTGACCCTCCTGTACGGCCCTGTGCTTCTCATCCCAGCTCAGGGATCATCCTGTTGCACTTGTGTGGACAATCGAATCACAGGACAATCAACAATCACATTGTTGAATAGGCATCACCCCAGCTTCATCTAGAAATGTCTCATTAAAAGGGCTGGGCGGGGGTCCAGCGATCTGCATCCCAAACGGGCGCCCCAGTAAGAAACGGAGCTTCCCATCCTACTCCTCCCGCACCTGCCTTTCTTTGTGTTTCTGCTCAGGCTCTTCCCTTTGCCTGGATTGTCCCTTTCTCACCGCTGCTTTCTGTCTGGAAATTTCCCATGAGTCCTCCAGGGCCCGCAGCAAATGTCATTTTTAGAGATTTGCAACTTGTCTTCTGCAGTCTTCCTCAGAATCCGTGGCTTCCTCTGGGGCATTCCTACCGTGATGTAAATGTCCCCTCTTCTGGTGTTTGCCATCTAGTTTACACATTCGTTTATAACGTACTCTGCTCAATCCTGCTAAACTCCAAAGACTAAAACCCTAATCTGTTGAATCATCTCGGGTATAATTGAATAAACAAAAGGATGCTTTAAGTTATGGTATAACCACCGCAGCCAAAGGCATTGAAGGTAATTAAAAAATAATATTGTACTTGTGCTTTGTGTATATATATGTATAAATCATAAATTTACAAATATTACCCACACGTCTATAAAGTTTTGCCTGCAGAGATATTATTTCTCTGGCAACACTGGGTATGTTTTAAACACTAAGTTACAAAACCCACAGCAATCACTCGACCCCACCTTTTAGGTAAACTTCTTTGCAAATATTTCTGGGAAGCTCAAGGCACATCTCCTATATACGCCTTGTGGTTGTCTTTTTTTCCTCACTTTTGGGCATCTGCTGCCAGGTGTACAGCCTTCAGTGTCCCCAACCCAAAGGTGCCATGCTAGCTGGAGCTACCTCCATCTCTGAAGCATCTTTGGGGACAGTGCAGAATCTGATTTGAGCCACCTGAATCTGAATCCTCATTCTGTAGGTTGCTGGCTGTGTGACCTTGGGCAAATTACTTAACCACTTTATTTTTTCCAGTTTTGTATTCATTGTGGAGAAATATACGTAACAAACAACTTACCATTCAAACCATTTTTTTTGGTGCAGGATTCAGTGGCATTAGGTACAGTCACATTGTTGTGTGGTCATCACCACTGTCACCTCTAGAACTTTTTCATCACACTGAGACTGTGTCCTTTCCCTCTACCCCTTGCTCCTGGTATTTGACTTTCTGTCTCGATGACTGCCTATTCTAGGCACTTCAGACAAGTAGAATGGTTCAATCCTTTTTCTGTGTCTATTTTTTTCTTTTCACTTAGCACAGTAATGTCTTAAAAAGTTTATCTATGTTGTAGTATGTACCCAAAATGTTTACCTTTAATGGCAGAATAATATTCCTTTATAGGAATATATCATGTTTGCTTATTCACTCATCTTGAGATGGGCATATGGGTTGTTGCTGTTTTCAACATATCATCCCCCCCCAAAAAAAAAAACAAAAAACAAAAAACATATCATCCCTCAGCCTTCTTTATTTTTTTAAAATAGTTTTTTAGTTGTTGATAGATCTTTATTTATTTATTTGTATGCGGTGCTGAGAATCCAACCCAATGCTTCACACATGCTAGGCAAGCGCTCTACCACTGAGCCACAACCCCAGCCTATTTGGGCTGTTTTAAACTTTTGACTATTGTATATAATGCTGCTATGAACATGGGTGTGCAGATCCTTCCTCGAGTCATTGATTTCCATTATTTTGGGTATATTCTCAGCAGTGGAACTGGAGGGTCACATGGAGATTCCATTTTATTTCATGAGGAAGCTGCCATCCTGCACTAGACATTTTATGCCTGTTTTCTCATCTGAACACGGAGGAGGATCTGTTGCAAGGAGGATCTGAAAGGATTAGTGTGAGTAGCAGGCAGGCCACTCTGCTGTGTCCTGCCAACAAAACCCATGGGCCTGGACCCTTCGGCTCCCTCCATGGCCCACTGTCAAGATTCCCTTTCCTCCTAGATTGAGCTCCCATGATTTCTTCAAGGACATTAAAAAAAAAATTATTTGCACTCCCCTCTCCCTGATGTTCAGATTAAGGAAATATAAACTAAACTATGTGGGAAAACATGCACAATTTCCATCATCCATCTGGCCTGTGGGCACAGTTTCTTTGGCTCTCTGTCCTGAACATCTCTTTCTTAGATGCTGCTCCTACCCTAGGCAGAGTCCTTATGGATAACCCAGCTGCATTTCAGGTGTGCTCAGATGAGACAGCTTAGTTCCCCTGGACACTCTGAATCCTGTTTCATAGATTAGACAAGTAAGATTTAAAAAATCAGTTATTAATATTGAAACGCTACTGTTTAATATCCTCTGTCTTCAAAGAAAGGCAAACTTAAACCTCTGTGAAATGCCATTCCGTGGCCCACCTAGTCTTGGTAAGGGCAGGGGGCAAGTGGAACTCTCATGCATTCCGGGTGGGAGGGCAAATAGCACAATTTTGGAGAACTAGAGGCTTTTATATGCCACACTTCTGCTCCGTGACTCAGCAATCCCCAACTTAGGCATTTATTTAGGAGAAATGAAAGCAGAAGCAGAGGTGGGGCTGCTCTTACACACTTGTATAAGAATGTTCGAGGTTGTTGCATCCAGGGTGGGAAGAGATTGCAAATGGGTGTGAGGGGATTTTTTTGGGAGATGAGAATGTTCTGTGTCTTGATTTGCATGGTAGTTACATGATATACACAATTGTCAAAATCCATCAACTGTACACTTAAGATCCCCACATTTTTTATATGTAAGTTCTGACCTCAATTTAAGCAAAACAGTTGGAGAATAGAAAGAGCAGCAGCAAGACTGCATTCTCATGACTATACCATGCTGCAGGGCCAGGACTCGATACTCATACTAATCTGATTTGGAATTATTCAAAATCATATTGGTTTGGGTTTGGCCCTATTTCAACTAGTTGCCAGGATTCATTTGCTTCTGAACCATCAACATTCCTTTTGCTGTCCATAGCAGAGGTGACCAAAGGTCAGGCTCCTTCCTCTCTAGCCATCACCAAGCTCTCTCCTGGACTGTCACCTCCTGAGGATGAAGTTCCTACCCTGAAGCAAACCTTGCCAAAGGGAGGCTTCCTGGGGCTGCTGCCCATCCCAACCACTTCACTCTGCCTTGGATCATCTTTAGCCGTCCTCCAGGGGAATCAGATACAAATGGCATCCTGGTTAACCAAAACACCATCTATAATGAGGCAAGAGAAGAGTTACTCTTCTTACAAGTTCATGCTGGTTCTTACTGGTTTTGACCTGAGTGGACTTTGTGATTGCATGAGAACTTCACCTCCAACCACACCCTCACAACCAAACTCCTACACACAACACACACATATTCCACACATTACACACAAGTACACAAACACATACACACACATTATATACACACTACACATATACACAACACATAACACCATATACACACCACACACAGTGTACACACTACATATACCACACACAGTACACACATACTATGCATAGATACAATAAAACTATACATACATATATATATATATAACATATACACACATACACATGGATTATAGAGAATATTTAGCTCCAGTGGCAGCAATGAGTGTAAAGAGTAATAAATAAGGTTATAGTTAGTAAGATTAATAAATAAGCAGGAACAGCAAGAAATTTCTTTGCTTAATTGGCTCCCAAAGTTTGGAGCACATTGGAATATCTGGAGGTTTCTAAAAATCACAAATATCTGGAGTTTGAAAACATGACTAAACAAACAAAAGAGACATACTTGGATATAGAAATAGATTATTTTTTAAAAGAAAGTAAAAGGAAAGATTTTCTGATGTCCAGAGGTCATTTTCATTCAGTGGGAGGCAGGTAGAAGTTCAAATACTGTTGTAGAGACTTGACCCTATACAAGGAGGCACTTGTTCATCAAGACTGTTTCATGAATTTTTTTGGTCTTGCAAAAGCAAAGTGCAGATGTGAACTAGCCAGTGAGTGTTAGTTTTATAAAGTGGTCTAAAAGGTAAAATGACATTGTTAAAGGGGAGACAGATTTAAAAAGATGGGAACAGACAAGATTCATGCTGGGAAATGAATTTACTAGAAATTGCTTTCCCTCAGTACAGTCTGCCAAAAGGCAAATCCAAATTTGCTTTAAAAATACCTCAGAAGCACTAGGGCAGCCCGAATCTTCAAAAGTAACAAAGGCGGGGAAAGCCTCTGGCAAGAAATTAAGATGGATGGACACAAATCACAAGCTAAAATGCATCCTTCGCACGTTTCAAGGAATAGTGAACTGTGATGAAGCCCAGCCAACGCTTGGGGGCACCCTGGGCTCGCAAGTCACGGAGCAGTGAGGGTGCTCTTTTTACTTTTCTCTTTTTACTTTTTTCCTCTCCCCTTTTACTTGCAAGTCTGAGGGGAAGTTGAAAGCAGGTCAGACTCTGGGCCTGTCTAAAAATGAAAAATCAGGGGGCCATGCAGCTCTTGTGATCCTCCTTTCCTCTTTGGTTCTCATTGACCGTGTCTGTGTGCTAAATTAGTTGCTGCACTCCTAAATTCCAGCAAAGTTGCCCCTTCCTGGGGACAGATACAAAGCCTGGGAAGACCCCATCCTACTCTCGAGTTCTGAGGCCAGGAATGCAGCCAGAGGCAGCTCAAGCACAAAACACTGGGGAATTCTTGATCTCAGAACCCAAGCATTAAGCATGTGCCCGCATAGCAAGGGCTGCAGCCCAGAACTTTTAAAGAGGGAATCTTTGCCCACCATCTCACAAAGCAACCTTGAACATTTTCTGCACTCCTCCCATATATCATAGTTTGAGGGACGAGGAAACCAGATCTGCCATGGGATGTCTTCTAGGAAGACTAGTGAGAAGGACTCTAGTGCTAGTGGGGAAGAAAGGGGACACTCGCAGACCTGCTAGGGCAGAGGAGGACAGGGCCCCCACGGGAGAGAACTGAGGACATGGGAAGAAGATGGTATCAAGACTCACCAGTCCTTCATCCAAATAACTGATAGCATTATAACCAGAGTCCAGCAGAATGCATCATGAATCCCTGCCTGAGAAAACAGACTAAACCAAAGGCTGCTAGGAACAAGTTTTAAGAGGCAGAAAAAAGCTTCTTGTGTGTGAAAAAAACTCTGGCCATTTGACTTATTAAAGTTTAGTGAACCCAACCTAGATGCCCTTCAACAGATGAATGGATAAAGAAAATGTGGTATATATATATACAATGGACTATTACTCAGCCTTAAAGAAGAATGAAATTATGGCATTTGCTGGTAAATGGATGGAGCCGGAGAATATCATGCTAAGTGAAATATGCCAATCCCCCAAAACCAAAGGCCAAATATTTTCTCTGATATGTGGATGCTAATTCACAATAAGGTGGGAAATAGAGGTACTTTGGATTAGCAGAAGGGAGTGAAGGGAGGGGAGGGGATATAGAGAGTAGGAAGGAAAGTAGAGTGAATCAAACATTATTACTTTATGTACACATATGATTACTCAACCATTGTGATTCTACATCATGTACAACCAGAAGAATGAGAAGTTATACTTCATTTATGTATGATGTGTCAAAATGCATTCTATTGTCATGTATAACTAATTAGAACATATTTAAAACTAAAAAAGCGGAGCTAGCCACACGACTAAATAGTTTTTAATCATATTGATTGATTATTAGTATTCTTCTAGGTTCCCATATAGTACAGAACAACAGGGAAAACCTCAAAGTCTTTTTTTTGAAAGGTCAACTGTTGTTTGGTTTCAACAAAAAGAAAAACAAAAGTACCAAACGGAGTCATTCTTAATATAAGGAATTACAATTTTACACAAAATTAAAATATATTCTACATTGACATTTTATCAGTGAGGTTTCATTGATTGCTCAGAGCTTCTACTCTTGGTCAATCTTTTTTTTTTTCCCATTCTATTTTTTATTATTATTTTTTGAATTTTTACAGACTGTATTTTGTTTCACTGTACACAAATGGGATACAACTTTTTGTTTCTATGGTTGTGCTTTGGTTAACAGAGAATTTCCTGACAGTGCGTGTTAAAAAGTGCAGGCAAAGTAAAATCATTTTGGGGTAGGGAGGGAGAGGACTTAGAAAAAGATTAAAATCAACTCTGAGTCACTCTTGTACCAGGAAAGGGTAGGCTTGAATCACGTCACCTGTCTAGAATTCTTTTGATTATTTTCCTCTACCCTCAAGTAGTAGCGTCGTTATACATGCATGTGTGGCAAGTCCAAGCAACATAGAAAAGAATTTAGAAGAAGGTAAATCTGAGGCAGAATTCAAGACTAGCCTAGCCAACTTAGTAGACCCTGTCTCAAAACAAAATTTAAGGGGCTGGGGAGATAGCTCAGTTGGTAGAGTGCTTGCCTCACAAGCACTAAGGCCCTGAGTTCAACTCCAGCACTGCAAAAAAAAAAAAAAAATTTAAATATGAGAAGGTAAACCACTTTGAGTTTTATTACCTAAAGATAAACATAATTAACATTTTAGATTTGGTATAATTCTAGTATGTAATTAAGCCATGAGAAGATTTAGTGAGTCTTGGGGAAAAGCAGCAGCTTCATTCATTAATAATTGTGTGTGTGTATGTGTGGGTGTGTGTGTGTGTGTTGCTGGGGATTGAACCCAGAGCCTCCAGCATGCTAGCCAGGGGCTCTACCACTGAGCCACACCCCCAGCTTCCCATTAATAGTTTTGAAATCTGCATCTTGGTTTATAGTAGGTTGTAAGCAATCTGCATATTTCACATTGAGTGTCAGGATATCCGCATCAGACATTGCCTTTCAGACCTGGAAATCTCCACAGAAAGCAGGCAGTTTATAAGGACTGAAAGAGCAAGATGGAGACAGTGACACAATCATAAAGCTAGCCAGCAAAGACTGAGTACTGGCTGCCTGCGTCATGTCTCGCTGCAGTTGGGCCTCCCAGCCTTGCTCCCGCTACCAATCTCAAGGCAAGGAAGATGGAGAGGGACTTAGTAATGCTGTTATTCTGCCTTGCTGACTGGCTAGATTTACAGATGCATTACCTCTCTGCCTCCTGCCAAGTCTGATGAGGGAAGCAGTTCAGATTTTTTTTATTGATTTTTTTATTTGTTCTAATTAGTTATACATGACAGTAGAATGCATTTATACATTCTGATAGATCTGATAGATCATTTATGTATATAAATGGAGTGTAACTTATCATTTTTCTGATCATACATGTTGTAGGATCACATTGGTCATGCAGTCATAGATGTACATGAGGTAATAATGTCTGTTTCACTCTACTATCATTCCTTCCCCCATACACCTTCCCCTCCCTTCACTCTCCTCTACCTAAAGTAATTCTATTCTTCCCTAATCAGTGCAGATTTTTAAAGATCAATGAGAATATTACGCAGAAGTTTTTAAGATAGGAAGAAAGTTGAGTTTTTCTTTTTTTAATACGTAGAGATAGTTGGGTCTAAATTAAATTATGCCTATAGGTAAAACTGAAAAAAAATTTAATGTGCAATTAGATAATTAAGAAACATTCATTTCATCGTAATGAATCCTCGTAGTAGGAATAGTAAGATTTTTGGGGCATAGGAGTAGTTATGGCAGAAGAAAGGAATAGACAATTCTAGAAATGTCTATGTTGAGCTGCCTGTAGCACATTCAAGGGCAGGGATTTAGAGGTGGAACCAAACTTTATTCTCATTAAATCCCAACGCTTTTTTGAGAAACCATTTCCTTCTCATACTTCTAAATTAACATTTACATTTTTATCATAGCTCTGGATCTACCTATTGCTAATAGTTAAACTTCTGGCACATTGTAAGTCTTTAAACAAAATCATAACATTGTTCTTTTATTCACTTTTTAAATTTTTTAATTATTTTTTGATTCATTGTACACAAATGGGGTACAACTCATTTCTCTGGGTGTACATGAAGTAGAGTCCCACCATTTGTGTAATCATACATGTACATAGGGTAATGACATTTGTCCCATTCTATTATCTTTCCTTCCCCTACCCCCTCCCCATAACATTGTTCTTTAAAATGGTCCCAGTGGAATCTAAATACCACAGCCATTTTGAACCTGTCATCAACCACTTATAAACAACACCAACAGGCACTTCATCAGAGGAAATTTTACATGATTCCCTTTCTCTTTGAACTTGAATTTCCATTCCATCTTCTCCACAAAATTCTAAACTAATATAGTATTTTTCATGCATGAATCATGCTATTATGATTTTATTGATCAACTTTTATACCCCTCTGCATCAAACGCATCTATCTGAATTTAAACTGTAAAACCATGTCCTGTGACCACAAGCTTTCAGTGATAAAAATTATAACAATTGAGCTATTATTATAATTATTGTTATGATTGATCAATAGGACAAAATATTGCATAGTTTGTGAAAATATGTTAAACTAAAAATAAAGGTTTCTGACTACGTATTTTTATAACATAAAGTGGAAGATCTTTTTCCCAGTTGTTCAATGTATCCATGAATGAATGTTATGTATTGCTAGAATAAGACAGAGCTTATCATTGTTCTTATTCACATAGTAAGTAAAGTGGACGGAAGGCGCTTTACTTATAGCTATGCCACCCAGTTCTGTGGACTCAGAGTTCACTTAGGGACTATGATCGATCTTTGAAATTATTTATGATGTGCCAGCTTACTTGATTAAGACCCTCCTTTAATTTTGTTAAACGCATTAGAAACCACCTGAAGACAAAAACATTTCTTACTTGCTTATTAGAGCCATCCACTTTTTATTTTCTTTATCAGCTGCACCAATATTTTGAATTGCCCCTTTGCTCAGAGTCCAGAGGTTACTAGCTTGATGGCAGTGAGAAGTATGCATCTTATTTGTGGAGTAAAAGAAAGGCGAGTTCTTAGTTAAATTTAAGGAAAGAGTGCATATGGACATGGAGCTTCTTAAAATTGACTTTCTTTTTTTTTAAATTCATTTTTATTGTAAACAAATGGGGCACATCTTGTTTCTCTGTTGGTACATGAAGTAGAGGCATACCATTTGTGTAATCATACATTTACCTAGGGTAATAGTTTTTGATTCATTCTGTTATCCCCCCCCACTCCTCTTCTCCCTCTATACAGTCCCTCCTTCCTCCATTCTTGCCCCCTTCCCACCCCCTATATGTGTCATCATCCGCTTATCAGTGAGATCATTCGTCCTTTGGTTTTTTGAGATTGGCTTATCTCACTTAAAATTGACTTTCTTAAAGCTATACTGCATATGAACTCATTGGATAGTGAGTTTGCATATGCTAGTTTGAAAAGTAAGAGGCTCTGGAGTTAGTCGCTTAACAGTTCTACTTCTCCTACCTCACTGACCACAGGTGGTGCATCTGCTGGCAATAACTGCAGTGGGTCACGGTCAGCAGCACCTCTGGGAAGGAGGTACAGGTCTACTCAGCAGTTATCAGGGTAACTTAAGAGCTCTTATCAGACACAGGATAATGGCTGCCCTTCTTGTGGGACTTTCTTGACCAGGCTTGAAGAAAAATAGAATAGATGGAGTATCTGTTGATATTTTTTCTACTAGGGAAGTAACCCTTGAAACGGGAGGGTCGTGATGTAGAGTTAAAGTCATCATTTTAACCATTTGATTTTCACACCTGAATTCTTTGTTTGGAGGGAATGACTTTGAAAGAAAACTGGGAGATCATTTTGCAAACCAAATGTTCAGAATAAAATGTTCCAATTGCGTAGCAAATGTCAAAGTAACCCACCGAGGGTTAATATTAAACCAATACCATTGAAAAATCTCATTACCAGGACTGTGGCTCAAAATTGCACTGCTATATGGTTGACTGAGTTGTCTCTGACTCCGGAGATTTATATACCCCATGGCTCTGCAGTCTTCGATTGGGCCCAGCTCACTGCTTCTAAGACACAGCAGAAAAACACCATGCACATCAGCAGCTCACCTACCAGTCAGCACGCACCTCGCGGAAAAGCAAGCAGTGATAGCATCACACTATCTTACCACACTGAAGAGCAATCTGTACAAATAGACATCTTCATAACAGGAGGAACGTATTTTCGGCATATTTTTGTTAAGGCTGGTAATTATAAAATTAGTCATTTCACTAACCAAATACAAGCAGATGTTGGCATTAATGCAATTCTTCAAAGGTCTCAAAATCTTATTAAAATTCTACACCAATTGACTTTAAATTATGTTACAATATTTCTCAAAGCTGATGTTGAATATTTAATGGGTGATGGGATTGCATCATGCATTTTCCCAATTAATTTCAAGGGTCTTTTTTTTTTTTAACTTAGTGAATATGGGGAGATGTAAAATTGACGAACACTTTGCATCTGGCTTAAAGCATTTCTCATTTGGGTGAATGCATTAAAAATAACAACGGTCTCCAGAGTCAACAGAATCTACTACAGGAGCATCCAACCTAACATTTTCATAAAAGCAGAACAGCTGTTAATTACTTGTGATCTGCCTCAAATCATAATATATGATAGAACCAGTTTTGTGGAGCTCTTGTATGTATACTTTTCTATGTATCCCTCAGAGAAAGACTAAGTCTCTTCTCCTTATCTGTTTAAAGTTGACCTAAAATTTTACTTTTCTTCTAGATTTAATAATGACATAACTATTCTTTTAAAAAAATCTTAACATGTCTTTAATCCCAGCTACTTGGTAGGTTATGGCAGGAGAATCACAAGTTCCAGACCTGGGCAATTTAGGGAGATCCCGTCTCAAAAAAAAAAAAAAAAAAAAAAAAAAATTAAAAGGGCTGGGATGTAACTTAGTGGTAGCATTCTTGCATGAGGCTCTGGGTTCAATACCCAGTAAAACAAAAACAAAAATGGATTGCTATTTTCTCTGAGTGGCCCAGTTCTAGCCATAGCATGGCCACACTCACCTTAATACCTGCTCTCTAAGAACAGGAATTTCTGAGTAGTCCTTTTTCATTCAGTAATTTAACAGTTGTTTATTGAGCACCTACTATGAGTAGGTAATGGGCTGGAACGATGGCTGCTGCTGTGGACTGAGTTGTGTCTCCTTCAGCTTCATACAGGTACAATCTAGTGCCTGTAACTGTATATAAGGATAGGGCCTTTAAGTAGGTAAAGTTAAAATGGGGGTCTTTAGGATGGGCCCTCATCCAATAAGACTGGTATCCTTACAAGAAGAGGAGATGGGGATACATAAAACACAATGAGGAACAGTCATGTGAAAACACAACCAGAAGGCAGTCATCTGCTAGCCAAGAAGAAAGATCTCGGAAGAGGCCAATCCCTTGACCTCAGATTTCCAGCCTCCATAACTGTGAGAGTATAAACCCTGTTGTTGAAGCCGCCCCTTCTGTGGTATTTGTTGGGGCAGCCCTCGCTAATGAGCAGCTGCCTGTGGACAGGTAAGCTATTCCTTTACCTGGTTGTGGAGGATAATTTGATCAAATGAGTACGGAAGCCAAAGTACATAACAACGTGGTCTTCCAGCTGGGAGAACAGCATGCTAAGCAAAATAAGCCAGACTCAGAAAGTCTCTCCTATGTGGAAGCTAGAGAGAAAAGGGAGAAAGCAGGGGGTCTCATGGACAGAGAAGGGAGACTAGTAGAGCAGAGGATGGAGATTAGGAAGAAGAAGGAGGGGAGAGAGAGGGCAAGAACTGGACAATGAGGCTGGTCAAGCTATGCTATGTGCAGGTGCCATGAAGCCTGCTATCATGGATAATTGCAATTCACCAATAACATTTTAGAAAAAAGAGAATATTTCCAGTTCTACAACATTTTAAAGGTGAATAGGACATGTGTGTAACTTGACCACCAGTACCTGGTTTTGGACAATTAATTTTCTCCCTTCAGTATGGTTTCACTTTTCCTTTTATAGGTACCTAATAATAACAGTCATCTAATACCTCACCAGGTGGGAGGGACTGGCTAAGACCTATCTTGAATTTCATGCTTTATTATTGCCTTACTTACAACATATCCTCATGCATGTAGTCTTGTATTTGCAAATTTAATCTTAGAAGCTAATGATAATGGCATTGTGAGAACTTTGAATAGTTTAACTTTTCAGTTTTTAACACAAAAAGAAACATTACTTATGGTCCACAATTTTAAAAAATTGTGGCTTAAATTCAAAATTCTAGTATACAGACTACTTTTCTTCTCAATTGATTATTAGAATCAACCTAGTTTCCCCATGTTATTATGTCCTTCCCTTGAACAAATTTCACATCATTTTCTGTGTCAGTGTGTGACAATTTTAAGAAGGTAGGTCATCCCTAGCAGTAATAACTCACGATCTGAAATGAGCACACAGAAAAGAAATAAGCACTTCACAGGGGAAAATGAGCTGTACTCTGTGAATGTAATTTTTCTCTATTTCTTGTTCATACTTCTCAGTGCCTCCTTGTATCCCTAGTCTTGGAAAGGGAAGGTTGCTTTTAAAGTAAACAACCATTACACATTAATAAGGAGTAGACAGGAAGCATACATATGTTCATGGGAAAACATTATTAAATTAAAAATATTCACCTGAACATTTTTAGGATCACATCTGTTGCACACAGCAGAACAAAAGATACAACCATTCTAGCTCAGTTGTTTGCTCTCCTGGTCACTGCTAGCTCAGGTCACCAACAGTGCTCTGATCGTAAGTTAATCCCTCAAGGGGCATCAGCACCATTGCTCTTGGTCTTACCCAGGGGAAAACTGGGACACTCTGGGGAGAAACAATTCAGAATTTCTGATTTTTAATCTGTTTCTTCAATTTTCATTTTACAGACGTCATCAATACACATCACAGAAAATACGTCACTCGGAATCATTTTTTCAATAGAGAGTTTCAAAGGAAAAGTTAAGGATGACCACTAGCTTCCTTTGAACCTCCATCCCATTCATCCACGGGTCCTATTTCGGTGGGTTTTTGCTAATTCACAGTCCAATTTTTTAGCCATAGAACTGGCACAGGTAGGAATTGGTATAAAGGATGGAAAATACAAGAATATATGCATGTTCAGGGTGTGTGTGTGTGTGTGTGTCTGTGTGTGTGTGTGTGTGTGTGTGTGTGTGTGTTAGGGTAGGGTAGTGTCAGTCTGGGGGCACAATTGTCATGGGAAGGGGGACAGCTTCACTACCTCTGGCTTTGTTGGATATTCAAAGCACCTGCTTCCTTTTCCTTTTATCATCTGGGGTGTGAGTGTGTGTTGCTGCTTAGGATTTGTGGCACATGTCCCCAGAAGATGCCTGTTTACATGGTTGGACAGAGTCTTCTCCTGAAACACTTAACTGGACAGTTATTTTGACATTCTGTAACTACCAAAAAAATGCTTAGATGCTTGTCAAAGTGAGGTTTTCAACAACAAAGACACTGTGTCGGGCAGGAGGAGCACAAGATATACCTGACTCAGATGCCAAATTACCAATTATTCAAAGAAGTACTTACATATTACTGTGTAGTCATTTTTTTTTCTATTCAGATAAATACTAGGAAACTTTGCATCTGGTTGCTTAATACCAATAATTTTGACAAAGGAACCCCAGACCCATAGGTATCTAATGTGAAAAAAGTGAAGAAATACACAGGAAGGTCATATGGGCCTTAAGGACACAAATAAAAGGAACTGTCTGTTTTTCCTAGTTATTCTCTAAAACCAAGGGATTCTCATGCTGTAGACCTGGAGTTAGGAACTTGATGTTTTGTGTTGGTGATGGGTACAGTGTCAACAAAGATAAATATACATACCTTGAGAATCCCACAACCACAATCTATTCATGCTGGAAAAATATTTTGTTTTCTCTGTGTAATTGCTTTCTTAACCACACACACACACACACACACACACACACACACACACACCTTGCCTTGATGGATAAAACTAGGGTCCCAGTTTTAGTTTTTACTACAGTATTTTAGTGGGCCATTTAGTAAATTGTCTTCTTTGATTAATCACACCTCTCTCTCTCTCTGGTTCCAATAATTCCATCCTTTAAATATCTTTAGATCAAATGACCATAAATCACATACTGCCCCAAGCCAGCTATGAATAACTCGCTATTTCAATTAGCATACAGACTTAACAGCTGTCATTAGTGAGGACTGCAGTAACTAAAAGAATCACAGTTGACCAAACAGTAAAACCAGTGATAGCCTTGGAATCTAATCTACTCAAAACGTTTACAACATTTAAAACATTTAACATATCTAAAACTGTTAAACCACAATGTCAATGAATCCATGAACTTATGAAAAAAAAAAAAAACCACTGAGTTTAGGTTTGTCTGAACATTTCAGAAGACCCACAAAAAAGTGGCTTCCTGGTTAGTAATCTGAGAGCTTTTTCTTAGCTCTCATCCTGTTGGATTCTTAGGAGCATGTGACAGAGTGACATTTGCACAAACCAAGCTTCTGTCCTTGCCTCTGTCATTACACCATCTTGGTTCCCTTCATACCCTGGCTTCTCCATTCTACAGGTTAATCCTCTTTCCTTTTTCTCCAAGGTTGGTTGTGGGAGTCATTCATTCATTCATTCATTCATTTCACAAATATTTATTGAAGGCTTAGCACTGGAAAATCAATAATGGCAACTTCCTGGCCATCTGGAGCTTATAAACAAATGGAAAATACAAATACAGATGTATAGACAATAATTGGAATGTAGGATGACAAACTGAAGATGGAAGATGTATGGGTGCTTGGGAGATTACAGTGTGGGCAGCTTACCCAAATTGGGGGCACAAGGCAGGGAATCTCCAGGTCTGTGGAAGCTGACATATGAGTTAAGTTCTAAGGAATGAGATCAATTCCTACCATGATGAGGATGTGTGCAAAGGCAGTGTTCAGACCTTGGTTCTGATCCTTGTATTATCTCTTCATGAGTGTGTTCAATTAACCATGTTTTTAATGTACTTTACCTGTCCTGCTAGACATGGACTGTCCAATAAGTCATTAACTACATGTGACTACTGAGCCCTTGAAATGTGGTTAGTGTGACTGAGGAACTGAATTATTTTACTGAAGAAGTGAAGTTTTATTTTAATGAATTTAGAATTGCAAATCAATGCAATTCAATTATTTAAAACTACTGAGAATGTTTCAAACAACCTAAATATGAAACTGCATTTTCAACTATAAATTTTGTGAAATCTAAATATGTATTCCAATTTCATTCCAATGAAAACCTGCATCTGAATTGAGATGCAATGTAAACTACATACTAAATTTGAAGACTTAGTATCAAAAGAATGTCTGTGGTATATACACACAATGGAATATTATTCATCCATAAAGAAGAATAAAATTATGGTATTTGCAGGAAAATAAATGGAGTTGGAGAATATCATGCTAAGTGAAATAAGCCAATCCCAAAAAACCAAAAGCTGAATGTTTTCTCTGATAAGTGGATGATGATACATAATGAGGGGGAGGAGGTAAGGGCAGAATGGAGTAAGGATGGATTGTGTAGAGGGAAGTGAGGGGTGGGGAAGGGGTGGGGGGAAGGAAAGATAATGGAATGAGACAAACATCCCATTACCCTATGTACATGTATGATTACACAAATGGTGTGACACTACTTTGTGTACAACCAGAAAAATGAAAGTTGTACCCCATTTGTATATAATGAATCATCATCATCATCATCATAAAAGAATATCAAATACATCATTTTGTATGCTGACTATATGTTGAAATGATCATATTTTGAATATTTATTGGATTAAACAAAATATAGTATTAGAATTAGTTGTACATGGTTCTCTTTACTTTTTAATGTGGTTAATTTTTACTTTTTAATCATATTCAAAATATTACTTAGCTCAGTAGGAGTCAGAATAATATAAATCCTGATTACATTTAACATCCCCCACTCAACATTGCGATATCACTATGATTTCACCGTATTGAGAGGATAAAGATAAAGAGGATTTTGGGTGGGGGTGTAAAAGCTCAAATTCTCAACTTCTATGCTCGTCAACAGGTAATGTGTAGTAGACCTGTGGAGGGGGAAAGCATATCTATAAAATATATAGATAAATGAGACAACACAGAAAAAGCTCTTAAGAGTTGAAAGTATCTTTCCTTCCCCTCTTTTCCCCTCTACACAATTCAGTACTCCTCCATTCTTCCCTTAACCCCGCCCCTCCATGTATCATCATCCACTTATCAGAGAAAACATTTGGCCTTTGGTTTTTTGGGATTGGCTTATTTCACTGAGCATGATATCCTCCAACTCCTTCCATTTACCTGCAAATGCCATACTGCCAGCATGACACTATACATATGGAATTGTGTATATTTGAAATGATTTTAATTGAATATGTGTATATGTATTTCTGATCATGCAAATCAATGGTCTCAGGAGTGATTAGGAAATTTACTTCTTTTCTGACTTCAAATGTTTAGCAAGTAGTGGCTCCAAGACCTGGACTCAAACATCGCATTCAATAAGGAGTGGATAGGACAACTTCTCCCACCGCCTGGGCTGCCTTCCATTGCAGAGTAACATTGGATTTCTCTAACCCAGTTGTCAGTGGATATTGGAATTGTATTAGATGTTCTCTAGGAAAACTTCATTATGTCTTTCAAATACCACACAATTTATTCATGGTATTAATTCTCATTTTCTGGTTAGGATATTTAACTGTTTAATAATTATTCCTAAAATACAGCTTATTCCTTGTTTTAAAAAAAGAGTTGAAAGTAATCTTTTTTTTTTTTTAATTTTTAAAGTATTTTTAGTTGCAGATGGACACAGTACCTTTATTTGGTTTATTTAATTTTATGTGGTGCTGGGGATCGAACCCAGTGCCTCACATGTGCCACAACCCCAGCCCGAAAGTAATCTTGAGAAAGAATTGAGGGTGGGGAAAGAGGACAGAGGACTGCTCTCTTTCACTATTATTTCTGAGTGATATTTGATTTTTAGGACTATGGATATATGTTACTGTGATTTTAAAAATAAACTAAAATAGATAGAACATATTCTGAAGCTCTGAGATAACTCGTATGTTCTTCCCCTTGTGCCATGGAGCCAGTTTTGTTTGATAATTAAGAAATTGTATTGGGAATCTTTGGGCATGCTGCTAAAATAGTGTAGCGCATCTGCCACCAAAAATGTCATCACGTTTAATCCGAGACAACAAATAACTCAGCAGAGACAAGGGCTTTGTTATTCTGTAAGAAAGCATGGGACCCTCCACTGAACTCTGCAGCATGCAAGTTCTAGATTAAGATCATTTGGTTTTCTAAAACATACAAATTCTTCAATTTCATGTAGGATTGTTGGAGGGGGAAGACAGTTCATATCACCAGCTGTATCTACTCCATTTTAGTCGACTGAGAAGTAAAAGGAATTGTGCTCAGCTGCAGGAGACATAATGAAATATACTGAAAGAAAATACTGTGGATTTGTAAAATTGTAAGGTTGCCCTCTGGATATGAAAATGGGTCAACAAACATTTTATTATTCTTATTTTTATATCTTAAGTAATTTTTGCACTAAGCAAATGCCATGTGAAATGGATAGCCTGAGGTTTTCAATATAAGTATCTATGATACATTTCAATGACACAGTGCTATGTCCTGTGTTTCAGTCACACTGCAATCATTGCTCACATTAAAATACTCTTTGTGTTTAAATTTTTGTATTGATTTGATTTTTATTATTTTTCTTTGTAATTCCAATACCTCTTCTTTAATATATTTGACATCATATTACAAATGTCTCAACTTTAGAGTGTTTTCTCTCAGCACTGTGATATAGAAAGCTTTACCAACTAACACAAATCATGCCTTAGAAAAATCCATAACAGGAAAGAAAATCTAATGAAGCCTTGGTTATCTTTCTACCAGACATTTTGTGACATCTCCGCATTTTACTAAGTATATTCATGTATTTTTTGATTGTGTCTTTTAAGATATTATTAAATATCTCATCTCCCTTATCTTTTTTTTTCTTACCATTTTTCTCCATGGATAAATCCATCCATCTTTCTGTCTTTCTTTCTCTGACCCTTTTGTGAAAAAGTATCAAACCAAATCACACTTAGGTACAATGCTGAATGGCCAAATTAGTAATTAGAAGCAAGAATTGGAGTGTTGGCTGGCTTTAAATGCAAAATGAAACACGAATACATTGCCTTTAATTTTGTTAGCTCTTCCATCTAAACTGATGATCAAATGTCCCTGCCTTAGGAAAAGCAGTAAGTAATTCTGATGAAGTCTGGCCAGTATGTGTGGCTGCTCTAGCTTTTATCTCTTGATTACACTCACTGCAGGGTGAGCAGTGTGAAATCACTCACCCATATCACCTTTCATTATAAACCAGGTAAGCACAGGACACCCTTTTGATTGGCTGTAATATACTGCATAAAGGAAGCTTCAATTTTCCACTAAAGTGTGCACCAGAGGCAGAAGGGAACACAAATGAGCAAATCAATAAACTTTTCCCTAAAATGAAACTATGATTTATAATGCTCTTACAGGCTGCCAGGATGCTTATATTTTCAGGATGGTGCAGTGATGCTGTGGGCAACCAATGGAAACAGAGCCCTGAAATCAGGTTGTTATTTGCTGCTCAAATCTCTACTCCACTGAGGAGGCAGCACAATGTATCAGAATAAAACTTCATCTCTTTGAATCTCTTCAATTTGGAAATCACAGTACCAGAGACACAAAGCATTTGATTCTTATTGAGTTAAAAGCTAAAAAAAAAAAAAAAAAAAAAGAAAAGAGAAAAAAGAAACAAACTTTTCTTCTGAGCATTTGTCAGATATTTTGTACATATGTACTGTAGGCAAACCTTGAATGTGTTGTGCTGGGCTTGAAAAATGGGCATTTTGTTTGGAATTGTTGTTTAGAATTTGGGTCATAATTTTCTTCAGAAACATTCAGAGATTAGCGTAATAGTGACTGTATTGCTCAGTGTGAATTGTTGCTGCATAAAATTAATTTTGCTGGAGTAAAAAGGCTAAGCATTAAATTACTGTGACTAGGCAGTTCTAGGGACATATCATAAGTGTTTCTAAATTACTGGTTCCATGGAATTTAAGTATTTATTGAGTAAAATGTTATAGTCACATAAATCAAAAAGATATGCCCATATACATCCTGGCTTGTAATAACACATGACACTTTAAAGAAATAAAGCCTTTTTAAAAAATAATTATACATACAGAAATCTGCCTAAAAAAGTTTGTCCCTTCACATTGGGAATTAATGCAGTTTGCAGTTTCATTGCTGTGACATAAGAAATATTTCAGTAGCAAACCTCCCAAGACCAAAAGAAATAAAATCAATTATGAAGTACAGCAGTCTTAGCACATTAATACCTCTGTTATTGAAATTGACAAATAATAATTATGTATACATATATTATATACTTATATATTTATGGTGCACAGTTTGATGTGTATGTGTATTTTTTTTGATAGTTCTGATAATCAAACCCAGGATCCTGCACGTGTGCTCTACCACTGAGCTACACCCCCAACACACAATTTTGATATACACTGTGGACCGGTTAAATCAAACAAGCAAATCAAGCACTTCCCACAGTTATCAAAAAGGACAAAATTTCAGTTAGCAGAAATAAGTCTTAGTGATCCATTGCACAGAATGGTGACTATAATGTCTATGTGTCTGAGGGCTCTATGAGAAACAGATGAACTGATGAGGGTGTACAGAAACTTTGGAAATGATGATGGATATACTATGTTCACAGGTGCTTACTTAACTGTAGATTCCTGCATTGGGCAGAGAAATTTCATTCAGAGGGCTCCTAACCTATCCATTTGCCTTTAAAAATTACTTACCATTGGGTCTCAGAATGTTACATTAGAGTTAAGGGGTGGAAAACATTTCTAGTCTGCAGGCATCGGGCACCCAGGCTTGGACAACCCAAGGTTGCCAGAGTGTAAGAAAAGACCTCTGATTCTTAGTCTGCAACTCTTTATGCTACTTTATTTCTTTTCTTTACATATCTTATTCTCAGATAATGTAGAGTAAATGAATAATTAAAATAAACTCCAATGAAACCCTCAATGTTTTATTTTCTTTTTAAACCTTACATGTAGAGGCTGAATTTATTACCCTCCCCATTACCATATTATTAGACATTGCACAAATAATGTGCATCATTATATATCCTTTTTATCAACATTCCCCACTCTCATTCCCTTTCAGGACCCTCCCCATAGCTGATGTATTCTCATTGTTAGTTTCAATTTGAATAAATTCTTATAATAAGTTGTGTATCTTTTCATTTGTATAACAGCAACATGATCTACTACTTATTCTTTTCACTAAGCACTGTTTTTTAGACGTATCATATTGCCATGATTGTTTCTAATTGATGCCAGGTAATTTAGCACCACAGGCATACCCATTCCCCTAGTGAAGAACAGGTAGATTGCTCCAACTATCCCCTTTCACAAACAACATTTCTGTGAACATTTTTATGCATGGCATCTCATGGACATATATAGATAAATTTCTCTGGGTATATTTTAGGAATGGAGTATACTTGGTTAGCATGTATGTATTTACATATTTTGACAAGTATCATTGGATTTTTCTCCAGAAAATGACAGAATACTCCCTCATGTACTTTAGAAGAATCTCTTAGCATGACTTTGAGGAGGAGGGCTTTAACTTTTGCCATTTGACCCCCATTGAATCAGGGCACTCTCCACATACATTCTCACTCTCCCCTCTGCCACACACCATCTTGCCCTCTGTATACTGAGGAAAAAAAGAATACATTGGCTTTGGAACTTGGAGACTTGGAACTGAAATAAAAGGAACTTAAGTGCAGGTAATTGTGAAGGTAGTAAAGAGTTTTTTTTATTATTTATATTAAAGGAGTGAGAGTCAGTTGACATGACATTTAGTAACTAATTCCACTAAAAGACTTGCATCCCAAGTCCAAATGGAAACAAAAGGGCCAAGTGTTTGGGCTGACTGACTGGAAGCAGTAGTTGGTCCTTGTCACTTCACTACACATTTCTAATTGTTCAACCTGAAGTTAGAAAGCAACTTAAAAGCCGGAGCAAACCCCAGTTGTCCAGGAGACATCCTTAGGTTCTGAAACAGCGAATGGGACTTCAAAGTTAGATGGGGGTGGAGAGAGCTCTGAATGACCATATTGCCTCCTCTTACCAGGGTGGGGGTCCTCAGCCTGGCAGATATAAGGAGTGGAGTGGGGAAGGTGGGTGTTAATAGGATTTGCACTTTCAGTCATAGTTTATATGAATGCTGGTTCTAGAAATTCTCTGATCTCTGGCTAGGTCATTTGAAGGATCTATCCTGAGATAGGAGGGGAAAGGACATTATTCCTAAACTCACAGTCTTTGATGGAAAGCGGGCATGGACTGCAGTGGGTACAAGTGACTTCTTGGGCATTGGCCCAATAGAAAGGAATGTAAAATATAAAGCCAATAAGAATGTGATGTCTAGGGACACATATGCTGCATGGTTCTGGATTCCAGTTTCTCCAGTTTACTGGCTGGGTGACCTTGGGTCCTAACTTCTCCTGGTCTCTGTTTCTTCATCTGTAAAATTTAGGTAATAGTACTTATTTCATGGAACAGTTGTAAAAATTAAAGAACTAGCATATTTTCACTTTTAGGACAATGTATATAGTATATAATAAATGCTCAATAAATGTTAGTAAAGAAAACTACTGATAGCAAATCTTTTAAAGTATGGGATGTTTCTCCCCAACATGACCCCTTTCAGTTCCTCTCATTCCCCCTGGGAGGGTGACCTCAGCCTCAAACATAAAACCATGAGGTTCTGGAGGACAGACTCCTGGTTTCCTTTTTTAAACTGTCCATCTGGATTTTTCCATCTTCCCCACACTCCTACCAAGCTCTCCTGAAGCACAGCAGACTTCCCCTCCCTGCTGCATGACGGTCAGCCTTTGGGTTTTAAAGAGCCTCTCTGCTGTGAGTCACAGACACACTGGTCACCTCAGCCCTGCTTCCGCCCTGTCACTTTTCAACTAACTCATCTCAGAGCCATTCAAAGGACAGCCATGCTGAGAGGCTGTTCTTTGAGAAACACCCACATGGATCTGATCTAGCTGGAGTCTAGTCTCAAAAGCAGGGAAATTCCCCCTGGTAGTACAGTACCTAATACCTGGCACCTTAAATAAGGGCAAAGGTCTGTGTCCCTTGAGAAGCTTGCAAAGACCATGGACATAATGCTTTAGAATCCAAACATGAGTCACAGGTTAGAAAAAGAGAGAGAGAGAGAGAGAGAGAGAGAGAGAGAGAGAGAGAGAGAGAGAGAGAGAGAACCCAGAAGCTCGAGCAGCATTTTCTGAAGCCCATACTCTAGCAGCCGCTTAGCCATGACAAAGGCTCCGTCTGCAGGAGAGCTGCTTGTGGCTCTGCCATCTGAGTAACGGCTCCTACAGAGATTTTCGCTACGTGAAATGTGAAATGCAATGGAACAGAATGAGTCGCTCTTCTTCATGTTCCATCAGCCACAACTGCCAGCAGGGTGGGAACCCATTCTTAAAAATGCTGATTGACACCCCAGCACCACAAAAACAAAACGAAACAAAAATACTGATTGACAAAGGAAAAAAACAATTTCACAGTACAGGCACATTTAATAAAATGAATGAACTGAGAGTAATTGACTTTGACCGGATGTGTGAGGGCTCTAACATCACTAAGTGGGGCATTCATTGAACAGAGCACTGATTATAGGACTCTGTGACTCGATTCAACAAAAACACTCACTGTGGGCTCATCCTGGTGAAGCATTGTGTTCTGTGACACAGAGGTTGTAAAGATGACTAAGATTTGATCTCTGACCTCAGAGTCCAGAAATTGCTTAGAGTTCTAAACAAACCAATATTTATTTTTTACTGAAGTTATGAAGAAAATCCTATGAGGCAGTGGCACCAGAAGCAGGTGGGAGGATGGTCCAGCCAGGTTGGGTTAATGGTTCCTCCTACATGTTTCCCCCTGTAGCTCCTTTAGGTCAAAAAGGGGAAACAGTTCCTTCCGCAGCCTTTCTTTCCTTTCTCTCCTCTGTGGTCCTCCACCCTCTGTCCATGACAAGATAGAACTGTACCACTGGTCTGAGGCAACCTTGAGCACAAACCCTACATAGCAAGAGGGAAGATGGTCCCTAGAGGAACGGCCTGCTACTTCTTTCCAGTTGGGGTCTTCTGCCTGGTCAGCTCTGCACAGAACAGATTGTCATATGAGTTTTCTCTGCATCATGAGTTGAGGGTTCTGAAAAATCTTGACAAGCCACCAGTGGTGATTCTCATGTAAGGTGTTATTAGGTGCCACTGTCACTTATTTACGTCACTGGTTTAAACACTTAAGGCAAATGAAGCCAGGGCTCCTCTGATTCCTCACAACACTGCTTCCCTTAATCCCCTTCCTTCACCCCAACCTTCACCTAACCCATCAGGCCGTGTGAACTCTCCTCTAACTACTAACATGTTTGTATGGTAACGTACACAGAAGAACGTAAGGTGGACCTAGTTAATCACCCAAGTTCATCACTTGAGGAAGGGGTGCTTAAAACCTATAGGCTGCAAAAGGGAAGATGAACAGCAAGGATTTCACTCATCACTATGATCCCAGACCAGATGTTTCTACTAATACTTTACCCTAGAAGCACCCCTGGCTTCTGGCACAGGGCAGGCACAGAAGGGTTACATGATAAATGTTTGCCAGTCCCAAAGTGCTACATTACACTCTCATCAAGTGATTTAAATGAAGGCTTAATCCCATTATTCATAATGAAGGCAAAGTTCTAGAATCGATTTCTTCGTTGCAGAATTTAGAGAAAACACAGTGATTCTATGGCCCCCAACTAATTTTCTAACCCTTGCCAGTCATCTTGTTAAGATATGCTACTAATTATTGGGAAGACAGGGTAAGGAATATATAAATGACTGAAACAGCCCATTTCTTCTACTGCTACTACTAGATCACACGAGAACATTTATTGTTTGATTGAGATCAACAGATCACTCTGATCTGACTCACATTTTCTCCTGCTATACTTCACCCAGACTTCAAGCCTAACCTCTGTCATCTTCCCACCACACACTTTTCAGGCTTACTGTTTTCCAACCTCTTTGCAAGTGTCGTATCCAAGCTCCAACCTACTCCTCTGTGTTTTGTACACTCTACAACACGATGCACTGCACAGCTAAAGAGCTTCTTCAGGGTTGAGTATGGAATGAGGAAAAAGGAGACAATACATTTCAATCTGTTCTCAAGTGGAAATGTGCTGCAATGTTACACAAAAGACCAGGTACTTCCAAACATAAGAAGCATCCCTTAATGGACTGTTTCATTGCATATTTGATTCCTCCATCATGCTTTCAACTTCAAACTCTGTTTTATTTAACTATCTATTCTTCTAAGGCTCTATTCTAGGTGGTTAGTTGTACATCTTAGGGAACTAGTCACACAGGTATCCTCCATGTGGTCCAGTTATACTGAGAGGTACATTTGCTAAACTGCCATACTGTGGGGCTCCCTGGATTGTCTTCAAGTCCTCTAAGAGAATCTCAGGGCAAAGGTAAGCTTGATTTTGACACACACACACACACACACACACACACACACACACACACAGAGAGAGAGAGAGAGAGAGAGAGAGAGAGCTGCATACAATACAATCACTAAAAAATAAGACAATAAGGAGTTTCTGGACCACTCAGTACTAATGCCTCTGCTGGTAGGTTATGTAAAAAACAAAATTTGGCTTAGGCCTTATAAACAAAAGAATATTTGCAAAGCAGATGTGTAGCTCTACAACATTTAACCTTAACAAGGGCAAAATAAGGGAGTATGCCTTTTGGGCACCCCACTATGCATATGAAAGAAAAAAGATATCCAGTTCCTCCAATGTGCACCCTAAGATGTGAGGGAAGAATTCTCTACCTTTCCACAAAAATGTGTCTCTTACCCTCTAAGCCAGCTCAGTATTATTCACGGACATTTAAGGAATGATAATGACATTCAAACAAGGGTTATTTTAGAAGATGATGACTATTTTTATGTCCTTCCAAGTGAAAATTAATTTAAAAAAAGTGCTGGTAGTTAGTTACCAAGACTTGGTAATGGTGCTAATGGTAAGCCTTGGGAAAAGGATCTAATGAGGTCAAAGCGAATTCAGCCCAGCAAGAGTACTTTCAAAACAGTTCTTTTCAAAGAACCCCTGTCCCTGCCACACACATGCATTTTGTCTTCTTCAAAATATAAAAATGTGCAGATGAAGGAGATGGGGAGTGCTATGGGTCTATAAAAATATGGAAGACCTTATTTTATAGAGAAAAAAAATCAAGATAGGTTTATAGTAGATACCTAACAATAAAAAACTCTAGAAAAAAAAATCTAATAACCCTCCATGTCTTCAAAAAGTGCAGTGATTTCTGGTGGTTGGAGTGCCCTTTGCTGGATAAGATCACCAATGAGTGGTGTTAGGAATTGAAATGCATCTTCTGAAATTCACAGGTTGAATTCTTAATCTCTAATGTGACTATCTGCAGATAGGATTTTGGGGAGTAATTAAGGTTAAATAAGGTCATAAGGAGAGGGTCCTAATCCAACAGGACTGTGCAGTCATAAGGACGAAAAAGACAGATCTCCCCCTCTAGCTGCCACGGGAGGGCACAGCAAGAGAGCCACTGTCTGTAAGTCAGGAGGAGAGCCCTCTCTAGAAGCCATCTCAGCTAGCACCTTGATCTTGGACTTCTAGCCTTTGGAACTATGAGAAAAAAGATGTGTTGTTTAAGCCACCAGGCCTGTTTTGTTTTATTTTGTTAAAATGGGAGCTTGAGCAGACTAACACAGGTGGGGCTTGTAAGTTCAGAGCCAGAAATTGGCAGAGTTTGATTTCTCTACATAATAAAGAGAGCGAGGTAAGGACAAGAGTCAAGTGAGGATTGACTATCCTGTGGGCTATAATGCATGTTGTAAAAACCCCTTCTGTCTCTTATACAGTCTTTATTTTGGTAATTTTTACTATAACAAAGAATTTGGCATGTGATTGGTTTTTCTTAAGGCAAACAAAGGAGGCTTAGGTCTCAGAAGGCTTGGCATGGGGTTGTGACGGATAAGGGGACAGTTGCCATCTGAACATCTGCATGCCATGGAAACAAAGGGATTCCAGAGAACCCTCTGGTCACTCTTTGGGGAAGTTTCTTAGTTGTATCATGTCTGGAGCACACTTTGAAAAACGAGAATCAGAAGTCTGTCTAATATCTAATCTTCCATTATCCATGGCACTTTGGGAAATGACAATCTTTCTACCAAACAGGTTCTCCATTAAAAACAAAAGGGTAATAACACATAATTTATAATAATATAATAATAGCATAATAATAATATAATAATAACATCATTTCTATTGCCTTTTTCCCTAAGATTATTAGAATATGTAAAAATACCCTTTAAAATAATATTACTCATTTGTTTTCTACTTTTTATTTGGAATACTTACAGGTTCACAGAAAGTTGCAAAGGTAGAGAGATTCCATGTACCCTCTACCTCAAAGGTTAATCTTATATGATTATAGTGTAATATCAAAAGCAGAAAACTGATGTTAATACAGTATTGTGGTTTGGATGTGAGGTGTTCCCCAAAAGCTCACATGTAAGACAATGCAAGGAAGTTTAGAGGAGAAACGATTGGGATATAAGAGTCTTAACCCAATCAGTGAATTAATTCCCTGATAGGTATTAACTGAGTGGTAACTGAAGTGGTAGGGTGTGGCTGGAAGAGGTGGGAATTAGGGTGTGACTTGGGGTATATATTTGTATCTGGCAAGTGGAGACCTCTTTCCTTCTGCTTCCTGGTCACCATGTGAGCTACTTCTCTCTGCCAGACTCTCTGCCATGACATTCTGCTTTACCTGGAGACCTGAGGAATAAAGCTGGCCTTCTATGGATTGAGATCTCTGAAACTGTGAGTCCTTAAAAAAACGTTTCCTCCTATACAATTGTTCGGGTGGGGTCTTTTAGTCACTGCAGTCACCCTTCAATTATCTGCAGGGGGTTAATTCCAAGAACTTCCTTAGATACTGAAATCTACAGATGCTCAAGCCCATCATATAAAATGGTATAGTATCTGTCCATAACCTAAACAATCTTCCCAAATACTTTAAATCATCTCTATATTACTTATAATACTTAATACTGTGTAAATTCTTTATAAGCAGTTATTATAGTACATTGTTTAGTGAATATTGACAAAAATGTAAATGTTAGTATAAATGCAATTTTTTTCCCAAATATTTTCGATCCATAGTTGGTTGACTCTACAGGTGTGGGACCCATGGATACCCAGGGCTGTATATAGTCCCACATCATTTTTTCACATAGTGGATTCATGTACCACCTTAAAAATCAGGACACTGAACTATTCCACCAACATAGATCTCCCTGGTGTTGCCCCCTCTACACTCAAACCCACTCCCCGCCCCTGACCCCATTGTACCTAATTTTTTCTCCATCTCTATATTTGTTGTTTCTAGAATGTTACATAAATAAGCCTCCTGAGATTGGATTTGTTACTCTGCAAAATAACATTGAGGTCTGTATGAGTTATTGCATTGTTTGTTTTTTTCATTGCTGAGTAACATTCTATTGTAGGACATTTTGGTCGTTTCTAGTTTTTGGTTATTACAGATAAAGTTGTTACCAGCAATCATGTACAAGTTTTTGTATGGACATAAGTTTTCATTTTTCTGGGAGAAATGCCAGGAGTGCAGTTGTTGGTTAAGTTAGATTTAGGTTTGGTTTTTAAGGAAACTGCCAAAATATTTTCTAGAGTGACTGTATTATTTTATATTCCCACCAGGAATCCATGAAAGATAGTTTCTCTGCATCCTCACCAGCATTTGGGATGGCCACTCATTTAAAAAATAATTTTATACTGTAAAATGTATGAATATTTGTTCTCAAGATAAACACCCCAAAATCAATAGCTCTTAGAATAGGCACCAACTTTCCTGGCCTATTCTCTACTGGAGAGCAAGTTCTCCAGGATTCTTATGGGATTGAGTCTGTTGGTCAGGCTGGGATTCACATTTGCTTCAAACACTTAAGTGTTAACCATGATCCAAGGACTAGGAAAGTCTGATCCATTTTGAAATGCTGCGGAGAATTTAAGTTGGCCAGAGATCTTGAGGGTTTTGTTTCTACAGTCTTTGAAACCAGCTGATAAAGGCCACAGGAACCCAAATTATACTTGTCTTCAAATATGAGCTGGTTCTCCTCTCAACACACATTTTTGTATGCTAAGCAACTTATGTGGATGAGGGTGCTGGGATAACTCATCTATAATGTCATGCTTTGGTAATTATGATTTATTAACAGCAGGGGGTATCTCTAAGGATTCATCTTGCATAGAAAACAACTATCTCTTTGTGACTTATGAGGAAAAGTCAAACCAATATAAAAGCATCTTGGTGCACTGAAAACTGAAGCTGTATAATTTGGGCTAATTTTTCTTAAACTGCAAGTGTTTCCTTTGGGTCTAGGTATAGAAATTTTGAGTTTACTGATGCGTCATGATAGCCATCTCAAGAAGGATTCCCTTTCTCCTTGGCTTGGTTCTCCAGCCTTTTCAACCATCCTGTGAGGTGCCCAGTAATAGCCTTCCAGTAATTCCTGTTCTGGGTAAGCTAGCCAGAGCTGCTTTCTGTTATTTGCATCCCCAAATCAGTGAATACAGAAGGACCATACTTAAATATTAGATTACAAAATTTAGGAACATTTCTAAAAGTTTCTTTCAGAGGAAGAATGAAATGGTGCAGCAGAGATAACTACTTATCTCTCAGTATCCACTCTACCCTGATTTGTATTCTCCTGGCTGGTGGAATGGAAGACTTTTATACATTTCTAAGACTCCCTTGCAGCTAGGAATGTTTACCTGGTGAAGTTCTGGCTGATGAGATTTAAATGTATTTGTATGGGACTTCCAAGAAGTTATTGAAAGGAGCACAGGATAATCCTTATACATCTTTCCTGCTTTGTACTGCTCAGAATGTGGACCTACTGATTGGAATGGGCTAAGAATGGTGGAACGATGGGTGAACGGAATTGGGAACCTTGAACCATTATGTCATTCCTGGACTGCCTACAGCCAGACTTTTACAATGTGATATAAAATAAACTTGTATCTTGTTTAGGCTTTTTTTTTTTTTTTTCCAATTGTAACTTCAACTGAAGTGAAGAAATGGGCCTGGAGCCAAAGCCCAATGGCTTCCTATGATTCAAGAGAAAGCATCCATTGATTTCCAGCTTCTACACTCATATCTACTTCAACATTATGGCAGTGACTAGCTCTGTCACTAGATGTTGCCACTTAACCTGTTAATACATTTTGGTAACTATATTTTGCAATGTCTAGTTTCCTTTATAACTTTGTTTATTTCACCTGTTTTTTAAAACATTATTCTGAAAAGAGGTTTGGAGTTCATCTGACTGTCCAAGGGATATCATGGTCACTAACCTCTACAGTGTTACCTAGTGGTGTTAGCAGCATAGGCACATACAGTTCTTTATATTAACACGAGAGCAGGAAATTGCCATATTTTTTTAAAGACTATTTTCCCATTTTAAGCTCCTGTGCATAAAACAACATGCCTGGGACATGGAAGAATCTCAACATGAGACTAAATGTCCTTCCATTTCCAGAGTGCTTGACTGGAAATTTAAGACCTCAACTCCATGACCTCAACTGGCTTAATCGAAGAGGCAACTCCCCTGAATTCAAAGCGAAAGCCTCAAAAACCAGAGTGAGAATGTGGAAAAGTGCTTCCTAGAACTGTGCAGAGCTCTCCATCCCTAAGAAAGTTCATTAGATAGCCTTTGGGCCTTCAGAATACAATCTGTACCCTCACTGATAGACGCGTCTTCCCCACAGGCTTTTTACTGAATAGGGATTGAATAAAGAGGTGATGCACTTAGGATGGGGAGAGAGACTGCAGGACTTGGGTGACAGAGCTGGCTTCTTGCTGAGTTTCAGCATGCAAGACTTCCTGAACACTTGTTTCTAGTTATGCATGATCAGATACACCCTCTAAAGGGAATGGCTATACACTTAAACCACCATAATGCCTTTTTGAGCTCCTGTCTCCTTCATAAGCCCTTACAGACTCGTCATCATTGTTTTTGTGGCTGATGTATCTTATTGCATGGGGAAAATTGAACCACAGAGTGAAGGACATTGGAGGCCATGGGTCATTTTGTTGAGATGAAACATATGATTGAGCCTAAAAACAAATTTCCAAATCACACTGGTGTACATTCATGTCCAAAATCGATTCCCCATGAAGTGTCTTACTTTAACCCTTGACCACAAATCTTCAAGGCTGTGACACCCAGTGAAATACAGAACAGCTGAGTGGGCTGAGTTCAGGGCCCACCGGCACCTGCTGGCTCCAGGTGAAACTGCCGAGTGGGACCACCGCTCTCATTTTAGCCTTCCCCTGACCCTCTGGGGTGGGCACAGAATGTTTTGGATGCTGTACACCTTATGTTCCTGTACCTTTCTCCATTCTATCCATCTTCACAACTTCAAGTGACAGGCAAACAGTAGAGAAAACATGTTTGGGTAAAGGCGAGTAAATTTCTTAAAAATTCTTCCTTTTTCACCCCAATTTCAGGACTGCACGGGAAAATCCAAGACTATCCCTGATGGATGTTTGGGACAGCCACCATGCAAAGTAACCACATCTGGAAAGCAGTCCTTTAATGCAGGAAATCTATTAGGTAGTACTATGAGCATGATACCTGTTTTATAGAAGAGGAAACTGAGGATCAGAGAGTCTAGGTAACCATCCTAAAGGTGACAAGCTAGGCATGCCAGAGCTGGCTCGGAACCAGGGCTTGTCTTATGCCTAAGTCTGTTCAGGTAACCACTCCACTGACTGCCGGTCTCCAAGATCTTGGCACCTTGCTTCCAAAACACACCTTGCTGCCCAACTAACCCACAGGGCCAGCTGCAGGTAGGTTAATGATGCCAGGCTCTCATTCTTTCTGCCTGAGAAGGGTGGCACTGTGGCTGTGAAAACAGTTTTCTTTTTGTGTGTGTATTATGTGCCTGTTGAATATGAATTCATGCAACCAACCAACGAGAGGAAGGTTCTGCTTCATTAGGTTCCAAGTAACCGAGGTTTTACAGCATTATTTTTTCCTTGATTCTCTCTCATTATCTCAACTGTTATCCTCTTCCTTTCACCCGCTGCCTCCTCCATCCTCTCATCCTGCAGGTGAGGTTTATGCCTTAGCTCACTCCCCCTCTTTTCCTGTCATTTCTGAGCTTACACTGGGCTGCTCTGACAGTCTGGGTATCTGAACCTGGTGGTAATAATAGCTGCCACTTTTGAGCACTAACTATGGCCATGTAAATACCATAATTATGACACTAATTCCTCACCACAATGCTGATGAAGGCAGTGGACAGGGAGACTGAAAATCCTGGCAGAGCTCATAGGAGCAATGGGCTGGACTCAGGATTCCTCTTTCCTTCTTCTTTCCTTGGCCACAAAGCCTTTTTTACTGTAAACAAGATTCCTTCCTCAACCAGAAAGCTATTGCCTCCCTCCTGTTCCCCTTGCCATTCAGATGGAAAATGTATTAGCTTCATGCATCACATAGCCAAAGGAGTTACTTTGGTAATTCCTATAACCTTGGGGATGTGGGTATTTTTAAACCCCACATTTCATTGTGACTGGAGCAGGGAAGATGGGGCAACCTGGGCTTTGTGGACATTCCCAGTGTGGTCCCAGGATGTCTGCAGTGAAGGGTGAGCCAGAAAGAGGCTGGGGGGGGGGTTGTTTGAGGTGCTGAGAGCAGCCCAATGTGCTGCAGGCTTTAAGAACCTGAAGAACTGCAGCCCCTGGGCTGAAAAGATCCTCCCCCTTAGCTAACTGAGCATCCTTGCTACTCACTGGGGTGCACGCAGCAGGGGAGAACACCCGCTCTGCTCCACACGTGAACTTAAAGGAGAACATGACGACAGAGAGCTTAATGGAGCGGATAGTGCCGCATTACGGCAGCAACAGCAACTCAGAGGAGGGAGCCTAAGGGGAAGCTTCAGCCAGAAGGAAGGCAATGATTCAGCTCTGGGGCTCATTTTCCCTGAAGGCAATGGGGCTTCCAGTAAATATGATGCAGCCTGATTACCAGGGAGTGTGGGAGAGAGAGGAAGGGGAGGAGGGCTGAAAGAGAACCTTTATACCCGAGCTCTGTTCTTGACAATATTGCTTGTATTTTATCTACGTTCAATGAAATGTCATCTTAACACAGTTAGAGTGACTATTACCAAAAAGGTAATCCTGGCACAAGGAGAGGGAATCCTTGCCCTATGTTGGGAAAGAAAACTGGAATAGCCGCTATGGAGAACAATATGGAAGTTCCTCAAGAAACTAAAAAATAAAGGTTGGGGAGATAGCTCAGTCGGTAGAGTGCTTGCCTTGCAAGCACAAGGCCCTGGGTTAGATCCCCAGCACCGCAAAAAAAAAAAAAAAAAAAAAAAAAAAAAAAGAAAACTAAACAATATATCTACTATATGATCCAGCCATCCCACCACTGGGTACATAGCCAAAGGAAATGAAATCAGCATAGCAAAGAGGTGCTATGCCCAAGTTTGTTGCTGCACTATTCACACTAGCCAAGATAGAGACTCAACCTAGGTACCCATCACTGGATGCACAGATAAGGAAATGTGGCATATATACACAATGGAAAACTCTGAGCCATAAAAAGAGTGATAGCCTATCATTTGCAACAAAATGGATAGATCCGGAGGACATTACGTTAATGAAATCAGCCAGACACGGAAAGACAAATCCTGCATGTGCATGTACACTCTCATAGTAAAAATTAAAAAAAAAAAAATGACCTGAAGTAGAATAGTAATAACTAGAGGTTGGGAAGGGTGGGAGTAGGGGAGATAGAGGTAGGTTGCATAATGGTTACCAAAACACAGTTAAAAAAAATAAGTTCCAGTGTTCCACAGCACAGGGAGGTAACTATAGTTCATGAAAATCTTTTACATATTTAATGAATATATAAATAGATAACTAGAATAGAGGAGCTCAACACTGCAAAGACAAAGTAATGATAAGGAGGTAGAAAAATGAGAGATAACACTCTATTTATGTATGATCTATCAAAATGTATAAATGCATTATACTGTCATGTATAATAAATTAAAACAAAATTTGAAAAAAGGAGGTAGAAACATTAATTACCCTGATGTGGTCAGCACACACACACACACACACACACACACACACACACACACATATATGTATTGAAATATTTTATTGTCTTTCATATATATATGCAATTATTACATATAATTAAAAATTTTTCAAATGTTTAAAGCGATGGAAATGCTAACTATCCTAACTTGATCTTTACATATTACATAATTGAATTAGCACTCTGAATCCCATAAATGCATACAATTAAAATAACATAGACATTATTGTTTATTCTTTTATGAACTGGTAGCCAGTCCCTGCTGTGGGTCAGAAGCCTAGGTTTGAGAATGAGTGCCAAGTGACTGACAGTCTTATGTTCTCAACACCTTTTCTCAGCAGTTGCAGGTATATAATGTTTGTGGCCAGGCTATTTCCTTCTGGGTTTGCTGTTCTCCCTCCTCCCTTGCCTCAAGCGGGACTGGTCTTGGCCACAGGGAGAGAAGCAGACTGGCAGCTCCTGAATGCAGGTGATGGGTAGGGAATTCGCATGTGAGATGATGGCTGATCACTCAGAATCTGAGGGCTGTCCAGGCTGGATGCAGTGAGCTCATGCTAGGGACCATCAGATGTTGACAGCTGTCTGTCTGTCTCTAGGGAAATTTTCAACTCCAAGAGTAATGAAGTAGGGGAGACCATTATTATCTAAGGCTGATACAAAAACTAGGTCCGTAGGCCAGGCTGATCCCACTGTCCATCAGAAACTCCTGGCCAGAGCCCACATCTTAACTCATCACCTTTGAAGAAATCCAAATACTCTTTCTGGTCTCTAATTTCACAAGAATCCTTCCTTTCATTATCCTGTGTGGCTACCTCAAGGTCTACTTTGCATCAGAAGCTTGTCTGGAGCTAGAATTCAAGTCTCATGGCAGCGGAATGAGGCTTTGCACAGTACTGCTCTGCCACACCTCCTGAAGGTGACACCTGGGTCAAGGAAGATAACCTCCTGCCCATCAGTCTCCTGACAAAACATATTTGTCATTTAGACACACTTGCAATGTGGATGTCAATTATGGATTTCTTCCCTAGGACCAAATTGTGTTGCTGGGGTCAGAATCTGGCTGTATTTTATTTTGCTCCCACGTTCCTCAATACATGGCTATGCAGGTGGGTGATGACGGGCACTCAGAGTTGCTCAATGAAAGAGGATTGAGGGGAGAGACTGACCTGCTCTTGTTGTTTCTATGGGCTACAACATCGATTATCTACTGCATAATTTCAGAGAGAAAATATAAGACTTTTTTTTTTCCTTCCAAAGTTTATAGAGGAATTGCACAGACTTTTAAATATTTGTTTATTTATTTTTTTAATATTTTAAATTGTTGATGGACTTTTATTTATTTACATGCGGTGCTGAGAATCAAACCCAGTGCCTTGCACATGCTAGGCACTGCACCACTTGCACCTTGCACCACTGAGCTACAGTCCCAGCCCACTATTTGTTTATTTTTAAGCACAGTGAAAAGATGTGCCATTGACAAGGAAAGCTATCTAGACATAAAGTTACTTTTTAACTGGGAGTCTAAGCCTGATTAACAGGAAAGTATTTCAGTTTATGAAATCAACAATGCTGAAACTCAGGTCAGGCTTGTCCTTTCTTATTGTCATTCACAGCTCTTCCCATATACAGTGACATTTCAGGGTCCTGCCATTAAAATAGACTTCTGAGATCCCTCACTGGGAGAGGCAACAAGCTGAGGAATCTCAAATATGATTGCATATTGGAACTACCCCGGGGACTTTAAAAACTATCAACGGACCTCAACATTACTAAGGTCATGCTGACAAGCCCTCAGCCAACATACTCAATAGTAAAAAGTAAAAGATTCTCCTCAAAGATAAGAAGCAAGACAAGAATGCCCATATTTGCCATTTCTGATCAGCATAGTACTGGAAGTTCTAGCCAGAACAAATAGCAAAAAAATGAAACAAAGGCATTCAAATCAGAAAGGAAGAAGTAAAACTGTCTCTGTTTGCAGATGACAGGATTTTATATAAAGGAACTTCTAAAGAGTCCCTCCAAAACTGTGAGAAGTAATGAATGAATTCAATAAAGTTATAGGATACTAAATCAATAAAAATAATATAAATCCCAGATACTAATAATGAATTATCTGAACAAGAAATTAAGAAAACAATTTATTTACAATAATGTTCAAAAATAGGATAAGTTTAACCAAGAAGGTGAAAAATCTTGTTTTGGTTAGCTTTTTTGCTACTGTGACTAAAAGATCTAACAAGAACAATTATAGAGGAGGAAAAATTTATTTGGGGACTCATGGTTTCAGAGGTCTCAGTCCACAGACTGCCAGCTCCATTCCTTGGGGCTTGAGGTGAGGCAGGACATCATGACAGAAGAGTGTGGCAGAGGGAAGCAGCTCACATGGTGATCAGGAGCAGAGAGAGGTCTTCACTTGCCATATACAAATATATACCTCAAAGGCATGTCCCCAATGCCCACCTCCTCCAGCCACACCTAACCCTAACCCTATCTGCCTTCAGTTACCATTCAGTTAATGCCTATCAGGGGATTAGTTCACTGATTGGGTTAAGACTTTCATAATTCAACCATTTCACCTCTGGATGTTCTTGCATTGTCTCACACAATGTTTTGGGGGGATACTTCACATTCAAACCCTAACAAATCTGAACACTGAAAATTATAAGATACTAATGAAAGAAACAGAAGAAGGAGAAAATAAAGGGAAAGATATGTTCATGGGTTAGAAGTATTAGTATTATCAAAATGTTGATATTGCCCCAAGTGACCTATGGATTTAGTTCAATGTCTTTTCACAGAAATAGAAAAAGCAATCCTTAAATCCATATGGAGCTACAAAAGATCTTGAATAGTTAAAACAATCTTAAGCAAGAGCACAGTTGGAGGCCTTGCACTTTCTGATTTCAAATTATATTTCAAAGCTATAGTAACTGAAACAGTAGGGTACTAGCAGAAATGTAGATACATACTCCAGTGGAACCTAATAGAAAGCCCAGAAACAAATCCATGCATATAGAATCAATAGTCTTCCACAAAGGCACCAGAAATACACAATGGGAGAAAGGAAAGTCTCTTCAATAAATGGTTGGGAAAACTTGATATCTACATGCAAAAGAATGAAATCAGAACTTTCTCTTTCACCATAAACAAAAACCAACTAAAGATGGATTAAAGACTTAAATGTAAGACTTGAAACTGTAGAACTTCAAAACACTGGAATGATTATTTAGCCTTAAAAAAAAAGGAACTTCTATCACAGAGATAACATGCATAAAACTGGAGGATATTATGCTAAGTGAAATAAGTCAGACGCAGAATGATAAAAATTGCATGACCTCAAATGTGGAATAAAAAAAAAAAAAAAGGCAAACTCATAGAAACAAAGAAGAGTGGTTACCAGGTGTTGGGAGAAATTCTAGTTCTTGGCTCGCAGCAGTTAATGTCTCAAATGTGTAAACTTGCAGAGAGGAACATTCTGCTCTGACCACCTAGGAATGTAAATGACTGTCCCAAGTTGACCTAGTGTTACCAAGGGAATCTGTATAGGGGCCTGGTGGTCTGATCCCCTGGGCACATTGTGATTGGGCAAAAAACCTATAAAATGTATAGCTATTCCTGCAATAAACGAGTTTGCAGGCTGCTCGCCACAAGCCTGCATCCACCCAACTGCTGGAATCTGGGGTCTTGACTCCGTGGTCCTTACCTGTGCCTGAGCTAGCCTGGCACCCCTACAACTAGGGACTGAGAGCTGGGGGAAATGGGGAGATGGTGATCAAAGAGTATAAAGAGTCTAAAATTACAAAATGCTAACTTCTGAAGACATAATATACAACCTGGCAACCTGGTTAATGAAAATGCATCATGTACTTGAAATTTGCTGTGGAATGGATCTTAAGTACTCTCACTATACATACACATAAAGATAACCACAGGAGATGATGGATACGTTAATTAGCTCAATAGCAGTCATCAGTCCACAAGGTATACATATATTTAAAAAATCAAAATCAAGTGGTACACACTAATTTTTATTTGTCAGTCATACTTTAAACTAGAAAAAATAAGAATAGAAATGCTCAATATTGTATTCCTGGACCAGAGAATCTGATTTAATTGATCTGGGATAGGACTCAAACTTGGGAATTTCCAAGGCGTGGAGAAATGGAAAAATTACTAAAAGGAATTCACGAAAAAGTATAACCTCCACGTAGCAACAGACACAAGTCTTAAAAACCCAGATTTATGGGTTTTTATATGTGAATGCCCCGGAAAAACCCATTCACCAAGCATTATGATCACTCACACACCTCAACGCAGTTGTTTTAAAATTCAACCTTAAAAACCCAAACAAAACTCTTCAAGTTGCAATAGCAAAACAATGATCTCAGCAAAAGCATTTTGAAAGAGCTCCCCTGTTGATTCTAATTTGCAGCCAGGATTGATTGAAATAATTTGTTGTTGGTACTACATTTCTGGTCATGGAAAAATAAAAAAATAAAATAGGACCATAAGATTTTAATATTTTAAGGTGTTTTCAGCATAAAATTAAAGTCCGCCTCAGACGTTTAATTGTGTTGTATTGTGATTGTTTCTGTAACTTTTCATGCATTGTTTGTGGTCCACAACCTTCCCTCGTTCTAGTTATATGTGGATCAGTTAGCCCTTTCTGATAGAAACAAGAAATGTCTTATGTGTGCTGTGGAAAAATAAAGGCTGGGACTATTATTCTTTGTGGGTTAGCCACTGACGGATGGTTGGCAAAGTAAGAGAAACAATCTTGAGCCACCCACAGTTCAAGGGCAGGGTGTGTAAAAGGCAAAGTCAGAGGAACTGGCTCCCTAGTGAGGAAAAACCAAAAATAGAAATAATCATGTCCAGTCTTACTGGACACGTGCAGAATGCAGAAGCCAATCCAGGTTAGAAGTTTAGGAAGGCAAGCAGGTAAAATTCTGACGTGTATGATGGGAAGAGGGGACCGGGGGCCAAGGAGCAGTGGTGTCATGAGAGGCTGAGATGGAGGAGAAGGCTGATCTAGAGGTGGTTGGGAAGTAAGTCAGAGGAAGAGAGAGAGAAGTGAAGAGAAAAGAAGAGAAAGTAATGCAAGACTGTCTTGCGAGGTTGCCGGGTTTCGCCCTGCAGGAGCACCCGGTAGAGATGGTGAGTGAGGCTGCAATTAAGTCCTCCTGGGAGGGTGGAGCTTCACCTTATTTTCATTTGCATAAAGGCATCCTAAAGATGGACTAGCAGCATTTCTGGGAGAATTGATGGGTAAAGCTGGATTCTGCTGAAGCTCTGCCTTTTCTTTTCGTCTCCTTAAATATAGTTCTATGAAACAATCCCTAAGTATCTTTTCTATTTGAGACACCAATCTGAGTGGGGTATGAATTAAATGTTCTACAGAGGAAGGTTCTAGGGTTAATGAAGTCTTCAGGCCCCTGATGAAAAGGAGGAAAACCTTTAATACCTCATATGGTGCCGGAGTCAATCCTAATAGGTGATATGGGGTTCTGGCTATGTGAAGGCATCTCTGGCCTAGAAGTGACCAGAATCTAAACACAAGAAACCCGTCACTTGAGCTGGCACTCCAACCCAATTTAAATGTTCAGCTAGTAAAAGTTCTTTACAGGCCAAGTAACAAACTCCTTATATCTTGTTTTGGTTGTTAAATCCAATTTCAGTTTTCATATAACTTTTTAGGTTTATCAAAAGAAAGAGAGTATCAACATGAATTTTGTATTCAATATGGTAAAACAAATTATAGTGCTTCTGATTACCAAAGTCTATGTCTGAAATAGACAATGAATCATATTCTCTGAGGTTGTTCTTTAACAGAGTTATGCTTTATAATGAAAAATTGCTCTGTTATAAAAACAAAAGCAGAAAAATAGAAAATGAGGAAAGTGAGTTATTGAAATCTAATTTTTGAGATTGATTAGATCTTAGTGCAGGCAGAGTGTGTTTTCTTTCTTTTTCCTGGTGCTGGAGGATTGAATCCAGGGCCTCATGCATGCTAGGCATACTGAGCTTCACAACCAGCTCCCAAAGAGTGAGTCTTGAGGTCATATGTGATTTTAATCTATACAGTATTCCTGTTTTGCAAACTTCAGCCTGTTTCTTTGTGTATATGTATGGTCACAAATATGATCAAAATATCTCCTTCTCTTTTCCTTAGGTATTGAATTTGATTCCTGCATACTATTCACTTATCCCTGCATTTCACTGTCAGTGGACAAAGCACGCTGGAGATCCTCGTTTCTGTGGAGGAGAGCATTGCTCAGACACATAGAACCTTTAAATACTCTGGGATGGCAGGAACAGTAAGTGCTTAGTAGAAACTAAGGAGAGGGTTTCAGAAGCATAGACAGGTTGATTCTGCAAATCAAGGGTCCTCAAGACAGGATGCCCATGTTTCCAACCCAGTTCTGAGCTGCCTGGAGGTGGAGGACATGAGGCAGGCATGAATACAGACACCTGTGTGTGTTTGAATTGTATGATAGTCACAAGAACACTATAAATTACATTGCCTTAAGTGTTGGTGATAATCTGTGCATCCTCTTGCCACCTCTATCTGAGGAGATCCCAGAGTTGTAGCATATATGCTATGCAAGGAAATAAACATATTGACTTTAAAAATGCCAGAATGCTCTGTATATGTCATTCATATATGTCAAAATATCCTCTACTGTCATGTATATCCAAAAAAGAACAAATTTTTAAAAAGCCAACAGAATGCTACAGTATCCTCTGATAGTGTGCTTTTTAATAAGGAATATTTAGTTTTTGATCTTCATCCCCAGTTCATGTCACAGAGCTTCTAAGCCATTGAAATATTCTGGGTGACAAGGTGTTTTTGTTCTAATGAGGCAACTTTTGGTCTGCTGGGCGGGGGCTGGTCCCAGAAAGACTAAGCCATGCTGAGAAGTTAGAACTTTCAGCCTCACCCTCCATCCTTGACAAGAGGCTGGAGATTCAGTTAATAATTGACCATGCCCATGTGATTTCTAGAGACTTCTCTAAGTATCCCTGAACTATGGGGTTTGGAGGACTTCCAGGTTGCTTAGAGGTATTGGGAGGGTGGTGAGACTGGAGAAGGCACAAGGACTCTTCTCCTTTCCCTATGTATATTCATCTGACCTCTCGTCTGTAACCTTTGTTATAGCCTTGTTAATAAACTGAGAAATACAAATTGTTTTCTGGAGCTCTGTGAGCCATTTTAGCAACTGATTGAACCTGAAGAGTGAGACAGCAGAACACTCAACTTACATCTGGTTAGTGAGAAGTTCCAGAGGCATCTGGGACTTGCAATTGGCATCTGAAGTAAGGGGCAATCTCATGGGCCTAACTCCTTAGCCTGTGGGATTTGACTCTAAACGCAGGTAAAAATAGTGTCAGAACTGAGTTAAATTGAAGGCCAGTCAGCTATGGGAGAACTGATTTTTGCATGGCCAGAATTGTGAGAGCATAGCAGAGGAAAAAAAAAATATGTATATTTTTTATTATATCCGTATACCTAAAGAACCAGTCTTACTTTACACTGATCTTTGCACAGAAAAAAATAAAACAAAACTCCTGGACATAATGAAAGGGAGAACCATGATGATGACACCATTACCCTCAAACCAGTACTTAGAAGCCAGGAAAAAGATGGGAATGGAGGTGGAAACAAAACCAGGTGGTCTCTTCGTTGGTGCAAGGCCAGCTCTTACCATAATGTGGGATGATGGCCCAGGCCATGGCAGAGGCGTAGATGCCGCCGATCATCCAGAACATGCAGAGCCAGCTCAGGTGCTCACCCCGCTTCTCCCGGGCCAGCACTTCAGCAAAGTAGGAGAACACAGTGGGAATGGCTCCTCCAATCCTGCCAAGAAGCACGGAGAATACATGAAACTGGGGTCTGCACAGCTAACAGAAGACGCGAAGGGCAATGCCAAAGCAAACGCTAGCAACACATCCTCTCTCCCTACGCCAGAAGATCAAGGAGTATGTTTTCTATCATTTTGTAATTTTAATATTATAGTCTTCATGTTTAAAATCAATTTATTAAAAACTTGACCCTGGGAGTAGAAGAAATAGCTCGTTTTGGAGAGCGCTCACCTAGCATATGCAAGGGGGCCGTGGTTCCAATCCCAGGTGCCTCAGAGGGGAAAAAAAACAAAACAAAACAAAAAAAACCTCTTTGGGTGGGAGGAGTGGGGGGGGGAGGGAAAAGTAACAGAATGAATCAAACACCATTACCCTATGTAAATGTATGATTACCCAAATGGTGTGCCTCTACTTCATGTACGACCAGAGAAACAAGTTGTACCCCATTTGTTTACAATATAAATCGAACAATTAAAAAAGAAAAAAATAAGGAAAAGAAATGCCAGTGGGGGGGCTGCGGGAAACTTGACCCTGCAATTAGGCTATGTGGCCAGAAGGTGGCGTGGTGCCCCACTCATTTGGTTTAGAGGTTGGCTTGAGATTCTGATGGGCTTTCTGTTCAGTGTTGAATGTTCTATATGATATTTACTAAAAGTTCCAATAATTTAATGTGATCTAGTGCATACTTTAACTCATTTTTAAAAAGATACACTGTGACATGTTTACTCGTGAGATGGAAACTCTGAAAACAGTTACAAACATCTCTGAGGGGCTGTCTGCAATCTGTACACACTGCATCCAGTAGCAGCTGCGCTGCAGCCCAGTTAGGCTGATGTATTAACAAACAGGGAGCCAAAAAGGTCACTCGCTCAGTGGATTGACTCTAGTCTCAATCTAGTCTCACCCCTGGATGAGCACATTTCAAACAGACACTGGTAAAATAAAATAGACATGATCAAGCACACTTGAACAGAATTGGGTAATAAAAGAGCTGCTGACTGAGTTGGAGAGATGACATGGTCATTGAATGATCTCTACTCAGGTCAAGTGTTCTCAAATGAGAGTCTACAGAATTGAAATTTTGTTCATTCTAGGGAGATGACATCTAGAGTCATAGATTTCACTATAACTTGAAATAGGTCTTGATCCCCAATTTTAGGAATTACTGCTTCAGAGAGTAAGGTAGGGTGGAAAAACAATTTTTTAATTGAAATTTTTATTTTTTCATTAATGCACATTAATTAAACAGAATAGTTTAATTTCATTATAGCATATTCATACATGCATATAACATAATTTGATCAATTTCACTGCCCAATTCCTACCTTTACATTCCTCTGGTCCTCTTCTCTACCCTAATGGTTTCCCTGAGACTTTCATTATGTACCTTAGGTTTTTTTGCCTCTAGTTTCCACATGTGAGAGAAAACATGATACTTATCTTTACAATATATGAACTCTTAAATATATATATTTTAAAAGATGTGCAGCAACATAAACAGGTTATGAAGCCAGCACTTGGTCATACAGTTAAAGAGTACATACTGCTTTATTTATCTTCATATTTCTGTCAAGTAAATTGCTATTGACATTTCTAACAAATTTGATGTCTAGGAGTACAACATGTGTTTATCCATTTAACAATAACTGCTTTTCTTAGAGATGTTGATATGATTAAGAAATATTGGAAGTGACTTCAGCAAATGCAATTTAGGAAAAGGCCATTTTTGCAGCTAACTGGTTGTACCATATGAACCATGAGGTTTATATTGTTCTGCATTAAGTGGTAGGTCAAAATAAAGCACCATCTCATGTATTTGCCTCACTCAAAGTGATGCCATATTTATCCCATTGTTGATTGTGAGCAGATCATTTAGGCCAGCATTATTTAGTGTATGGGTTGTGAAATTAATTTATACCTGTAAACAGCATCTTAAAAAATCAGACAGAGATGAAAATATTTGAGTGTAACCCACGTATTAAGGATAAACATGAGTTTAGTTCATGAAACTTTTTTGTACCATTAACATACTTGTTGTGTACCATGTGAGTGTGTGTGTAATGTATATTGGGCCACTGAGTATTTCTAAGTTGAGAGTTGCTATTCAAAGAATTTAAAATATCTTAACTTGAAATTATCTGTATATGTTTCTCTGGACCATGAAGGCAGTGGTTCTATTTAAAACCTCTGGGGTTAGGACTCTGCACATCTTCAAATGCAGCACATGATGATTTAGCACCAGTACACACAGTCAACCAAACCTTCAAACAAGAAATAAATGCTTGTAGTAGGCAGTCAGAACTAGTTGTCTCTATACCACACTTCAGTAGACTCACATGGTTCCCTTGCACAACTTCTCAAAGAGCTCATGCCGTGGAGAGCTAGCTGAGTTTAAACATTCAATGTCTGAACATATTTTTAGTGATGTCATTACAACACCCAGTTTTAATGGAAAATAAAATGCCTTTGCCACAAACCATTGAATGCTATTCTTATTTTCACTTAATGTGAAGAATCCATTTTTGTGTACCATAAAGTCCTTGTCCCTACTCTGTGACTTCACTTTTCAGTACATAAGAATAGTTCCAGTTTTTTCTCAGCAACTCTGGAGGCTGAGGCAGGAGAATCGCGAGTTCAAAGCCAGCCTCAGCAATGGCGAGGAGCTAAGCAACTCAGTGAGACCCTGTCTCTAAATAAAATACAAAATAGGGCTGGGGATGTGGCTTGGTGGTTGAGTGCCCCTGAGTTCAATCCCTGGTACCCACCCCACCTCAAAAAATAAAGAAGAAAAGAAAAGAATAGTTCCAGTTCTCATGGACTTTTCACATCCTAACTGATGTTTTGTTGGGATTCTGGGCATTTGGTATTTAACAGCTATAACTCACACTTCAAGGAGTCAGTTGCATGTCAAGATGTGCCAGGTGCCTCTGGACTGAGAGAAATATACTCCAGCATGACTAAAATTTCAAGTGGAAAACTGTACACTTGCCTGTTAGTTTCAACAAATCATTGTTGCAGAAGCGAATACCAACTCTTCTGGCCTTGTAAGCAATCCAACTGGTTTTGATTCAATGCCTGTCTTTTAAGGTGATGCTGTTTGCATGAATAGCTCTCAATAGGTTTGTAAAGTGGACCGCAAGCAGCTCGAATGTCAAGGGATAAATGAGACTGAAGAATTAAAGAGGGATCCTACTTAAATACTTTGAAAAATTCTTTATATCTAGAGATCTATAAAATAATCCAAGCATCCACATTTTTTATCGTGGGCTGGTCATCTATTTTCAGGAAAACATCACTCCTCATCTTCCGGTGTTGAAATTCTTTAAGCAGGGAAAACACATTCCAATGTGCTGTAATGTTAACTATGATTGGTATTTTATATACCATTTGCAACTTGAAGGCAGGGACTATAGGGTTTTCATCTTTGAATTACTCTCATCTGGCCCAGTGGATATGCCAAAAGTGTTTATTCAAAAGAACTAAATTTCAGACTCCAGTTTTGGAGTTGATACACTAAGGCTCTGAGTATTCTGTTCTAAGGACATAAATTATCTCAAGAATGGAAACTTTACACTTTACTTCTTGGGTCAGTCAGACCACAAAAGAATTTGAGGGTGCTGGGATGGAAGTTCTAACAGCTCTGTAACTCCCCAGGCACTTACTCTGTACCTTGCTTGTTAGGGTCACTCCTTTGTTTTAGTCAGGTATTTCGCTGCTGTGACTAAAAGGATCTGACCAGCACAACTATAGAAGAGGGAAAGTTTATCTGAGGGCTCACGGTTTCAGAGGTCTTCGTCTTAGTCTATAGGAGGGTGGCTCCATTCCTCAGGGCTCAAGGTGAGGTTGAACATCAAGGCAGGAGAGGGTGGGAGAGGGAAGCAGCTCACATCATGGTGATTAGAAAGCAGAGAGAGAGAGTCTCTCCACTCCCCAGATACAAAATATATACCCCAAAGCCACACCCCAATTCCATTTTCTCCAGCCACACCCTAGCACTTCAGTTACCACTCAGTTAATTCCCATTAGGGGATTAAATCACTGATTGGGTTAAGACTCACAACCCAATCACCCCTTACCCAGGGGCCCTGATGGGTCCTTGTCATCAAGAGAGTTCATTTGGGATGGTCAGCGGACACTGGGAAACAAACAATCCTGTTGGGTGTTCCAGGGGCTTATGAAATACCCATGTGCCTTTCAGATGAATGTAGCTGCTGTAGTTATCAGCTATAAAAATATTTAGACAAGAGATAAGGCAGAAGTTTTCCTGTCTTGTAATAAAATTTGTTTCCTACAATAAGTATTGAGGGCAGGAAAAATCTGACACAACCCAATACACAAAACTTATAAATTTAAAAAATCTTCCCGTTGCTATCCTACCTCCAGGGTTAATACATATTATTATTATGATGATGATTATTAGTTGTTATTGTTGTCAATGTTGCTTATTGCATTAAAATACAATTTCTGAGAATACATGAAGAGATTAAAAATGTTTAAATGGAAGTTCTTGAACTCCCACATATCAGTAGGACTAATTTTGTATTACCCTGTGCCCAACCTTTGCAGATATTTGGCAATGTTTGGGGACATTTTTTTTTTTTTTTTTAGGTGCTGGGCATTGAACCCAGGGCCTTGTGCATGCGAGGCAAACACTCTACCAATTGAGCTATATCCCCAGCCCTGGGGACATTTTTAATTGTCGCAACCCAGAGGATGCTACTGGTATTAAGTAGGTAGAGGCCAGGGATCAAGCTAAACATTCTAGATGAATAGGTTAGCTCTTCACACACACAAAAAAATTATCTAGCCCATAACATTAATTGTGCTAAGGTTAAGAAACTCTTGTAATGAGGGAGTATTTATTGTGGAAAATATAATTGCTTTTATATTTTAAAAATCCATATGACATAAAGTGGTTACCTTTGCTTTACCAGATAGATAACACACCCATAATCCAGTTAACAAGGAAAGTTTATAATGATAGTAATGACTACTAAAATTAGTTCAAGTTCTTGTTATTTCAAGTTCATTTTTAAAAATTTTGATTCATAGTACACAAATGGGGTACAACTATCATTTCTCTGGTTGTACACGAGGTAGAGTCATACCATTTGCATAATCATACATGTACATAGGGCAATGATGTTTGTCTCATTCTATTATTTTTCCATCCCCCTGTCCCCTCCCCATTCCCTCCCTTTCTTCCATTCTTGCCTCCCTCCCACCCCATGTTATGTCATCATCCACTTATCAGAAATCATTTGGCCTTTGGTTTTTTTGGATTGGCTTATTTAACTTAGCATGATATTCTCCAACTCCATCCATTTACCTGAAAATATCATAATTTTATTCTTCTTTATGATTGAATAATATTCCATTGTGTATATATACCACAGTTTATCCATTCATCTATTGAGGGCATCTAGGTTGTTTCCCCAATATAGTTATTGTAAATTGAGCTGCTATAAACATTGATGTGGCTGAATCACTATATTATGCAGATTTTAAGTCCTTTGGGTTAGGCCAAGGAGTGGGATAGCTGGGTCAAATGGTGGTTCCATTTCCAAGTTTTCTAAGGAATCTCCATACTGCTTTCCAGAGTGGCTGCACCAGTTTGCAAACCCACCAGCAATATATGAGTGTACCTTTTCCCCCACATCCTCGCCAACACCTATTGTTGCTTGTATTCTTGATTATAGACATTCTAATTGGGGTGAGATGAAATCTTATGGTAGTTTTGATTTTCATTTCTCTTATTACTAGAGATGTTGCATATTTTTTCATATATCTGTTGATTGCTTGTAGATCTTCTGTGAAGTGTTTGCCCAGTTCTTTAGCCATTTATTGATTGGGTTATTTGTATTCTTGGTGTAAAGTTTTATGAGTTCTTTATAGATTCTGGAGATTAGTGCTCTATCTGAATTGTGAGTAACAAAGATTTTCTCCCACTCTGTAGGCTCTCTCTTCACATTGCTGATTGTTTCCTTTGCTGAGAAAAAGCTTTTTAGTTTGAATCTATCCCAATTATTGATTCCTGCTTTTATTTCTTGTGCTTTGGGAGTCTTGTTAAGGAAGTTTGGTTCTAAACTGACATGATGAAGATTTGAACCTACTTTTAGTTTCTTCTTTTAGTTGCAACTCTCTGGTCTAATTTCTAGGTCTTCGAGTTCATTTTTGATGGACTGTTTACACCAATGAAGCAATCAAATCAGAGTGGTTTATAAAGCATTTTTCTCAGTATCAGGTATTGTTTATTAGTTGTCAAATTTAATTATCCTTGATAATAGGAGGCTCCAAAGGAATAATCATTGAAATTCACATTCTATACAAGCAGAAGATTATTCAAGTTCAAAATAATTGAAGTTACATGAATGAAATAAAGTGTTGATATTTAGCATTTTTGGAATTGGGATAGTAAATAATTTTAATAAAAGTGAAATTAATCTTAGTAAATAATAATTATTTTTGGTTTGTGCCATTGATTATAGAAATATCAAGAAACTAAAAAATTTTGCATTAAATTGGGTCTAAATCGGGATGTTCCCCTCATGCATGCACAAGCACACATACATCTCAATAGGTCCTGCATGTGACTTGATACTGTGTTTGGTAAATATCATGAAATGTTTATTTATTTTCCTCAATAGTCTAAAAGTTATGAGTGGGCTATTGTGTATCAGCTGATATGCATCAGCTTTGCAGATAAATTTTTTTCTTTGTTGGGAAATGTGAGACATGTAAGTTAAATCAGTCTAACAGAGCAGGTGATTGAGGATGCCAAATATTACTGTCTACACAAACCACACTGAGAAACGGGGAAGCTGGTTGTGCTAATCCCTGCAAACTTCATATTACTCTAGTTCAGATGGCAACCCTGTGGTGGGTTATGTTTGTCCCTGTACCTCTTACTGATGTATGGTGGCTACTATGGTTTGGGTAAGTCTCCCCCAAGACCCGTGTGTTAAAGGCTTATTTTCCTCTGCCTGTGGAACAATTGGAAGGAGATGGAACCTTCAAGAGGTAGAGCCTAGTCGGAGGTGTTACGGTTATCAGAGCATACCCTTGAAGGGGATATTGGGATCCTGGCCCCTTCCTGTCACTCTCTCTTCTGGGCTGCCATGAGGTAGGCAGCTTGCTCCATCCTTGTGATGCTACCTCACTATAGGTCTAGAAGCAATGGGTCTATTGAACATGGACTGGAACCTCCAAAACTGTGAGCCATAATAAACCATTCCTTTTTTAAGTTGCTTATCTCAGGTATTTTGTTACAGTAATGGAAAGCTAGCTGATAGAGATTTTTAGGCAAAGAGAGGTTTAAGGTACTTCAGGGAAAAGGGAGGTTATAAATAAAAAGAATAATTGTACTTAAAATGATTTGAAGTATGACATAATTTTAGGGGCAATGACTTCTTATTTCTGAGGAAGAATTCTACTAACTAATTCTGTTCTGGTTTAATTCTCCAGTAAGCATTTAACAAAGAAAAACTCATTCTAGCTTATTTTAACATGTTATTGTCAAATAATCATTTACCTCCATCTACCATTTTCCATTTCCATTGGGAAGTAAGGCATTATTCAAAAACATCATTTAGGAGGAAGTTAGACAATCATTGTAAAGTCACACATTCTATACAGATAATAAGCAGAGGACAAAGTCCATCAAGAGCCCACTTCAGAAGCTTTTCTTAAGTCATGTATTTATGGGCTCATACAAAAATAGTGAATGGCCTAGTCTATGCCAGGTATCACAGTTAGGAATACCTACGTGAAAAATCTCCTTTCAATCCTTTCTCAGAAAAAAATCAAAAGATGGGAAGACTTTGAACTGCCAGGCAAATTACACAGCAATTCTAAACCAATTCATAGTTTTAGATCACACACAAAAGAAGAAATCAAAAACAGCAGTCTCAAAGATGACTCTTTTAGCATCTTCCACTTTATGGAACTTCATAGCATATCCCAGACCACAGGGAGGGTTTTCCAAGGGTTGGATGAAAAAGCAGACCTAACAGTCTCTGCATAGGTCAAATTGGCACAGAAAATAAGATTGCTATTAACTAGAAGGCACATATTCATAATAAGTAATCAATATAGAAATAATTAGGAGAAGCATGCTTACTGGTAACTAAAACAAACCTTCATGGAATCAAGGATGGAAATCTCCTTTGCTCAGTAGCAGTGCTAAAGGACTTATGATTTAGGTAGCTTTAGTCTTCCAATCTCCAAAGCCACAAGTAAAAATATTAATATTCTTTGACATAGGAAGTTGTTTCTTCTCATTATTATAGAAACTATAAATAGAATAATTGGCAGAAAACTTGGTTATTTAAAATATAGTGATCTATAATCATAATTTGAGCATTGCTAAGAAAACAGCAATTCAAACCCTTGGTCCTTGTTTGCATTCATATTGGTCCCCTAAACCCCAAATCTGTGGATAATTCCTCTGCAATCACAGACCTGGCACCACTGGGAGAAATGGTGTAGTTATAGCTCAAGATTCTAACGTCATCTTGAGCAACAAAACAGAACAAACAAAAACCAGTGAATCTAGCTGTTGGGAGAGCTGGAAGAACGCATTGCAACAGGACCAAAACGGTATCATAAATAAAGATGCAGCGATCATCGTGATGCTCTATGAGAAATGATGAGCAACCGGAGGTATCCAGTCACTCGCAGCACACGTTTGTACACACATCATCCAAGCCCACGCTTACCCTCCGCTTACCCACCCATGCATCACCCCTCAACCTACCCCCGTCACCAGGTCAAACTCCGCACCAAGTGTATTACCAGTTACTCTTTACAACTTGGGTCTGAAATTATTTGAATTAAAGATAGTCTAGTCCAACTGTTGCCTCATTTTACATATTGGAAAATGTCTTCCCATTCCAATTTTATGAGGTCATAACTCTTCCTGGACTCATCTGTTCAAACATTTGGGAGCACCCAACAAGTATGGGGCATGGTGCCATATGAAATCAGAGATATTTCTGGTTGAGTCTGAGACCAACAGAGTTTAGGAGTTGGGAGACTAGACTCTGGAGACAGACTGCCTGAGTATGAAACCACTACATCATTTACTGTGTGACTACAAATAGTCACTTAAACTTTCTGTGCCTCAACTTCCTCATCCATGATATAGAGACACAAATATTATAAGCAGTATCTTCCTCAGAGGGTCACTGAGATTTACCGGAGTCAATATATGTGAAGTGCTAATCCTAGTACTTCTCTCAGGGCAGGTACTATGGAGGTGCTTGATAAAACATGTTTTAAAAGTCTTGAAATTTTAAAAATGAATCTGCATTTTTTTCCCAATATGATAAGGAAGTAAAACATATCTTAAGGGAAAGACTGGTTTTGAAAGGAAACCTTATAGTTCAGAATCAAACTAAAAAATCAAAACTGGGAATGGTTGACCATTTGGAACTATCTATCTGTGCCTCAATGAAAACAAAAGGCACAATATTTTTGAATGCTTAATAATTAAAAACAGTAGTGTAAATAAATGAGATGCTACATATAAAAGATTTTGAGGAATTCCAGTTAATGGTGACCATTTCTGCAAGGCTCAGGTAGTGTTATTATAAGTTAATATATAGTTAATGAATGGATATTGCAAATAGCTATGAAGCATACGTTTGTTAGACTCCATTCACAGAGGGAGAATGACTCTTCTTTTGCTTAAGATATACAGACACACTGAAATTTCATTTCAATTCTTGTTGCTGTTGTGTTTTTCTCCTGACCTTCATGCTTAGCAATGCCAGACCCTCAGTGAGAAGTTCCCAACTCTGACAATGTCTGGCATCCAACACATTATCATTCTCATAATTAACAGTGACTGGAAACAAATAATTAATTCTGCAGCAAATGAAAATGAATCAGTGGTGCCAACTCCATTTCCCATCTTTCTAATTTTCTGTTACAAAAGAGGGGAGGGACATGTCTGTTCTGTGGTGTGAGATTCATTTAGGAAAGAAAAAGGACAGATGAGTAATTTTTGATGTCCTATTCCTCATTCCCACAAATTCTGCTGTTGTCCCCAGGAGAAAAATCTTTCTTTGTACAGAATAAATATCTAGACAAACACAGAATATGGCAGCTGGGCATATTTATGTTTCTAAGAAGATATACTTATGACTTGGCTTGGCGAATTAGGAGGAAAGCACATTTAGAGACAATGAAATAATAAACTCAGGTAGTTTTATCTGAAACAAGAACTTCCAGTCCCCTTCAGAGCTGAAGGAACATGATACAGTGCTGCCACCCATGCTTCATAAGAGAGCAACTGCATGTGACATTTGCAACAAAACTGGCAGAAAGACATTCAAGCCTTGGAGTCAGAACGTACCATTTACTTAATTGGAGAGTTCTGAGTTAAAAGAACTTAAATGCAACTTAACTCCTAGCTGAGTCATTTCTGGTTCTAAATCTGCAAAATGAAGGAAGGGTTTGGACCTGATCTAGAACTTCTCTTCACATTCCAAAATTTACAGTGAATGGAACTGTTAGGTAGGAGCTCTACTAAGCTCCACCTGCTCAGTGAGTCTGCTTCCATGATGCATTTCAGAGCTGTGGAATTAAGCACAGGATGGAGGTCAGTGACTCACTGGCCCACTGTGAGAAAGGTCTGAGCTAAAACCCCCCTGATCACCTGACTTCCAAAAGCCCCCACTCTGACTGGTGGACCACAGTGACACTTTGGGTCTCTTGGAATTAGTGCTGGTTCAGAGTCAATGTCCAGTAAGTCATCTCTTTTTTTTCAGTGCTGGGGATTGAACCCAGGGCCTTGGGCTTGTGGTGCAAACACTCTACCAACTGAGCTATATCCCCAGCCCTAGTGAGTCATGAGAAGCCTGATTTCCGCCCCAGGTTTAGTCTTCCTAGGGAAAGCTGGGGGAAATATCAACAAAACACATTTTTGCAGGGCAGTGGCATCCTTCCTCATGGGAACCTGGTCTGTACCTTATTCAAGAGGTACTTGGCTTGGCGAATTAGGAGGAAAGCACATGTGAAGAGTCATGGGAAGTGGTTACAGTTTAGAAATTTATTTAGGGGGCATGACTTTCTGTTTTCATGAGTTCGGTTAGGTTTTTGTGAAACTTGACATGGAACTTTTCTGCTCATACGTAATCTGCCCCTTTTATAGGTAATCTGCCCCCTTCCCATCTTGAAGGCCGTTCTCCCACAGCCTTCACTCCACCACCTGAGAGGCGTTACCTGACAGCACCTCACAGTGACCCTCGCTTCAATCCTGTGTTGTCTTCTTGGCAGCACTCAGGATCCCTGCCTGACTTATTTTTACTTTTTACATAAGAATTTAATAGGTTTCCTATTTCGCTTCTAGGAGCACTAGATTAACTAGCCCTGGTGTGCAGGGTTAGACTTTTCTGACTGCTGTCTTGCCTCTGCTGTCCTTTGCAGTAACCACGCCCACCCTCCCGCAGGCATCTAAGCAGTGCACCTGTCTTTCATATCTGTGGGGTCTGGGTCTGTGGATTGAACTAACACATGAATCTAAAATATTCAGAAAAAAAACTGCATCTATAAGGGACATGTACAGACTTTTTTTGGTCATATTTCCTAGACAATATAGTATAATGACAATTTATATAGCACTTACATTGTATAAGGTATTGCAAAGAATATAGAGATAACCTAAAGTATACTGGAGAATGTGCATAGGTTATATGCACTTTATACTGATGTCTTAAACATTACCAAGCGGTCTAGGAATCAATGGTCCACTGATACTGGGGACCAGTACAGAACAAAGACAATTGTCCAAGTCTAAGTCCCTTGGAATTTACATGCTGGTGGAGGAGAGAAAGATAAAAGTAAAAATAAATCAGGGATCCTGAGTGCTGCCAAGAAGACAAAACAGGACTGAAGCGAGGGTCACTGTGGTCACTGTGAGGTGCTGTCAGGTAACGCCTCTCAGGTGGTGGAGTGAAGGCTGTGGGAGAACAGCCTTCAAGATGGGAAAGGGGCAGATCCTGTGCTCCTGGGAAAGACGTGGTGCCTTGGAGGCCCACACGGGAAGCTTTCCCAACCTTGCGGAACCTTATTTCCCTGGTCATCTTGTCTTCCTCAATTTAAAAACTGGATCCGATGTGGATGGGAGGAACTGCTTAACCATATAGCTATAACATGAACTTTTATTTAAGGCCTTCAGCATGAGAATCTTAATTCTCCGGCTCGTTTTAATAAAGAATGTTTAAATAAAAAGGGAATAGATCAACACTTCTGCTGCTTAGGTAACCAAGTTCATAAAGTAATGGAATGAATGATTCAAACATTACATGCTTTTGAAAACAAGAAGTGCCTCCGGGTGACACTGTGCATGTCAGCATCGTTTTCTCCTTCGGGGGCCTCCAAGCCCCCTGTCACCTCTCTTCAGGTGCTATGGTAGGAGGATGGAGACTGGAAGGGCTCATTGGGTGCTTTCCTTTTATTACCAGATCAAGTAGCTTGCAGAGTGGATTCAGCTATACCTAGGAAAGGCCTGGCATGGCTTCAGGAGGTAAAGCAGGGGCTAAAATGGGTTTTGAATTAAATTCGATGGGACTAGAGAAAAGAGACTGCCCAGAGTCTCACTTGGGTGAGACTGCCCAGAGATTCAGGGACAGGCTATCCAGATAAATTCTAGAGTTGTTGAGAAGTACCCTGGGCCATGGAGGCAGTAATCCACAAACTCAGATGAGGAGGAAGGATACCATGATTGCTAACTTGACCAGATTAAGGAAAACCTAGATCGTTGGGGGAGTACTATTCTGAGTATCTATTAGGTATTTCCAGAGAAGATTGGCCTGGTGAATCTGTGGACTGAGTGGGAAGAGCTACCCTTGATGTGGGCAGTTGCCATGCAACAGTCAAGGGACCCGAACATAACAAAAAAGGTAGTGGAAAAGGGGATTCTTTTCTCTCTCTCTTCTTGACCGGGGACATCCTTCTCTGCTTTTTGAATTCTGGAATTGGCATCAGTACCCCCATTCCCCTATGTTCTCAGACCATAGGCCTCATGTAACAATGGTCCACCTTATGTTTTGAACATAACCCTTGCCTTGCTCTGCCACTGCAACTTAGTTTTAAAATGGACATGTTTCTTTCTCGTCCTCTCCTCCTGCTCCTCCCTAATCTCTCCCCTCCTCAATCTCAGGGGAAACAGGATTATCTTTCTTCCCCCATCCTAGCAGAGTTATCTGTCCCTGAGTACACACCCACAATAGGAACAAAGTAATCCAGACTTTGAGGATGGCACTAAAAGATCTCAAAAATGATAAAAAATTAAAAAAAGATTATCTCCCAATTAACAAGTGAATTACAACTCCAGACAGAGAATACATGGAATGTAGCTTTTGAGTCACCTCTTTAAAAGCCCCCTGTTCCTGCTGATGTTTCCCCTGTGTTTCTCCTTTGCCAGCAAAGCAATAAAACTTTTTTTTTTTTTCCCACCTTTTTCTCAAAATTGTGTCCTTGTTAGTGAATTGGCATCGGGGACAAGGACAGAGCTTTTGGCAACAAATTTGGCAATCCAGATGGGACCCAAGGGTGGCCCCCAATCCAGCTTTCTTGGGCAGGCTTGGCTCTTCAAGGAGCCCCACTTCCATGCTGAGAATGCAAGGTGCTGGCGAAATTATTGAGAGCCAGCTGCAGGAGAGTTAGGAGATGGGTGAGTTTGCTTCAGGTTGAACCAAGGAGCTACTCCTGTGGGTAAAGGAGGGACTGAGGGATTGTCCCAGCAGCTGCAGAAGCTCCTTTTCCTTCAGGGAACTCCCACCTTCTCTCCCTGACCAGTGCAGGTTGCTCCATCATGTTCCACTTTGAGAAAAGGAAACTAAACTCAGGAAATTCATGACAACTTTGGCCATTTGGTAAGTCTCCCAGTGTGCACACTGAGACCCTTGATTCCACACATCTCCTTCCTCTTCGTGGGAACATCTGGTCCCTCTTTGTAGGGACATCTGTGGTGCCACAGGTGTAGGAGTCATGGTTAAGTGGGACTTGAGAACCTAGGGATATTTCTATTCTAGGTTCCCATCTGTTTGTTGGCCTTGGGCTTGGAAATTCCCTCTGGTTGTGTGTTTTGTTTGCATCTGCTATTGCCCCTTTGAAGACATGGCCAGTACTGCATTGATTCTATAGGTAGTCTCTTGGGAAAGATCTTGGCTGGTCATTTTAAAGGTTTCCATCTGTTAGCATGGTTTGGGGGTTTCTTTCTGGTTGTCTTGCTCTGTGTTTCTTTTTTTGTATGACCTTGCAATTGTAGTTGGTCTGTCAGAGGTAAAGTGAGTAGAAGAAATGACCACCTATAAGTCTGTCTAAGATAATGTTATGGTGTAATGATCCTGCTTTTACATAACTTTTTAGATTATTGTACAATCTTGCAGTTGGAGTTGGTCTGTCAAAGGTAAAGTAAGTGGGAGAAATTTTTATGTGCAGGTCTGTCTATTTTAAAGGTTCCTGTGTGTTAGCCCTGGTATCTGTCATCTCTCTTGTCTGTTTTGTCTGTTACTGGCCCTTAAAGACATGGGCCATGCTGCATTGATCTTACTGGTAATGCCTTGAGCAGAGAGATCTGGTCGCATGGGCCACCAATAGGTATAAGCCTATCTAGAGAAAGAGGGTTTACTGTAACACACTCTGGGCTTTAAATGGTTATTCTGGATTCTTATACAATCTTGACACTGAGGTTGGTCTGTCAGGGGTAAAGTACATGAAAGAGATTCTGTATGTACAAGCATTTATGCTGTTGCATGATAAGGAGTCTGAATCATCAGGAACTAAGTTGAAGGTGCCAAAAGGCACTGTCTCTGGTGTGCAAGGATAGCAGGACACCAGAAGAAAGGGTTCAAAGATTTAAATCTTTCAATCCCAGTGCTGGTTGTTCCCTCACTGTTTTAGGCAGCCACACACAGGTCATCTCATTGTGGTCAAGAACACTAGCCCTAAAATGGGGGAAGAATCCCAGAAAAGCTGCCTGGGCTGTAGAAAATGGCCAAATAAAACCTGGCCTCTGCCCTGCCTTCCAGCCCATTCTCCCCCTGGGAAGTGGAGGCAGCTGACCATAATGAATGTAACAGTAGGTTCTAGAACTGTCTGTTTATGACCTGGGGACGGAAATAGTCTCCTCTTTTAAGATCTGACAGGACACCCCATTTGGCCAGGTGGTATTCATCAATGGGGAAAAGCAATTCTTGCTATAACAGTATCCCAAGAAACTAAATGCTTGGAGAGACTGACAGAATAAATAACTACCCCCAGAAATGAAAAAGACAGAAACTAAGGCCAACCTGTGTCTCCTAGGCAGCTTCTGCAAAGGGATCTTCAAGGAAGCCTAAAGAAAAGGATGGAAAGGGCCTTCTCCACTGCATATCAATATGCCTAGTATAAGAAAAAGGCTGCAAAGGAGCCTCTGGGTGCACCTGAGAGTGGGCAGCTCACTTAAAGCTCATGGCATTGTGATATTGATAACAGAGAAAGGTCAGGCTCAAAAATATCCCATGCTCCAACCCCTTGAATAAAACCTGGGAGAAAAAAAGATTAAGGCACAGTTTTTGTATATGCTGGATTGTCCAACCCTCTCCTGAGATGAAATTTGTTGTGTAAACTAAATGCACAGATAACGTTCATAAGGACTGTTTCAGAATGTGAATTTAAGAAAGGGTTTGAAACTGGAAAAGATAAAAGAAAGTTATAGGTATGGAAATATACTTTAATATGCAAGATTGGAAGGTAAAAGAAATATTTATGGATGAGAAAGTATTTTGTCTGGTGAAGTCATATTCTTGTGCTGAAGTCCGAGATGAAAGAGGACAAAACTAAGTATGTAAAATTGTGAATGTCTGAGTAATTCATAGAAGGTTTGCAGAAGGTAAATGTCAAAAGTTTGTGTTTGTGATTAAATTGACTAATAATTAGCACAAAGTTATTTGAACTGATATGAAGCAAAGTCTGAAACATGGATCTGCTCTTATCTATTGAGATAATTTTCTTGTATTTGTTAGATTTTATTACTTGGGGAAAACTAAGTTTTAAAGAAATGGGGTTTGTACCTGTTTTAAAGTCTTAAATGATTACTTGTAACTGGTTAAACAAGCAATGTTATTTAGGTTATTACAATACTATGACACCCCAAATATATGTGACTGACTATATGTATGCATCTGAGAACTTAATTGGTCTAAGCCTTGTCTAAGTATTATGTAAAAGTTTATAAAATGAAAGTTTATGTAAGTAGATGGGCAAGATAACCGGCAAGTGCTCTCTTTCACACATTGTATCTGAAGGGCCACACTGTCATTTGAAGACCTGTCTTATACCTGTTTGCTTTGACTAAGTCAATTTCTGATCATTAACATGTTTTCTAAATGTATAAGAGATTAAGCTATTCTTTGATTTTTGCTAACCCATACTAACCTGTGATTATTGTTACCATACACTTGGATCTAAATTGTACTTTAAAAGTTAAACTTAGTTAAATGTAAAGCTTAGGAGAGCACTTTGCCAAGGTGGTGTTCTCCAAACTAAAATATCTATGGCAAAAGTCTCATATTTGTATAGAAATAATAAATTTGGTAGGTATCTATTCATGTCATTTGATGTTTATAGTTGGATAAAGTAGCCTGTTGCCAATAAGTTATATATACAATTTTGTGTTACTCTCCATACTGGAATTGGAATTTAATACATTTTGGAAGGTAATAAGAAAAGCCTGATATGTTTAAAGATGACATTGTAAAACATGGAAGCATTCTCCCATTTTTTTTTTCCACAAAAAGGAAGTTAAAAGCTCTCTTAGCCTTTGTTTGATTCATGTTTTAGATTTAATGTTGTATTGTGTTATTTGTGAAGGGCCAGCCTTACCTTTAAGGCTCTCCCTCCCACCTTACTCCACATTAGAATGGCTTCAAAATAGGCCAGACTTTAGCTCATTTAAAGTTGTGTTCAAAAGATTGTTTTTTTTTTTTTAAACTTCTTTAAAAATTTTGTGTAGTTGTAGATGGATAGCATGTCTTTGTTAATTTTTATGTGGTACTGAGGATTGAACCCAGTGCCTCACACATGTGAGGCAAGTGCTCTGCCACTGAGCTATAGCCCCAGCCCCAAGACTGGTTTTTGTTGTAAAGGTAACTATGATTTTTAAACAAGTGATATAATATAACTAAGTAAGGTTTCAAGATTATAAAAATAATTTTTCTTGGTTCATAGCTATTACACAAACTGAATATGTTTTTGCTCTGTAATTTCATTTTGTATTTCCTTGTAAACTTTATAATTGTTGCCTGTAAGTGTTTTGCAGAGGTAATGCTTCAAAACAAAATAAAACAAACAACCTGGGTTAATTTGAGATAATAAGCCATCACCTACAGTACAGATAGTATATAATGCTGACTTCCAGTACCAATACTGATTCCAACTAAATGAAAAGGATAACTGTAAAATTACAGATATTGAAGTTATAACCCATTACTCCCTCTTTAAGACTGGTGAAAAAGGATTGCTGAGTGTTTAAAATAAAAAACTTGGAGACCAAAGTCAAGGAAGTAAAAGGGCCAAGGAAAAAGTAGCCAACACTTTGACCCTCACCCTCTAAGATCAGCCAGGGCCTAGAGAATGACAGGACCCCTCTCTGGGCCCTGCAACTCTGGTGAGTCACCCAATCTGCTGATCAGGGAGATTGAGAAGACCCTAGAGAACAGGAAGCCAACTAGTGCACATTCTGCAAAGAGGAGGGTCATTGGAGATGGAAATGTCCCTGATGCTTCCAAGAGAAGTCACATATGGTCAGTTAGACTCTGACCCATCTCAGCAGGTTGCCCGACTGGTAGAAGAAAGCTAAAGGATCCTTTGCACATGTCCCCAAGAGTGATCTCTGAGGAATCTCAGTTGACTCTCAGAATCTCAGAATAGAGAGGGACAAGATCAGTTTTGACCAAGTTGGTCTTTAACATCTAGCAGGAGAGTATAGCCTAAGCACAGTTCTACATGGACATTTACAAGGAAAAACAATGTTTTTTTTTAATGTAACTTAAGACGTACACTTGTGTCAGCCCTACCAAAAGTAAATAAACTTGAGGGCTGTAAAGTAAGTATTCTTGTGTGGGAATGTTTAATAGTAGTGATTACAAAGGACTTGAGAGTCACAAGTTTATCCTGAGTTAATTTGAGCCTGACCTCATTGACTTACAAATCTATATTGATAAACTTAATCTGTTTTTCACTGATTATGAGTTACTATCTTCATGGTTTTCAAGACTTGTTGAAATATTAATTGCTTTTGTACTAATAGTTTACAAAAAAAGTAATGCTTTGCTATCTTGTTTATTGCTGTCTTAGCATGATCCCTGACCTATGTTCTGGGCTGTTCTGATGCTGAATGCCCTTAATTGTTCACGCCCCACCTGATAGAGAACAAGAACTTTGGTTTATTTCTGCCAACTTTGCCCTCTTCAGCAGGAAGCAGCTTGGACATATTGTCACCCATTTTTTTTCATAGAAATGGAATGTAAAAATTGACAGTGGGGAAATAGTGGTCCACTTTGTGCTTTGATATAACCCTTGCTGATCTGCTACTGCAACTTATTTTTAATAGACATGTTTCTTTCTCTTCCTCTCCCCCAGCTCCTCCCTAATCTCTCCCCCTCCCTAAACTTAGGGGAAACAGAATTACCTTTCTTCCCATCCTAGGCAGAGCTATCTATCCCTGAGTACACACCCACCACAGGAAAAAAGAAATCCAGACTTTGGGGATGGTACCAGAGGATCTCAAAAATGATTATCTCCCAATTACAAGTGAATTACAACTCCAGACAGATAACATATGAAATGTAGCCTTTGAGTCTCTTTAAAAGCCCCCTGTTCCTGCTGATGGACAGAATCACAGCCTTTAGGACAGGAGTCCCCTGTGCTTCTCCTTTGCCAGCAAAGCAATAACCTTCTTTTCCTTTTTCTCAAAACTGTGTCCTTGTTATTGGATTGGCATCAGAGACAAGGACCAAGTTTTTGGCAACACTCAAACTGGACATTATACCGTTGGTTTCCTTAATTCTGAGGCTTTTGAACTTGGATAGAGCCATGCTAACAACACCCAAGGATCTCCAACCTGTAGACAACCTGTTCTCTGTTTCCACAATCTCATGAACCAATTCCCCTAATAAATTCCCCCTTATCTATCTAGGTAGCCTATTGGTTCTGTCTCTCTGGAGAACACTGCCTAATACAGAGTTCTTACTTCCTTTTTTTTAGCTTAATTTCTTAGGTCCCCTCAGCTGCTGGGTTACACAAAACTCTGGATGTTTTGACTCCTCTACAAAGGTAACTAAACTCACATCATGTCCCCTTCAGCCCTGCCCCTGGCCTAGGAAATCATCTGTTCTGGTGAGCAGGGAGGCTTGATTTTACTTGCCATACTTCCTCCCAAATCTTTTGTCCATGATTGGTTCTTTCAGTTTCCTTTATGGGCCAGATTTGAAATTCAAAGCCAGGAAGAGGCCACTTTCTCCACTGTTCCTGCTGACACACTGAGGCAATGAGCACAGGACAGCTCATCCAAATGAATGGGAGAATGAGTTAAGAGGGAACAGGAAATGCCAAATCATAGGTGAATTCTAAAACATTATCTTACATTTTCTCCTCTAGCAATACTTTTAGTACATTACCTCATTTGATCCTCATACTCCAAGGTAGGAATGTAAGGTTCTATTATCTCCTTTTACCAAAGAAAAGAGAGAGTATGAGAGTCACCCAGGAAGAGCCTAAATGACTTGCATTTCTTGATTCTAGTCCTATGCCAACTTCATGAAGTTGCTACACTGCTATAACTTCTCATATCACAATTTATAGAGACTACCTGTGTTAGCAACACACTGAGCTTTTCAGGGTAAATTATGTTAGTTAGAGATTAGCAGCCTTGATTTGCTGACTGGAGGATAATTTGTTCATGATAGGGATGAGGATGATAACATGAATAAGCCCACATAGCTTCTTCTTCCTGTGAACAGTCCACTGATTTGCAGTATTTTGCAGTTACCATAATGACCCTTTGTCTCTACAGTCAATTGGGTTGACCATGTTACAACACAGATTGACAATTAAAATTGTCATAACCACTTTACCATTCAGGTACTTTTGAGTTTATGAATATCACTGAAATTTTCCAGAGAAGATTAGGAATACATGAACCAAAATATCTCTGCACATCAGCAGTGTATGTAGCCAATTTCACTCTGACTGAGCACCAAGGATTCCTTCTACTGTGGTCAAGTCCCCTTTGTCCATCATTATAAAGAAAATGATTGATTCTGATCATTTTTCCAAGAAAAAAATGTAGTTATAGTTTCTTAAACTCTCCAACCATCTTGATTTGGTGTAATGCACTGTTGTCCCTCTAAGGAATGCTCCTGAAAGTTTTACAAGTTAGTCAAATATTTGTTATGTGCCTGTTACATGAGGAGCTATAGTAAGTGCTACTGTTTGTAATTAAGAAAGATATCCTGGCATACCTTTACCTTTTTCACAACATTGTGTTCTGCTGCATAGGTTGTGATATTGTATCATCAACTGCAACTGAGAGCATCTCAGATTCATAACCCAGTCTGTCTCCTTCCCTTCATTTAAAACATTTTAAAAGAATGTTTCTCCTATAAACACCTTGAAAAGAATATCTTTAAATTCTCAAGTATGAACCAGAAATTTTATGTCTCTGAATTTTTCCTTATTAAAGCAGTTTCTCATACTCTCCTAATCAAGCCATTGAGTTTTCCTAAGCTTGTGGATTCACACAGTGTAGTAATAAGTGCTTTCTTTGAAGAAAATGACTCCATCATTGGCTTTCCATGCCATTGCCCTTGGCTAGAAGCACAACTTCTGATAATTCAACATGAGTCAAGAACTTACAGAAAGAAGTTTTCATCTCACGAAGCAAGCTTCCTGCCTAGTCAAAGACACTCAGATCATGCAGATCAAATAACATTACAGTTATTTGTGACACTAATCCTGAATTTGAGAGTATCCCTAAATGGTTTGGAACTTTAATCAGTTCTTAATTGGCAGAAAGATTTCTTGCTTAAATTAAATTTTCAGGAGAAACATACATGTATGAATGTGCTCTGCTGTGGAAATAACTTTCCATTTAAACAATATCAATTTCCTGAAATTGTGACATATAGGTGTCAGTCATGAGAACATAGGGATATTTCACTTATCCCTCAGGTTTAGGGGTTGATCATTATATCTCTAAAACTCAGTAGTGTAGCTCCTGAGGCTGACACAAACACAGGGAGAAGAGTAGGAGATAATCCCTTGGTATCGAGGCCTTCTAGGATGAAGAATGCATACAATCATGAATAAATACATTACTATAAAGTATGAAGAAGAAAACCTTACCCGAATCCAGAAAGTAAGCGACAGAAGAGAAAGAAGCCATAGCCTTGGACAAATGAAGAAAGGAAGGCAAAGAATCCGTTGACAGACATGCAAATCAGAAGAGACTGTTTCCTTCCCACTTTGTCTGCCAGTCCTCCCCAGAAGAATGCCCCCACCATCATCCCGAGGTACACTATGCTGCCTGCAACACACAGAAAACAAAGAAGCACATCAGAAATCGGGAGTAAATGACATGTAAAATGACAGCAAGTGAACAAGGAACAAAATACATTCCAGCATTTTGCTTGGGGACATGCCCTTAACAAATATGTCCTTTGGGATACAGTAATCAGTTCTGAGTTGAAAATTAAGCTATGAAGGGTACCTTGGACTGCCATGACCAATTGCAAGGGTTGATGGGAAGTTATTTTCTCTACCATCTCATGCAGAAGAGAACAAGATGGTTGGGTCCCATCCCAGCCTTGTGAGGGTGATTAAACAGTAGGCAGACATGAGAAGTATCCACTCAAAGTAATCCTGGAGTTCGACTCATGGTCAATCATCTTTGGTCTTAGTGTCCAGTGCATCACCATGACAAGACCAAGGTAGGAGACCACGGCAAAGGCCCCCAGGTCAAATTGTACGCCGTACGGTGCCTCAAATCTCTGCCTGTAGCAGATGATCTGTGCCACAGCCAGACCCTTGGCCCCTGTAGAAGATTCCATGGTTTCTTCTCTCTAAACCTTCTTGAAAGCCCTGGTCCTTCCTTGGGAGTTAAGGAAAATTGACTTAGAGATTACAAAAGTTAATCTTAAAGTGATCTCTAGCTCTGATCCTCAGAGAAGACTCTTGGAGTGAGGAGCTTAAAGAGAGAAGAAAGAACTGTTAGTATTTTGGAAAAATGAAACTTATTGTTGGCTTCAATCCCTAAGGGAAAGAAATGGAAAAACAGTAGTTAGACAGAGGTCTCTCTTGCTGTTGCTGTGAGTATTAGACTCTAGATTCTACACTGGGCTTGTGGGAGTATGGTATGTTCTAATTCACTTTCTTCTAAAATACTAGATTCCTACAAGCCCAATCTAGAATCTTCTCTGGGATCAAATAATATTAGATATGGTAAATATTAGTTCAGAGGGATTTCTAAAAGGATATAAAATGTCTAAGGAAAATCACATAATTAATAAATGAAAGTTTGTGATATTTGGATGTGGCATTAAAGAAACTTGTACTGGTACTTTCGTCCATTTTTGTTTTTTTCCTTCCTTTACCCAAGCACCACTTTCTAAGGCATATTTGAGATTCTCTGTGGCATCAAAGTAAGAAGGTAAAAAAAGCATTTCTTTATTGCTTTAGTTTTATTTGGGAAACATCCTATTTAAACATTCACTCCCAAATTAGTTTGCTAACCAGAGTTAACGAATCAATAAAAGACTCAGAAGAAAAACACTTGACAAGGCCTTATGGCTCTCACATCAATGAGGATGCTTCCTTGCAGATAGTTGAGTATACCCAGCTACAGAGAATGGTGAATGTTGGGAGCAATTATAAAATCAGACAAAATGTAAGTTGTTTTTAATTAGACTGGAGTACTGCAAAGAGGTGGGTGGTCAAACTCTGCCACAGTGTGAATGGCATAGTTTTTTCTGAACCATAGGACTGACTATACACAGATTATCCTTCTCAATAGTGGTTACTCATGTCATGAGATCCAATGCATGTTCAGACAATGGTTAAAGAATGGATCAGCACAGTGCAAGGGAACTGCAAAAGCAGACAGACTCATTTAAGGAAATGCATATGCAGCATATCTTTTATTTATAGTATAAGAGGCTCAAGTTTGCCATTCATGTTTCTCGGAAGAATAACTGGTTGCTAAGCTTCTCCATAATACTGTCTGTGTTGTTAAAAAGACTGCAAGTCAGAAAATGAGCTTCCATAGATAAGGAGTGGCCTGTGGCTGCTGCAATATAAAGACTTGGAAATCTTTCTTATACTCCCAGGTCCAGGAACAAAGTCTTCACACTCTTTAGATCCTATAGTCTCCCTCCTCCTGAAGGGTAAGTCATCATGACAGTACACTAACCCAAGACCTTCTGTGGCCCACCATGATTACTATGTAGGTTGTGTCCTGGAGTACTGAGCATACTACAGAAAGTGAAGGCAGTACAAAGGCAAATTCTCTGTATTTAATTGATAGCCACTTACTACTTTTTCCTTTTTTTTAAAAAAATGCCTTTATTATTTCATTATAGTTATACAATAATGGGGTTCAGTTTGACATAGTCATACATGCATGCAATTTAATTTGCTCCACTTCAGTCCCCAGTGCTTCCTCTTTCCTACTCTCCTCTGTCCTCCCATTTACCTTCCTCTACTCTACTAGTCTTCCTTCTATTTACTGTATTTTTAAATTGGTGCTTCACATAAAGGTGGATTTCACTGTGGTATATTCATATATGTACATAGTATAATTTTGTCAAATTCATTTCACATTTTCTCCCTTTTCATCCCTCCTTACTCACCCTCAATCTTTTCACTCTACTTCATTATCTTCCCTCTGTTTTCGTGAGACCCCTCTCACCCCTTACTTTGTCCTAGCTTCCATATATGAGAGAAACCATTGAACCTTTGACTTTCTGAGTTTGGCTTATTTCACTTAGCATGATGTCCTCCAGTTTCATCCATTTACCATCAAATGCCATAATTTCATTTTTCTTTATGGCTGAGTTGTGTACATATACCACATTTTAAAAATCCATTCATCTGTTGATGGGCATCTGGGTTCGTTCCATATCTCTGCTATTGTGAATTCTGCTGCTGTAAACATTGATGTGGCTGTGTGACTATGGTATGCTGATTTCAGTGTTTTTTAAATAAATACTGAAGATTTCTAGACTTTTGTGGATCTTCACACTGCTTTCCAGAGTGGTCGTATTAATTTGCAGTCCTACCAAAAGTGTATGAGTGTACCTTCCTCCAACATCCTCACCAACATTTATTATTATTTGTATTCTTGATGATTGCTATTCTAACTGGAATGAGATGAAATCTCAATGTAGTTTTGATTCACATTTCCCTGATTGCCAGAGATGCTGAAAATTTTTTCATGATTTGTTGGACATTTGTATTTCTTCTTTTAAGATAAGTCTGTTTAGTTCTTTTGCCCCTTTATTGATTGGGTTTTTTTTTTTTTTTTTTTTTTTTTTTTTGGTTTTAAGTTTTTGAGTTCTTTTTTTTTTTTTTTTTTTTTTTTGGGTGCTGGGGATTGAACCCAGGGCCTTGTGCTTGCAAGGCAGGCACTCTGCCAACTGAGCTATCTCCCCAGCCCCAGTTTTTGAGTTCTTTGTGTATTCTGAATATTAACCTCCTGTTGGAGGAGTAGCTGGCAAAGATTTTCTCCCATTCTGTAGGCTCTCTCTCTCTATGCTTTGAATAATTTCCTTTGCTGTGCAGATCTAATTCTAGATCTTTGATCCACTTTGATTTGAATTTTGTGCAGGGTTAGACATAGGAGTCTAGTTTTAGTCTTCTACATATGGGTATTTGCTTTTCCCAACACCATGTGTTATTTTTTTATTTATTGGTACTGGGAATTGAACCAGGGGTGTTTAACCACTGTGCCACATCCCCAGCCCTTTTTTTGTTTTTTTATTTTGAGACAGTGTCTCACTAAGTTGCTTGGGACCTTACTAAGTTGCTGAGGCTGGTTTGAACTTATGATTCTCCTGCCTCTGCCTCCTGCGTCACTGGGATCTCAAGCATGTACCACTCTGCCTGGCAACACCATGTGTTTTAAGAGCCTCCAGCATCACTCTTCTTGCTCAGAATTTCATTGGCTGTTGTAGGTCATTTACTCTTCCAAATGAATTTTGGGACTGATTTTTCTAGTTCTTTGAGGATCATTGGCATTTTGATGGGATTTCATTCAATCTGTATAATGGTTTTGGTAGCATGACCATTTTGACAAAATTAATGTGATCCATTCAAGAAATGGGAGATCTTTTCATCTTCTAAGGTTTTCTTCAATTTCTTTCTTCAGTGTTCTGTAGCTTTCATTGTAGAGGTCTTTCACTTCCTTGATTAGATCTACTCCCAAATTGCTTTTTATTTTTTATTTTTTTTGCAGTGCTGGGAATTGAACCCAGGGCCTTGTGCTTGCAAGGCAAGCACTCTACCAACTGAGCTATCTCCCCAGCCCCCCAAATTGCTTTATTTATTTATTTACTTATTTATTTGAGGTTATCATGGATGGGATAGTTTTCCTAATTTCTTTTGCAGCAGATTCACTATTGGAGTATAGGAAAACTATTGATTTATGAATGTTGATCTTGTATTATGGTACTCTGCCCAATTTGTTTATCAGCTTTAGAAATTTTCTGGTAACTCTTTGGGTCTTCCAGATATAGGACCATGTCATCAGTAAACAGAGATAATTTAACTTCTTTTTCATATTTGTATTCTTTTAAATTCCTTCTCTTGCCTGATTGCTCTGGTTAGCATTTCAAGAACTATATTGAATAGGTATGGCAAGAGTGGGCAACCTTATCTCATTCCTAATTCTAGAGAAAAAGCTCAGTTTTTCTCCATTCAGTATGATATTGGCTTTGGGTTTATTATATACAGCCTTTATAATGTTGAGCTAAGTTCCTTCCATGCCTAGTTTCCCCAGCATTTTTAACATGCTGAACTTTATCAAAGGCTTTTTCTGCATCTATTGAGATGGTCACATGATTCTTATCCTTAATTTTCTTTGAGTGGTGAATTACATTTGTTCATTTGTGTGTGTTGAACCAACCTTGCATCCCTGGGATGAAACTCACTTGATCATGGTGTCCTATCTTCTTGATGTGTTTAAAATGCAGTTTGCTAATGTTTTATTAAGGACTTTTGTATATATGTTCATCAGGGATGGTCTATAATTTTCTTTATCTGATTTGTCTTTGGGTTTGGTATCAGGGTTATATTGGTTTCATAGCTTGCATTTGGAATTATTTCCTCCTTTTCTCTTTCATGAAATAATTTTAGGAAAACTGGAATTAAATTCTTCAAATGTCTGGTAAATTAGGTGGAGAACCATCTGGTCCTGAAGTTTTCTTTGTTGAGGGCTTTTAATTGCTGCTTTAATCTCATTGCTTGATATTGGTTTGTTTAGGTTTTCTATATCTTCCTGGTTCAATTTGGGCAGGTAATATGCACCTAGAAATTTGCTAATATCTTTGAACTTTTTTTCTAGTTTATTGGCATATACATTTTTAAGTTTTTATTTTCTTTTTGTTTTTCAGTGACACACAAGTTTTATCAAAAAATGCTTATGGAGAATGAACAATGCCAACATGCTTCACAGATAGTACCTCTACCCCTCTCCATGCTTCACCAAATAACACCTCTGTCCCTCTTGACACTACTCCAGTAAGTCCACTGGTAACAGACTGAACAGACAATACCTCCATCCCTCTTGGTTCTAATTTAATGCCAGAGAATAGCACCCTCCTCCCCTCATGATGCCAGTGTTGTTAGATCCACACCAGTTATTGAAGGAAGAGGGGTTCGTAAGTTAAGCAAAACAGCAGTGGCATCACTAGCTTAGCTTGCTTTGTCCCATCGTGTGATCAGCATCAAAATTGTTTCTAATGATCCTCTGTATTTTAGAAGTGTTCATGGTGATATCTCCTTTTTCATTTCTAATTTTATCGATTTGGTTTTCTCTTTATTTTTTCTGGTTATTTTCACTAAAGGTTTATCAACCTAATTTATCTTTTCAAAGAACCAGCTCTTGGTTGCATTGAACTTTGCAATGTTTTTTATTCTCAATTTCATTAATTTTGGGTCTGCTCTTAATTATTTACTATCTTCTACTGATTTTGGAATAAGTTTGTTCATCTTTTTCTAGGGCCTTGAGGTTTGCATTAGATAACTTATTTTATTTTTGTTTGTTTACTGTAAACATTCAATTCTATAACTTTCATCTTGGTACTACTTTCATACTGTCCCAGAGAATTTTATATGTTGTATCTTTGTTCTCATTCTTTGTTCTCTAGGAATTTCTTGATTTCTTCTTTCATTTATTCTATGATCTGTTTCTAATTTAAAAGAGCATTGTTCAATGTTTATTTTTTATGTCATTTCTATAATTTTTCTTGCTATCGATTTTTAATTTCATTCCATCATGATCTGATAAGATGCATGGGATTATATCAATACTTTTATATTTGCCAAGACTTGCACTGTGAACTAGAACATGTCTATTTTGGAAATGGTTTCATGAGCTGTTGAGAAGAAAGTGAATTCAGTTGTTTTGGGGTGCAATTATCTGTAGATATTAGGTCCATTTGATTTATAGTATTACTTAGGTCAGAAGTATCTTTATTGATTTCATGCCTGGATGACCTGTCTGTTGGTGAAAGGGGTGTGTTGAAATCAGCAGGTACTATTGTGTAGATGTCCAGGAGGGGGACCTGAGGGACTGATTGTTGGTTCGGGGTTTTTGTCTCCCCAACTCTACATGTTGAAGTATTGTTGGATCCTGCGTGAAGCTACTTTGTGTGTAGAGTGAGATGTGCTGTTCCTTGGTTGAGTTGTGAGTAACTCAATCACAGGATCTCTACCCCATGAACTTATAATGCTGCAATCAAATTCCAGCTCATTTTAGAGAAAGGGGGAGCAAGGAAAAGCAATAGTTGTGGCAATCACAGTAAAGCTTAAAATAGATGTCCAGTGTCTACTATGACATCTATAACATGAATTGTCACTTGAATCAAAATGGTAATGAGTCAGCACTGGATAATAACCAAACAACATGAATGGGGTAGGAATTTTATAAACTAAATAATTCTATCAGACAAGTGAAGAGAAAATAAGGTAGGGAGGCAAGAGTAAGTTTGAAATTTTTCAAAAACGAATAGAGGAGAATAAGGAGAGAGGTAGCAGGTGGCAGTAATAAAGGAGAAATAAACCAGGCACAGTGATTTGGGAAGCTGAGGAAGGAGGAGTACAAGTTCAAGACCAGTCTCAACAACTTAGCAAGGCCATAAGCAACTTAGCAAGACCCTGCCTCAAAATTAAAATATAAAAATAAAAAGGGTGGGGATATAGCTCAATGGTAAAGCATCCCTGTGTTCACCCTCCAGTATAAAAAAGAAAAAAAAAGGGAGGAATAAAAAAATAACTAAAAGTAATAAAGAGAGAGGAATAGGGAATAAGAAAATTTGGTTATCAGAGGGGGAGGAAAGTGAAGACAGAGTAATAAGAGGAGCAAAGCAAAGCTATAAAAGAAAAAATGAAAAATCAAACCCACACAAAATATTACCTCACCAAAGTCAAAACAAGGTTAAATAACAACTGGGTGAAGAAAAGGGCAATAAAGTGAAATAAAAGTTGTATGAATACATAAATATACACATATTTATATATACATACATATGTGTACATGCATATATTTCAAACCTATCGTCCAGCTAGAACATGCACATAGGCAGGCACATACAACGGCAAAGAGTAAAAAATAAATTAAGTTAAAATTTAAAAGGGAAATAAAGGGAAAAAATTCTTAGAAATAAAGGGCTTGTTTTCAGTGAGGTGGCTAAAACTGTTGTCAAGGATGGCTGCTCACTGCTTATGCTGTTGTGGCATTCTTTGCATTTCTTTCTGGACTCTGTAACCCTTTGATTAATGGCTAGAGGTTGTTAAATCTGACTCCTTTGTGTGTCTCACCAAGTTGCAGGCTGTGGTGACCTGGAGCCAAAACTGGTTGTAGTACCTCCCCGCTTCCTGCTTCACATATAGGATAGGGTACACCGATCCATCCCCAGAGCAGGGCTGATGTAGAGTTCTCGGTGGAAAGTTCCAGCAGTTGGGGTTTAATTGTGGCTGTATTTTGGAACTTTCTTAGAAGGTATTTGAGATTAGATTCACACTCCTTTTGGCTGGGCAGATGCTGATCTCTGCTAGAGATCTGGGTCTCAGGGCCTCTTGAAAATTCCACTCCGAGGGTTGGGGATCTACCTGCTGCAGGTGTCACATATTTCACTGTCATGGATGTGAATTACCCAGAATCAGACCAGGAGTGCAGATGTACCTGTTTGTCTGGTTTCTGGTCTCTTCCCAGCTGCTCATTTGAGCCACCAATGGGGGCTCTCTGCCCTCGATATTCCCACGCCGGATCACCCTAATATGATCCTCTCTACACCTGTTTCAGTCATGCTGTTCCAGGCACACTCTGAACCCCACAACATGTAACTGCTGGGTCAGGTTGGCAAATCCCTTTATGAGTGCTCTATCTTCCTCTTCAATCATCGACTTGTCCCACCCACCATTTCTAGGTCAGTTGAGATCAACCTCCCACCCTATTCCACAGGTTCCCCCAAGTCAATTTTACGTGCTGTATTTCCTTTCTGCCTGTGTTGCCCTTCCCTGATGTAGTGGGTTCCACTCTCTATTTTTTTTTTTAATACTAGTAAACAACAGGCCTTGCTATTACTTTGACTGGGCATCTGTTTGTGCCAGGTACTCCTTGAAGAACATACCATATTTTGGTTCATGTAATCTTCACCACAGTCCTGCAAAGTTGGAATTAACCCATTTCACAGACAAGAAAACTAAGACTCAGAGAGACAATGCAACTTGATCTAACAGGTAGAAAATGGCAAATCAGGGTTGTGAAATGATGTTTCTCTGATTAAAGCCCAGAGGTCTGTCTCAGAGCTGACATGCAGTTGAATGCATCAGGACCCACCACTCTGGACCCTCCATTGTGACCCTTTGGGTTTTCCCTTGATCTGGTTAAACCCTAAACAGGCTACAGGGTGATGCTGAGTGCTATGAAAGAACTGTTGTGATTCCCAGGCTATTTCTGTTGCTAATGATTTTGAATATCACCACTCTTCTTTCTGCTAAACTTACCTTAGGAACACCTGTTATGTATAAACCAGGAATCAGGTGATGTAAAGCAGGCTCTCTGGACCTCGATTCTGTTCCGCCTTAAAGAAAGTGAATGTAAGTACCCAGGCAAGCACAGTTAACCTGGGTCTTGGCCAACTCCTTGATGCTAACCTCCCATGACTTCCCACATTCCTTCTAATACCCTGGCCCTGAAGGTATTTGGATGTTCAAACTCCTTAGAGAACAGAGCTTATAATCTGAGGAGAATGGTTTATCAGAAAGTAAGCCAGAGGGAAGAATTCAGGTCAGAACCTTCCATGGCCTCCTGGGGCTATGCAACCGGGACAGAACAATGTTGAAGTGTCCAGCCATCTTCCTGGGCTCTAAGAACCTGATGTTCTCTTTCAGACTCCATCAAGATGCCTTAAGGAACTTCCAACTCAGTAAGGGACCCAAGCAAGCACAAAACTAAATGAGTCTGAGCCCAGCCAGGAGGTGTGGCTCCACTGGAGGTGTAAACTGAAGCAGAGGGTGGGAGGCAGCTGCTAACTCTGAGGTGGCCTCTGGGAAGATTTCACTACGAAGGGCACATCTGAGTGGAATCTAAACAATACGAAAGCGTACAAGATGGTGTTCAATTCCTCCACAACTGACAGGTTTATCACAAAAATGTATCTTGGGCTGTATCTTCTACTTTGGTTAAAATATGTCTAAAGATAATAATCTTTTATGACTATGCTTGATTAGTATTGGGGATTAGTTTATTCCATCAGGCAAGCCATAGAAAGAGTCAAGCCTACCCAATAGTTATTTGAGACAAACACAGTGTAATTATAATGTTCATTTGTTGATCATGTGTTCTAATTAAAGTCAAACTTTGAATATTGGCAAAGGTACCAGGGGAATAAAACTGAAATCATTCTGGGAATGTCAGAACACAAATGTATTTCCTGCCTGTTTGTGTTCACATTTCTATTTTGTTTTCATGGTGTTACAAGGAGCCCCGGAAATCTTAGTGTGGATATGCTCTGGACATCCATGAGCCTTCTCTGTTCTCCACACTTCATGATGCTGCCACTGGCCTGAATTTAAAAGGATCTTAGTCTAAAGCCCTCATTTTACAAGTGGGACAACTGAGATTGTGAGAAGATGGAATTTGAAATGGAACCTTTTAGATCTTTGATCCTCAAAGTATGACCCTTGGACTAAGGATCGTGATAGAAATGCAGGCTGTTAAGACCTATTGAGTATTTGGAATCCTCACTGATCCCTAGGTGATATATGTGTGCACACTGGAATCTGGAAGTGCTTTTAGACTGGTGTATTTTCCACATAAGTAAGAAATGCAGTTCTTACTGAAAAGTCATGTTTATTTAATTCATGTTTGAGGGGAGAAGATGCAAACCACTGAATATTTTAACTCCAAAGACATTGGACAAGCAAGATCTTCCTGGATAAGCTGGAGATCTCTCAAAGCCACGCAGGAGTTGTGTACTTAGAAAAGGCTCACCTCCCTGGTGCCCTGCCTTCCAATTCAGTTCCAGGAAAGCAATGTTAAGAGAGCCCAAGCTACGATTCTTGGATTCTTTCATGAATTAATGAAGATTTTAATTCATTTGGGCTTTCAGGAAGTTGAACTAGATCTGAGAAACAAACTTGGCCTACTCTTGCCATAGCTCAAGTGAAGGGTATTCTCAGCTAGTTCATTCTCTCAGCCTTCAAAAGACTAAGAGGCCTAGGGCATGACTTTCTCATTAAGGTATTTTTTAACATGAGGGCTGGTTTCATTTTATTTGATCATACCCTCATTTCCCCTGATAAATATCACATTTCCATTTCTGTCTCTTTGCTAAGTTGCTTTTGATTCCGACAATCCCTAAGGGGTTATATCTCTTCCTCTTAACACCATTTTAAGCCACACTTAAACAACACATAACAATTTTAGGAAATGGTCTGTAGTGTTTTTCTCTTAGTAACTTTTAGCTAACCCATTTTTTAAAAAATTGGTTTAAGTACTTTGTCTATGACTAATGCATTACTCTATAAGTCATTAAACTGTTTATTTATAAATCGATCTTCAAGGCAACATTCTGTGGTGGTATTTTGAATTTATGGAGAAATAATCTCTATAAGGTAATGAATACCCTCATCTTTTACACAGGGATTTTTTTGGGTTAAAACAAAGTCAACGTGAAATAAAATGAACCTTTCTGAAAAACAATGACATTTCTGGGAATGGTCGAAAAGAAAAATATAATCTGTCATATTTAAAGAATTAAGAAAAAAAACTTAATTGCCCAAATTATGCTCAATATTTTCTACATATTGCTCCTCACACAAGAAAAAGGTGTGTTTATTTTCCTAAACATAGGGTCTTCTCCCACAAATGTGGGGTACACCTACAGTTGAAGCCCACTGATGAAGACTCTTTCCTTAACAAAAACCTATGCATCAAGCTCTTCTAACCTCTTCTCAACTGGGTCCTGACTCTTGGATATATTATATTTCATTTCTGCATTGCCCAATTGTAAAGCCCCAACGAGTTAACTTAAAAAGTTGCCAAAGTTGCTGATGCTAAAAAGGGGTTAAAAATTAAAAGCTGCTGACAAGCTAAAATCAGCCTAGCTAAATAACAGGATGTCCTTGGCAGTAAAAATCCCCTGATTTAGGCTGTTGCTAGAAATAACAAGGGACCCTCCTGACTGTGGTCAAGCTGACCTCCTATAGACCAGTGGTTATTGTGGTGACTAAAACTTCGCAGAAGTCCAAAACATGTCCTAATGTGGACCATCAAGGACATAAACCACTTCAATTGTAAAAGAGAAACTGAGTCCCTTTGTTTTAAGTGTATAAAACAGCTTGTAAACTTGTGCTCAGGGTACTTGGCAGTTGACTGCTGAGCTGGTCTGTATCCAGTGCCCGAGCAGCGTTGCTTGAATAAATTGGCTCTTTCTGTGGTTGCATACGGCTTGGTCTCCGTCGTGGTCTCTTTGGGGGTCCCGGGCTTGGGTGTGACACCCACCCTGTGGTCGGGGCACTACACAATTTTAGCGGGAATCCTGCTGAGTCAGAAACTACCATCCTGGACATCTGACCATCCTTGATAACTAATCAGGTTCCTCATCCTCCAAACCCCCCCAGTTTATGTCTACTTCCCTGCCTGCCTTCAGCAAGGATCCAGTTAGGTTGATTTAGCCGTAATCCCTCTTACTTCTGATGTTTCCTCTTAGTTATTTCCCATCCATAACCTTCCTGGGATCCTTGGGACCCAGATCCTTGACTAGAAACTCCCACTTTTCCTTGTTTTTTTAGGAATTGAGCTCAACTTCTCTTTTCCACTTCAAACCCTCTCTCCTGCAGTGGTCCCTGCGCCTATTGTGATGGCCCTGAATAAAGTCTGCCTTACTTGACTTAGTTCTTTTTCGTAAACTGCTTTTTTTTTTTTTTTTTTTGCCATATTTTTATTGGTGCATTACAATTACACATAATGGTTGTAAATAAAGAGGAGGCCCTGCAACCTTCTTAGTATTGAGTGTGGGCAGGAGTAGGGGCAGCTGGAGAGAGGGTCAGAGGTACCTAGAATCAGCTTCTTCTGGACTGTGATGGGATTACACATAATGTTGTTGCATGTTCATACAAGCAGATGATATGCCCTACTTTAACAAGTATCACAAATAATTTTTCTTTTCACACTATTTTTCACTTAACCAACCCAATAAATTAGCCAGCAAACACACCAAAACCTGGAAGATTTTTCCTTTGACTCATCCACTTTCTTTCTGCTTCCATCAGCAGCAGTGCATGCTTAACAAGGGCTAACTGTGTTTGTACCCAGACAGTTTATGCCAGTTCTGTTTGTTATTAATTATGCATTTAATTGCATATCAGTCATATATATAGTGAAATATGTGATTTATGTGAAAGGAAAGGGAGCTACTACTGTGAAAATGAACTTAAGGAAGACTTGGGAAAGATGACCTGCAAAGAAAATCATTGCTGTTAAATAAGCCTGAGCAAAATAATTGTAAAATACTGGGAAAACCATTAAGATGAGGATTGTGTGCTCTGTTTGAGGCTCATGTGTCTTTAAGTTGTCACTCATCATGAAATAAATTTAAAACTGAAAATCAGAGGTATATAATGGCTCAAATGACATAGACAGGCATTAGTGAACTCCAGTTTGAAGAACCTGAGTCAAAGAAAAGTGATTCTGGATTCAAATGAATGTATGCCAATATGTCCAAATACCATGTGTAAGCACTATGCATGTTTCGCATGTGTTCCTGCTTTACCAACTTTTCAATTAACTAATTATTGGACCAGATTTAGTCAGGCCCAGTGTTACTTATGATGGGCCAGGAGTTCCCTGAAGGCATGCTTTGTGCTTAAAAAAAAAACAGGTTTTTATAAGCCATTGGCCTAGTCACTTATTGGTTTATCTTACTACAAAAGGCAATCCCGAAAATATTATATCCGTAAGGTCAATTCCAGGGTTCACAGCCTACCTCTCCCCAATTTCCCTGAAGGAAAATTCCTTTATTATTATTATTATTATTATTATTTTTAATTATTTTAATTCTGTATTGGAAAAATTTCTGGAGTAAGAGTCAAGACATTCATGACTAATTCTAATTCTTTCTCTAATAACTAGTTGTAAGGTTTCAGACCAGTCAATCAGCTTCCTCCTGTGCTGGGGTGGGCCTGGATAGTGGGTTGGTTGGCCCTGCAAGGCTGGCCCAGATTTTCCCTTCTGTCATGGGGTGGGGTGGCGGGGGAGACATTCTCTCCCTTGCTGGCCTCTTTCTGCCTACCTACTGATGTGGAAGCTTCCACAACTGCTGTCCTGTGGTCACTGCTCCTAGACCCCAGATGGTTCACTTTAAGTGTGACCGTCCCTTGGCCAGATCCCATCACAGTCCATAAGAGGCTGATTCTAGGTACCACTGACCCTCTCTCCAGCTGCCCCTACTCCTGCCCACACTCAGTACTAAGAAGGCTGCAGGGCCTCCTCTTTATTTACAACTTGCTGTTTCTTAACATCTCTGGTTTCAAATTCTGTACCTGAATTAGAAATAATATAAAAATCTTAAGTTCAGTTCTTCTTCCTATTGAATTTTTTCATTAAAAGTACTGAGAACTGAGCTCATTATTAAAGCAATGTAAGTTGAAGTGAGAGAAGAACTATTGTTGTGGTTGTTTTTACTGTTTTAAAAAAATCAAATGCTATTATTGCACTGGACTGGGAAAGTGCATCTTCATCCCACTACCACTTAGCACTTTAACTTGGGGTCAGGCAGCAAGGAGTTAAGAGCCCAGGCCTTGAAACAGATGGCCTAGATCTGAGTCCTTGCTTTACTGTTCCTGGCTGTATGATCCTGGGTAAGTTACTTAATTTTCTTATGCTCCAGTTTTCTCCTCAGTATAATGGGGCTAATAATAGTAACTATCTCACACAGGGTTTTTGAGGGATTAAATTGGATAAAGCACTTAGCACTTTGTGAAATGAAGTTGCTCAATAAGCAACAATTACTAATATTGGTGTGAGGTACAGTGGGAAAAAAGGGAGAAAGCAAGAAGGGGATGGGAGACAGACAACAGGAAGAAAAGGAGAGGGTTCTGAAACAGTGAAGAAAGTGAAATGACAACTTAATTGCCTCCTTCAGTTCATGTTCTGAAAAGAAACTGCTTACTTAAAACAGCTCCAGAAGAAATCTAAGTTTTTTTTATCTGAAAGACATATATGATTTTTAACAAGTTAGAACTATTGGGGCTGGGGATATAGCTCAGTTGGTAGAGTGCTTGCCTCTCAAGCACAAGGCTGGGTTCAAGCCCCAGCACCACGAAAAAAAAAAAAATTGAGAACTGGGGTTGTGGTTCAGTGGTAGTGTGCTTGCTTGGCATGTGTGAGGCCCTGGGTTCCATACTCAGCACCACACATGAATAAATTAATTAAATAAAGTTCTAAAAAATATTTTAAAAAAGAACTATTTAAATACACAATTAATAAGCTTCCCCTAAAACCAGTCGCTCACTTTATTTTTTCCCCAATGACTATTTTTAGTAGCCACAGGTAGGGCCATTATGTGTTCAAATAGATCTATGGACTTTCACAAAGCAAATAAAACCAAAGGAAGTAATAACATCAAAGACATATGGGCAAAGGGGAAAAAGCTCTAATTTGCATTGGAGAATGTTTACAGCAATAGTCAGTTCACCTTAGCTCGAAAGAACTGTAAATATCAGATGTAGTCTACAGTACATCTTGAGTTTCACATTTGGAAAGTCTGACATTTAAGCGTGTTAGTCCAGGCAGAGACAAGCTGGCTGCTTATTTAGGCAGGTAATGCTGGGTCAAGCAACACTGCTACTTGGTACCTCTGTCCATCTGGGCACAAAACAGAATGCAAGGGTCAAAAACACTTCCACCGAATCCAGTAAGCAAGCAGTCTGTAGGAGATTCCTAATAATGAAGCCCAATCTATTCTCTAATGTCTTCCCTCACATGGCTAGGCTACAGCATGCCACTGAATGGGGCAAGAGATAGTAAAATATATATTTTTTAATTTGTTCTTTTTAGATATACACAAAGATAGAGTGTGTTTTGACATATTACACACACATGGAGTGTAACTTCCCATTCTTGTGGTTGTACATGATAGGGAGTTACACTTATGATGTATTCATATAAGATCATAGGAAAGTTATGTCCAATTCATTCAAAATATTTTTTGAATTCTGCAGGCTCCCAGAAAGGGTATCATGTCCCACCTGGTATTCAAAGTGGTAAAAGAAAAAAAAAATCAAATCTTAGAAATCAAGAACATTAAAGTGAGTCATGTGTGGTGCATCATGGATATTGGAATATCTGTCCCACATCAGTGGCATCCCTGATCTGCAAGCTTTGCCCCACTCCAAGACTTGTGCTGAGGGAGAAAATGCAGTCTTTACTAATCCTTATCACTGACTCAACAAGTGGAGTAAGTGATCATGAATTCCACAGCTCTTGGTTGAGCTCCTGCAAACCAGGCGTCTTGCAAGGTATGAGGAACAAGGAGGGAGGAGAAGCCCACAGACCTGGGAAGGATACAGTCTTCATTTCCACTTCAGAAGCTCACTGCCAAGTGCAGTGAGGTTTGTAAGATGCTGGTTGCACATTGACTCATCTAGGGAGTTGTAAGAAAACACAACAAAACAAAACTGGGCTGCCCAGGGCCACACCCAGGATTTCTCCATATAGGGTGGGGCTCAGGTGACTATATTTTTTAAAAACTTCCCAAACGATTCTAAGGAGAAGCCAGGGCTTTGAACCTTTATTTTCCAGGGAGATTAAAAACATACAAAAAGTAATTACCACAAAATGAAACACATGCTGTAATTAAGGTGCACAGATTATGCTTAAGGGGAAAAAAGGAAGAGGTGACTTAATTAATTCTAGGGAATTCTGAAAAGCTTCACTTAGAAGGTGATGATTGTGCTGGACTTTGAATCATAAACCATAAACAAGAGTCTTCCAGTAAAAGGAGCACACTCAGGAAAGTTCCAAGGGAGGAAAGAAGATCACATTCAAAGGTGTGGTGGTGGGTCAGGGCACATGCATGAGGAGGGCCCCAGTGGTTCCGGGTAGATGAAGTGTAAAATTCCTGAGTGTGGGTCAGCGGCAAGAGGCTGGAAGAGAAACTGGAGTCAACTGGAGAAACTGGGTTTTATTCTTCAGGCAACTGAAACACAGATTGGATATCATCTGTACTCAAGGAGATCATTTCAGCAACCATGCAGACAATAAACAGCAAGGGCAAAAGATAGGTAAGAGGCGTTGGGAGAGGAGAGAATGGCCACCAGAACTAGGGCCGGTAACTGAGGCTTCTGCAGTAGCTGGGGCACAACATTGAAGGAGGCCCTCACTCCCAGGTGCAAACTGTGCACTTGCACAATCCTGGAGGTGAGTGTTGCCTTATATCTTGTGTCCAGGCACCTCACCCTTCTCCCCTTCATCTTGTCCTGGGAATGAGATCAGCTAAAGGAATACCATTGCACAGATAACTCCAGTGGCCAGGAAAGATGATGGTGACCTGGGGAGACCAGGGCAAAGGACAGATAGCATAGATGATGAATGACTGGGTCAGGAAGATGGGGGCTAATTCAAAAGGAAATAAAATGCTAATATCTCCAGAACACTTCCCCCTCCTCCACAACCTGTCACCAAGGTTACCTGCCTCCAGGGAATTGTTACTCCCAGCAAGGAGATATTAATGAGTACCCACTGGGCAGCTCCTTTCCTGCCTTTGGTCATGTAGGCAGGATGGCAGGAGAGAGAATGAGAAGAAAGGAAACCTGAAATCTATAAAAGGGGCAAGATACCCCCCACTCCTTCAGGGACTAGCTCTAAACCCCCTCCTTTCCAGAAAAGTCTCTATTTCTCTCTCTGTTCTATCCTTTACATAAAATTTGTTTTTTCCCCTTGTCATTTCTTGCGTGTTTAATCTTCAGTACGGGAGAACAAGGACCCAATTGGTCTAAGGCTGTGGCAGGAAGTCAGGAGAAGAGGGAAAAGGCTATACATCTTTTTAGTAGGTGGAGCCCACAGTTTCTATAAACTGAGGGGTGAGCAAGGAAGAACTGAAGTTGACAGTGGGGTTCTGGCTCAGGATAGGTCATCATAAAACAAATGGAGACAGAGGAGGGCAGGTTCAATAGGAGCCATATCTTAAACAAGTGAGGAAGATGTTCACATCAGCAACACTCATACTATAGGCGAACAGGCAGAGTAGTGCTTTACAGGCAAGCCAATAAAACAATGATCAATATCATCAGGGAGTGCTTTGTGAAAGAAGCAGAGCTTGAGTTAAGCCTCCAAAAGAAAAAAAAATGAGGAAAGGGAATCCTTTGTACACTGTTGGGAATTATATGTTGGTGAAGCTATTATGAAAAATAGTAGGGAGTTTCCAAAATAATTAAAAACAGAACTACCATATTACCAGACGACCCAGGAATACCTCTTTTGGCTCTATGTCCAAAGGAAATGAAATCACCATCAAGTAAAGATAACTGCATTCTTATGTTGATTACAGCATTATTTACACTAGCCAAGACACATGACCAGAGTTTCTATCCACCAGTGACAAAAAGTGGTATATATGTGAAAATATATTTATACACATAATATAATATCATTCAGCTTAAAAAGATGATTCTGCTATTTATTGCAACATAGTTGAGCCTACAGATCATTATGCTAAGTGAAATAAGCCAGACTCGGAAAGAAAAATACTGCATGATCTTACATGTGGAATATTTTTCAAAAAGTCAAATACACAGAGATAGACAATAAAATTCTAGAACATAATTGGTGGGGGAGGAAATGGGGGAAATATAGGTCAAAGGGTACACAGTTGCAGATATGTAGGATAAAAAAGTCTGGAAAGCTCATGTTCCACATGACTAGAGTAAATAATACTGCATTGAATTTGGGATTTTGCTAAAGAGTAGATTGTAGGTGCTCTTGACATGCACTAAACACAAAGGAGTAACTATGTGAGATGATGAATGTATTAGCAGTTTGACTATAATAAGCATATTATACTATGTATAAATATATCAAAACATGTTTTGCTCTTAAACATACATTATGAAAAAAGCAGGATCTGAATAAGAGAATAGGAGAAATAGCATTCTTGCTTACTTTTAGCCATTCCTAACTGCCCTGGGTCAGGTCTAGGGTGAGAAGCATGAGAAAGTGGGGCAGGTTAAAAGAATAAGGAGCTGGTAGTGTGTGAAAAGAAGTATAATTAGGCTGGATGAGTAAGAGAAAGACCTTAAATATCAAAGAAAAAAATTTACATTGCTTACATAGATGGTGGGGAGCTATTTATGTGTTTCTGAATAGGGAATTAATGCAATCCAACATGACACTTTAGAATCACAAACTTTTCTCTTTTTTTCCCATATTTTTTAAGTTGGTGCATTATAGTTGTATGTAATGGTGGGATTTGTTGTTGCACATTCATATATGCATATAATATAATGATATGATTTGGTCATTATTATTCCCCAATATTTCCCATTTCCCTTCTCCCCTGGTTCATTTCCTCTACTCTACTGATCTCCCTTTGGTTTTCATGAGATATCCCCATCTGTCTTTTCCCTTTTCCTCTTTAGCTTCCACATACAGGAGAAAATATATGACCCTTGACTTTCTGGATTTTACTTATATTTGCTTAACATACTGTTCTCAAGTTCCATCTATTTTCTTGCAAATGACATAATTCCATTCTTCTTTATGACTGAATAAAACTTCACTGTGCATGTATACCACATTTTCTTTATCTACTCATTCATTGACAGACACCTTGACTGGTTCCATAGTTTGTCCATTGTAAATTGTACTGCCATAAACATTGGTAAGATTGTATTGCTATGCTATGCTGACTTTAATTCTTTAGAATAAATACCATGGAGTTGTATAGCTGGGTCATATAGTGGTTCCATGCCTAATCTTTTGAGGAACCTCCATACTGATTTCCATAGTGGTTGTCCTAATTTCCAATTCCATTAACAGTGTAAAAGTGTTCCTTTTCCTCCACATCCTCTCCAGCATTTACTAATATTGATCACACATTTTTTTCTATAACGAGCCAAAGAGCAAATATTTTAGACTTTGTGGACCATGATTTTATCACAACTACTCAACTCTGCATTGCAGCATGAAATCAGCCATAGGCAATATGTAAACAGGCAGGGCTATGTTCTAATAAACTTCATTTACTAAAACATGTGGAGTGTCTGATTTAGCCTGTGGGCTGGTTTGCAGAGTCTGCTTTAGATGAAAAATTTGCCAGTAGAGAAAAGTTTGCCTGAGGGTATGTGTGTAAAGATTGAACTGGAGAGTGGATCCACCTGAGAAGCAACAGAAAACTTCAGACCAAAACTGGGGTGAGGAAAAGAAGAAACTTGCTTGAGAGATGGCAGAGACTTGTGAAATAAATGATTTCCCTGCAAGTATAAATTAAAAGGACAGAAACCCAAGGATCAAACCCTCAAGGAATAACCACATTAAGAGGGCAAGCAGGAAAAGAAGTCAGAAATAAGAAAGTGTAGCAAGGAAATAAGAAGAGGTCCAGATCGAGGGCAGAGTAGAACAAGAAAGGTTGCTCAAAGGCGCTCAGAGAATAAAAACTCAGAACATACCTCTGGATTTGTCTCAGAAGTTGCTGGTGAGGTTTGAAAGGGCAATCACAGAGCAGTATTAAAGACAGTGACAAAAGCGGAGAATACAAGATTAAAGCTGAGCGGGCAGTGAAGAAATGCAGCTAAGAGGTGCAATTCAGTACACTGCAACTTAGAGAAGCAGAAGGGCACAGCATTGCTGTACTGAAGGGAACTGGAAGAAAGGTGCCAGTCCAGGAGATCAGTAGGGATGGAGGGGAAACATCAAGCTTATTATGGTACACCTTAGTGCCTTGAAACCATGGCCTCGAATACAACAGAGCAACCTTAAGCAAATATAAGGGAAAGGCTTATGCTACCAAGAGAGTGGGTTACTTGGGAAGAACAGTGCTATTATATGCCTTGTTTCCAGAACATGCAAGAAAAACAAGATTATGAAAAATTGATTAATCTTCTCAAGTTTAAGAATAACTGTAGCGATGAAAGAATTTTTTTTTCCAGAAAAGTCTCTATTTTATTAGCATAGTGAACAAACAAAGCATTAAAATCTAAAAGGAACTGGCATTTCGGAGGAACAGAACAGGAAAACAATCTTTGATCTATATCCATATAAAATCCTTTGATATTTTATAGCAACAGAGAGGCCTGGAGGTGTGAGAACTCTTACCACTTATGTCTGGGCATTTCCAGGTACCGGGATATAACTGTGCTTGACAGAAAAATAGGCCTGAGGGTGAACTCAAAGATCACATAGGGTTTGATCAACATTGATTGGAAAATAATTGCACAAGTCCTCCAAGAATTTTTCAACATTCCTGAAAAATCATCCATAAGGTTTCTGTTGAAGTTGTTTTGTTTGTCTCTATTGTTGTTTTTAAATTTAAATGGAAAATCAAAATAACAATCAGATTAACTTGTAATAGTCTCTGCTAAATATATACAGAAAATTCAATGGCCATCTCTAAAGCTTTGATATGACCTTTTATTTCCCCAAAGAGGCAGATACCTAAGCTGTCAGCTCAGGGCAGTGAGTGTGTAAATAATTGGAAACCATCTTGGATTAATGGATGTTGCTCTAAATCCACTCCTGCTGGTGAAGCTGAGGTGAATTCAGGGCAGTTTTTCTTGACACTTGAGATTTATTTTGTCATTAGTGATAAAACATCACACAAGGGCTTCTCAATCCCAAACTGTCAGAAGTACACTTAGGCATTTCAGGGAAGGTCGCCCAATATTCAAGAGCTAACTTACAGTACTGAAGCTATTATTTAGTAGCTTACTATTTTTATTATGATTATTAATGATTTATGTCTAGAATGAGCAATTAGCCACCTGCTTCTCAGATGAGGAGAGGTAAAAAAATAATCATTTTGAGAGTAAGAAAAAAGTAGGAATTTTAATCACCTATTATATTAGGCTCAGCCACCCCCATAAAAGAATACTAAATCCATTTTGTTTTCTCTTTTAAAACATACGACAAGGCATGTTAAAAAACAAAACACCCAAGAGCCCCTCAATATCCCTTAAATACATCATAATCTTTCTCTTATTTTTGGTGGGGGAGGGTAGTACTGGGGATGGACACAGGGGGACTTTGTCATTGAGCTACATCCCCAGTCCTTTTATTTATTTATTTACTTTTTGAGGTGGGATCTTGCTAAGTTGCTGAGGGTCTTGCTAAGTTGCCCAGGCTGCCCTCAAACTTGGGATCATCCTGCCTCAGGCTCCAAGTTGTTGGGATCATAGGTGTGCAGCACTGACCTGACCTATCATAGTCTCTCCTGTGAACCCTTACTTAATCATACATGCAATATCTTCCTCTTGCCTGTCAACCAATTTCTGTCCCTTGAGCCCCACCTCTACTTTCTTTGTGAATTCGCCCAGACTATTCTAGTGTGCATGTGTAACTTCTAATATTTTCACCCTTATTCTGACTTGCATTATCAGTGCTTCACATGCATCAATCTTTTCTCTATAACTAATTTGCAATTTGATTCCAGGCAGGAACTACGTCTTTATAGTATCCTATTCTGAAAGAGACTACAGTATTCTAGGTACATATGAAATAATCAGTAAAAATTAGCTAACTTCATTTGAACTTAACATAGAAAGCTTGACAAACTACAGTCCTTCTTTCAAACAACTATGCAATTAATGGGACTAATGTAAAAAGGAAATTCTAGAGAAGAACAGAAGTTCATTGAATTAGACAAAGGGGAAGGGAAGGGAGAAGGGATGGAAATAGAAGACAGTAAAATGAATCAGACCTAACTTTCCTGTGTCCATGTATGAATATACAACCAGTGTAACTTTACATCATGTACAACCACAAGAATGGGATCCTAATTAGAATAAGTTTTACTCTGTGTATGTATAATATGTCAAAATATACTCTACTGCCATGTATATCTAAAAAGAACAAACAAAAAAGGTATAGTCTTATTTTTTTTCAAAAAAGAAGATTTTGACCACAAAATCTTAAGTGTCCCAAAAACGTGTTATAAATGGAACACTTGAGACCTTTGGTCTAGATGTGTGATTCCCAAATGCATATCTATAGAACAGGCATCATGAGAATTTCTATCAGCCTATGGTGAAATGAAAAAAATAAGGAAAATTGTATTCCTTTTTTTTTTTTTTTTGGTGCTGGGGATCAAACCCAGGGCCTTGTGCTTACAAGGCAAGCACTCTACGGACTGAGCTATCTCCCCAGCCCCTGTATTCCTTTTTAATAAAGATAAACTTTAGTTTAAAAGAAGGTCCTTTATTCTGAGCATATGTCCCTCCTATTATTTTGATGTGAACAAGGCTTTTGTTTTACAAAATGATAGTAAGTGTTAAGAATACTGTGCATTTTGTTGCAATTATTGTTATTTTTTTCAAAGTCCTTCCTTAGTAAAATAAAAAGTTGGCCTTCCTCATTGTTTAAAAATTGTACTTTAGGCCTGGGGATATAGCTCAGTTGGTAGAGTGCTTGCCTCAGAAGCACAAGACCCTGAGTTCAAATCCCCAGTACCATAAAAAAAAAAAAAAAAAATGTACTTTAAAATCCAAAATTGTACTACTAGTATAAAACTCCAAAAGATGGGAACAATATTTTGGAAACACTGGACTCTGAAAAGCGTTAAAAAAGAAGAGAAATTGACTGTGATATGCAACAGGGTAGAGATGTCTCTTGCGTGCATGTTTGATGGTTGCACAGCACAGCTGCAAATTTCGTGATACTCCTCCCACCTAAAGACAAATTTATCTTGCTTCTCTTCTTCTTGATTCTGACTGGTAAATGCTCAAACCAATGGAATGGGATAAAAATGGTGCTATGTCACTTCCAAGAGAAGGTCATAAAAGACCCTACAGCCTCCATCTTGTTCACCAGAGTACTTGTTCTTGTTCTTGGATCACCATCTCCAAGTCTGTAAAGAAGAGAGAGCCAAGCGGAAGAGATAGGGAGGAGGTCTTGAGACCAGCTGTAGCCGTCCTGGCCAAGTATCAGCTATCCTGGATCCTACAGAACAGTTCATCTACCAACAAAACCCCTCTGTTGACATCACAAAGAAGAATCATCTAGACAAGCTCTCAAAATTCCTAACCCACAAAATTGAGTGACATATATTAAAATGGTTATTTTTTAAAGACACTAAAGTTTTGGGTAATTTGTTATATGATGACAGATGTCTGGAGTAGCATATTTCCTAAGACATTTCTAAAAATATTTCATGTGCTGAGATAAATAGACTATGAGGAATACAGTATTAGGAATTATATATATTTCTCCCCATTCAATTTTTAGGAAGACTAAAGCAATTTAATTGCTAGTATTTTCTTTCAGTCCTGCTAATCATTTCAAAAGAAGAGCATCAGGCGTAGCTCTGTCTTAAGGCATTCCACTCTCCCCCTGAACTCCAGCCATAAACTAAAGAGTGAATGAGGGCTAGAAATGGAGCTAGAAGCTGGCACGGTGGCCTATGCCTGTAATTGCCTATGCCTGTAATTGCAGCAGCTTGGGAGGCGGAGGCAGGAGGATCACAAGTTCAAAGCCAGCCGCAGCAAAAGTCAGGCACTAAGCAACTCACTGAGACCCTGTCTCTAAATAAAATACAAAATAGGGCTTGTGGTGTGTCTCAGTGGTTAAGTGCCCCTGAGTTCAATCCCTGGCAACCACACCCCCTCCCTGAAAAAAAAAAAAAAAGAGAGAAGAAATGGCCCTAGAAAATTCTTCCTCTTGTTTCTATCAAGTGTTCTTCTCTGCATAATCCCTGGAAAGGATTTTTGTTTTGTTTTAATGAGTGAATTTTAAAAGTAGGAAAAAGATAGGAGCTAAGTGAATGGGGACCAGGATTGAAGCAGAGTGTTTTATGAGTGGTGGTAGTAGAGGGTGATTTGGTTGCAAGATGGGAGAGTTGATCATAATGCCAAGGAGGAGAAATATGTAGACAGCACTTTGTCACCAACAGAAGTGTATTAATTAGCTCCTGGAGGGAAATATATTTACAGGAGTGTAAATTCTGTGTGCTCTGAAGCTACCAACTACAATGTAACCGATTGATAAAGCTCAGAGGCAGGCTGAAACAGAAGCACATTCCTCCTAGGAAACTGTGGCATGGACTCCCTGCCATGGTTTTCTGTTTGCACAATCTCCCTTTCCCAAACTGACACCCTCCAGTCTCCTTCCTGTTTTTTCCATCTGGAGATGCAACAATGGGGTAAATCAGTAACCACTTAAAACATTTGACTCTCAAAGCACAAACTAGACTAAATGTGTTAAGCTTACTGTGTGTGTGTGTGTGTGTGTGTGTGTGTGTGTGTGTTGGAGAAGCACCATGCACACAGGGTTGGCACAAATAAACTGCTCTGGGGTCAGGCTGGAGCATCACAGCTGTGTGTGCAGATAAGCAGAGCAGTGTTGAGGGCAGAGATCTCAGGGCTTTGTGCTACACTCGCCTGCTTATTTGGACTTGAGGATGGTGCCATCACCATGTGCAACCTGACCCATCCAAATGAAAAGATGTTGACAGAAGCACAGGGGAGCTGTCAGACAGATCTGACAGGGCTTAACTAGTGTCTTTATTACTGTTTCCAAATGACTTTCCCAAAGAGAATCTGACTCATCAAACCCCTTGGTTATGTGATTAGTTTTTTATTTCAATGGTTCTAATTTTCAGTTGTTGGAAGTAATGAATTTTTATATGATTTTCTAGATCTTATATCTTCATTTTTTAGACATGTGAGTGACAATTGTAGGTAATTTTGCTAAGGTTCAGTACACTCAAATTAGCCTTAAGAGTATATCATCAGCAAATAAAATCGCAAACAGGAAGTTGAATAGGATGTGGGGGAAATTTTTAGCATTATTTCACTTTTCTGTGTTAGAGCCAGTTCTCTCTCTACACTAAACAATGAATCCACTCTCTGCATTAAACAATGGCAGTTGTTACTAGTGTCTAAACATTCACTATTAGATTCAGTGTTAATTTTTAAAACTTAAAACAACCTATATTGCTTTATATATGATATATGTATGTATATTCTCTCTATACATAGGATACATAATCTTTTTAAAAACTGAATCATATCTAATCCCTGGGTCATTTGAGCAAAATCTAGTTATGGTCAGATTTCCTTTTGTTTTCAATGAGATGTAATTCTGTGTTTCTGCCTGTGGTTGGCAAATTCTGGACTCCAGAGGGCGTCAAATGCTCCCCCTCATTTCACCCAGCAAGGAAAAAAGGCTCTATCTCTGTGAAGGATAAAATCATAATCTTGGAGATTGACAGGGCTTGTAAGTCAGTGTCCAGGTGGGGAAATGATCTTTTCATTTGGACTATCCGGTTTCCATGTAGTGTCTTCTCTGATATCATCTCCCACCACACCCCACTATCCTTTCCTTCACAAAATGAACTGTGAGGAGTCTGAGATTTTATGTTACTTGAAAAGATTTAAGTTAGCATGCTGGTTTTGTGGATGCTGGCGGAAGATGTGAGACTCTTGGCTCTGAGACAAAAGGATTTTAAAACTAACAGCAATAACAGTAACAAGGATATCAGTATTTGTGGCTGACCAAAAATACACAATGCAGGCAGCTTATGGCTGCCTCAGTCCTCATGCTCTGCTAGATGAACAAAAGGAGCCCAGATCATCAGAGTAGACCATTCTCAGCTGGCATTGAAGGGTATACAGATCAATAGCTTGGGTCTACCAACTAGGTTTTTGTATAGCTTATGCTCTAAGAATAGTGTTTTACATTTTGAAAGGGGGTTATTATAAAGAAGAATATGTGACAGAGACCATAGGAGGCCTAATAAACCTAAAGTATCTACTATGTGGCCCTTTATAGACACGTTTGCTGATCTTTGGTTTGTAACATCCTCTATGCTGAAGGCCATAGTGAGGAGGTAGATGTACCACGGTAAAGAGGATTCAGTCTCTCTCTCTTATCCACTCCACCAGAGCCACAATTTACCTGTCTCCAGGGAAAAAGTGCCCTATGAGACTATCTTATTCTTTCATCATAACCCCCAACATAAACACCAGAGGCAGGTAGATTTCATAAAATGAAGTTGAGGTGATGCTGATTGTACATCATTTCCATGGACATTTGTGTATTTTTTTTTTTTTTTTTTTACCAACAATGTAGAGTTTAATTCCTTTTAGCTGCTGCTCAGTCCTCCAGAAGACATCTATGACTCTCTTTTGGAAGACCACATCTCTCCTACCACAACAGAATTTGAATGATTCAGCATTGGTTTTCATAATCAGACAAATTATCTCATTGTCTAGCAGGCTGATTCATCTAGTCATCTTTCTTAAGCCTTTCAAATTTCATGTGCTGTTGTTGCTCAGACTGGTTTCCAAGCAGCATCGACCCTGTCTGGTGGCTTCCTTAATTGGTTCCATGTACAGGGACTATTTAAGAGTCCTGTTATTGCCAACACATTTCATTTGACACAGGATTTACCCAAGCCTTTGCTAATCTGGTAATGGTGTAATGCAGTTGATGGATTCCCCTGGTACTAATGAAGAACATATCAGTTTTAGTCTATCTTCTTTGATCTGGTAGTTCTCTCAGCTTAAGAAACAAAATCCTAATGGACAAGCCTGAGATAAAACACGCTACATAAGCCTTTATAATACCCTTATTTCCTAGTTTTTCACACACACATTAAGGAGGTTACTGTGAATATTACGTCCAGTAAGACCAGCGCTCTAATTGCATAGATCTGAGCCAATCTTGTCACATTGGTACGCTGGAATGGCTGCCATCATGTTGCCACAGTGATCCTGAGAAGCAGGATACTTCTAAATGCAACCACCAGCCATATCTTACCAGCTGCTAATCAGCCAATGTTCCTGGACTCATTCATTTCAACATGCCTTCAGAACTCTCCTCCGAAGAGTTTGAGAGGGCAATTGTTTCTACTTTTGTCTTTTCCAATAACATGGATTTTATGCTTTTATTTTGTTTTATTTTCTTTCATGTTCAGCAGAAATGTCTTACACAGGAACACAGTTATGTCAGCAATTCTTTATATAAAAGTTAATTAAGAATAATAAAAAAAACCCCTATTTTTGAATGCTACATTACTTACCACAGCAATATTAGCACCAAGAAAGCCCCTCATGATCAATGTTATGTCAGAAGTATTAATTTGGCAATGGTGTCCACAGGATGGTCTTGGTAACAAAAGAGCAAGACAGGAGATTTTCTCTTTGGGGTTAAATTCATTCCTGGAACCTCCCTGGAATATCATTTATGAACTATTAAAACTCCCACAGCCTAAATATTTTCAGAAAAGGGAGGTTGTTTTATATCTTATGAGAAAATCTGGTGAGAATCTTTGTTCTCTGAACCTCACAATGAACATGTTAGAATGTAAATTAGGAGAGAAAGGTGAGAGTTGAAAAGGAAGAGAAGATACATTCACCTGAGGGCACTGTGAAAGCCAAATAAGTTGGGCAGGGGAGCAACATGGCATAAGAAAAGTGCCATGGCAGGGAACCAGCTGCCTCCTTTGATAGACCTGTGGACCAGGCTCCCCAGCACTTAGTCAAAGATCGTTACTGCCCTTCATGGAACAATCTCCAAAAAGAGAGAGGGAATCTCATGAACAATTTTCCACTTACTTGCCCTTGATGGATGTATCACACATGAACATTTCTAGATTTTTGTAGAATCTACTCAAACTTTCTCCAACTTGCTTTTGTTTGTGGTCAGTATGGTTAAAGGTGGTAAAGGAGTTCACACTGTCTTATCTGACATGGATCTAAAGGGAGGATGGGGTCCAGGGTGAATTGTTCTGGTGGGCAGGAGGGGTCAGGCAGCTGCTATGGTTGGGTAAGCAGGGGTTGAGTCATTGAAAGCCAGGATTATCAGATTGGTCCATGGGATTCAGATTTCTGGAGGTCAGGGAGGGGTGGCAGGGGCTACGTTGTCAGGAGAAATCATCCAGTAAAAGACAATCAATACCACCACCACCACACACACACACACACACACACACACACACACACACACACACACCACTTCAGAACTGGGAGTAGTTACCTCTGGGTCATGGATTTTGATTCTACCTAGAAGAGGTCAGTGGATTACATACAGGGTCAAGAGGCCTAAGAGTGTTAGAGCACTTGTGTGTTTGTATAGAAAACTCAGGGACCTTCCACCACTCTGTCCTAATGAGGCTTGCAAATGACAGGCTTCTGTAGCAAGGAGAAAGCTATTAGAGTTTATCTAACACAATTATACAGACTGCAATTAGAGGCTGGATACCATGAATGTGGACTCCCTAAATTCTGCCTCAAGCATAGAAGCCATTTCCTCTGTTGCACTCAATGAGCTTATGCCTTTCTTGCAATGTGAAGTGCTCCCCAGGTTGGGATTTAATAATAACAATAATTAATATAATAATAATAATAATAATAATAAAGCCTAGGGATAACTCAGTTGATAAAGATTTGGATTCAGGCTCCTGGGTCTGAAGACTCTTCACCACCAACTACTCAATGGATCCAAATCACATGGCTTCCTATCCAGCTTCAGTTACTTATTTACTATGTGACCTTTGAAAAAATAATTAACCTCTCTGGCCATCATTCTCATCATTGGTGAAAAAGGGACAGTAATATGATAATAGTACTTTTCTCATAGAGGTATTTTTAAGATAAAATGAGTTAAATCTTACTAAGTACTTAGAACTATATTTGGTATCTAGTAAAAACTAGATAAACATTTGCCACGATTATGATCCTGGGTTTCCCCATTTGTAGAGATAAACTAAGGCCGATCACTTTTAATTCACACAACTGAGTCATGGCAGCTTGGAGAATTTCCCCTCTATACTAATCAGTCACATACAAGGCTACAAAGATGTAAGGCCCTAGGAGGATATAAAGTTGAAAGGGAATTGAGAAAAAGGGAAACTGCTCATTTTGTAGATAAGAAAACCAAATCTAAAATTGCTATGGTCACAGAGTTAATTTGTCAATAGAACCAGGAACTGAATTCAGTAAAACATATTTCCCATTGTCTGAAGGTATAGGTTCACATGCTAAAAGAGGGAACCTGCCAGGTCAGCATGACTATTGTTAATTGTCCGCCCAGTCTGTTCTCCTTTCCAGTGGCATGGTCCAGTGTGAAAATGACTTGAGCTCTGCGGAAAAGGGCCACCGTAGAATGACGTCGGTGGAGCACAGCCACCACACGTCTCACTCAATTGTAGTCAGCCTGGTTTGACTTCCTTTTGGGGCTCTAATTCTGCTTCATGTATGTCATGTACAGGAGACCTCCTGTGTGTGTCCTGGAACCCCACGCCCCAGCATTCCCTATTGGGAGAAGAACCCTTTCTACTAACAAACTTGACCTTGTATTCTATTAGATAGAAAAATATCTCTGCTATTGGAAGTTTGGGCTTCTTGTGTTAAAGCAAAAAAGGTGTGCGGTTGCTTAAAAGACGACTCTTTTCAACAGTTATTCGAGGTGACCCAAATCATTTCTGTCCAGTTTTGTGCAAGAAGCAGAAATGGTGGCCACATATGGCTGTCTTCTCAAACCAGAAGGTGAAGGGAAAATAAAGAAAACCTTGCCAAGGCAGTATTTTAAAAGGCACCAGCTGTCTACTGCTTTGACCCTCGCTCTTAGATATTTGCAGGATTTACTTACCATTACATCAAGTGATGGCTGCTGCAAAGATACCTTTGATTTTCATTTGTTGCAAGTCCCATTCCTTTTATCACTTGACAAATTGCATTTGGGCTAAGCAAAGATGTCTAGCTGCTCAAATAGGGGATTGAGGATTCTAACTATAAACTTGAAATTAAGAAGTTCAGTTTCTCTTTCTCCTTCTCAGTCATCAAAAGGTTTTATAATTGGAGCAAAATCACCAAAAATTCTGCACCGTGATGGTGTGGAAAGCTATGTCATGATGTGCTAGGTCAACTGGAAAGGAATTTCCTTTCCTTTGTAAATTGTTTAAAACTCTTACCCCTGAGCGTGTTCTCCCTTACTCCTTACCTTCATTTCTATTCTGGGCATGATATTAACCCATGATACCATGGGACAGAAATAATATGAGGAGACTCAGGAAGGACAGAGACCTTGGGACCCAGGATCAATCAGGGACAGGAGGAGAAAACATGAAGTATTTACTGCACACCTCCCATGATGATCTTTCTTTCCGACCACACTTAAAATCTAGCCTGAGTTTGAACCTTGGCATATCTCAGCTGCAGCTCTTACTTTTCTGTGTTTGGAGCATGGTCGGTTCCTCTACCTCTCTTTCTTTTTATTTATTTATTTATTTGTTCTAATTGGTTAGACATGACAGTAGAATGCATTTTGACACATCGTACATGAATGGAGCATCACTTCTCATTCCTCTGGCTGCACCTGGTGCTGAGTCACACCAGTAGTGTTATTCCTCTACCTACTGATCTTGATTTAGTTCCTTCTCTCTATTCCACTCTGCCCTGCTGCCTCCCCACCCCCCACATTCACATCAGTTCCTGCATCGACTGACTTGATCTTTTTTACTTCAATCTTAACCTAATAACAAATAAGCAAACAAACTCAATGGATAGTATTTATACTATTCAACAATAAATAGGAACAAATGATTAATACATATAACTAACTCATGAGGATCAAGGAAATTACACCAAGTGGGAGGAAAAAAGCCAATCTTGAAAAGTTATATACTGTAGGATTTCATTCTCATAATGAAAAAATCAGAGATGGAGAACAGATCAGCATTACTAGGGGTAAGACCAGGGACAGGATATGGCTATAAAGGGTAAACATGAGTGAGTTTTCTTTGTGGAGATGGAATAGTCTGGCCCCTGATTGTATAGTAAGATTATGTAAATCTATGTATGTGATAAAATTTCTTAGAACTATACCACTCCCCACTCCAGAAAAGAGCAGTCTAAAAAGTAATGGGTGAAATCCAAATGAAGTCTATATTGAAATAATATTATGTCAAGATCAATTTCCTGGTCCTGACAATGTTACAATGGCTATGGGAGGTACTGTATTATCATCCGGGGAAACTGGACAAAAGGCAAACAGGAACTCTCTTTATTACTAATATAAGGTTTGTGACTCTTAAGTCAGATACACCCTCAATAATAAGGTCCTGAGTTCCACCCTCAGCACATCCCAAAAAAAGGACAAAAAAATGACAAGCGAAGTGCCAAAACTATAACTCGTATGCATGACTTAGTTAGTGAAAATACCATTGGGATTTAGCATTCACTTAAAAAGACTTTGCAATTAAAAAAAAAAAAAAGCTGGGTAAATCGCAATTCAAATTGTGTTGTATGTATACCTGAAAGAACTCAAATTGTGGGCACATACAATGGAGCTGACGCTCAAGTGTGTCATGTCACTCAAATCAGTGTCATGTCATTCAAATCAGTGTCATGTTACTCAAATCAGTCTGACTTCTCCTTTGGCTGTTTCCTGCCATCTTGTTCTTATTCTATTGTGTGGACTGTAATTTTCTTCCTGAGGAGAACGGCAGTCTCTACTAGAGCACGAATGACTGTTGCACGGAACCTGATCTCGACACTGCCTGGAAAAAGAAAAAGGTAATTCTTCAGAAATTCATGAGTTTGTGAAAGGTATCAAGAAGTCAGAGTAAAATGACCCTTTACACTTCTAATGAAGGTTATTTAAAGGAAACATGACACCCTAAGAAATTGTTCTCATGTGACCTGAATGCTTCCAGGGCTTTAAGGAAGGAGGTAGAGTTTTTTACTTTGACATGAAAATCGAGATAAGGCCTAGACAATTCCCATCTTGGCTGCTGAAAGAAGGACAGACATGGTGAATACAAAGCTTTCTGATACTCAGAAGACAGCTGGGTGAAGTATGTGAAACTCTGAGAGCTATAAGAGGGCCATGTGCCAGTCCACAAACTCCAACATGAGTCTGCCCCTCTGCCCTCAACCTCAGGGCTTGGAGACGTTTGTCTCTCCCTGTGCACAGATTCCTTTCTGGTGCACTGAGCATCTCTTTATAGAAAAGCAAAATGAATACATAAAAATTCACTCCTCCTTTGAGCACAAGGAATAAAATATGAGGTTGATGGGTCCAACATTTATAAGATAGGCCTAATTTGACTTTCAATATGAAAATTCTTAGTGTTTGATCTGCGTGAGAAAAAGAGCTCAAAGAGGAGAAAGTCTGCCCAAGACTAGGACTGCAGGGCTAAAGAAAAGCCAAGGTGAGGCTGGGGCAGGGAGGCCAGTAACACTAATAAAGAACATGGTACCGTTAAAGATGGTTACAAACTAGCTGGGATGACAACAGTCTTCAGACTTCAAAACTGAAACTCCAGATCACAGGAAAAATCACAAGCAGAGCTAATTTATACTATGCAAGGTTAATGCAAAAACACTGATTAGAAGAGCAAATAGCTGATTATAGTCTACCATGTGCACATTCATTTGTTCATTCGATCATTATTTCACAAACATTTGTGAGTAATAATTATGTGCCAGGCTATACAATACTAGGAACTGTGCCAGTCATTGGTGACCCAAGGATGAATGCACACAGCAAACAAAGAACATTTCCTGGGAGCAGTAAATTGTGACACAGGTTTGGAGGTGTCCAAAGCAGAGGCTTCTAAGTCCCTGAACTCTAGTTTAGTCAAAAGTTTTCATAATCTGATCTTTTTTTTTTTTTTTTTTTTTTTTTGTGGTGCTGGAAATCGAACCCACGGCCTTGAGCTTGCAAGGCAAGCACTTTACCGACTGAACTATCTCCCCAGCCCCATAATCTGATCTTTATTAAAATCTCAATTTAGTATAGTAAAGGCTCTAAGAAGTATGGTAAAGAAATGTAACTAATACTTCATAGGATTCAGCTTGGGGAAAACTGTTATTTAGATGACAGGCTGTTAGAGAGGCAGAGGGAGCAAAGGCATCCATAGTGAAAAGACAGGATCAAGCACATCAGGTTTCACGTGTCATGGAATTCCAGGGCTCAGTCTACTAAGCCAGCTAAAGCCCCACAGTGTCAGTGCTACCCAATTATCTGATAGAATGCCTTATGAAATGGATGCACTACTTTAACCAACTGTCTTCTGCTTAAAACAAAGTAATTCATCTTCTATAAGATCTCGGCATCAGAGAGATGGAACTGATAAGATTGTCAGGAAGTATCTGGAATAAACCTCTCACTTGACAGATGAGTCTGGACAAAGCTAATCTGTGACCTGACTTTGAAAAACCCTAGGCTCCTGATTCCTGGCGCAAAGGCCCTGATGAATTATACCTGTCTTGTATTTGCTTCGTATAGGATTTAGATTATCATGGGTGTTAAATGACAACTACTGAATTATTGAAGTAAATTAAAATATTTCTATCATCACAACATAAAAATCATAACAACAGTAAAACACACATTCATTTCCTTGGAGGCATTTATTGAACTCTTCAGGGGGAAGAGTATATTAGGGCTAAAGAATTTACCTTGCCGCACTGTCAGGAATACCATCTGACAATATCCTCTCCTATCACCATGTCAATGAGATTTTTAAAATATAGCTTTGGTGTTTCAATAATCTTATTAACCTATTGACTCATAGAACTTATTACTCTGCAAATAGTCTTTTTCCCCTTTTCTAAGCCAAACTTATCCAAGAGTATCAGACTAAAGACTATAAATAGCCCAAGTAAAATGATCAGTGACATGAAAATGTAGGCTGCAGCTGACATAACTGAGTAACAGGCTGAATTTCAAATTGGAGAAGTAGGTGATAAGATCTCAGCACTTTCTTGTTTCTGTCCTGGATTTTATAGTTATATAAAATAGCAGGGTATATGAGGAATATGTACAAATATACATATGGCTTAACTGTATAAAGCAAACCAGTTTCCCAAGCAACTTTACATGCTACTTTAACAAGTCTTTATGGAGATATAATTCATGTTCTATCCTATTCATCCATTTAAAGTGTAAAATTCAATACTTTTTAGTATATTCAACCTCCACCTGAGTCAATTTTGGAAAATTTTCATCACCTCAAAAATAAACCCTTTCTTTTAGCTTTTGGGACCCCCTGCATCCTCCCATTCTCTCCGCCTTAAGCAGCCAATAGTCTACTTTCTGTCTTTATAGCTTTGCCTAATCTGAATCAATAAATTAAATGATATGTTAAGTGGTCTTTTCCATCTGGCTTCTTTTTTTTTTGCAGTGCTGGGGATCGAACCCAGGACCCTGTGCTTGCAAGGCAAGCACTTTACCAACTGAGCTATCCCCCCAGCCCCAATTGCTTCCATCTGGCTTCTTTACCTTAATATAATATTTTCAAATTTCATCCAGGTTGTAGCATGCATCTCTAATATTCCATTCAATGCATATACCAAATTTTGTTTATCCATTCATCAGTTTATGGACATTTAGTCATTTCCACTTTTTATCTATTATAAATAATGTTACTATAAATACTTGTGTAATTCTATATGGAGTTCTGTTTTCATATCTCTTGGTTATATACCTAGAAGTGGAATTATTGGGTCACGTGGTAACTCTATGAGTTAAGTTGGTGAGGAACAGACAGATCTTTTCCCAAAGTGAATGCACCATTTTACATTCCCACCAGCAGTGCACGTGGGGTCTGAATCTCCAAATCCTTGTCAACACATTATTATCTGGCTTTTCAGCCTAGCCGTTCCAGTGGGTGTGAAATGATACATTATCTGACTTTGATTTGCATTTCTTAATGAATAATGATGTTCACATGCTTACTGGCCATTTGAAGATCTTTGGGGAAATGTCTATTAAAGTCCTTTGTTCATTTTTTCCTATTGTATTGGCTTGTTTTAAGTTATACGTGATAGTAGAATCCATTTTGACATAATAATACAAGCATGGAATATATCTTTTTTTAATTCTGAGCCCAGTACCTTTCCTTCCTCTTCCTTTCCCTGACCCTCTGCTCCCTTCCCTCTATTGATCTTTCTGTCATTTACCCACAGTCTTTGTTATTTTTTTAGGTGAATTATTTCTTTTTCTTATTGTGTTGGAAAGAGTTTCTTTTTAATATTTTGAACACAGGCTTTTATCAGATATATGAATTTCAAAAATTTTCTCCCATTCTGTGGGCTGTGTTTCAATTTCCATTTCACCAATGGAACACTGAAGGACAAGAAGTTTTAATTTTTATAAAGTTCAATTTGTTTCCAGTTTTCTTTTGTTGCTTGTGTTTTGGTGTTATATATAACAAGATGTTGCCAAGTCAAAAGTCATGAGGGTTTCATTTTATTCTAAGTGTTCTATTTCTATAATGTTAGCTCATATTTAAATCTTTGACCCATTTTGAGTAAATCTTTGTTTATACTGTGAAGAATCCAATTTCATTCTTTGGCATGCAGCTATCCAATTGTCCTAGCATCATTTGTTGAAAGACTATTATTTCCACATTAAATGGTTTAAGCGCTCTGGTTAAATAACAGTTAATCAGGATCCAAGATGGCGGCCTAGAGGGAGACTGCACCCACAGTCGCTCCAGAACCCAGGAGTTAAGAGGGGGAGGCATTGAGAGACTCGGACTGAAATAGAGCCACGGGTGAGCCTGCCCACTGGGTAAAGCTCAGCCCGGGTGGCAGGCCCAGATAGAGGTGGCTTAGCGGAGCCGGGCAGGGCAGCTAGAGTCATCCACAGGCAGCCCTGCGCACTCCGGCGGTGGGCCCCGCCCACACAGCCAGCTTCTCCAGGTTCTCGGAACGGAACTGGCCCGCTAGTGAGAGCCTTTCTGACCAGAGCAGGCTCCGAGTCCCGGAGCCACTGCAGCGCAGCGTACTCCGGCAACGAACCAGCGGAGAGCCTCGATCTGCAAGCAGCCTCAGGGATCAGGGCAGGGCAGCCGGAGACCTCTTCAGGCGGCTCTGCCCACTCCGGCTGCGGGCTCTCTTCACGGGGCGATCCAAGATGGCGGCCTAGAGGGAGACTGCACCCCCAGTCGCTCCAGAACCCAGGAGTTAAGAGGGGGAGGCATTGAGAGACTCGGACTGAAATAGAGCCACGGGTGAGTCTGCCCACTGGGTAAAGCTCAGCCCGGTGGCAGGCCCAGATAGAGGTGGCTTATTGGAGCCGGGCAGGGCAGCTAGAGTCTTCCCAAGGTAGCCTTCCACACTCCGGCAGTGGGCTCTTCCCACACGGCCAGCTGCACGGCGCAGGCCCACAGTGAGAGCATTTCCGCACAGAGCCAGTTCCAAACCGTGGAACCAGTAGGGGGCTAGGGGCAGTTTTCTTCGGATGAGCTGCTTTATCAGATTCCTCCAAGACATCAGGCTACTGAAGGCTGGGAGGTGATACACTGGAAATCTACTGGGACACTATAAGCCAATAGCGGAAAACTGCAATATCTCAGGGTCCCACTGACAACTGACCAATATGAGAAAACAAGGGAAGAAAATGTCCCAAACAAACCTAGATACTACATCAATAAAACCCAATGACAGCACAGCAGAAGAAATGTCAGAAAGGGAGTTCAGAATGTACGTAATTAAAACGATCAGGGAAGCTAATGAGGAGATGAAAGAGCAAATGCAGGCATTGAAGGAGGAGATGAAAGAGCAAATGCAGGCATTAAATGATCGCACCAATCAACAGTTAAAAGACCAAATACGGGAAGCAAGAGATCATTTCAATAAAGAGTTAGAGATACTGAAAAAAAACCAAACTGAAATCCTTGAAATGAAGGAAACAATAAACCAAGTTAAAAACTCCATAGAAAGCATAACCAATAGGATAGAACACCTGGAAGACAGAACCTCAGACATTGAAGACAAATTATTTAATCTTGAAAGCAAAGTTGGCCAAACAGAAAAGATGGTAAGAAATCATGAACAGAATCTACAAGAACTATGGGATATCATGAAAAGGCCAAATTTGAGAATTATTGGGATTGAGGAAGGCTTAGAGAAACAAACCAAAGGAATGAACAATCTATTCAATGAAATAATAACAGAAAATTTCCCAAATCTGAAGAACGAAATGGAAAACCAAGTACAAGAGGCTTATAGAACTCCAAACATACAAAATTACAACAGACCCACACCAAGGCACATTATTATGAAAATACCTAACATACAAAATAAAGACAGAATTTTAAAGGCCGCGAGAGAAAAGAATCAAATTACATTCAGAGGGAAACCAATAAGAATATCAGCAGATTTTTCAATCCAGACCCTAAAAGCTAGAAGGGCCTGGAACAACATATACCAAGCCCTGAAAGAAAATGGATGCCAACCAAGAATCTTATACCCAGCAAAACTTACCTTCAAATTTGACGATGAAATAAGATCCTTCCATGATAAACAAAAGCTAAAGGAATTTACAAAAAGAAAGCCAGCATTACAGAACATTCTCAGCAAAATATTCCATGAGGAAGAGATGAAAAACAACGATGCAAATCAGCAACAGGAGGCGCTAGCCTAAAGGAATAGCCAAATAAAGGAGAAACCAAATCATGTCAAAAACAAATATGAGTCAATTGACTGGGAATACAAATCATATCACAATAATAACCCTGAATGTTAATGGCCTGAATTCATCAATCAAAAGACATAGACTGGCAGATTGGATTAAAAAGAAAAATCCAACAATATGCTGCCTGCAAGAGACTCACCTCATAGAAAGAGACACCCATAGACTAAAGGTGAAAGGATGGGGAAAAACATACCATGCACACGGACACAGCAAAAAAGCTGGAGTATCCATCCTCATCTCAGATAATGTGGACTTCAAACCAAAACTAGTCAGAAGGGATAAAGAAGGACATTACATGCTGCTTAAGGGAAGCATAAATCAGCAAGACATAACAATCATAAATATCTATGCCCCGAACATTGGCTCATCCACGTACGTCAAACAAATCCTTCTCAATTCCAGAAATCAAATAGACCACAACACAATAATACTAGGCGATTTTAACACACCTCTCTCACCACTGGATAGATCGTCCAAACAAAAATTGAATAAAGAAACTATAGATCTCAACAACACAATCAGCAATTTAGACTTAACGGACATATATAGAATATACCATCCAACAAAGAACGAATACACTTTCTTCTCAGCAGCACATGGATCCTTCTCTAAAATAGACCATATTTTATGCCACAAAGCTACTGTTAGCAAATACAAGAAGATAGAGATACTACCTTGTACTCTATCAGATCATAATGGATTGAAATTAGAAATAAATGACAGAATAAAAAACAGAAACTTCTCCAATACCTGGAGACTAAATAATACACTATTATATGATGAATGGATAACAGAAGACATCAGGAGGGAAATAAAAAAATTCTTAGAAGTAAACGAAAACAAAGACACATCATATCAAAATCTCTGGGGCACTATGAAAGCAGTACTTAGAGGAAGATTTATTTCATGGGGTGCATTCAAAAACAGAAGTAGAAATCAACAAATAAACGACTTAACACTACAGCTCAAAGCGCTAGAAAAAGAAGAGCAGACCAATACCAAAAGTAGTAGAAGACAGGAAATAGTTAAAATCAGAGCCGAAATCAACGAAATCGAAACAAAAGAAACAATCGGAAAAATTAACAAAATAAATAGTTGGTTCTTTGAAAAAATAAATAAAATTGATAAACCCTTAGCCACACTAACAAAGAGAAAGAGGGAGAAAACTCAAATTACTAAAATTCGGAATGAACAAGGAAACATCACAACAGACACGAGTGAAATACAAAACATAATTAGAAGCTATTTTGAAAATCTATACTCCAACAAAACAGAAAACCTCGAAGACATCAACAAATTTCTAGAGACATATGAACTACCTAAACTGAATGAGGAGGACATACACAACTTAAATAAACCAATTTCAAGCAATGAAATAGAAGAGGTCATCAAAAGCCTACCAACAAAGAAAAGTCCAGGACCAGATGGGTTCTCAGCCGAGTTCTACAAAACCTTTAAAGAAGAGCTCATTCCAATACTCCTCAAACTATTCCATGAAATAGAAGAGGAGGGAACCCTACCAAACTCGTTCTATGAAGCCAATATCACCCTGATACCTAAACCAGACAGAGACACATCGAGGAAAGAAAATTTCAGACCAATATCCTTAATGAACATCGATGCAAAAATTCTCAACAAAATTTTAGCAAATCGCATACAAATATATATTAAAAAGATAGTGCACCACGATCAAGTGGGTTTTATCCCAGGGATGCAAGGTTGGTTCAACATTCGGAAATCAATAAATGTCATTCACCATATCAACAGACTTAAAGTTAAGAATCACATGATTATTTCAATAGATGCAGAAAAAGCATTTGATAAAATACAGCATCCCTTCATGCTCAAAACACTAGAAAAAATTGGGGTAGTGGGAACATTCCTAAACATTATAAAGGCAATCTACGCTAAGCCCATGGCTAATATCATTCTAAATGGTGAAAAACTGAAAGCGTTCCCCCTAAAAACTGGAACAAGGCAGGGATGCCCTCTTTCACCGCTTCTATTCAACATCGTCCTTGAGACTCTAGCCAGAGCAATCAGACAAACCAAAGAAATTAAAGGGATACGAATAGGAAAAGAAGAACTCAAACTATCCCTGTTCGCTGATGACATGATTATATATTTAGAGGAACCTGGAAATTCCACCAGAAAACTTTTAGAACTCATAAGTGAATTCAGTAAAGTAGCAGGTTACAAGATCAATGCTCATAAATCCAATGCATTTTTATACATAAGTGATGAATCTTCAGAAAGAGAAATTAGGAAAACTACCCCATTCACAATAGCATCGAAAAAAATAAAATACTTGGGAATCAATCTCACAAAAGAGGTGAAAGACCTCTACAATGAGAACTACAGAACGCTAAAGAAAGAAATTAAAGAAAACCTTAGAAGATGGAAAGATCTCCCATGTTCCTGGATAGGCAGAATTAATATCGTCAAAATGGCTATACTACCTAAAGTGCTATACAGATTCAATGCAATTCCAATTAAAATCCCAATGATGTACCTTGCAGAAATAGAGCAAGCAATTATGAAATTCATCTGGAAGAATAAAAAACCTAGAATAGCTAAAGCAATCCTCAGTAGCAAGAGCGAAGCAGGGGGTATTGCAATACCAGATCTTCAACTCTACTACAAAGCAATAGTAACAAAAACGGCATGGTATTGGTACCAAAATAGACAGGTAGATCAATGGTACAGAATAGAGGACATGGACACAAACCCAAATAAATACAATTTTCTCATACTAGACAAAGGGGCCAAAAATATGCAATGGAGAAAAGATAGCCTCTTCAACAAATGGTGCTGGGAAAACTGGAAAACTATATGCAATAGAATGAAATTAAACCCCTATCTCTCACCCTACACAAAACTCAACTCAAAATGGATCAAGGACCTCGGAATCAGATCAGAGACCCTGCATCTTATAGAAGCAAAAGTAGGTCCAAATCTTCAACTTGTTGGCTTAGGATCAGACTTCCTTAACAGGACTCCCATAGCACAAGAAATAAAAGCAAGAATCAACAACTGGGATAGATTCAAACTAAAAAGCTTTCTCTCAGCAAAGGAAACTATCAGAAATGTGAAGAGAGAGCCTACAGAGTGGGAGAATATCTTTGCCAACCATACCTCAGATAGAGCGCTAATTTCCAGAATCTATAAAGAACTCAAAAAACTCTACACGAAGAATACAAATAATCCAATCAACAAATGGGCTAAGGAAATGAACAGACACTTCACAGAAGAAGATGTACAAGTAATCACCAGATATATGAAAAAATGTTCAACATCCCTAGTAATAAGGGAAATGCAAATCAAAACTACCCTAAGATTTCATCTCACCCCAATTAGAATGGCGATTATCAAGAAGACAAGCAACAATAGGTGTTGGCGAGGATGTGGTGAAAAAGGAACACTCATACATTGCTGGTGGGGTTGCAAATTAGTGCAGCCACTCTGGAAAGCAGTGTGGAGATTCCTCAGAAAGCTTGGAATGGAAACACCATTTGACCCAGCTATCCCACTCCTTGGCCTATACCCAAAGGACTTAAAATCAGCATACTACAGAGATACAGCCACATCAATGTTCATTGCTGCTCAATTCACCATAGCCAGATTGTGGGACCAACCTAGATGCCCTTCAGTTGATGAATGGATAAAGAAACTGTGGCATATTTATACAATGGAATATTACTCCGCAATGAAGAATGATAAAATGATGGCATTTGTAGGCAAATGGTCGAAATTGGAGAATATCATGCTAAGTGAGATAAGCCAATCGCAAAAAACTAAAGGACGAATGATCTCGCTGATAAGCGGATGAGGACATATAATGGGGGGTGGGAGGGGCTAGCATTAGGTTTAGAGTTAGGTTTAGAGTTAGGCTAAGGAGAGCGGTAAGAATGAAGGAAAGAAGGACTGTGTAGAGGGAAAAGAGGGGTGGGAGGGGTGGGAGGGGTGGGGGGGAGGGGAAAAATAAAATAAACATCATTACCCTATGTAAATGTAAAAAAAATAAAAAAAATAAAAAAAAATCTCAAAACAAAACAAAACAAACAAACAAAAAGATCAACATACTACACTGATGCAACCACATCAATGCTTCAATGTTTATGCAGCTCAATTCACAATAGCTAAACTATAGGATCAACCTAGATGCCCTTCAACAGATGAATGGATAAAGAAAAATGTGGTACATATATATGCAATGGAATATTACTCAGCCTTAAAGAAGAATGACATTATGACATTTGCAGGTAAAAGGATGGAACTAGAGAATATCATGCTAAGTGAAATAAGCTAATACCTACGAAATAAAGACAAAATGTTTTCTCTGAATTGGATGCTTTTCCATAGTTGAGGTGGGTACGGAAGAATGAAGGAACTTTGGATTGTGCAGAGGGGAATGAGGGGATGGGTGGGGCAGTAGGGATGGGAAGGAGGGTAGAATGAAACAGGCATTCTACCATATATACCTGTATTATTATACTACTGATATTACTCTGTATCATGTACAACCAGAGGAATGAGAAGTTATGTTCCACTTGTGTGCAATGTGTCAGAATGCATTCTACTGTCATGTATAACCAATTAGAACAAATAAAAACCTGATAAAAGACAATTATGAACTCTTAAAAAAACAAAAAAACAAAAAAAAACAGTTAATCATATGTATAGATGGTTATATATAATTTCCAGATTCTCAATTTTATTTCATTGAGATGTATGTACTATAGCCTGATTACCATTATTTTATAGTAAGTTTTGGAATTTGGGAATATAAGTCTTCCTATTTTGGTCTTCTTCCAGATTGTCAAAATCTTAAGAACAAAATTCCATATGAATTTTAGAATTACAAATAAATCTTACAATTGAAATCTTACATGAATTTTGAGTTGGCTTCTTAATTTCTAGAAGAAATCCACCTGGGGTTTTCATAGTGAGTACAATGAACTATACACCAATTTGGGGATGATTTCCATCTTAATAATATTATCTTCCAAACCATGAACATGGATGCCTTTTTATTCATTATGTCTTTAATTTCTTTAAATTTTTCAGAGCATAATCTTTCCACTTGCTAAATTCATTCCTAAGTATTTTATTCTTTTTGATGCTGTTATAAAAGGAATTATTTCCTTAATACCATTTTTAGATTGTTCATAGTACATAAATCCCCAGTTAATTTTAGTAATTAAATCTGCAACTTGCAAAATTATGGGTTGGATACCATCCCCAAAGCTATACACTGAAGTTCTAAGCCTTTAAGTTCTAAGCCATAGTAATTCATTGCAGATGTAATTAGTTAAGGTCTTACTGGAGTTATAGCTAGTATTGTGACAAGAAGCAGAGAGGGACACAGAAGAAAGAGAGTCATATATGATGGAGGCAGAGATTGGAGTGATGCATCTACATACCAAGGAATGCCAACAAACACTAGAAGGTAGAAGAGGTCAGGGAAGTTTCCATTCATTTTCTGAGGGACTCCCACCGTCTTGAGTTTGGACTTTTATCCTCCATAATTGTTAGAAACAAATTTCTGTTGGTTTAAGCCACCCAGTTTGTGACACTTTGTTAAAGCAACCTTAGGAAACTAATAAACCTGTTAAACATGTTCATTAATTTTAATAGTTTTGGGTGGAGTTCTCATGATTTTGTATATATAAGATCATGTTATCTGTAAACAGAGATCATTTTTACTTCTTTTTTCCAATCTCAATGCAACTTCTTTTCTTCTTAGAACTTTATTGCCTTAGCCAGAAGTTCTAGTGTAATACTGAATAAAAGAGGCTAGAGTAGACATCCATGTCTTGTTTCTGATCTTACAGGAAAGCATCCACTCTTTTCTAATCAAGTATAATGTTAACTGTGAATCTTTTGTAAATATCTTTTATTGAACTAAGTTTCCTTGTACTACTAGTTTGCCAAATTTTTACCATTAAAGGGTGTTTGTCAAATGCTTTTTCTGTATATTGAGATGATCATATGATTGTTTTCATTCTATTGATATGGTATGTTAATTGACTTTTGTATGTTAAACTGGCCATTCATTACTCAGATAAATCCCAAATGGTCATATTGTATAATCCTTTTTATATGCTGTTGGATGCACTTGACTAGTATTTTGTTAATTCCGCAATCTCACAGTCCTGGGGACTCGAACCCAGACCTCCAGCATGTGAGTCAGGCACTCTACGTGATGGGCTATATCGCCAGCACCTGACTAGTATTTTGTTGATAATTTTTTTGCATGTTTAAGCAAAGATATATTGGTTTGTAGTTCTTCTTTTTCACATCTTTGCTTTTAGTATCAGGATAACACTGGCCTCATGAAATTATTTAGTTAATGTTCCTTCATCTTCTAGTTTTAAAAATAGTTTGAAAAGAATTGGTATTAATTATTCTTTAAAAGTTTGGTAGAATTCCTCAGTGACATAATCTAGGCCCTGGCTTTTCTTTGTTGGTAGATTTTTTTTTTTAATTACTAATTTCATCTCTTTACTTTTTATGTCTATTAATATTGTTTTCTTCTTTTTCATTTAGTTTTGATCATTTGTTTTTCTAGGAATTTGTTCATTGTATCCATTATCTCATATATTGGCATCTTATTGTTCATAGTATTTTCTTGTAATCTTTTTTATTTTTGTAAGGTCAGTAATAATGCACCCTCTTTCATTTCTGATTTTAGTTATTTGAGACTTTTCTCTTTTTTTCTTGGTTGATCTAGGTAAAGGTTTGTAAATGTTTATATTGTCAAAGAACCAACTTTGAGTTTCACTGATTTTTCTATTGCTTTTCTGTTCTCTATTTGATTCTTTTCTGTTCTAAAACTTCATTAGTTACTTCCTTCTGACTACCTTAGGTTTAGTTTTCTCTTGTTTTTCCAGTATCTTAAGGTTAAACATTAAGTTATTGACTTCAGATCTTTCTTTATTCAAATAGGTATTCATAGCTATAAATTTACCTCTAGGTATGCCTTTAGCTATAACTCACAAGTTTTGACATGTTTCTTTCTTCATTTTCATTCATTTAAAAATATTTTCTAGCTTTTCATTTCTTCTCTAATCTATTATTTAGGAGTTTGTTGCTTAATTTCCACAATATTTGTGAGTTTTCCAAATTTCTTTCTGTTATTGATTTCTAATTTCATTCTGCTGGAATAAGGGAGAAAATTTTATTTAAATCCTTTAAAATTTATTGAGTTTTGTTTTATGTCTTAGCATATGGTTTGTTCTGGAGAATGTCTCACATGCACTCAAGAATACTCTGATACTGATGGAGTATTCTATGCATGTCTGTTAGATCTTGTGTGGTTTTGGTGATATTCAAGCTTTATTATTTTCTGCCTCATTGTTAAATATCGTTTAAAAATTGTGTGCTGACTACTCATTTTTTAACACTATTATTGATCAGTCTCTTTCTCCTTTCACATTGGTCAGTTTTGCTTCACATATTTTTGTGTTTTATTTATTTTTTTTAACCAACATGTATGTAATTATTATGTCTTCTGACTTGATTATCCCTTTAACCATTATAAAAATGCCCTTAGTAGAGACCTACTAAAAAGTAAAGCATAAAGCATGTTTTCTTGTCTATTTTGTCTGATATTTGTGTAGGCACTCCAGTTTTCTCTTGGTTGCTGTTTACATGGCATACCATTCTTATCCTTTTATTCTCAGTGCATTTGTATTTTTAAATATAAAGTGTGGTTCTATAGACAGTGTGCAGTTTTATTTATTTATTTATTTAAGATGGGAGTCTCACTACGTTTCCCAAGCTGGTCTTGAACTCATGGGCTCAGGCAATCCTTTGGTCTCAGTCTCCTGAATAACTGGGACTACAGGTGCAAGCTGGAATTTTAAAAAGTTCAGTCTAACAGTCACTATCATTTGATTGGGTTATTGGTACAATCAAATTTACATCTAAAATTTTACTTTTTGTTTTCTGTTTGCAAATATCACATAAACATCAGCCACATCTCTGCCTGGGTTCCTACATTATAAAGACGTATGTCCAGTGTAGAGAGAAGCTGGAGTCAGGAGACATTATTTAACTGAGAAGAAACACAGGAAGCAAAGTTATAGCATGTAGTGTTAGAGGATCCTCTGACTTGAGTCAGCTCAAACAAAGGGAGTGAGTGATTAATTGGTAGCTCCCACCTGCTCCACAAACCTATACCACACCTGTAAATTTCAGTATCACTTTATAATTACTATTTGACTACCTAAATGTTAACATTCATTGAATGTTCATTTCCTTGTTAATTCCAGAGGTAACTATACCTGACACAGTTTTCAATTAGGAAAAATAAATAAAATGAAATAGGAACAGCTGACCCAATATCCTCCTTTTTTGCCATTCATCTCTTATATATATTTCCAATGTGATTATTGGTACATAATGACGCAGAAGTACGGGATAATGGCTACAAATATGCAAGTTTTCTTTTGTAGAAGAGGACTAATATTTTTTCAGGTGGTGTAGTCTATAGTATAATTACATTATCAGAAGTATTATCTAAGCAAATATATACCAAAGGACCTTATAACCAATTTTTAAACATATTTATCTTCTTCCCCTTGAAGATATCATCTAAACTGAATTTAGCAGGTATTCTGGCATCTGTCCTTTCCACTCTATGGAACAGCTTTCTCAATGCCACTGTCAGGACCCTTAGTCATGCTCTGGAAGTTCTTATCAGTTAAGACCATCTCCTCCTTCCTTTAACCCTTTATGCTCTTGGCCTTCAGATAGCTGAGATATTTCCTATCTTCAACCCATTTATTTGGTGACTTTATTTACCCTTCAGTATTCACCAGAGATCTGTCTCCACTCCCTCCTGTCCTGTTATAGTTTAGATACATGATGTCCCATAAAAGCTCATATGTGATACAAAGCAGGAAAGTTTAAAGATGAAATCATTGGGTTATGAGAGTCTTAACCTAATCAGTACATTAATCCACTTGAATGGATTAACTGGGTGGCAATTTAGGCAGGTAAGGTGTGGCTGGAGGAGGTAAGTCACTGGGACGTTCCTTTGGGGTGTATATTTTGTCCCTGGTGGTGAGAGCTCTCTCTGCTCCCTGACTGTCATGTCCTAAGCTGCTTGCCTCCCTCACACCAACAGAATTGGTCATCTATGTACCAAGATTTCAGAAAAAATGATGACAAACTTTTCCTCCTCTAAAAGTGTTTTTGTCAGGTCTTTTGGTCACAGTGATGAGAAAGCTGACTGAAAAAGAAATTGGTATCAAGAGTGGGGTTATTACTGTGACTAATCTGACCATGTGGTTCAGAAGCTTTTGGAGCTTTTTGGAATTTGTGGAAGGAATTTTGAAAAGTTTAGATGCAAGTTGGAAAAGATTTAGATTATTGTAAATGAAGACTAATGGGCAATTCTGGTGGGAACTCAGAAGACCAGAATGCCAATAGGATTGTGAACAGTAAAGACTGGGCTCATGAGGTTTTAGAGGAAAAGGGAGATTCTATTAGAAATTGGACTAGAGGCCATTCATGTTACATTCTGGCAAAGAAGCAATCTACAGTTTGCCCATGTCCTGAGACTATTTGTGAAGTTGAATTTAAAGATGACAGACTAATTAATCTGGTGGAGGAATTTTCAAGGCAGCACAGCCGTCGGTGGGTGGCAAGGATATTACTGGTAACTGTTAGCCAAGTTTACTGTGAAAATCAGAAATAGACAGATTTGAAAAACTTGCAGTTCAGTCTGGCCAAACTCTGAGTAAAACTGGGGCTAAGGAAGTTGCACTTCTTAAAGCATTTATAGACCCAAAGAGAAACTGAATATTTTTCCCTGAGGCAATAGAAAAGATGAATTGAGGGCATCTCAGGGATTGACAAGACCATACCTATCTCAGGCTCAAGTATGTAAAAGTAAAATTTCCTTTGAGAAGAGATTTGTGGGGCACCCTGATTGCACAGGGCATCCAGGAATTTTTTTTCAACATGCTCAGCCACCCAGGCATTCAGAGGCCGCTGCAGCTGTGTTCCCAGGAGGCTTGGCTACTTCTAGAGATGGTAGTAGACCTTGGCATCATCAACCATGAGGTGCTGATTCTGACAAAATGCAGGATAATGGAATTTGAGGGTCATGAAGGATTCCACCAAGATTTCAAAGGAAGGCCAGGGAGGCCAGGTGAAGTACAGCAGGGTCAGAGTCCCTACAGGCAGCCCCTGAAAAGAAGCATGGAGAAGTGAGAGGGGAGCCAAAGCTGCCTTGGAGTCCCCCAAGATTGAGAGATGCCAGTACTGTGGAATGTCTGCTGAGAACAGTTGCAGGAGTGGAGCACAAAAAATGCCAAGAAGAGAAGCCATGTGGGCTACAACCAGCAAGACTGGTGGGGTGGAGCAATATAAGCCCATTGTAGAGAACATCATAATGCCATGTTCTCCAAATGCTAGACATGCAGCTACAGAACTTGTTTGACCAGCTGGTTTATGGTCTTCCATTCTTTCTGTCCCTTATTTATAATCGTGGAAGTATTTGCTCTGTTCCATTATGTATTGGATATATGTAATTTGCTTTCAATTTTTAGGAATTCACAGTGAGAGTTTCAGTGGAGACTTTGAACTTGGACTTTGGAAAATGCTAGAATTTTTAAATCTATTGGGACTCTTGGAAATGGACTAAATATATTTTGCATTGGGCGATGGATATGAGCTTTTGGGGGCCAGAGTAGAATGTTATGATTTAGATACGAGATTTTCCCCAAAAGCTCATGTGTGATACAATGTAAGAAACTTTTGAGGTAAAATGATTGAGTTATGAGACCATTAAGCCAATCAGTGCATTATTTCACTTGGATGGATTAACTAGATGGTAACCATAGGCAGGTAGGGTGTGAATGGAGGAGGTGAGTCACTGGAGGTGTGTCTTTGGAATTTATATTTTGTCCCTGGTGAGTGGGGGCTCTCTCTGCTTCCTGATTGTCACTTTCTGAGCTGCTTTCCTCCTCCACACCCTCTGCCATGATGTTCTGCTTCACCTGGGGTCCCATGAATGACCAACTATAGATTAAGACCTCTAAAACCATAAACACCAAATAAACTTTTCCTCCTCTAAAATTATTCTTGTCAGGTCTTTTGGTCACAGAGGTGAAAAAGCTGACTAAAATATTCCATACCCCATCTTCTCTCTCTCCTTCTACATGCTGCTTACTCTTGAATGCTCCATAAAATGTTCATCTCTAGGGTTAGCTTCCCGGTCAAGCTCAATATTTGCTTCCAAATTCCTTCCTGGATGGTTTTTCCTGAGCAGCCTGGTTGGCATCTTAAACTCAACAAAAATTCACTAGGCACCACTTATTGCCCAGATTCCACAAAGTGCTAAGGGTAACCTGTGAATAAGACACTCAATTCTTACCCTTACCATCCAGTGCAGCAAAACTCGATTTCCTTCCTATATGTGAGCTGCCACCTTCACCAATCTCGCAACTCCAATCTCTAATTAAAACACATCATCTGGGCTTGAGACCTCAGGGCCTTACAATGTGTTCTTCCCTCTGCTCTTGCAACTCATCAGCTGTTACCGTCCAAGGATTCATTGATACACTTCTCCCCTCCAGTTCCTCATCTGCAGTCAGGCCCTTGTCACCTATTGACTAGACTATTTCAGATGTGTTTTAACTGATTCCCCCATCTTGAGCTCACTCCTCTCCAATTCATTCCATACACAGCAGTCTCCAATCAAGAGTTCTCACCATGCCAGTTCTCTGCTAACACATCAACCACTCCCCACTGGCACTAGAATAAATTCATTTAAGGCACTCCATGTGCAGATAGGTCACAAACTCACCTTTCCAAGTGCTCCCCTTGATGCATGCTCCACTTCAACAACAGTGACTTGCAATCTATTCACAATACTTAACCCAACATTTTCATGCATGAGTGCCTTTGCTCAGTTTGTTCCGTGTTCCAGGAACAACCTGTTTCCATCCCTATCTCTGCATTTCAAAATTCTACCCACATTTAAAGTACAGTTCAAATACTACAGTCTCCTGCAGCTCTTCCTTCATCTATTCTTCCCTCAAACAGAATGAATCCCTTAGTTCTCTGGTTCCCACACTATATGAACAGAGTTCATATCTGGTTAATTTTTTGTATTTTGGTCAGGAGAACGTTCTTTTGTCCCTGTTAGCAGTTCGGTTAACTCTTTCAGTTTTCACTTAGTTCTTTTGACCCAGTTATTTCTTTAATATTTCTGATTTAACTAGATTCTGTTGAAAGAACTCACAAAAAAGCCATTTAATTTAAAAGTTGTTTAAATTCTGTGAGAAAACTCACAGAAAAACCATTTAATTTCATGGAGATGGGGGGTGAGGAATTGCAGGAGTCACATTATTTTTTTATCACCGACTCTGGCACTGAGAAACTATTTCCACAAAGGAGAGTCTTACTGTGTCCCTCATATCTGGATTCACAGCTGTAAATGTGGGTATGGACAGTGAAGTCCCCCACTGTGTAAGAGAAAGAGCAGTACAAATAGCCAATATCCATTTAGTTTAGTAGAGGGGAAATGTGCATCCCTTGGCTGTTGAGAAAACATTCACTTTGGGAACAAAAATCCTTTCCTTGAAATGCACATAAAGTACCCTTTGTACAAAGATGTCACTATTTATTGCTGATTAAGAAAAATATTTTCATTTGTATTTCCCCTTTATTTATTTAAAATCATAATATCATTTATATACTTTACTATCACAACTGTTGGTGATGCTGCTGCTTCTTAGCTGGGAGACCTAGAGGGGCTACCAACAGTAGGGTTCAAAGTGCTACTAAAAGTGAGGTTCACAACCTATAGCCTTGGCATCACTTTGGAGATTTTTAGCATGAAGAATCTGAGACACCACTTCAGGTCTTCAGCATCAAAACCCGAATTTCAACAATACCCCCAGGTCCCCTATATGCACATTTGTGTCTTGGAAGCACTGGTCTAGCCATGGAGTTTCTGAAATTTCTCTCTGAATAAGCGTCACCTGGGATGCTCTTAAGGCATATAAGCAGTTTCCCTGGCCCCTCCTCTAGCACTGATTCAGAAGGTCTGGGATCGGATGTGATTCTTACTAAGTGAGATAATGGAACGGTATGCCTGGCTTGCTGATAGCGGGCACAGAGGGCTCTCCACCCGCCTGCTGTCATCACCACTAGCTGCAGTGTTGCCCAGATAAATTTGGATTTCAGATAAACAGCAAATAACTTTGTAGCATGTCTCATATGATGTTTGGGACATAAAGATACTAAAAAGTTATTCCATTACTTTTGTCATTCAAATTTAAGAGGGCATCCTATATTTCATCTAGTAACTCCTAACTACCACTGACCTAGGAACATATGGGGATGGGGAGTGAGTAGCAGATAAGACTGAAAAAATATGGCAAGCCCAGACTGTGCAGGGCTTTGAAGGTCATTTACAGGAGTTTACACTAGCCCATATACTAACCAACCATGGACAAAGTGTGACCTGAGCCATCCACCCACCTCCTCCCAAGAATATTAGAACAGCAGTGACAAGTAGGTTATGGTGACAAGAATCTCCATCACAAGGGACCTTTAGGGAGGGAGCCCAGAGGATAATTAATAGGAAGAGTTATCAGCAATGACCACATCGCAAAGAATAAGGGAATTAAAAATGTCAAAACTTTAAATCTACTTTGTATTATTCTAACTTCCTCTTTTTTTTTTTTTTTTTTTTTTTTTGGTGATGCTGGGGATTGAACCCAGGACCTTATGTATGTGAGGCAAACACCCTAACAACTGAACTATATCCCCAGCCCCATATTATTCTAACTTCTTGAACCATTTGCTTTTACCTTACTTCAATTATAATTTAAGCTGGCAACGACTTTTCTAATCCATGCATAGTTGAGCATTAGCCTTATTTACAGGAAGTTATTTGCAGTTGGAGAAAAAAAGGTATATGATAGCATTCCAAAAGCCAAATATCCAATGGCCTTAGCCCACTCTGCCAGATGCTAAAACTTGGTTTTTGGACATCCCAAACATCTGGCACAAAGTCCCAACTGTAAAACCAACCAATTACTCCATTGCTATTTGCTCTTTTTTTTTTTTTTTTTTTGCATATAATTCTTAACAGTTATTTAGTTTCCTAATTCATTGCACAGAAACATCAAGGGATGAATTAGAGGCAGTTAAAATGGCAGCAGTGATGCACAGCAAAAAATGGAACGCACGAAAAATGTATTATACAAAGAGTAAAATGAATTATTGGGACACATTTAAATTACATGTGATGTTCAGAAAGTATACAAAACACTTTGATTCCCATTTAAAAAATAAGCTTAAACAAGAGTTTTGACTATTGAAGAGACAAGTTTTTTTTTAACATAAAACAAATACCTCAATAAATACCTCACTTCAAAAAAATCTATATAAATGAAATCAAATTTCTAACTCTAATGGTTATCTGACTCCAGGTGAACTAAAAATTATTTACGGAATGTTTTAGATTGTATTTTTGTTCCCCTCTGGGTTTCAAATAGCATAATTTATTCACACCCAAGCCCCAATCTCCACTCTCAAGTACTTCCCAGGATGTCCAACAGAACTTTAGCAGTTAAACATATACGGGAGACTGATGGCAAGCCGCAGGCCCTGAATTACTGTGCAGTCTCTCAGCAAAAACGTTATAGAAATAGCTGCCACTGACAAAGAACTGGGGCCCCATCAAAATCCTGATTTCTCCGAAGTTTCTAGAAATGAGGTAGGAATAGCGGCTCACAGTCCATTTTTATCTATACACAGTTCATGGTCAGTCCCAGTGTCTCCTCAAACACAGGAAATTGGCGAACCAGCAGGGTAGGACTAGGATTATCCTGTCACCTCCAAAAGGACTTCCCTCTAATTGTATTGTGTTAAAGCTTATGAAACCTAAAATTTAGCATTTTAACTATTAGGGGACAGGGTGCAGGGATTATGTCCAGAACCTCAAGCATGCTAAGCACCTGAACCACTGGGCTGTATCTCCAGCCCTAACTACATTTAAACGTGCTCTCAGTGGTATTGATTATATTTACAATGTTGTGTAGCAATCACCACTACTTCCAAATCTTTTTGATCTCCCCAAGCAGAAAATGCGTAGACATGGGAAAAAACACTCCTGTTCTCCTCCCCACCCCTCACCCTGCATCTCCTGGTAGTTTTAATCTACATTCTAGCTCTGTGAATTTGCCTCTTCTAGATAATTCACATTAAATGAAATCATATGATATTTGTCCTTTTGTGTCTGGTTTATTTTGTGGAAGGTTATATTTTCAAGGTTTCACCAGCTTGTAGCATGTGACAGGACTTAATTGCTTTTATTTTATGACTTTTTTTCCTATTTGTTTTTTCTTATTCTGCTTTGCTTTTATTTCTTGATGTTCAGTTTCTTTATCATCCTTTCTTCTAATTTTGAACAAAACTAATTCTGCAGGGCTTGGTCGTGTTCATCCCTGCTTTACTTAAGAAATAGATGACGTTGATCCCACCTTGAGGTGGGTCTCTTCGCTGCATTTTAACACAATTCCAGGTAGAAGGCAGTGGGCTTGCTTTGCACATGGAATGAAACATACTGCATTTCTATGTTCCATTTGAATTCTTAGATTTTTATTTAGGGGTTAGAAAGAGGGAGATCTTTATCCCACCAACCCAAATGAGCTTGCAGAAGTCAACAAAGGCAACATTTAATAATATGGCCCAAAAGTGTTAGGGGGAAAGCTTAATTAAACATAAGGTCACAGGGGTAAATGGGATTGTTGAATCTGGGGTGAAATCACCCTCCTCCAAACTCTCTCAAATATACTTCACTGTCTTAACAATGGCATCACCATCTCCCAGGAGAGGAGAGGAGGCCTCTTGGGTTGCTTTGATTTTATTTAGTCACTGGAGGAAGGTAAAAGAATCAGCTCCTAACACCTTGTGTGGCAGTTTAAACCTTGAACTCTCACTCCTGAATCCCTGCCCCCTCCCACAGCCATGCCATGCTCCTCCTGATAACTGGGGCAAGGACAGGCCTCTGCATCACGTGCTGTCAGCCTCTCTCCAGAAAAGGGGACACACAGACTTCATTTTCACTTTGGTGTAGCAAGTCCCTCCCAAGGACTATAATGATCTTGATAAAGATTTTACCTCAGCATTCTCTTCCTCCTCCTTGTACTTAAAACTACCTAAATTTAAATACTGAAATCCACCAGGAATATAAGTTAGTTTGTGTGTTGATCTTGGGTTATTCAAATGCTACTAAAATATTTTTTAAAAAATATGTTTGATGTTCCAAAGATCTGTAACAAAAATCTTAGGAGTAAAACATGCCCAGCATCCACTTTTAAGTACCTTATAAACGTCCCACACTAAGTAGAGCAAAATGCAGTTTTCCCATCTTACATTCCTAACTTCACCAAGAGCACACTGAGTATTTAACAGCCCCTGTAACTTGTCCAAGAGTTCGATCCTGTGCTATTACCTAAACAGAACAATTCTCCTAGGTACTGTCCGAGGGGTACCATGGTGAGCCACTGGACCCCAACCATTGCTCCAGTGGCTGTAGCTTAGTCCTGCTCTCCACAAGCTCTTTCTGTGGCATAGCTAGAGCAGATGCTCTTCTTCCCTCCTTCCTGTTCAGTGAGGTTAGCTGCCAGAGCTGATTGGCACTGATGGATGCTGAGCACTCAGCTAAGCCCAACCTGGTCACATTGAAGGCTAGTTTTTACTATGTTTGGGTGAGAACTCCCTTCTCAGTGGTAGACATAGAAGAGTCCATTCTTCTGAAATGGAACTTTTTCTTTTTTATATATAGTAATAATATTGATATGTCAGTTATTAAAGACAATGCTAAAAAGTCACTGTGGGTGATTGCAAGACAGGCAAAAAAAAAAAAAAAAAAAAAAAAAAAAAAAGAAAGAGGCTGTCTTTTCCGGGCTCCATTTCCCAGCCTGCTTTTGGTCCAAGGACCCCACTTTGGAGGCTGAAAGTGGCACGTTTTGAATATGGCCACTCCCCTAATTTTGGATTTTGCTTCGTTCCCTACCTTTGAGATGCCAGACACATAGGTTAGTCCTGGAGGGGAACTCTAGCAGTGAACACGGGTGGAGGCACTGGAGAAAATCCCTCCCACAACGTCCTAGGCTCCTGGCCTGGGGTCTTCTCAGATCTCCATCTGGGCTCTGTAGAACACCAGCCTGACTCAGAAAAGCGAAGAGGAGGCTCTCCCACTCTTTGAGCCAGTTCCACTCAAGGGACAGCAAGGCAGCTCTACAGAAGCCAAGTGCACCCCCATCCTGCTGAGCCAAACACGAGCTCTGAGTGGCAAGGGACTGATGATAGGGCTCCCGAGCTGCCCTAAGATCTAAGGGAGTTTCACTTCATTCCCTAGGGAGACAAATAGGACTATGAAATCTGTGATTGTAGAAGTTGTAAAAATTATTTTCTAGTAATTTCTTTTTCCAAAACAAAATTCAACAACTTCTGGGCCACAAATAGATGAATGTTCCCTAAATGAGAAAGAAACTGAAGTCCCCCTGACCGCAGAATTTCTCATAGACCCAGCATCTCTTTTAGATTCATTTTGTCCCATTGCTGTGAGTCATAAATGCAATGCATTTACAAACTCAAAATTCTCTTATTTCTCAACATTTCAAAAATATTTAATCAGACACAGGATTTGCTAGAATAGGCCTCATACTAATCTGACTAAATATCCACAACTATAACTGTTTATATGAATGTTTACTGAACTATATTTGCCCTTTACCTATGTTCTTCTTTTAATCTTTTCTCCTCTTCTGAATAGTCTGTACCTGCCATAAATTCTTGGAAGGGTGTGACAATGGCTTATTGTGCCCTTTCTCCTTTTGTTTCACCACAGATTCCCCACTACCTACTGCTGGTCAGCAAGTGACAGACCCTTGGCACAGGACTGTAGAAAGGTGCTCCTCAAGGTGGATGATTTACACGAAGGACCTACCTCAGTTAGATGAATTAGAAGTCACCCCTTCCTCCAGGTGTGATGGGCTGACAGACCTGACTCCATGAGAATGTTATAGGCCAGACTCTAAGGGAAATGACTAAACAGACTCCATTTTGCTCTGAGACTCCATGTTATGTAGGAAATAAGCTTCTCCCATGGGAACACCCGCCTCCGTGCCCATCATTAGTTACTTGGTGTGACATGTTTAATAATATACAATGGCAACTCCTATGTACTAAAGAATTGCTCTCTTTTGATTCCTATTGCTCCTAAACAATGTACCATGTGAACAGTGATTGTGTGGATGTTAGTAACCATTTGTTAGTTAGTGCCTAGGTAAAGGTTATTTTGACCCACTTCCCCCTCTGTTGATGATCTCATGATGTTAATGTGTAATTTCGAATCATAGCAACAGACACTTATGATTAATGTGATTTTTGGTATAAGAACTCCTACAACCCTGTGGTCGGGGCTGTTCTCCCAATAGCCATTTTTTGGGGCATTGTGTGAGACAGTCAGCCAGCCGGCTTAATAAAGACTCTCAAATTTGGACTTCTCAGTGGTGATCGGTCTGTTCTTAAGTTGCTCCCCATAACACAGGTGGGTAGAAACAGCCCCAAACCAGGATAAACAGCTTGGTGAGTTCAACCCCTCAACAACCACAAGATAAGCTGGGGTTGCATGGCAACCCCACAAGATAAGCTGGCTATGGAAAGTGTATTCATTAGAGTTTTCAGTAGTTTCTCAGCTATGAGTGTAACTGTCTCCAGGCTCTATCTTGATGGCTAAAAAAAATTAAATTTAGTGGCAGAAATAAGCAATATTCCAATATTTAGAAACATCTGATCATTCCTAATGTGCACAGGAAGATTGCATTCTTTACTGTGGCAAAATATGTATAATATAAAATCTGTCATCTTAACCATTTTTAAGTGTACAGGTCAGTGATGTTAAGTACGTTCACATTGTGCAACTCTCACCACCACCGGAGACTATGTGCTCTTTTGAAAAGAAAGCTCAGCATGGGAATTACAAGAGGCCAGTTCTTACTCCCACTTCACCGGCCCTGACATGTGCCCCCTTATTTGCCTTCCACTTTTCTCTTTCTCAAATCAAGAGTGTTTATGAGAACATCAAATTGTGTTCTCTAACGTGGTGGCTCTAAGAGTAACCTGGTGATTGACCTGCTTGGTTTCCCTGTACACGTTCCTTAGAGAAAGACACTTGTCAAGACAAGCAAAAGATCCTGATATTAAAACTGAATTCCTAGAAGACAGAACAGCTAGCTATTTCTGGAGGGCAGAAAGCCAGCACAAGAGACATCACTTCTGTTTCCTCTACCCTAAACTCTGGTATCTGCTGAGTTGTGGAAATGCTACTACAAGACATCAAGCCCTGGGCCTACTGCCCCCTGGGGAGAAGACTTTGCAAATCTGGGTTTGACAGCCCTTATCTGGAGGCGCCAGGCACATGTTTTAAACAATGCCTGGAGGCACTGTTCACTTTTGGTGGGCAAAGGTCACAGATGCTAACCATTCTGCAATGTGTGAGACATTGTCATATAGCAAAATCTTGTCCCTTTGACTGGCATGCCTGTTGAGAAGCATGGGCCTAGAGCTGAACATGGAGGAATGAGCTCAGTTTGGGGTTAAGGGATTTGGGGTGATGTCACTCTTTGGAAATCAAGCAAGCACATATAAGCAAGACCTGCTTCATCTTCTCTCTGTACCCTCATCATCTCACCATGAATGTCTGCCCGTGGGCACTAACACATTTTCCTCATAATTATGCAACCTACTTCCTTTAAAAAGTGTTGAAAAAGCACCATATCTGGAGTATACACAAAGGACATTTTACTCAGCTTTCTCTATTCCTTAGGCTTGTGTTTGTCATTTTCAACTTTTTTCTTTTCTTTCTTTTTTTTTTTTTTTTGGTACCAAAGATTGAACCCAGGGTCACTTAACCACTGCCCTTTTTATTTTTTATCCCCAGTCCTTTATAATTTTTATTTTGAGACAGGGTCTCTCTCAATTGCTTAGGGCCTCGCTAAGTTGCTGAGGCTGGCTTTGAACTCGTTATCCTCCTGCCTCGGCCTTCCAAGCCCCTGGGATCACAGGCGTGCATCACCATGCCTGGCTTTAACATTATTTAATATTCCTCATGTTCTTTTTTTCCTTTCAACATTATCTTTATTCATGATTATTCATGATTTTGAAAAAGGGATTAAAATATTTTATGCTTCACTATTTCAATTATACTTTGGGGAAAACATGCCAAATAAAAGTCCCAAACAAAAGAGTCATTTTAATGATATTAATTGAAGCATGAATGTGAGGTGTTCCCCCAAAAGCTCATGTATGAGATGATGCAAGAAGGTTTAGTGGAGAAATGATGGGGTTATGAGAGTGTTAATCCAGTCAGTGAGTTAATCCCCTGATGGGAATCACCTGAGTGGTAACTGAAGGGAGGTAGGGTGTGGTTGAAGGAGGTTGGCCACAGGGGATGTGCCTTTGGGGTATGTGTTTTGTTATCTGGCAAGTGGAGTCTCTCTCTGCTTTCTGATGATCATGTGAACCACTTCTCTTCACCACACTCTTCCACCATGATGTTCAGCTTCACCTGAAGCCCTGGGGAATAGAGGCAGCTGTCTGTGAAACCGTGAGTCCCCAAATAAACTTTTCCTCCTCTAAAATTGTTCATGTGGAGTTTTTTAGTCACAGCAGTGTAAAACTGACAAAACAAATGAGTTTCATATAATAAGCAAACTGGAAACATTCAAATGCTCAGCAACAGGACAGTTAAGCAAGTTACCATAACCCCGTGTTATATGGCCATGTACTTACAAAGCTCAGCTGACCAAATTGGCCTTCCAAAATGTTTACATAAAATAATGTTAAGACATTAATCAGGTGAAGATCAATTAAACCACATATGCATAATAATTACAACCATGACTATAAGTATATTAACTAGAATCAAAATAGAAATGTGAAAGTATTGTAAAGATCATTAGATTCTATTTGAGAGCAAATTCCATATATTAAAAAAATTAAATTATAAGTATTCACTTATTTTCTATTCAATTAGAGACCTCAGTTTTGAAATCAAGGTTAAGAATTGCACCCAGGGACCTCTTACTTTTTCTCTCACTATATTAAAGACCAGAAGGAGATTTCTAAGTTCTTAAAGTAAGAATGTCAATTTGCATATATGTAGTTTGGGAATACATCTGTAATTTATCAGACTAACTTCTTAAGATGAGTATAATGAAATAGTTTCTTACTCTCTGAAGTGTTCTGCAGGAAGCTTGGGTCATAGAAAGTCTTTTTGCCTTATATGAAAATACTGTGATATTAGATTGAAAAGATGCAACTGCTTCTTGGTATTTGGAACACCAACCTACAAGTCTGTGCTATTTGTATTTGGCATGATCCAATTATTAGGTGATTAGCAATTCAGATTGCCTTACTTAAATCCAACTCCACAAAAACAAATTATTCAAACTGACAGCATATCAACAAGTCCTACACTGTGTTCAGGGAGAGTCCCAGACCAAATTGGGTTATGTAATGCCAGTCTCCCAGCGGATTCAGAATCCTCATCCAAGAGTGTTCTAGGATGTAGGGATACAGGAATTCGGAATACAAGATGGAAGGAATCAACCTCAAGGTTCTGAGCTGCATTGTGGGAAATCCTCAGTGACCCCCCCAGGATGGCAGAAGGATATTTTTTGTATCCCACTCTCAGTCCCAGAACTCCACTTATTGGCAAATTTCAGGAATATGCTGTGAAATTTCTGCTCATTTCCTGTCCTGTGAAAATGCATCAGACTCAGGATGAAGGAGTCTTTCTGGGCTACTTGGTCCAGCTCCACTCTGATGTCAGATCTCCTCTTAGGAGAATGCAAAAGACTAGAGGAAATAAGATGCAGGCCTATAATGGCAATGAATTATTGAATCTTCTTTTCCAATTTGGCAATAATGGATCCAAATAAGATTTTGCTAGTGTTGGTGGACAGGATGTACCCTATGAGTCAATAACTTTTTAATTCCAATTAGGATTGATGTGACAGCTGAGAGGCTAAACAGAGCCAGAGGGCACATACACAACACAGATCAAAGCTCAATGAAAGGTACCAAAGTAGACACTGAAAACAGAAATCAGGTAGGGGACATTGCTACTGTTCCTGAAAATTGCAATGAACATTTTTAGTTACAGGGCTTAAAATTTAGAGTACAGCCAGATGCCAAATGATCAAAATACTGAGAAAAAAAAGTTAAAAGAGAAAAACCTGTGTCACTCTTTGTTATCAGCTTGGACTTGTTAGTTTACCCTGCAATACCAGCCAGGGGTCATACGTACACTACCACTGGCTCGGTGCACACTGCACCAGTCACTGCGTTCTGCAAGCAGTCAGTGGCAAACACAAATGGTACACCTTTACTTCATGTACAACCAGAGAAACAACATGTATCCCATTTGTTTACAATAAAAATAAATTTAAAAAAAGAAACAATGAATGGAAATATCACAATGAAACCCATTAAAAAATATAGCATAAAATAAATAAATTTTTGCATGAAATTGAATTAGGCCATTCAAAACTTAACAAATAAAACTTCCCCTCAGAAAAAAAAAAAAAAAAAAGAGTCAATGGACCTAAAAACTGGAGGATCTCAGAAACCTGAAGTTGATTATTTTCAGGAAATCAGACACAGCTCTCTCTAGATAAAGCAGCGAGAAATCCCAACAGAGTATTTCTTCGTTGATTAAAGCCTAAAGGAATAAGGATGCCTATGGAAGCGTGGAGAAAAAGATGTTAAAGTGTGGTGGTTCAGGACATATTTATCTACCCCACCCCTGAGGAAGCTATCCTTACTTTAAGGGCTAAACAAAGGAGGGGGACATGGAAGAAAGAGAGGAGGAGGAGGGCACGTGGATTCTGCCATGTTCCAAGGAATTCCAAGATCCAGGTAAAAACCATAGAAAGAGAGGTTGAAAGACATGCATAGAGTTTACCAGAGATATTTTCTGCTTTATTTACTATTACATCTCTAGAGCCTAGATGGCTTGTCACACAGTAGATGACAACACATTTTTGTTGAATAAATATTCTAGCTGTCAGTGGAAGATACAAGAATGCCAAATAAGTCTGACATGATACAATTGGCAGTAAAGAATTAATAGAATGAAAACCACTGCTCTGTAAGAATCTGTAAGTAAGTTTGTAAGAATCTACATGTATTCTAGAATCATTTAGAAATATTTTTAAAACTTTCAAGAACTGAAAATAAAAAAAGTCAAGTGAAATTCCGTTTATATGTTCATAGACTTAAATGCTTTGATATTTTTGGTCTAACTTTATTTTTGCCTAGCATACCAATCAATTCTAGTTAATTTTAGTTAATATTGTTGACATTTGAAAGGAAAACTAGTATGCACTGCTCATGGAATTGTTATCCAGGAAACCCAGGTGATCCTGCAAATTGCAACCCAGGATGTCAGCTTCCAATAGCAACCTCATCAAGATTAACAGGGGAGAGGAAGCAGGGACCGCTGGAATACCTTAGGATGCACAAGACCCTGGGTTTGATCCCCAACACAAAATAAAAACAAACCAACCCAGAATACTAATTGGTCAATTAGAATGAAAAACAGAATGACTAAGGAGACTGGTACCTTTAGCAAACACTTTTCCATATTTCTGATGGATAAATTCTAGAAAAAGAATTGTAATCCTGAAGTTGCTTTGGAGCATGAAGTTGGCATGAGAGGTCTTAGCCACAGGATTCATGTCTTCAGTGACTACAGGCCAAGAATGCCTTTTGTATCTTTCCTTGCCATAGGAATAGACATAGTCATGAATTCAGGGAGGACAAATCTTTAGAACAACCCTGAGAGAACATGAAAGGGAATTGCCAACATCTGAATCTGTGGCTTTCTTTTGTTGCCTCTGCTACTGATGAGTTCAAAACGACACAGTCCTACGTTAGATATGTTCATATCAATGAGATCTCAAAGTGTTAAATAGCTCAGAGATTGTCATTCATGTATTCAACAAATATTTCCGTGCTTGCTTTCTCCAGTTTCTATACAACATTTACTTGTCATGCTGTCACAACTTACCTCTCTGTCCTACCTAGGCTACTAAAACTCTGGTCCTGAAAATTACAAATGCATGTGAGAATGAGGAGTTACAGTTCATGTGTGCCTTCATAAGGATAAAAGAAACTGTACAGAATGTTAATCATTGTGTAGTTCAGGCTTAGTTACAAAGTATATTTCAGGGTATAAGATGTGGTTTTCCATCTATTTTGTATTATTCAACACCTCTGTTTTACTAGGTGGGTCTTAAGAGAAAATAAGCCACAAGTGGTAATCAGCCCCTCTGATGGAAAAGTGTGAGAGAAGAGTTGCCAATATGGTGCTTGTTCTGTGAGCTGGAGCTAGAGTAGGGAAATAGTCACAGTCCTACCTGCTTCAGAATCCATCTATCCATCTCAACAACCCTTGAATAGGAATCAAGTCAGTCATGGCCCTACAAAGGGACTCACTCAGCAGCATCCACTGTAAGCCCAAGCCATGGGAGGGAAGAATGTCTGCTATCTGTGAGAATCCCCAACTCTGGGCAAGGGCTGGGAATCCTGAGGACCTATTGCCACATCACCCAATACATAGACTTTCAAAAGTTTTAGCCTTACTCACTGTGTTCATCTAAGAGCCATTACATAGCAGCCCAAAAATTAATTGCCAGATTTAAGAGATTGGTTTCAGTCTTCGTTGCAAGACTGTCTCCCTTCCTTCTTTCTGCAACTTTCGGACTACCCATTCCTGTTTGCTCCTCTCTCTTGACTTCTTCTTCTCAGCCATGAGAAGTCCTCTACCACAAACCCCACAAATGGAATGCAGCAGGAAACCAGCCTCTCCCTGGTTAAAGTCATTGGCATTGTTATCTTAAATGATAACCTTCGGGCACTTCAGCCTAAATGGGAAGCAACCCATTGATACTCCTTTTCAAGCCTCCTCAAGGACCTCAGAGTGAGAATGTTTAAAACTACACTTCTCATCTTCTTCTCTCCTGCTTACAGCTGTACTCTGAATTACCTAATTTGATGAATTGCCTTTCTTTCATTAACTGATTCTCTCCATCTCCTTCAAAACTAATCAATGAACAAGTCCTTGCTGACTCTAGAACAGCTCCCAAATCCAATCCCTCTCTCCATTGCCTCAGTCAGAGTCCTATCCCTTAATGAATTACCCTTGCTTAAAGTCTCTTTATTTATATTTAGTTCTCCTTTGGCTACTGATACTTGCTTCCTTATTCTGGCAATCTGCAGACATTTGTGATCATTCTATTGGACTATAAAAATTTCTTGGATAAGGAAAGCTTGTCTTTTTAAAAAACTTTTTGTCCTATTATTCCTAGTGGTAACGCTGTACTTTACATATCATAAGGACTTAATAAATAGATTTTGGCGATAAAGAACGGATTATTTAAAAGGGAAGGCATTTATTTCCCCAAAGAGCAGTTCATTAGGTAATTAAATATTTACTCTACCTTCTTCCAGCCCAATAGGTGTTATAAATATACACAAAGACCACACACACCTGCACATGTAGACAGTGTGTCCTTAGCTACATTTAAGTCAATCTTACAGCAAACACAAAGAGAGGATCAATCTCCCAAGTAATTAAAATATAAACTGGACCATATTTTTATTCCTGGTCGTCCTTGAGGAAAATAACACAATACTTATTAATGAATAAAAAAATTATTTTGAAAATCCATGTCCACAAAATGCCACCAAACATGGGTCATGCATCTTTCTTTTCTGCATTTTGATCCCATTGCTCTGACTTAGTGTGGTAATTATATTACAAAGCTATTATCCGATAAAATGAAAATGGCAAAACAATTTAAATGCTTGTCTAAAGAGACTCCGTTAGAATGCAATTATGAGTGAAATTACAATGCGAAATAATTGAAATGCAAGTCTGGAAGGCACAGTTATGAAACCATTAAAAGGCTTCTTTTGGGGACTCACAACTTTGAGTGAAACAATACACTCCTGGAGACACATTTTAAATTCAGTAAATCAGGCAGCCGTTATAAACACATGAAAAATCTGAGCTCCTATTGTTCTGCAGCATTATCTATACTTCTGAGTGCCACCTGCGGGATGTGTCACATCATTAGGGGGTACTGGGCTTGGTGGATAAGCTGATAAGAGAACTCTATGTAATTCTGTGCTCCCATTCAGTTCCAAGGAGACAAAGGCATGAGGGTCAGCTGGGCCTAGACTTTTCTGTAATGTTTCCAACATAAACTAGCATCATAACATGAAAATCTTTTTATTCCAAATTTAAGCCAGCAATTAGTAATATCTGTGTGGATATATTTCTAGGAATCTATCTTCTTGCAGCATTCTGCAGATATATTCCTTTAGCAAAATCTTGAAAAATTTTAGATGCCTAGGCTCACACTGATAGACTTGATCACCAAAAACAAATAAACAAACATAAACAAAATACAGTGCTGGATACACAACAGATCTGCTGAAATGATCAATTCGATGAATGGCCAAGTCTTTCCTCTGAAGCATGTGAGGTCTCCATTTGATGCTCCATCGTACCAATGCATCTATCAACAAATATGCAAACTTCACTCCAAACTACCACCCCTTGATCCTTTGTAGTCTGCTTTCTTGGATCCATTTCTTTCAGTTAAAAAGAAAGAAACAAATTCTAGGAGTGAATCTTAGAAAAGGAATAAGTATTAAAAGAATAAAACAGTGTAGATCCTTCTCTCCTTCATGATTCTGTCTCTTGTCAGGGAGAAAGGAAATGGCATTTAATTTTAATCACTCCAGAAAATTTCTCAGCATCAAGATTTTAACATTACTTAATAAAGTTAGTAGGTTTCCACACTTTTTGTTTTTTAACCTGTATTTTAAATTCCCTTGGAAACATATGCACTAAGTATTTTTACTTTTATTTGCAGACTCTGAAACACGTGACCATTTTATATATACATAAACATGTTCTCTGAGGATGAATTTGCAAACGGAATTTGAAAATTCTCCTGCCTTTGTGTACTCTGTATTTGAAGTGGATTCAAACTATCGGGACACCCCACTGTGTGCATGTTTCTCAGTCTTCTTATTTTTTCTGGCACAAACTCAGAGAGTGTTTACTACATCTTTGTAAGAATCTTAGGTGTGTGGCAACTGTCATACAAAAATCAAATCTGCTGTCTGACTACTTTGTAGAGAGGTCATATTATTTTTCAACACGTAGAATTTAAATATTAATATAACTTGAAATACATTTTAAATCATGTGAGGCAATGAAGTTTTTCCAGCTTAGGCACAAAAGTACAAACCTTGAAACAGATTTTCTTTTTAAAGTGACCTAGAAAAAAATTCTGTAAATAAGTCTAGTTGAAAAAATAAGCAAACATACACATAGATTATAGGAAAAATAAAGATTAGCAGGCTCCTAAAAATATTTAAAACACAGTATTATATATAAAACTTAAAATTACATTGGTTGGAGTTTTATAGAATTAATCTCTGTATTTATAAAGGTGTCAAATGTGTTTCATATAAAGATTTATACCAAGGTGCCACAAAATGGCATTTCAGTCAATGACAGGCTGCATTTATGACCATGTTTCCATAAGATTATATCACCTAGCGAAGTTGTAGCCATCTTTGTGGAAGAACACTCTACGATATTTGCACAAAGACAAAATCCCAAAATGACATACTTCTCATAATGTATCCCAACATTAAGCAGTGTGGCTTATTATAATAATAGAAGTTAAAATACATTGTTCTCCTTTACTTTGAAATGCATGCAAATAAGTTGGATTGATGGGCAGATAGGAGATAAAGAAAACATAATAAATGTTAGCTCTAGGTGGGGGCTATACATAGGTATTCACTGTAAAATTTTTTTGGTTCTTTTGTATGTTTAAGATTCTTCATAATATAGAAATTTGTTGAAAAAAATGCAGTTCTCTAGGTGAAAGTATTTATTCTGTATGGTGATACCTGTGCTCAACAAATAAACCAGGTTTTGAACTTGTCTCGGTGACACAATATACTCACCCAGCCATCCAGATCCTGAATTTGGTATGCATAAGTCTGTCTCGGCACTGGGTAACACAAAGCCCACAACAAACACCTCCACACCATCCGCCATGAGGGCCATGCCCAAGACAAAGAACAGGGCCCACTGGAAACGCCCGTGACCACACTCTTGGATTATCAGCTCATACTGCTGGGCCAGCTCTTCCTCATCAGCTCTCCTCTCTGACTCCAGCTCTCGACGGTCCTTGTACTCGTCCCCCTTGGGTTGTCCCACTGACACTATGCTGTCTTTCCCTTGGTTCATACTGGGGATGCCCTGATACTCCCCTTCGTAGATCTCATCCTCCTCATCATGGCCCTCAGTAGCTTCGCTGGAGCCTTCGTCATCATTGGCCTCGCCATTGTAGGTTTCTCCAGGTGGGTAATAGTCATCATCGTCTTCTTCATCTTGGAACCGACTGTAGGACCTCTGGGTGTATTCATCCTGGGCCCGGTCCACTGCTTGGTTCACCTTCTTCACTGTTTGCTTCTTCACCTCTCTGGCAATGTCCTTGGCCCCCTTCATCAGGGAAGTCCTATCCTTGTAAGAGTCTTCCATCTTACCTCACTGATGGCCAACGAGAAGATGGGACTTCTTCACAGACTGTCAGTGGCTCAGCCCTACCAGCATCATCCAATTTGGGTTCAAAATAGAACTGCAAAAGAAGAACCAGAGAAGATATGTATTATTCCCTTCTGTGTTTTTTTTTTTTTTTTTTCCCCTTACCATCCATTTCCTGGTCTCTTTTCACTGCCCCATGCCCTAAGACATAGATAAGCTTTTCTTGGTTTGATCTCAGTGCCTACCTGTGCATTCTGGTTCTCTGTGCAAGTGTGATCAGCTCCTGGAACTACAGGATTTTTAACAAGGATTTTTACTGTTGTTGTTATTATTGTTTTGTTTTAAGGAATTTTGTTCCAGGGCAATGTTACAAAGACATTCCCCTGAGAAATAAACTAAGCATCCTACACCATTAAAAGGGTACCCAACACATCTCCAAAATGCTATAAAGATATGCCTCCTTGAAAAAACAATATTGCTCACAAATACACAGACACATAGGCATACTGCAAGGGCAAAACCAGAGTATTCAAAGAACCCTGTTAGAACTTCTTTCTCCACATTGAAAAAAAAGAAAAACAAGTAACTTCTTATCCAAAGCTATCAAACCACAGTGGTAGTTGTCAAATTGCATTTCCCTCTACTTTCATTGTGTTTCATTGTGTTAACAATAACAGAGACTCACACAGCACCCAAAACAGACAATGAGTATTTCCCCTGACACAGTACAGATACAACAAGTGGATCTATAGGAAACTGGTAGAGTTAACCAAATGACTATGTTTCACTTGATAGTCATTGATTGAGTCCATATGTCTCATTCAGTGGAGGTCTGTCCTTCCAACCACCCTGCAAGTCCCCAAGCTTCATCTCTATTTTCTTCAAATTGGTACACACAGACACACACACACACACACACACACACACACACACACACACAACCCTCACATAAACTCTCCCCCATACCTTGTCATACTGATACTCCAGTTAGCTGCTGTCTTAGATACCAGAGTCTGCAGCCTTCCAAGACCATCATTTGGTTTTCTTTCTCACTGATATCCCCTATGTCTTGGATCATTAAATTCATGCTGACATCATGGTAAATTCTATTTCACTTGTCCACTGAACTGTCTCTCCTGGTGGTTCAAATGAGTCAACATCTACCCTTGTGCATAAAGGTGAATAAGGACCTCTCTCTCATTACTAATTTCCTGAGGCCTAAGCTGTGGCAAAATTCCAAACATTGATTCATATAATGGTCATTTCCATGTTTTCTTTTTGTATACAGTGTAAAACACTTGGTAAGTAGCTATTACAAATATACATTTAACTGATCATGCAACTATCATACATGAACCCAGAAATAACATAAAAAAGATGGTTCTAAAAATTTTGGATAATGAAAAAATGAACTCATAGGTTATAGTCTCACTAAAGCAAAGATGATTTGTCAGTGTTTTATTTTTCATAAATAAGGGCAAGTAGAAATACTAATTTTGAAATTCTGTTTAAAATCAGATATTTATATATGTTGCAAGTGGAGAAAGTTGGGGGAGTAGTAAGAGGATCTCTGTGTTATTTCTTGCCACTACATGTGAATCTACGATGATTTCAATGTACAAACAAGTTGGCACTGTCCTTGGAAAATGTGGTTATTTTAGCTAGTAGGCAAATTATTCAGATAATAGAGTTATATTCTATGGCTATTACCTCTCTCTAGTAAGTTGACAAATGCAAAAAATATGGCTCATTCCAGAAATCTACCACTGAATGGTAGAAATAGTAGAATGATATCTGCTTTGGAAGATCATGACTGAATTAAAGCATGGAGAACTACTAGCCTAATGCCACAAAACTTGTCAGAGGAGAAGCCGGGACTCAGGCTCTGATATGCCTTGACTCTTGCAGCTCAGCCTCATCTGCCTCACACGGTCCTTTCACTGGGGTCTTAGCAAATGCTGCAGCCTTCTTTCAAATAATTCTGTAACCACCCCCCTTCATGCTAACATTGTTTTACAACCTCTTCTCTATGTCATCTTATAGGCCCTGAAATAAAGAGAATTATTGTATCTTTCATCAATGATGGGTTTTATGTAGATAGTAATTTCAAAATGTGGTCCTGTTTTTCAGATAAACTACCCCAAGATGGTGACTGTACTTCAAAAGAATCACGTTAAAGAAGGCGTTAGTGGCCAAGGAAGCCAGAAAATTAGGTAAAGCAATGAAAACTTTCATAACCTCCAAGGGATGCATGTTGTTCCTTCTCACTTATTCAAATAGTTTCTTCCTCCACGAAATAAAGGTAATAACTCTCTCACAGTGCTGGGAAGATTAAATGACTTGCTGTTTACTCTGTTTTTAGGAAAGAATTTGACATATATCAAGTTCCCCAGCAATAGACCCTACTAAAAAGAGCCAGGTGCAAATCATTTATGAAAGAGTAAGGGGCTGGGGAAGAAGGACAGGAGGAGGAAGATGAATAGAAACAGGACTGCAGTTTTAAGCAGTGTCCTGAGGAGCAGGCTTCAGCCTGGCCCTGTAAAGGAACTCTGGAATGTAAGTGATGCTCACAGTTATCCTCCATCCAGGGCCAGGGTGCTGGGCTCTTATACCCCCATATTGGCCAAAGTTGGCTATGGGCCACCCAAGGGCAAGTGTGGAATATAGGTTCTTGCAGCTCTGGACACCAAAAGACAAAAGCAGTTCCAGTTGCCCAAGGGCAGTCCTCGGAAGAAGAGCACGGTTGCTGGCTAATGGAAGCAAACACACAGAGGCCAGGCTAAGAGAACCCAGAGATAGTGAAAGGGATCCAAAAGCATCCAGGCAGATTAACAGCACCTCCTCCAATAAACATTTAATAAACTCTTGTTTAGAAGTTCTGCTCATGCTGAGCCACAGGACTCAAAACTGATTTAAAAAATACTTTTATAGAAGTGACTGTTTAAATCAAGCAACATTCACAGCAAATTGTAGCTTATATATTCAACAATATGCACCTTGCGTATGACAATAATTTTGCATGAATACATAAAATATAAAAAAATAAGTACTACATGTAAATAATAGTTATTCTAAAAATGGAGTTTGTTTTTTTGTTTCTTCTTTAATGACTCATATCAAATAGGAACACTATTTTAGAACTATCCTACACAAGTTCCCACCACACACAACCCACTCGCACACACACAGATGTTTCTGTTTACCCACAATGCCCACTCCTTCAATCTTCCCTTCTGCTTTATCCCTCATCATCACCATCATCAAAAGATCTTGGATAGCTCTTCTTCCCCAAAACATTTTAGCATCTCCTGGATGCTGGGGGAGTCCATTGTTCTCATATCTGTAATAATGCAGCCACAAAGTCATTGTGCACTCCTAGCTTCCTGATAACTTATTACTAGCTCAGTCATGGATACGCACTTCAGATGTATTGTCACCCAGTAATCCTCACAACTATCAAATGGGATGGGTAATTTTTAAATTCCCATTTTATAGATGGGAAAACTGAAAGCTGCCCAATAAGAAAGCAAAGCTAGGCAATCCTAACCCAGAGCCTAACGGTTCCATCACTATATCTACTGTATCTACCACCTTTTCGTGGAAATGGGACCTCTGATGGAAATAGAGCTCTCAAACAACTGTGTTAGAAGGCAGCCCTTATGCCAGCAACAAAGGGATCCTCCAAAGTACTACTGACGCCTGATGTGCAGGATGGGGCGAGGGCCTCTTTATAGAACAACCCCTCTCCTGAGCTTGGATCTAATAGAGAAGGCAAGTGGATCATATTGCTAACTGATTAGGTAACTGTGCCCACATTTTTTCCTGACACCTACCTTCCTTCCAACTAGGGAACTTTGGGCTTGTGTAGAACTCTAGGAAGTGGAGTAGGATGGCAGGAGGCCATTCATGGAGATTTCCACACTGAGCGCATTTTTGAGAGGAGGAAATATCTATTGATTCATCAACCCAACTGTCTAAATCTTTGACATCAGACATTTATCATTTAAGGATGCCTCTTGGGGCTGGGTAGATAGCTCAGATGGTAGAGTGCTTGCCTTTCAAGCACAAGGCCCTGGGTTCGATCCCCAGCACCGCAAAAAAAAAAAAAAAAAAAAAGGATGCTTCTACAAGGACCCTATGTACCAATTCCTGTTCTTCAAGGTGCAGATCAAAGTCTACCTCTTTTATGAAATGATTTCCTCTCATTACTGCTTAACCAAATCCCATCTTCCCAGGTAAGCATAGTTGGTTTCCTCTTGGCATTTGATCATGTATTCCATCATTATGGCTGTTGATAAATGGGAAGGTCTTCCCCATTAGGGTGTAAACTCTCTGAAAGCAGAGACTTAAGAAGTAAAACACTAAAGCAATGTTATTAAATGAGGACACTAGCACCATACAGGGGCCAACTTTGGTCCCCCATTTCTTCATGAGGGAGTCTGCACAGTATTTCCCCAAAGTGCTTTCTACAATACACTATAAGTTGGTCCAAGAGGAAAAAGTTTCATGGTCAAATATATTTGGCAAGTCTTTCTTTTATACTTCACATGCCCTTCTCTTGGAAAGTCAAAATGCAAAGCCTGTTAGAAAGAATCCATTCCCAAACTTTCCTAAAAACAGAATTCCCCACTCTTGACATTATGTCAATGAACAGTCATCATTATATACTATGGAAAATTACACTATTAAGGTGAACACTAAAATCATCTGAAGTTTTAATATCTATTATAAAATATCACAAAACTCACTAATTAACATTAATTGAAGGAAGCAGAATAAAAAGCAAAAAGCTACATTAAAATGTATTTTTAAAATCAAATGCGGTATTTCAAGTCTATCAACAATGGAAAGTTAAATTTTCAAAATGTAATTGCTTATAAGTTTTAAATAGACTTCCTACAAAAATAGGACTTAACATAGCTGAATATTTTAAAGTAAGAAATCACTCAACAAGCCTGGAAAATATGATTTGAAGCATATTAACATTTTAAAATACAATTTTAACACAGGTAATTTATTCTATAAAGAATTTATTTTTTATTTTTAAATTTTATTTGTTCTAATTAGTTGTACATGACAGTAGAATACATTTATACATTATGATTGATCATACATAAATAGAGTGTAACCTTTCATTTTTCTGATTATACATATGGCAGGATCACATCAGTCATGTAGTCATACATGTACATGAGGTGATAATGTCTGTTTTACATTACTATCATTCCTCCCCCCATAACCCTTCCCTGGCCTTCACTCCCCTCTACCTAATATTTCTTTTTTTTTTAAATTGTAAACAAATGGGATACATTTTGATTCTCTGTACATGGAGTAAAGGCATACCATGTGTGTAATCATAAATTTACACAGGGCAATGTTGTTTGATTCATTCTGTTATTTTTTTCCCTTCCCCCCACCCCTCCCACCCCTCTTTTCCCTCTATACAGTCCTTCCTTCCTCCATTCTTACAACCCTCCTTAACCCTAACCCTAAACCTAACCCTAACCTTAATGCTAACCCCTCCCACCTTACATTATATGTCCTCATCCGCTTATCAGTGAGATCATTCGTCCTTTAGTTTTTTACGATTGGCTTATCTCACTTAGCATGATATTCTCCAATTTCATCCATTTGCCTGCAAATGCCATAATTTTATCATTCTTCATGGTAGAGTAGTATTCCATTGTATATATATGCCACAGTTTCTTTATCCATTCATCAATTGAAGGACATCTAGGTTGGTTCCACAATCTGGCTATGGTGAATTGAGCAGCAATGAACATTGATGTGGCTGTATCTCTGTAGTATGCTGATTTTAAGTCCTTTGGGTATAGGCCAAGGAGTGGGATAGCTGGGTCAAATGGTGGTTCCATTCCAAGCTTTCTGAGGAATCTCCATACTGCTTTCCAGAGTGGCTGCACTAATTTTCAACCCCACCAGCAATGTATGAGTGTACCTTTTCCTCCACATCCTCGCCAACACCTATCCTATTGTTGCTTGTGTTCTTGATAATCGCCATTCTAATTGAGATGAGATGGAATCTTAGGGTAGTTTTGATTTGCATTTCCCTTATTACTAGGGATGTTGAACATTTTTTCATATATCTGTTGATTGCTTGTACATCTTCTTCTATGAAGTGTCTGTTCATTTCCTTAACCCATTTGTTGGCTGGATTATTTGTATTCTTGGTGTAGAGTTTTTTGAGTTCTTTATATATTCTGGAAATTAGCGCTCTATCTGAAGTATGAGTTGCAAAGATTTTCTCCCACTCTGTAGGCTCTCTCTTCACATTGCTGACAGTTTCCTTTGCTGAGAGAAAGCTTTTTAGTTTGAATTTATCCCAGTTGTTGATTCTTGCTTTTATTTCTTGTGCTATGGGAGTCCTGTTAAGGAAGTCTGATCCTAAGCCGACATGATGAAGATTTGGACCTACTTTTTCTTCTATAAGATGCAGAGTCTCTGGTCTGATTCCGAGGTCCTTGATCCATTTTGAGTTGAGTTTTGTGTAGGGTGAGAGATAGGGATTTAATTTCATTCTGTTGCATATGGTTTTCCAGTTTTCCCAGCACCATTTGTTGAAGAGGCTCTTTTCTTCATTGCATATTTTTGGCAACTTTGTCTAGTATGAGAAAATTGTATTTATTTGGGTTTATGTCCATGTCCTCTATTCTGTACCATTGATCTACCTGTCTATTTTGATACCAATACCATGCTGTTTTTGTTACTATTGCTTTGTAGTAGAGTTGAAGATCTGGTATTGCAATACCCCCTGCTTCATTCTTTCTGCTGAGGATTGCTTTAGCTATTCTGGGTTTCTTATTCTTCCAGATGAATTTTATAATTGCTTGCTCTATTTCTGTAAGGTACGTCATTGGGATTTTAATTGAAATTGCATTGAATCTGTATAGCACTTTTGGTAGTATGGTCATTTTGACAATATTAATTCTGCCTATCCAAGAACATGGGAGATCTTTCCATCTTCTAAGGTTTTCTTGAATTTCTTTCTTTAGTATTCTGTAGTTCTCATTGTAGAGGTCTTTTACCTCTTTTGTGAGATTGATTCCCAAGTATTTTATTTTTTCCGAGGATATTGTGAATGGGGTAGTTTTCCTAACTTCTCTTTCTGAAAATTCATCACTTATGTATAAAAATGCATTGGATTTATGAGCATTGATCTTGTAACCTGCTACTTTACTGAATTCACTTATGAGTTCTAAAAGTTTCCTGGTGGAATTTCCAGGTTCCTCTAAATATATAATCATGTCATCAGCGAACAGGGATAGTATGAGTTCTTCTTTTCCTATTTGTATCCCTTTAATTTCTTTGGTTTGTCTAATTGCTCTGGCTAGAGTTTCAAGGACGATGTTGAATAGAAGTGGTGAAAGAGGGCATCCCTGCCTTGTTCCAGTTTTTAGGGGGAATGCTTTCAGTTTTTCACCATTTAGAATGATATTGGCCATGGGCTTAGCGAATATGGCCTTTACAATGTTAAGGAATGTTCCCACTATCCCTATTTTTTTCTAGTGTTTTGAGCATGAAGGGATGCTGTATTTTATCAAATGCTTTTTCTGCATCTATTGAAATAATCATGTGATTCTTGACTTTAAGTCTGCTGATACGGTGAATGACATTTATTGATTTCTGGATGTCGAACCAACCTTGCATCCCTGGGATAAAACCCACTTGATCGTGGTACACTATCTTTTTAATATATTTTTGGATGCGATTTGCTAAAATTTTTTGAGAATTTTTGCATCGATGTTCATTAAGGATATTAGTCTGAAATTTTCTTTCCTCGATGTGTCTCTGTCTGGTTTAGGTATCAGGGTGATATTGGCTTCATAGAATGAGTTTGGGAGGCTTCCCTCCTCTTCTATTTTATGGAATACTTTGAGAAGTATTGGAATGAGCTCTTCTTTAATGGTTTTGTAGAACTCGGCTGAGAACCCATCTGGTCCTGGACTTTTCTTTGTTGGTAGGCTTTTTTTTTGTTTGTTTGTTTTTGTTTTTAAAATAGCATTTATTTTTTAAATGTTAATGTGTGCATTACAGGAAAAATAAAAACACAAGCAAAGAACAAAGTCATCCAGTCACAAGCAGCTTAGTTGGACGTGTCCTTCCAGGTCGTGCATATACATACACAATATCCCATTTTGTGATTGAGATTGTAGTGTGTATCATGCTTTTCCACACATCATGAATATTCACCAATTCAAAATCCCAAAGCTACATGAGTATTTTTGATAACCAAGAATACACTATACCAACTAAATCTGTTATCCTTTCTTGGGGACAAAAATTTCATTGAAGACAGAAATGGCAACAGGCCTCTAGGATAGACATATTGGCAGAGTTACAACTAAAATAATGCATTCCCTTAATGCTCACTTTAAAATGAGACAAAGCAACAGGATACACCAAGCTTGTTTCATTACCAGATTTCTACTAAAGTATTAGCAAGAATGCATGTTCCCAATGAATTAAAGTATTCCTATAGTACAGCCAGAAGATGCACACACCAGTGGCTCACATGGAAATGTCAATCCTTGAGCACTTGCTCCTGTCTTTCTCTGTGTGCGCCCGTGCCCCTTTGCTGCCAGCCTAACGAGCAAGTCCTGATACACAAAGCCCAGAGACAAAGCAATTCCATGTCCCAGATGCATCTTTTCTATCAATTATAACTAAAAGTTATTTACAAATTGGCTAATTCACTAGCTCTACTTTTTATGATTCACTGTTACCCTCAGGACATCTAGAAAGCTTAGGTGTTGTGAAATAAAGTATGAACTTTGTGCACAATAAACACAAGTACTTTACCAAAAATGCATATAGATCTATGGTTATAATCTAAACCTGCCTTCCAGATATGGAGCTACTAGCAAAGAGCATGTCCCCTCATCCTTTCTCTTCTCCCTCAGCACCATTTCAGTGACTAAATTCAGGACTACCCCTAGCTCCAAGAGGTGGATTAACAAGGGTCATTCCAAGAAGACAGTTCTTCCTAAAAACTAACAGGGATATTTATATAGGGATTACTTCGCTACTTCTAACAAACTTTGGGCATTAGGACTTATCCTTTAATACCCAGCAATACTAACTAAAATGCACATATAACAATGGCTAGACAATCGAAACTAATCTAAGGGTGTTGGTAGGCTTTTGATGACCTCTTCTATTTCATTGCTTGAAATTGATTTATTTAAGTTGTGTATGTCCTCCTTGTTCAGTTTAGGTAATTCATATGTCTCTAGAAACTTGTTGATGTCTTCAGGGTTTTCTGTTTTGTTGGAATGTAGATTTTCAAAATAGCTTCTAATTATGTTTTGTATTTCACTCATGTCTGTCGTGATATTTCCTTGTTCATTCCAAATTTTAGTAATTTGAGTTTTCTCCCTCTTTCTCTTTGTTAGCATGGCTAAGGGTTTATCAATTTTGTTTATTTTTTCAAAGAACCAACTATTTATTTTGTTAATTTTTCTGATAGTTTCTTTTGTTTCAATTTTGTTGATTTCGGCTCTGATTTTAACTATTTCCTGTCTTCTGCTACTTTTGGTGTTGGTCTGGTCTTCTTTTTCTAGGGCTTTGAGCTGTAGTGTTAAGTTGTTTATTTGTTGATTTTTACTTCTTTTTTTGAATGCACCCCATGAAATAAATTTTCCTCTAAGTACTGCTTTCATAGTGTCCCAGAGATTTTGATATGATGTGTCTTTGTTCTTGTTTACTTCTAAAAATTTTTTTATTTCCCTCCTGATGTCTTCTGTTATCCATTCATCATATAATAGCGTATTACATTTACATTAATAGTGTATTACAAATTACATTCAGGGGGAAACCAATAAAAATATCAGAAGATTTTTCAATCCAGACCCTAAAAGCTAGAAGGGCCTGGAACAACATTTACCAAACCCTGAAAGAAAATGGATGCCAACCAAGAATCTTATACCCATCAAAACTTACATTCAGATTTGACGACAAAATAAAATCCTTCCATGATAAACAAAAACTAAAAGAATTTACGAAAAGAAAGCCGGCATTACAGAACATTCTCAGCAAAATATTCCAAGAGGAAGAGATGAAAAACAATGATGCAAATCAGCAACCGGAGGAACTAGCCTAAAGGAATAGCCAAATAAAGGAGAAACCAAATCATGTCAAAAAACAAAATTGAGTCAAATGACTGGGAATACAAATCATATCTTGATAATAACCCTGAATGTTAATGGCCTGAACTCATCGATCAAAAGACACAGACTGGCAGATTGGATTAAAAAGAAAAATCCAACAATATGCTGCCTGCAAGAGACTCATCTCATAGAAAGAGATACCCATAAACTAAAGGTGAAAGGATGGGAAAAAACATACCATGCACACGGACACAGCAAAAGAGCTGGAGTATCCATCTTCATATCAGATAATGTGGACTTCAAGCCAAAGGTAGTCAGAAGGGATAAAGAAGGACATTACATGCTGCTTAAGGGAAGCATAAATCAGCAAGACATAACAATCATAAATATCTATGCTCTGAACATTGGCTCATCCACATACGTCAAACAAATCCTTCTCAATTTCAGAAATCAAATAGACCACAACACAATAATACTAGGCGATTTTAACACACCTCTCTCACCACTGGATAGATCTTCCAAACAAAAATTGAATAAAGAAACCATAGATCTCAATAACACAATCAACAATTTGGACTTAACAGACATGTATAGAATATACCATCCAACAAAGAACGAATACACTTTCTTCTCAGCAGCACATGGATCCTTCTCTAAAATAGACCATATTTTATGCCACAAAGCTACTGTTAGCAAATATAAGAAGACAGAGAGACTACCTTGTATTCTATCAGATCATAATGGATTGAAATTAGAAATAAATGACAGAATAAAAACCAGAAACTACTCCAATACCTGGAGATTAAATAATATAATATTTCTTAAGCCAAGTAAATATGACCTCAGCAGTTGTCCAAATCTCTACATATCCCAGATTAGTGAAACCTAAAGTTCTTACCCAAATAACAAACCTGTTTACATAGATGAACTTTTCTGAAGGCCCCAGATTTCCTAATGGAAGGAATATTCTCAACAGAGTCAAAGTGGGCAGCATCTGCCTTTGGCAAGTATCTGGATTTCATTTAGTACAGTGATGTTCTTTCTGCTTACAAAACTAAGATGTGTTTATTTAAGAAAAAATTGGATCACTTACATCAATTGGGATGGTTACTAGCAAAAAAAGGTAATAGTTGCAACAAGTGTTGGCAAGAATATGGAGAAATTGGAACCCTTGTACACTGTAGGTGAGAATACAAAATGGTGTGTCAGTCTGGGTAACGGTATAGTGGTTCCCCAAAAAGAAAATAGAAGTACCATATAATAGAGCAATACCAATTCTTGATATATACACCAAAGAAAGGAAAGCAGGATCTAGAAGAGATATTTGAGCATCTTTTTGACAGAGGCATTATTCACAATAGCTAAAACATAGAAGCAATTCAAATGTCCACAAACTGATGAATAATGGATAAGCAAAATGTGACAATACACATACAATCAGTCTTAAAGAGGAAGAAAATATAAATGTACCACAGGGAATTTCAACTTTATATATACGTATAAAGGCCCAATCAAAAATACATAAACCAATGTGTGAAAGGAAGATCGGTAAAGAAAGGAGAATGGGGAGAGTGAAAGTGGGGCACAAACTGAAATCAAAGTCAATAAATGTACGAGTTTGTTGAGATGAACCCAACTACTATGCATAACTAGAGGAATTCTGACACATTGTACAACATGGATGAACTTTAAGGACATTATACTAAATGAATAAACCAGTCACAGAAAGACAGATACTATATAATTTTGTTTATACGAGATCCTTAGAGTAGTTAAAATCATAGAGACAGAAAGTAGAATAGTAATTGCCAGAGGTTGGGAGGAGGGGTTCGGGGGTTATTGTTTAGTGGGTACAGGGTTTCAATTTTATAAGGTGTAAGAGTTGTAGAGTTGATGGTGATGATGGTTGCATAATATTGTGAATGCATTTAACACCACTGAGTGTACACTTGAAATGTTAAGCAGTAAATTTTATGTTATGTATATTTTATCACAATAAAATTTGGGAGGAAAAAAGAAATAATTAGAAAATTCAGAGAGTCACAACAAATAAAAGAAAAATCACATGTATTTCTACTACCCACAGATGCCTACTTTTTTCTTTTTCTTTTTCTTTTGGCAGTACTGGGGCACTCTACTACTGAGCTAAACTCCCAGCCCTTTTTAATTTTTTTAGTTTGAAACAGGGCTTGCTAAATTGCAGACACTAATCCAGAACTTGTGATCCTCCTGCCTCAGCTTCCCAAGTAGCTGGGATTGCAAGTGTGCAACATCGTGGTTGGTTTAAGGAGATCTCTGTTCTTAACAATTAGCAATTATACTTCCAATATGTAGGCTATATATGAACATATGATTTAGACCATGTGAACATATGATTAATTTACATCATAGTGTATATTTGCATTTGAAGTTTTTCTCAGATTACGATCTCTGACTCTTTGAGTATGAATTTTCCCATTTACTGTGAGAGTGACAACCTCAGGGACAATACAGGACTTCACCCCAAATTTAGTAATTCTTGATTATAAACACACCTTCTAGGGCAGTGTTTTTTTTTTTTTTTAGTGTTTTTAGTTATAGATGGATACAATACCTTTATTTCTTTTATTTTTATGTGATGCTGAGGATCGAACTCAGTGCCTCACACGCTCTGGGCAAGTGCTCTGCCACTGAGCTACAAACCCAGCCCTAGGGCAGTGGTTTTTGAAGTGTGGTCTGTGATCCCCAGAAAATCCCCAAGACCATTCAAGTAATCTGTGAGGTCAAACAATTTGCATAAAAACAGAAAGATGCTATTTTGCTCTCACCTTTTCCTAAGTTTACAGTGGCATTTTTCAGAAGCTTCATGAGGCATAGTGATATCATTACTTTGATGGTTAATGGGACATGTAGATGCTTGTGTTTCAGAAAACTTCTTGGGTTTAGTTTCTAATAAGGTAAACTCAACAAAACCCACAAAAGTGGAAGTTCTTTGATCATTATTAATTTTTAAGAGTAAGAGTAAGTCCCGAGACCAAACCAAAAAATTCAGGACCACTTTTTAGTAGGAATTCTTTCCCACTTGGATCCTGCATTGTGGAGACCTTTCTAAAGCTTTTTGTTTTGTATTATTTTGTTTTTCCTACAGGGCTTTGAGTTTGCCTCTGCTACAGCTCTATAGGAATCAGCCAACAGTTGAGTTAGTGTGTCTATCACTATCTGTCAGAATTCTTGGATTTCTTTGAGATTGGCTTATCTCAACATGATATTCTCCAATTTCATCCATTTGCCTGCAAATGCCATAATTTTATTATTCTTTATGGCTGAGTAATATAAAATCAAACACCGTTACCCTATGTAAATGTATGATTACACAAATGGTGTGCCTCTACTTCATGTACAAACAGAGAAACAAGATTTATCCCATTTGTTTACAATAAAATAAATAAAAAAAAAAAAGAATTCTTGGATTTCTACATTGTACAGAGATACTGGTAGGCTCAGGGTTTCCACCTCAGGTGGGTGACATTTATGCAACTGTGACAGTTGTAGCTGTAGGCTGTCCTTTCTCCCAGGTGCAGATGGGCAGTATGTTTCTAACTCCCAACCTGCCTGCTGGCCACACTCTAGTTTTTACTTGGGAAGTGCAGGGTCAGCATCCATATAACACTATGTGTTACTTTTCAATTTCCGGCACCTGAAGATTTCTTTTTGCTCTTTTTTATTTCAAACTATTTGTTACTTAAACAGTATTTTGAAATATTTTCCATTCATGTGAACTGGGGTATAGAGTCAAGGAGACAGGATTTAGCATGTGCTTAATCCACCATCTTGGCCAAGGTTTGCAGTTCTATAACCTCCTTCAACAGCGAAACATTTCTCATGTTTTAAAATTATCTACTATTTTTATTTATCATATACCATGATTCATTTAACCCATCTCCTGTCATTGGGCATTTAGGTTGTTTACATTATTTTAGTATAATCAATATGTAATGAAATATACTTGTGTGATAGATCTTACTGAGAAAAAGTAAAAGAAAACCTAGTGTTGATGATTTTTATAACATCATATTATCCTTCAGAAAGGCTGTGGCAATTTATGACTTTTAGAGGAATATAAGACTTATTGCCTTGTGTTCTAACCTATATTGTAAATTAGCAGTTGAGATTAGTGAAAAATGGTGTTTTATCATTTTAAGTTGCATTTGATTACTGGTGAAAGTGAACATTTCTTTTCTTGTGAATCTTTTATCTTTTGCCTATATTTTTGTATTGAGGTTTATATTGGGCTGAATGGTGACTTCCAGAAAAATATGTCCATGCCCTAACCCCTAGAACCTGTGAATGGGACCTTATCTGGCAAAAGTGATAATTATGTCAAGGATCTTGAGATAAAATTATCCTGGATTAGCAAAGTGGGTTTAACTCCAATGACATGTCCTTATAAGACACAGAGAAGCGAAGACACAGACATAGAGAAGGTCACAGGATGATAGAGGCAGAGATAATAGTTGCACAGTCAGAAGCCAAGGAATATCTGGAGTCACCCAAGCCGAAAGGGAAAAGAAGAAATCCTTCCCTTGGAGAAGGTGGTTCTGCTAACAATTTGATTTTGGAATTCTGGTCTCTAGAACTGTGAAGGCATCAATTTCTATATTTTAAGTCACTCAGTGGTAATTTGTTAGGAAGCCACAGGAAACTAATACAAAATTTTTTTCTTATTAAATTTGAAGAGTTCTTTACATAGTAAGGAAATAAAGTCTTTTGTGTGTGTTGTAAATATTTTTCTCAGCTGTCCTTATCTATGGTGGGTTTTTTTACAACAAATAGCTATTAAACTATTTTACAGTCTAATTAAAATGTTCTTTATTCATGTTTCTGCCTTATAGTGTTTATTAAGCCCTTTCAAACATTCAAAATATTTGTCTGTATTTTCCTAATTAATTTTAATTTCATTGTTTAAGATTTAGTTCTGTGACTTATTTTTTTGTGTGTGTTTGAAGAAATAATTTTTAAAAACGAATAATCTATTATCTCAGAAATTTATTAAAGTTTCCCTTTTACATGAGGTAAAATTCCTACCTGCATTAGTGTCTCTTCAGTTTATATTCTGCTGCATTGATATATTTATATACTATTACCTTCATAACCATTTGTTGGTTTTGATTTTTATCACTTGGTAACAAGTTTTCATATTTTTCAATGTATATACTCTTCATGACTCAACCTTTCCAAGTATTTCTTGATTTTTCTCATCTACTTTCTCTTCCACATTAACTCTAGAATTGCTTAGCAATTTTTCAAATGAAATTGTCATTAAGACTGTACTAAGTTTATAAATTAATTGTAGAACTAAAAGTATTAAAATAGCTATCTCGTCCATGAAGATGATAAATCTATTATTCAAGTATTTAAAGTAACTCAGTGAAGTTTACATGTTTTTTCTTATTGTGTGAGTTAATAAAATACAAGTATGTGTGTGTAAATTTTATATTCAATTGTAATTTATTTGCTTGTTGGTTTCTTAAAACCATGAAATACATTCTGGTCACAAACCTTAGGGTCTGCCAGACCCATGGTTGGGTCAGAAAGTATGCTACTCCCTGCAGCAAACAGAGCATCCATGGGAAGCCTCTCACTGAATTTCCATCATGGAACAAAGGATGAGCTGCAAGTAATGGTCAGACTTGCTTGAGGATAATTCAGAAAGGAAAGGCTTTGAATCATGCTGACAGTCCTTGCTTAGCTTCCCTCTCTATGACCTTCCATAGATCTGACCCCTTCTCTGTAACGGTGTTTACAGAAGGTCTGCAGGAAGAATTGGCAAGCAGACTTAGCGTGTCTTCAGTCAGCCCCAGGAAGAGTACGAAGCTCCTGGATTCCTGTCCCAAATACTCACCAGGATCCTATCACCCTTTGGGGAAACCAGATGCCTGAGGAGCTTCCAAATAATTGAAGCATAATCAGCTGTAAGACTGCCATTCATGATTCCTATTCTTAAATATAACAGACATTCTCTTCCATTAAATGACCAAAGACATTCTGGCATATGATTCCCCGCATTAAACAGAGACCTCCATATTTGAAAGGGGCCATCTGTGAATGTGGTAATTAACCTCTCAGAGTGAATGTAGACAACTGTGCCCGTTTCACTAGCCCTTATGAATCATGTGAGGGAAACTCAAAGAGAAGCAAAGCCAGGAACTGTGCTCCTTCCAGAAAGCCAGGCCTCAGGAAAAATAGCTGGGGCTGGGAAGAGCAGAAGAGGGACTTCCCTTAACAATTCTGCTTATCTCCCCAGGGATTAAAGGAGAGACCCACAAATCCAATCATTCATTTGGCAAGTATTTAAAGTGCCAGTCACTCTTCTTGGAGTTTTAAATTAGAGATTGAATAAAACGCACAAAGTCCCTGTTTACACAACACTTTCTTGCTAGAGGCAAGACAGATTAAAAACAAAAACAAACAAAAAATCACAACCAACAAAAACATATAATTTCATGTAGTAGTGAGTGCTACAAATAAAAATAAAGCAGGGTTCAAGGTCAGACAGAAGCTCTGTTCCACACAACATTCCACGATGATGGGAATTTCCTACATCTATGCTGTCTAATAAAAATAGGACAATTTAAATCAAAATGACCACACGTGTCTAGCAGCTGCCCTGTGGGAATGTAGGAGGAGCAGCTATTCTAGGAAAAGTGGTCAAGGGAGGATACTCTGAGCAGATGAAGCTGGAATAGAAGCTTGATTAAGGTCAGGACATAAGCGTGCTGCTACCCAGGGGCTCAGAGCTTTCCAGACACAGAACAGCAAGAGTGAAGGCCCTTAGGTGGAGAATGTCAGGGAGGCCGGGCAGCTGAGCACAGTCAGGAAGCAAGTCAAGGAAAGTGGCTAGGGAGAGATCATCAAGGGCTTTGAGTGCAATGGAAAGAGCCTTCGGTTTTATTATGAGATGTGTTTGGAATAAGGAAGTGCTTAGTCTAGGCTGTAGCAATACCTGAGGCTGGATACTTAAAAAAGAAAAAAAAAAAAAAAAAGCAGATGAAGAAGAAAAAAGAGGTTTACTTAGCTTGCAGTTTGGGAAGCTCAAAGATCAGGTGATCCCATCTTTCTGCCTCTGGAGAGGGCCCCTTGACTACATCACAACTTAGCCAAGAAGCAGGTAGGGAAAGGGCTGCATGCAGAAGAGACTACCTGGCAAGACAGGAAGCCAGAAAGCAGGGAGGGGTCAGTCTTGTTCTTTTTAAAATAACCCCCTTTCATAGGAACTCACTCCTCCCATGAGATCAACATTAATATCTTCTGAAGGCAGCTCCCCAGGACCTAATACCTTCCATGTAGACCCCAGCTGGTAGATTCCATTGCCTTTATACCATCACACTGGGGTTCAAGCTTCCAGCACATGAGCCTTTGGGAGACAAACCACATCTAAACCTTTGCAGGAAGTGACAAGATCTAGCAGAATACAGCTTAGTGGATTTCTTTTGAAATCCTATTTGCTAGTCATTGACAATGTCTTCTCTTTTTACAAGATCGCATTAGCCCTGCTCTTTCGCATTTGTTACCATGCTTATTCTGACTACAGTCATCTTACAATGAATATGACAACTTCACAAAGAGGGCAGTATGTATTTAATGTGTTTAAAGAAAAGTCTGAGGAAGAGGACAGCAGGAGGAAAAGTTCCTCAGTGCAGACAGAGCAATCAAAGAGAAAAACTCAATACTCAGTTGTTCCTGGTAGGTACTTAATAAGCACCTGTAATCACCTACCTTTTTTTTTTTTTTTTCTTTTTTTAACCTCCACATTTACTTGCTCTCTCACCAAAACTATGACAAAATAGGACTAGTTTCTGTTTTCTCTGTTCGCCTGTCTCTGGAAGTAGAAGAAAAAGAAATGTATCTATCCCACCTATAAATGAGATGCTTCTACCTTGTGTATTTAAAAGTTGTCTATAGAGCTAGCTAGTCAATCAGCTTGTCATCTGAGCAATTACTTACACCCCAAAATGGAAAGCTAAAAGCAGTCATGTCCTCCACTCACTGTCTCAGTGGAACAAATGCACGATTGTTTCCAAATTTATATAGAAACTTCACAACACCTCTTGAGTAAACAGGCATCCCAGACATATTAAAATTATCTAAGTTTTTAGGTACAGCGATCATGTTTATGTGACATATATACATCTGGTTTCCAATATTACTTTTGCATTTACTCGTTTTGCAACATCAGTGTAGAATGGGAAATAACAGGGCTGTCACGAAGATTAAATAACACCAAAAGGCAAAACTCAGTACACAGTACCTACTCAGTAAGCTGGTTTACTTGAAATTAAAGAATAAAAGAATGTAATTTATAAGTAAAATTCATCATCCAGCAGTGATAATGCTGGCAATTTCCTTTTTTGAAGGGAAAAATGATTGCTAGGTGGAGATTGTCCAGGCCCTCCTCCACCTGTGAGCACAGGCTGGGAGTCAGGAAGTCGCAGTGCATTCTCAGAAAAGGCTGTCCCCATGTTTACAGTGGTTGCTGAGCGACACACCCTGAGGTTGAGATTACAAAGGAACGCTCCAAGAAACTCTATTTGTCTGCCTGTCCTTTCTGAGGGAATCAGGACAATGAGATTAGCATATCTGCAGAGTTTTAATGCAGTTTAAAAGCATAGCCAGATGCATCAAGTCTGCCTCATTCAGGTTACATTTACAGCAAAACCTCCCCTCCTCACCTGGGACCTCAGTTAACTCCCAGAGATGAAATGAAAGACAAACAGAGCACTCAGGGCATGCACTCTTTTCTCCCTTAATGCCTGGAAATGACAGTCTCTTTTTTTTCTCGGTTCGTATTTTACTTAGCAAATATTTCATTTCGTAAGTTTCCTGGGATGGCTGCAGAAGCAGCGGCCTTTGAACACTTGAACAGTGTTCCGTGACTCAGTGAAGGTGCAGCCTTGGGACTGAGGAGTTTTAGGTGCACAGGTCCCCACAGAGCCATCTGCAAAGCAAGAGAACTGTAATAAGCTCACTGTTCCATGTTCTGCCCAGGGTTTTGTTGGTACATAACACTCCTGTGTGCTGAGAAAACACCCTTCCAGGCAGGTCTCTCCTGCCAGGAACTCTGTGTGTGTGTGTGTGTGTGTGTGTGTGTGTGTGTGTGTAAGAAAGACTGACGACGGGGAGGTAAGTACAAATCTGTACATTAGAAAAAGCAGCCCAGGAGAGCAAGGTGACCGTTGCAGAATGGGTGCCCTCTCTTCTCTTTTCTTGTCAACAGAGGGAAGAGCTGCTAAACTGATCCACACATAACATATAAATAAATGACCAGGCAGTTCCTAAAGTACTTTTTCCTTCTCTGAGTTCTTTCTTTTTTAATTGCCTAGTTCCAAGAAATGCATAAATTGTGGAATTTCAAGTTTAGCAGTTGGATGTACAAGTTAGAATATTACACCAGTGCATGAGAACCAATCAGCTCTAAGCAATAGTCACAAGGGAAGGCAGAAGTCACCCATCCACCTCATCAGACTCCAAATCCTAGAAGGGAAGGGATCGTTTTGGTTCATCTTACATCTCAGTGGCATTCATTTGCTCACTCATTCCACACGCAGCTGTTTGGCATTTGCTGCACAGTAGGCTATAGACCATCGACACATTGTAAGCATTCCTTGCCATGGAAAAAATTTCCATGTAGTGGGAACTTCCAACAAACAGATAATTGTCTTACAATGTGATAAGAGCTATATCATATTATGGGCTAGAATGGGCAAAAGGTAAGTAAATAGAGATATTCACCAAATAAAAAATCTGAGTACTAAAGGACACAGTAGTTGTTATGGTTCGGATGAGGTGTCCCCGAAAAGCTCATGTGTAAGACAATGCAAGAAAGTTCAGAGGTGAAATGGTTGGGTTATAAGAGCCTTAACCTGATCAGTACATTACTCCACTGATAGGGATTAACTGGATGGTAACTGAAGGCAGGTAAGGTGTGGCTGGAGGAGGTGGGTCACTGTGGGCATGCCTTTGGCGTTTATACTTTGTCTTTGTTGAGCAGAGTACTCTCTCTCTGCTTCCTGGGACCATGTTACCCTCTACTTTCCTCCTCCACATCCTTCCCCATGATGTTCTGCCCCATCTTGGGCACAGAGCAATGGAGTCAGCCATCTAAAGGCTGAGACCTCTGAAATTGTGCGTGACAAATTTTCTTCCTCTAAAATCACTCTTATCAGATCTCTTGGTCACAGCAATGCAGAAGCTGACAAAAACAGTAGCATAGGTCGATATTTGTAAAAAGAACGCAGAGACAGAGAGCCTTTGGTACATCTGCGCCTGTGTTAGTTGTAGAACAAACAAAGGCAAAACAGATTTCTAATGCTTTCCTGACAGTTATGCTTCTAGGGGCAATAGGGGAACCTTGATGTTATCCTCTAGAATTAAGAAGCTCCATTTCTTTCATTGGCTTTTTGGGGTATCAGCTCTCTTATGTTGTTATCTATTACAAGCTAGCACTATGCAATAAGGCATAAAAGCACTTTTATGAGGGACAGAATGCATGATTGACATTTGACAATAGACACCAGTGTTTCCCAAAATTAATTCTGAGAAATTTAAAAAGCATTCTTCAAAAAGAGGATCGATGGCCAAATATGTTAGGGACCACTTGTTACTTTCTCACCATCTCCATTGCTCATTCTGGTTCAAGCCAGTATCATGTGTCACGTGGACACTGGAAGGGCTTCCTCTCTAGCCTTCCAGCTTCTACCTTTGCCCTTTAACATATCTTCTCCACAAAGCAAACAGAGAAGTTTGTTCCAAAAGTACAGCAGAAAACAGTACTCCCCTGCTAAAAACTCTTCAGGGGGTACTTTCCCAACCCCTTGACCCACATATCCTGATTTGCCTTCTCTTTGGTCTCATCTTCCATCATCCCCCTCACTCTGCCCAACTCATACTGGCCTCTAACATGGTGAACACTTGCCTCAGGGCCTTTGCACTTGCTATTCTATCTGCCTGAAATGCTTTCCTGCTAGATAACTGCTGGACTCCCTCCTCTACTTCATTCTGATCTCATGTCCACATAAAGTCCTACACCACACTAAGGCAGAGTTCCCACATCCTCACTCCCTGACCATTTATACTGTTTTTGTATCATTATGTCACTAACTGACAACATATTAGATATTTCTTATTTGTTCATTGTCTGACTCTCCCCACAAATGATAAACATCATAAGAGGAACTTTTTCTATTTTATTCTAAGCTAAATTCTAACACCTAGAAGAATATCTAACACATTCTAAAACTTCTTATTACATGACTGAATAGAACACTAAATTAAACGAAGTTGAATCTTTTTTTTTTCAGGTCTTCTCAGAGCCTTTAAAATGCTAACATCAACTGTGACCCTTCCAAGTTTGCATCACCCAAGCCTATCAGACCCGAGAGCCCATCACCTGGCAAAACATCTTATAGAACAAGCACTCCTGCTTGTTAGTGTTGGGGAACCTTTATCAGGGGTGAGACACATCAGGGGTGAAACCATTTTTCTGGTGCTCCCAACAGGGAGAAGGCTCACTTAAGAGAGAGCAAGTCTTCCTTCTGTGATCAAATAATTCACACAATCCAGGAGCAGGACACACACTAGTAAGATCCCAGAAAAGCAAACTAATTTTGATGTTTTTTGGTGTAGTCATGGGAAGGCAAATTGGTTTGATGATATCACTGGAAAGTGAACTGTTCCCACTATGGCCTGTATGGTCTGGAGGAAGATGCTTACTTTTATCTTCTGGTCTCCAGCTGCAGCAATGGAATCTAATTACAATAGTCCCATCGGTCATCTCTAAATGGAAATATACTGCTGCAAATATTAGGGTGGAGGGAGAAGGACAAAATACATTTCCTTGCTGGAAAAGAGCCTCACTTTATCCTTTCCCAACCTCTCGCACAATCCACATTTAGTTCCTTTACATATTCATTGTTAACAACAACCTGGGTTATCCTTCTAAGGAAATCCTATGTGATTCTTTAGGAAAGGCAGGTGTAAATTTAAAAAAGAAAGTTAATGAAGGGGAACTTATCATTCAGAGGACTATTCAAAAAAATTAACTTCAAATGGAACACACACCACACTGTGGGGCGTACTGTACACACAAAGGAGCATGATCCTGGGGACAGATTCATTCCTCTCCCCTGCTAGAGGGCAGAAGCCTTATAGTTGATTCCATTTTAAAGCAATGCTGAGCTGGCCTTTGAAAAACTGGCCATAGTGAAATTGGGCAATGACCTGGGGCTTTGACAGAATATATGAGTCCTCTAGGCTTTGAGGACTGCCTTACATATCTGAAAGAAAAACAAAGCACATGCAGTTAGTGGACTCTTTTATTTCTGGATGGAAATAATGTTATCTGCTTCCATCTGCATTTTTTATGTAAGTGAGCACTTCTGGTCCTAATGCTTTTTAAGATCCTAAAGGGTTCTCTAAATGTAAGCAGAGTCACTCAGGTCTATCAGCTCCTTCCACAACCCTCCCCTGCCTTCTCCTCAGTGTTTCCTCACCTGGAGCATGATAAGGAGACTTCAGTACAGGGCATATTCAACTGTCAGCCCTTGGGTGTTCGGGGATAGGCGTTCATAGTGTGTCACCTGCACAGCACATAACACAATTTCATACAATTTCACAACTGTTATCTCATGTGATCCTCTTAAGTACTCTATAAGTACTCTTAAGTACTTATAGAAAAAGAAATCGAGATGCGGGGAATGTACGAGTACCGACCCAGAGTCACATAGAGCCAGCTGCAACCAATGTGAACCCAAATCATCTAAGGCTTCGAGCTCCCAATCCTGTTCTTTTCCATTTGCTGAGCTTGGGAAACTTTAAGCACTCGTGTTCTTTCCACCATTATGGCAAGCTGACAACACTGTGCCAGTCTCCCGATGTGTTTTATCCCATCCTGGCTTCCAGAATCCAGTTTCTATTTTCTCCATAAAATGTCCATAAGGAGCAAGCACAAGGCCCTGGGTTCAGTCCCCAGCACCGCAAAAACAAACAAACAAACAAAAAAAAAAACAAAAAAACCAGTTAGCTGCACTGTGATGGTGGTGTTGGCAGCTGCCAGGCTCACTCCACCGCCGTCCCTCCTGCATGCACACCAGCCCCCAGCCACCGTGATCCCGTCCTATGCAAACTGAGCAGTTCTTCCTGAGGGGGTTTTCACTGATGCTACCGTGCCAAGGATGTTCATGCCCCTACTTCCTGCAGTCAAATGACATCGTCACCCATCCAACTGACCCCTTCTCAATGAGTTCAATAAGTCACATTCTATGCCCTTGTTCTCAAATAAATGGGATCGTCTCTGCTTCCCTCTGCTTCCCTCTCTACCTTCTCTATTTCAGGCCAGCCCTTTTTTGGATTTTCAACATAATCTCATGGATTCTTCATAGTTCAGCGGAGTTCTTTTCCTGAGACGTCAAGAAAAATAAAAATAAGTCCTTCCTGACATGCATGTTAGAAAACACTTAAGCTCCAGAGGCTGAGGCAGGAGGATCACAAGTTCAAAGGCAGCCTCAGCAACTTAGCAAGGCCCTAGGCAACTTAGTGAGACCCTGTCTCAAAACAAAAGAAATAAAATAAAATAAAAAATAAAAAGGGCTGGGATGTGGCTCAGTGGTTAAGCACCCCTGGGTCCAATCTCTAGTACCAAAAAAAAAAAAAAAAAAAAAAAAAGACAGATGACGCTTCACAATTTGGTAGAGATGGACACCACTTAGAATTGTTAGGTGATTGAGATAATGAGAGCAGTCATTTTTCTGGAAAACTAGACTATTGGCAACAAAATATAACCTCTTATGGTTATTCTATTTCTATGGAAAACCAGAGTTGACTTAAGCCATTGTGGGTTGAAATGTCTTTTCTAGGCACAGACCACTGTATTAGTTTCCCATTACAAACTTTATTCCAAGTAAAAAAATGCCCAAAAGTGGGTGACTTAAAACAACTGACATTAACTGTCCCATGGTTCTGGAGGTTGAAAGTCTCAAGTTCAGGTGTCAACATGGCCAAGCCCCCTCTGCAGTCCTGGAGAAGGCTTCCTTGCCTTTTCCTGCTTCTCTTGGTACCATCAATTCTCAGCACTCCTTGGCTTGCACCTGTGTCACTAAAATTTCTATTTCTGTGCCACATGGCATTCTCACTGTGTGTCTGTGCTCAAACTTTCCTCTTCTTAAAAGGACACAAGTCATATTAGTGCCCACCCTAAAGACCTTATTGTAACTTGAGTGTATCTGCAAAGACTCTATTTCCAAACAAGGTCACATTCGTATTTACTGGAGTGTAGGACTCCAACATATCTTTGGGGCACATGAGTAAATTCATAACACCCTTCCTCCTAGAAAACTGGTTTTATGTGAAATGACCCACATTTGATCATGCTTTAGAACAATTATAACATTTTATTAGTGTTTATCCTGTAATCATTCTCCCTCCAATCTCCCAAATGAGATGTGTAGATACATCAGGTCTCAGATAGACACCAACAGAGTAAATGGCATGATTCTTGTAACCACAAGAGATTGAGCCTTTTACACTTCTTCTAATATTAGAATAGAAAGGACCACAAATGAAACAATCCCATAAATGTCCTTATCTTCTTTAACTCATTCCTCCTTCTTCCTCGCAATCTTCACATATCAAAGTCATATGCAATAACACCAAAAGTTAAGGGTTGGAAATTAGGTCTGTAATACTAATTGTTCTTCTGACTATTCTATTACTGACAGAGAAAAGGATCAAGTCTATAATCATAAGTTCACCAAGACCATCAAAAGGAAAAGAAAATCAGTCTATGCTAAAATTCTTTTTCTTCCAGTTATTAGACAGGAGACCCAGGGCTGCTTACATTTCCTCTAATGTCAACAGGATAATACTGAGCAAAACAAAAACAAAAGACAAAACAAAACAAAACAAAACAAAAATGCACACCAGGAGATAGCTCATGAATTAGCCCACCTCTTCTTTGTCTACACAATGGCTAATAACCAAATCAGTTCTTTTTCATCACAAAACAAGTTATTTTTTTTCAAACTAACAAGTTATCTTCATTTACTTGAGGATAAAAATGCTGGTAAGATTTTGTTTCCATTTGGTCTCTGGGCCAAATAGCAAAAAATAGTAAAAGGCTTTATGTTTAAGTTAAAACACAGTCTTTCACATCCTAAAGGTTAAATGATGTCAAAGTTAGCCAATAAAATTTTTTTCTCTATAGAATAAAAATGTTTTGTTTTTTTTTTCAGAAGAGAAAAGATGTTCCTCTCTAACACAGTGAAGAGTAAAATTTCAAGAACACCAGTGCCTGAAACTTTTACATAAAAATATAGAAATTAGAACACCTCTCTAGAGCAAGTTCCACAACTGTTGCTCATGTCTCTAACCTTGCCATGTCTCCAATCCTGTCTCTCTGTTTCTGTATTTAATTTCCATGTGTCTCTTCCAAATTCTTATGCCTCATCCTTTTCTTTCTGTTCTCTTTTATCCTTACATAGAGGACATCACTCCCATTTTACATCTCGCATCTGGCTATATTATAGATGAAAAGTTACTTTATTATTTTCTTATTATTGTTTAATCATATGTCTTTGTTACTAATTTTTTAAAAATCAAGAACTTTAAAAATATTTTCTAAATGCTTTTTAAAAAATTCTTAAATTGCTTTCAAATCACATGATCTTTTGTTGATTTCCTACCCTCTGTCAATCATGGATCACTGGCCCTAAAAAAAAAGATTCCCTATACTTTGTATAGACAAACACGTCCAAAACAGTAACCGGAAAACCAAATATCTTCAACCTTTGTTGTGTAAACTAAATGTGACTGACCTTCTCTTAGAATTCAATTTTTGCATTCTTAGGAATACTGTAAACTTTTCAAGGATCTGTAAGTATTTCATTGGTTTTAACATTTAAACATTATTTGTAAATGACTGATCTTAACAAAACACTAAAAATTCTGGTGAAAAAACTGCTTCCTTTAACAGGTCTTCAGGTACTTCTTATGTAAATTATGTAATCAATTCTTGGCTGCCACAGTATCAAATAAAAATGTAACTGAAAATAATCTGAAAACCATAAGGTTTGTTTGCTATTGGGTATGTGCAAAATCTGACTTTTGCACCACTCCGTTTTATAGCAGTATCTCCTAAACTGTTTTCCATGGAATAAAGGCTAGAGGCATAGTGACAGGTGTTACTGTAAGTTAAACATATAGAATTCACGAAAGAAACAGGATCTTTCAAATTGTTGGAATTAAGCAAAAAGCTTATAACTCTCACATTTTGCTCTAATCTGCTGCTTTCAAGTTACTTCAAACATGTGCTAATTATTTCATTTTTGGATTGTTTGCTGATTTTCTTAAAAAGTCAAATGTTGGAATTGTTTATTTTCCCACTGGATTACTTAATCACTTCTAACAGTGTTTGATTCCTCCATATACTCATTTTTGTGGGTTTCTTTAACTCAGTGCATAATACATCTCTTAAGCTTTTGATGGTGATCCATGAATCTATTCATTTTTTAAACATTCAACAGATATTAATTGACTTCTTGCCATCTATCAGACACTTTTCTAGGTACTCAGGATGCAATAACAAGATCCCTGCCTGCTGGAGTATATATGCTAGCATGAGGAGAAAGATAATAAATAATAAACACACCAGAGTAAATCAGGTAGTTTATTAGAAGATGATCTATGCTAAAAAAAGAGTAAAGCAAGGGGGTTCAAAGTGGGGAGGGGATTGGTAGTAGTAATAATTAGAGAATTCAGGTAGGGTTGATTGAGATGAGATTTAGACAATAAATTAGAGGAGGTGAGAGGCATCCAAAAGGAGATTCAGACTAAGACTGCTATAGGAAGAGGGGATAGAAAAAATTCCCCAGTCAGAATCATGTGGCCTATTACAGGAACAGTAAGGAGGCCAGTGTAGTTGGAACAGAGTAATAAAAGGGGAGTACAACAGAGGAACCCAAAAGGTAACAAGGTGTCAGATAATGTGAAGTCCTGTAGACATTGTTAAGGACCTTGGCTTTTACTCTGAGCATGATGAAGGGCCACTGCAGGAATTTGAGCAAAGAAGGAAATGAACTGACTTTATTTCAAGAGATTGCTCCGGCTACTTTGCTGAGGAAAGATTCTAGAAGGAGAAAGGCAGAAACAGACACCAAGTGGGAGGCTGCTTCAGTAATTTGAGTTAAAGGCACAAGGATTTTCTTGTGTGGACTGTGCGAGGAAAGAAAAGAAGGAGAAAGATGAATTTTCCTTCAACTTAGATGGGTAGGTAACAGGGAAGCAGCAGCTGCAGAGAAGGAATCAGGAGTTCAGTTTGGGGATGTATTCAAGTACTTATTATACATCCAGTGGAAGAATGAGTACAAAGTTGAAGTTCAGGAGACAGAGGTCTAGGTCAAAGATAGACAGTCGGGAACCAATAGCAGATAGCTGCATTTAAAAATCTTAAGAATGAATGAGATCAATAAGAGAGGTGAGTGTAGGCAGAAAAAGAGAGGAGAGGGGAAGAGAAGAGAGGAAGAGAGAGAAAATGAGAGGAGAAGAAGGGATTGTAGTTTGAATCACTGAAAAGTTAAGGGATTGGGGAGAAGAGAAATAGCTATCAAAGTAGGTTGAGAAGTGATACATGTCAGGAGGGGACCTAGAGAGTGGATTTCACTGGAAATTGATGACGAAGAGTATCAGAATGGTGTGGTCTCAGTTGGGATCCAGCCAGGGGACTAAAAGGAGAGAATTTTTAATGGTTTTATTAGTGCATTATAGTTATACATAGTAGTGGAGTTGATTTTGACATATTCATTCATGGATGAAATATAATTTGCTCCATTTCAATCCCCAGTGCTTCCCCTTTCCCTCTCCTCCTCCCTCCTCTTGTTCTCCTTCCTCTACTCTACCAGTCTTCCTTCTATTATTTATTATTTTTTTAATTGGTGCTTTACAAATATACATAAAGGTAGAATTCACTGTGGTGCATATATATGTATATATATATATATATATGTGTGTGTGTGTATATATGAGTGTATACACACATAACATAATTTTATCAATTTCATCCTGCAGTTGTTCCTTTTTCCTATCCTCCTCCTCTACTCCACTAATCTCCCTTCTGTTTTCATGGTGATCTACCCATACTCCATTCTTTTTCTTATTTTGCTCTAGCTTCAACTATGAGAGAAAACATTCAACTTTTGACTTTCTGAGTCTGAGTTATCTCACTTTGCATAATGTCCTCCAGTTTCATTCATTTACCAGCAAATGACAAAATTTAATTTTTCTTTATGGTGAAGTAAAACTCCATTGTGTAGATATACTACATTTTCTTTAGTATTTCATCCATTGACAGATACCTGGACTGATACCATAGCTTAGCTACTATGAATTGCACTACTGTAGACATTGATGTATCTGTATCTCTCTAGTATGATGATTTTAGTTCTTTTGGATAAATACCATTGAGTGGGCTAAGTGGGTCAAATGGTGGCTCCATTCTTAGCCTTTTGAGCAATCTAGAATTGAGATAATTTATTTGTTTATTTATTTATTTATTGTAAACAAATGGGATACATGTTGTTTCTCTGTTTGTACATGGAGTAAAGGCATACCATTTGTGTAATCATAAATTTACATAGGGCAATGTTGTTTGATTCATTCTGTTATTTTTTCCCTTCCCCCCACCCCTCCCACCTCTCTTTTCCCTCTATACAGTCCTTCCTTCCTCCATTCTTGCCCCCCTCCCTAACCCTAAACCTAACCCTAACCCTAACCCTAACCCTTAGAATGGAGATAATTTAACGTAAACAACTTAAGTTAACCAGGTAGGAAAATGGGTGAAAATAGAACTTTAAAGTATCATGAAGGCAGCATCTGAAAACAAAAACAAAACCAACAAACCCACCACCTCTAGAGCTGGGGGAGCAAAGATAACAGGGTTTTAACTACCAAATAAACTCAAAGAAAGGAATTGCAGAGCTCAAGATTTGACTTCTGAAAATCAAGTGCTGCTTGTGTGGGTTGAGGGACCAAGAAAGGATCTGAGAACCTTGTCTAAAAAGAAGGCACTAGCTATCTGGTGTTTGGTTCAGTGAAAAAGCTACATGAGGCAGTGTATTCAGGTTCTAGAACTGCCATACAAATTATCACAAACTTCATGGCTTAAAATGACAGAAAGTTATCCTTGCACAGTCTGGAAACTAGAAGTCTGAAATCAAGGTTCCAGGAGGGCCAAGTTCTGTCCTGTGACTCTTCCCTACTTTCAGCAATTTTTGGCAATCTTTGGCATTTCTTGGCTGATGACACATCCCTTCAATCTCTACCTCTGTCTTCAAATAGCCTTCTTATAAGACACCAGTGTTGGATTTAGGGTCAAACCTAACCCAGCATGGCTCCATCTTAACTAATTTCAACTGCAGGACCATAAATATCTCTAAATAGTATCATATTCTAAGGCTCTGAGGGAACATGACTTTTTGGGAGTTATCATCCAATGCACAGAGGTAGGTTCTAAAGCTGTGAGAAAAACTGCAAACTGAAATACTTCACTGCAACAAGTGAAAAATATTTTTTCACTCCAGAAGGCATGCACTCAGAAGAACTGCATGTAGACAAAAAGCCTGCCGGAAGCAAAAGAGAAAGAATGAGTCCCATCCTCCTCTTCTAGCTTCTCAGTCTCTCTGTACTCTCGCCTACTGGCAGAACCTAACAGAGCCATCTCAGAAATCTAGATTGCAGAATTGCAAGCAGAATATAGAAGAGTAACTTTGGAGCTAAAAGACAGTATCTTAATTAGCACACGAAGGTAGTGATGAACTATGTCAAAAGTTTCTGATAAGTAAAGGAAAATGAGAATTGAGAAGTCTCCTCTCAATTTAGCTTCAATTCTGTGATAAATAAATTGAACTGCTGTCCTAGGGCTTTTTGTCAGAATGTCAAGGTATTTCAGCACTTTGGCCAGCTCTTTTCTGATGGAACTTGGCCAACACTGACTCATATTAGAATAGCTACTGCATACATGCCACCATCTACAAAATGCTTTTAGTGTTACCTACTGCCACTACACAACTTGTCACTCTCCTCTGCTGATTTTATTCAGATATTTGCAAAAAAGTTAAAGTAGCCCTGGAAACAAACATATTCCTGGGAACTTTTACAGACTGCATAGAAAGTCCATCAGGTAAAAACAGGCAATAGTCTTACAAGTGAATGAAAATTCAGCTCTTCTTTATTCCACTTTTGTACTTAAGTAAGAAGACCTTGGGCAATCGAAAACAGGTGGTTAAGACTTCTTAGTCTGTTTTGTAAAGGGTGACAGAAGCAAGTAAAACCAGTAGAAAGAAATTGTTCTGGTTAATCTGAGACCAACTCAATCCACATTTTAGAGTTCTAGATGCATTCTGATACCTTACTGATTTTCTGCTACCCCTTTATTTGAAATTTATAAAATATGCTAATGTTCTGAATATTTAAAAACACATAAGGCAAAATAGAAACAGAGAGGAGACACTAAAAACATCATCCAACCATAAATGAAGGAGCATAAATTTCAAGATTATCTTCGTCACTAACTAGTTATGTAGCTTCAGTCAAGGGTTTAATAGCTTTTGGTCTGTTTTCTCCACATATTAAGACAGTTGGCATAAAATATCTCATAAAAAGATGGAAACTTTTGACTTGTCTTACCTAACTACCAAAACTAGTATGCATGGTGTCAGTGTTATTAGGTATTACTATGAATTTTTATTGTGGAAATTAGTTGGAATTTATTAAATTCCAACTAATTGGAATTTAATTAAATTCTAAATTGCTACTTTGATGGTCTATAAAAGCATCAGCATTTTCACAGAAAAGTAACTGCATTCAAAAATTTCATAAGCTAATGGGGAATTAAAACACTGAAAGTCAAAACTTCAGTTGTCTATCATTGTTACTTGTTATTCATTTAAAATTAGCCAGTTATATCTAAAATAAATAGTAAAACAGAATCAGAAGCACCTAGATAAGGAGGATAACAATATGAAGAATGAACATCAATAAATCAATGTTTGACAACCCATTAATCTAATTTAGCTCTGGAAGGAATTATAGAGTCCTGATTTCCTTGTGCTGAGTTTTTATGTGCCCAGAAATTTCATTTTTTACATTTATCATCCATTTCTCAGAGTGTGAAACCATCCAGAACAGCTTTTACACTGTGCTAAATGCAGACTTTGTGGAGAAATTCATGCAAACTGAATTCTACTAGAATGTATATCTGCCCAAGCAAAACTGAGAGAAACAGTAACTGTGTATATTTTTTCAGTATCTTATTTGGGAATGGTATGCTATTTGCTGATAAGTATAAAAATAGAAAATCACTTAATTTAGTAAAACTTGAAAATAATATGAAGAAGGAATAAAAAGGAATTCTGGATAGATTTCATTTGGTGTGTGTGTGTGTGTGTGTGTGTGTGTGTGTGTGTTTCAAAGAAACCTTTTCTATTTGGTGCTAATTATTAACAGTCATTGTAAGGTTAAAATAGAGGCTTATTCTAATTTGAAATTTGAAGCAGAAACATATTTACTTTAAAATTACATTAAGAGAAATTGCTTGCAATGATCCATTCATTTTAATTTTCTTATACAGAACAAAAATCTTAACCTTCAAGTTCTTTTACACTAAAGGAGAGAAAATGAGTGGTCTTATTGCCCTTTGCATAGATCTCTTCAAAAAATGTAGAGTAAATTTTTTCTACCATTTTTATTGGACGGATACTTTTAATTACTCTGAATTAACAGACCTCAACTTTAGTGTCGTAACACTTGACCATGTAGTAATCAGTTGCCTTTGTGTCACCAACAATCCAATCTTCCAAACTGTTCAATGACTTGCAAAGATTTCTCCTAGGGCTCTGTTTCTCAAAAAGTAGTCTGTGGTTGACATTTTCTGGCAACTTGTTAGAAATGCAGAAGTTTAAGTGCCTCACTCCCAGCAGATCTATTGAATCAGAATCTGCATTTTAACAAGATTCTCAGATGATTTGTACATAACAGTAAAATTTGAGAAGCACTGCCCAAAAGTATCGACACATATAATTATTCGTGTTCTACTATAGCTCCTCCAGAAGGAAACAAAAGAATAATTATATTGATCTTGAATTGTAGCTGAGTAAGCCTAGAGCAAGGTGCCATGCAATTCATGAAGAAAAATGAACAAAGAACTGCTTAACTTAGCCATCTTAAAATGAAGATGAATAATTATTGAATATCTGTAAAATATATATGTTCCATATAAGCAGGATATAGCCCAGATTTCCAGGACAGTTCTAGTTTACATCTGATATCCTTGAGGAACAGTTAATAATACCTACCACCTTTCCAACTATAGTGAGTTCTCATCTTGACAATAAATTATATAATCACCCTAATTATAATCTACTATAAGACTCATCCATGACAATGTCCCCCAAAGATTTAGTTTTAGTAATACATGATACTGGCCTTCACTAGTTTGCAAATTGTGCTTGTTTTACATTGAGGAGTTGGACAGAGACTCTCCACTGTTAATAGCAAGGCAACCACTTTCCATTTCACAGAAGAAAAACAAAGTGATAGCTATAATCTCATTTTAACCTTTATTCACTATTTTTTTTAATATCACTAGTATTTGGTATGGCTTATTTCTACTAGAATCTGATACAGGTCCTGACTTAGAACAAAAATACATTATTATTTACTTTAAACTCAGTACAATTATCCCCCTGTATCTATGGGTTCTGCATCCTCAGATTCAACAAACTGAAGACAGAAAATATTGGGAAAAATACAGATAGATTCAAAAAGCAAAATGAATATTTCATGCATTGAGCACTAGGCCAAGCTCACCTGAATAAAGTGATGTGAAGGCTACCAAGCTGCAGCCTTCCATCATTTCACAGATCCTCCATCTCTCTCCAGCACTCCTTGTTTGAACATTGTTCACTTTGAGTCTTGTTAATGTACTATGTAGTTAGGCTACAATGGTTGTGTCCATACTAAACATGTGCAGGTTTTTTTCTTGCCATGATTCTCTAAACAATACATTCTAACAACTATGTACATGTCATTTCCATTATGTTATGTATTGTAGGTATGATAAGTAATCAAAAGATTATTTAAAGTATGTGGGAGGATATGGGGGAAGTCATATGCCATTTTATATAGGGAACTTGAGTATCCTTGGATTTTGTTATCCAAAGAGACTATCTGGAACACATACTTAGTGAATACCAAGGGAAAACATGTTCATGGTGTTACAAAAAGAACACCATGGCTTCCAACTAAAAGAACTGTTTACAGATTCACAGTTTACACCATTCAATACATTTCCATCGATTCATGCTAAATGAACAATAGGCACACCATACACCAAAAAGCCTAGATAAAAATAAAAATTTAAGAATGGAACTTTAAAAGGCATAGGTAAAAGAAACTGGACACCATCGTTCAGTGGTGGGCCTGTGGAAGCCAAGGAAAGTTGAAGGCAGCTATCTTCTTCTAGGTAGACAGGAAGTCAGGAAGAAACTGCCATTCATTGACTGTGGGGCAGAGTATAATGATATCAAAACATGGAGTTTACCATGGACTAGCTCCTTTTGAAGTCAATTCTTCCCAGTTGATCAGAGGAGGACAGGACCTGGTAGAGCCACTGTCCATTAGCAGAAGCTAGAGTTCATTCTGAAAGCATGAGAGGAATCAGAAGAACAGCCTATGATTGATAAGGATAGAGGGGCCAATGGTAGGGGAACAAAGTCAGAATCCCAGCTGAAAATGAATCTAGAATATGTGAGAAAAGCAAGTAGGAATAGCAACACATTAAAATGTTTTTAAACAACTTAAAGGTATAATTTACATATGGTAAAATTAATCTGTGTGGTATGTAGTTCTGAATTGATATAACACACCAAAATCAAGATAAAGAACTATTCTATTCTCTCCAAGATTCCCCAAGCTCATCTACAGTCAGTCCTTCCCCTGATTCCAGTCCCTGCAAACCATTTTTTATTATCATTTTCAGAATGTCATATAAATATAATCATATAGTTTGTAGATTCTGTATCTGGCTTCTTTCACTTAGAATAATGCACTTGTGATTCATCCTTGCTACATTAATCAATAGTTTGTTTCTTCTATTACTCAATAGTGTTCTATTGGATGAATAAACCACAATTTGTTTATCCATTCACTAGTGAAAAGAATTCTGATTGTTTTCATCTTTTGGAACAAAGTCCTGTAAACATTAACATACAGGTTTTGGGGTGGATGCAAGTTTTTATTTCACTTGGATAAATAAGTATAATGGGAATTCCTGGACCATATGGTGAACAGATGCTAAACTATATAATAAACTGCCAAACTATTTTCAATACTACCATTTTGTATACCCACGTATAAAAGCCATGTATAAAAGTTTCAAGAATTTCACATCTTTACTGGCATTTGGTATTGACAGTTTGTTTTTAAATTTTAGCTATTCTAGTAGGTGTTGACCTTGATCCATACTCATTTTAATTTTCTCTAAAAAAAACACCATATAATAAACTGCCATCTGTATATGCTACATGGACAACAGACATGCTTGCAGTTTTAACTTGTGTTTCCATAATAAGAAATAATGTTGAGTGCCTTATCTTGTGCTTATTTACCATCTATATATCTTCTTTGGTCAAGTCTGTTCAAATATTTTGCCCATTTTTTAAAGGGGGGTTCATTACCTAACTAATGAGTTTAGGGAGTTATTTACATATTATGCATACAAGTCCCTTATTAGATAACTGTTTTGTAAATATTTTCTCCCAGTCCATATCTTGTCTTTTCATTCTCTTAAAAGTGTATGATAGAAGTTCTGACTTTTAAAAAAATTTTTCTTTTCTAATGTTATGGTATTTTTTATTCCTTTATTTTATTTATTTATTTTTATGTGGTGCTGAGGATCAAACCCAGTACCTCACACATGCTAGGCAAGCACTCTACCTCTGAGCTGCCATGACAGCCCCAAGTTCTGTCTTTTGATGAAGTTAAATTTATCAATTTTTTCTTTATGGGCCATACTTTTGATGTTCTATCTAAGGAATCTTTTCTTAACCCCCACAAAATAAGTATTTTTTTTTCTGTATATCCTTCCAGAAATTTTTATAGTTTTTCATTTTACAATTAGGCTTATGACTATTTGGAATTAATTTTCACATATCATGAAAGGTATGGATCAAGATACTGGTTTTGTTTTGTTTTGTTTTGTTTTGTGTGTGTATGTGTGCTTAGATAGGCAAAGTTTTGTGCATCACTTGCCAAAAAGACTATTTTTTCTCCATTGAATTATCTTTGGGTCTTTTTCAAAAATCAATTGACTATGCATGTGTGGATCTATTTCTAGAATCTTTATTCTTACGTATTCTTCTATAAGTCCATCTTTTTGCCAATATGACAATGCCTTGGTTCCTGTAGCTTTAGGTAAGTGTTGAAATCTGGCAGTATGAATCTTCCAACTGTCTTCTTTTCCAAAATTTTTCTAAATTGTTCTGACTAATCTATCCTTTTGTCTTCCCATATACCTTTTAAAGTCAGGTTGTTGCTCTATATTTTAAAAAAATCTAGCTGGAATTTTGATCGAAATGTACTGAATTAATAAACAAAAGGGAAATGTACATCTCTGTTATATTGGGTGCATCAATCCTTGAATACAGTGTAAATCTCCATTTATAAAGATCTTTGATTTCCTTCATTAGTGCTTTGTAGTTTTCAATGCAAAGATACTGCACATGCTTTGATAGATTTATAACTATTTCTTTTTGTGCCATTGTATGCATATGTTATGATTTTCTTTTTTTTCCTTTTTTTTTTTTTTTTTTTTTTTGCAGTGCTGGGGATTGAACCCAGGGCCTTGTGCTTGCAAGGCGAGCACTCTACTGATTGAGCTATCTCCCCAGCCCATGATTTTCTTTAATTTGAATTGCCCAACTGTCCATCCACAGTATATAAGAAAATGACATTTTGTATATTAGTTTTAGTAGTTTTTTTGTGTGTTCTTTGGGAATTTCCATGTAGATAACTATATTATCTATTAACAAAGGCAGTTCTATTGTTCTATTTCTTCCTTTCCAATCTGCATGTCTTTTATTGCCTTTTCTTTCTTTCTTTTTTTTTTTTCTTTTTCTTTTTACACTACTGGGGATTGAACTCAGGAGTACTCTCCCACTGAGCTACATCCCAGGTCCTTTTTACTTTACTTTGAGTCAGAGTCTTAACAAGTTGCTGAGGCTAGCCACAAACTTGTGATCTTCCTGCCTCAGTCTCCCTGGTAGCTAGGATTACAGGTGTGCACCACCTCACCTGGTATTTTTTGCTTCATTGCACTGACTATGACTTCTAATATGATTTTGAATAGGAATGGATAAAGTAGAAATCTTTTGATTTATTTCCTTAAGGCAAAGCAACTTTTTCTCACTATCATAGCTATGAATGTTTTGCAGTTACCTTTTATAAGAAAGCTCTCTTTCATTTTATTTGCCTGATAGTTTTTTTTGTCTTACAACTCATAAATAGATGCTGAATTTACCAAATGCTTTTTCTTAATCTATTAGATTGTTATGATAAATTACATTGGTTGATTTTTCAAATGTTGAAACAGCTTTGCATTCCCAGGATAAACTTGGTTATAATGTATTATCCTTTTTATAAATTTCTCTATTGGATTTCTAACATTTTATTGAGGGTATTTGTGTCTATATCCATGAGGGATATTAGTCTGGGCTTCCTCCTCCTTTCTTACTTTTCTTCTTCCTCCTTTTCCTCCTCTTCATGTAATGTCTTTGGTTTTAATAGTATGGTAATATTGGCCTTAAAAAATGAGTTGGAAAGTATGTCCTTCTTTGCTGTATTCTAGAAGAGCTTCTATAAAAACAGGTATTATTTTAACCCTAAATACTTAGCATAATTCACAAAAAACACACATTAAAATTTAATTGTACTGATCTCAGAGAATTGTGAGGATTAAATGATGTAATGTACATAACTAGTGTAGGTATCCTAACAAAGCAGCTAGGCAGTCAATAAATATTTACTATTATTATAGCCTATTAATCTAAGCAAATTACAGGTAGTTAGCATAATGCTAGCAAATCATATACATACCCAGTGAAGTCACAAGCTGTTTTTATATGCTACAGGTGGATATGCAAACTCATTTATGTTGTACAGAAGTGGGAATGGTGAAAATCCCAGAGATTAAACAGGATCAGAAAACAAAGAGAACTCAGGTTTCTTTGATACAACCATCATACAAATATTTAAGACACATACGAAAGGGGCATTATTATTTTAAGAGAATTTTAGTTTTATTCTCCATAAAATACTCTGGTTTATAATTGTTCTTTAAATTTCTACATGCTCAAGAAAAATGTGATGCCATTTACTAGAGTCATTACATTAGGAATGAATCAGATATAGGTGAATAACATAACAAAATTCCTCTCTTTGCCCATCTTGCATTTCAGTGACTACAAAATGGAATGAGAAGTAAATAAAGAATGGTAAATAATGAATCAAAGGTGCTGTCATTTTGGAAATCCATTAAACAACTTGTTGAATATTTCAGCAGTTTTAATTATGCATTATTACATACTCCATAGTTTTTTCCACACATCCCTGTATGGTTTTTCAGATTGACATCATAACAGAATGGGGAAGGGAGCAGCGAGGCATACCAGGTGCTGTAACAAAAAGCACTTGTGTAAATGTCTGATAGAATATTAATGAAGCAAAGTAATGAAAAACAAAATCTAACTCTTCCAAGTGTTAAGGCTTCTACTGGTTATGAGTAGACAGGCTTGAGCCTTGGCAGTTCTAAGCTGGTGATAATCACAGAAGCATGTCAATGAGAGACTGCTAAAGTCAGGGTCATGTTTTCTGTTTGATTAATAATGAATGTTTATTGAACATCTCGGCAAGCCCACAGTAAACCATCTGAGCCAAATGAGTCCCATAATGCTTTTACGTAGCTCCATAGAACACTCATATTCCCTTGATGTGAGAACAGAGTCTGGGTTTTTAAGTTTGACAGACATAGGTCCACTGGTTAAAGCTGTGTGACCTTGAACAGGTAACATATGCTCTCTGAGATTCAGTCTTTTCATTTTAAAAATGCTGATTCCTTCTATGATATTGATGGAGGTGCCAGGTTCTGCATTACCTCCTGAGTCCACAAGGGTGAACCTTCAAGAATCCAGACAAGGAAATGAACATTCACAAAATAGAATAGGAATGCTGCTATTGGACAGGAGAAAGGGCTTCAGGGATACATAGGAAGGGTTCCAAAATTGAACCTGACAAGACAAGGGAAGACCTCCCTCAGGAAACTCCCTATAGATAAGTTGTGAAGGATTTGTGGGAATTAGCAAGGTGAGCTGTTGGGTTGAGAGTCTCTAGGAGGGCAGAAGGACCAGAGCGGGTGGGGGAATGGTGCCATCGGGACTTTAAAATGTTCCCTATGGTTCATTGTGAAGAGGGAGCCTTCAGTGGTTTTTAGCATGAGAACAGACATGGTTCTTTGTGTTTTACTAAGGTCACTCAGGTGGGATAATAGATTGCAAAGGGACAAACTGAAGGTCAGAGGCCTAACAGGATGCTGTTGTATTATTTCAAGTGAGAGGCTGTGGTGGTCCAGACTGAGGCTGTGATAGAAACTAAGTAACAATTGCCCAGAACCACAGCTAGCGGGTGCTGAGGAACTCTATAAATGTGAGTTGTCTTCCTTCTTCTTCCCCTCCTGTTCTGTCCTGTGGTTCTAAAAGGAATTGTCCAAATGTCCCAATAGCCATATGGTAGAACATTTACATTTACAGGGAAAATATACGTTCTATTTTACCTCTCCTTTTGACCACCTAGGAATGAGATTTCTAATAAATGTTGAAGTTAATGCACTTTCATTGCAATAAAACTGTTAATCTTAGTTAATCTTAGCAGAATGTACACTCCATGAAAACAGGGAGTTTGTCTGATTTGAGGTTCTACCTCCAGCAACTACAGCACAGTTGAGCACTTAACAAAGACCTAATAAGCACTTGTGACTAAAGTACTCAGGGGTTAATGTCTTCACAGACTAAATAAAGAAAAGGGTTTCATCTCTCTGAAGTAATGGAAACTGACTCCTCCAAACTGGGACTCTATTTCAAGATTCTCCCTGCCCAAAACCACTATACTCTAATTTGAAATTAATCTTTCTAAATGTGTGGTTCTGATAAAGATAATTTCTGCTAAACTTGTGTCAGGACTGCTGCATCTGACCTTCAAGGATTCCCTCCAGCCCTTCAACTCAGTCACCTACCATGGCCCATGTTGGTCCTCGCATGGCCTCTCTCCCAGATTAGCAAGTTCACTTGTGGCTCCCCAAGTGCCCCAGACATTTTTCATCTCTGCATCCCCCCACAAAAAACCCTCCCTCTTCTTCAAACACCCTACATCTCCCTGCCTCAACCTGATAAAATCTGCCTACCCTTTAAGAGGCATCTCAAAAAACATTGCTTTTGAAGATTTTCTTTATTTCTTAAGTTAGTGGTTCTCAACTGGGTGTGATTCTGCATCTCACCCCCACCCCTACACTGGGAACATGTGGCAGTGTTTGGAGACATTTTAGATTGTGACAATTAGGTAGGAAAATACTGCTGGCACCTAGTAGGTAGAGTCCAGGGATGCTTTTAACCATCCTCACAACAGGCCCCTCACAACAAAGATTTATCTGATCTCAAATGTCAGTAGTACTAAGGTTAAGAAGCACTACCTTAATCAAAGGTCCTACCTCAGCCTTCAAACCCCCATGGAATTCTGGACTGCTTATTCTGCACTTCTGCTGTTTTCTAGTACTGTTATATTAACTTGTCTGAGTCCTCCCTCCAGGTCTGTTTCTTGAGATCATAGGCTGTATTCCACCTCATTTTTCCTATAGGTCTGCCATATCCCTTACATAGGGAGTGACAAGTTTGTTGACTGAAATTGTGAAATTTCAATTTAACTCATTAGACTCTTTTAATTATCTACTCATGTCTATTTTCTCCTAAGAAGAGAAGATAGGTGTGATTTATTGTCCATTTACCCTTTAAAATTTTAAATCAGGTTACTTGTATGTCTTCCTATTTCCAGATAAATTCCAGTACATTTTATGACCCAATAGGAATGGGTGTGCTTGAAGGGGAATAACTGGTGATAAATTGAATAAAATGTTGGATTTTTTTAAAGATTTTTTTTAGTTGTAGGTAGACACAATATCTTTATTTTATTTATTTATCTTTATGTGGTGCTGAGGATCATACCAGGGCCTCACATGTGCTAGGCAAGCGCTCTAATACTGAGCTACAACCCCAGCCCGAATTAAATGTAGTTTTGATGGTAGTTTTCATTACATACTGTGAAGCTGCATTTACTTAATTTAACATAACTGTAGCTTATAAACTAATAAGCAAATAAATAGCTAAGCTTGCCCTCCAGTAGACTCCAAAGCAGCTTTACATGATTGAGGACTATAAAGTAAATACCCTTGGTTATCTAAAGTTCTTCCTTTTCCTATTATCCTAATATTTGACACAACCAATAAACATTTGCTAATTTTGTAGCTGACATTACAAATGTCCAGTAAGATACTACAGCCAATTTGCTGACAGGGCTGTACATTTAAGACTTTAAGCATGTTTTAAAAATTCCAATAGGAGCCAGAATGTACATCTGACCACCAACTCCCAATTTTATGACTTCTCAGACATAAGAAAGCTACCAGTCAAGGGAATACAACACACAGACACACATTATTCTTAGAATTAAATTTAAATTTTTGAATGAAATTAAGCTTAGGTGAAAACAAGGAAATGTTTGTATGAAAAGAAAATGTGATATGTCTCTCTCACCATGTGCATGCACAAATATGTAATCTTGCTGTTATGTATAATTATAATGCACTAGTGAAAAGGGAAAAATACAAAATCGAATAAATATTTAAGAATAAATTTAACAAAATAAGTGCAAGACCCAAATATCGATTAAATTGAAAAAAAAAAAAAAAAGGTAAAGTAAGCTGAACTACCTTGATTATAAGCCCAAATGGCCTTTAGGTTAAGAATAAGCACAGTGGTTGACCTGAGAAAGCAAAACACCTAAAAGCCAGACGTCTCAATTCTCAAATCTGTCAGTCAAAGAAACAGTGACAACTATTTTGAAAGAGTGTTTTGTGTTGTCATATGTCAGCCAGACCAAAAATCAGCAGTTGGCTATCCTGCAAGGAAAGGAAGAAATCCCTCCAGGCAGAAAAGCATAATGTGACCGAAAGTGCCCTGGAAGACATTTAACTCTGTCATGGTTGCAATGTAAAGATGTCATGACACAGCAGTACCAGAAAGAAGAAATGAGGACAAGAGACACACTGTCTCTCCCCATGCGCTTATAAACAAAAGGAAACACCAGTATGGCAATTAGGAGGTCCTATGGAAGTTACTTTAAAGCATTAGGAGCCTCAGAGCTTAGGTCCACACTTTATCGCACTTTAATTTTTAAACAAAGACAGTTCATCCTCTGATTTTTAAATTTCATGATAATTTTGAAATCATGTAGTAACTAATTTTTTTCCAATACAAAAAATCAGGTATAATACGAACTGTCATTTCCATCTTATCTGAAAGTCTTATTAAATGGAATATGATACAATGCCAAATGTCTGAGAAGGTCATCAACAAAGCAACCAATGTGGTAATAATAAGTTAGTGATATGTAATGCGGCAATAATAAAGGAGTGCATAATGCCCCCAAACTGGTAGCAAATCAATTAGTTATTCATTGGAAAATTTTGGGCTGGATTTATAAGTCTCCAATTTAATATCATTAATCACTGTCATTTCTCTTCAGGCTTGCTGGAAAGTGGATGTTAACCTTCATAGGTTTTTTATTATTTTGTTTTGTTTTGTTTTACATTTACTACCTTTGAATATAATCAAAACTTCATGTACACATACATTCATATCTCAAAAGGCACCACAATCACTATATATTCAGGTTCACAGTGATGAATGTTTGGAAAACAATTAACTATAATGTATTTATCAATACACGAGGAGGACTCTACCCAATAACAATATCACTGCAGGTGCAGATAAAGAGTGGGATGTCCTTATCAATACTCCAGGTCTAGATATAAAGGCAAATTGAGCAGTACCTATTATTCAGTTCTAGGATGCTCTTTCAGTGTCTTCTGATTTATTCCTTTTGAATTACCCTTAAATCAGTTTCAGTTGATAGAAAAATATTCACACCCTTGAACTTATGGATCAGGATACATCACAATGCTTTTCATCTCTCATAAGAATCTCTTATGGAAGCAAATTAGAGGTTCCCCTGCCTTCCACAGAAAACGCAGCCAGAGGAATCTCACAGAAAACACTGTGTAACAGTGATCTCTAAGAATAAGAGAATTTAAAAAATAATGTTAGGAAGAAGCCACCAGATTCCTACCAGGAATCTCCCATGGTTGTTGGAGCAGCCATCTTTGAATGCACTGGTTTGTTTCTTTTCCTTAATCTTTCCTTGTCTTTACCCATCGATAATCAATTTTAAAGTAGAATGGTAAAAACGAAAGACCTTCACAGTCCAAGTCTCCTGAATGCTTGGGATTCAGGTGAGCCTCAGAACTAGAATTACGATAAAGGCTATGCCTTCTCCACAGACACCCCATTTCTGTGGGCAGGCCCAGGTCTCATATCACCCCTTTGCAAGAGAGATGGTAACATGGCAGTCTTCCCGGAGAAAACATGCTCCCTTCAGATACAGTGCTAAGATGGAAGGATGCTCTCTGTGACAAGCTGCCCCTTCTCCACATCCAAATAGAAGTCAACTTACTACACATGGTGCTAAAATACAAAGAACTTAGAGCAAACAATACCTGGTAATGACATATATTTTATAATGCCTTATTAAATAATATTCATAGATAAAATTGCCTATATCCACACATAAGTTTAAAATATCAATATAATGTCCTAACAATAAGAGGAGATAGAAGAAATAATAACAAATTATGTTTTAAGCATGTAATATTTCAGTGCAACAACTCTTAAATACAAGTTAAGTGCATAATGTCTAAAAATTGGTGAAATGTTTGCATCTAAGTGCAAAAATCAGCATGAGTGCAACCAACATCAATGCAGACAAATATGGGTATGTTTATTCACAACTTAATATCACAAGGAGGGCTTGTTACCACTGGTGATATGATTTTTGAAAATGATAAAAAATCTTGGGTAAGAATCTAAATGAAAAAATATATATATAGTCTTTCCTTGATTTACAAGTAGTTCTACTCCTAGAAAATTAATTATATATCAAAATTATACAGAAAATACTGTTTATTATATGAAACAGAATACAGATCTAAGCTTAAATAAATTTAAAAAATTCTTTACCTAAATAGATTTCCAGTGGGACACTGCAAAGTTGTGCTATATGTAAGGTAACACTTTCTTTATGTGGAACTATTCTATGTACTGTAGATTTTTGGTCAATGGAATGGGGGCTGAGTGATGGCATGCCAGCTATAGCCTAAATTCAAAAGGCAAGTATTAGGGTTCTCCAGAGAAACAGAACCAATTGGAGATACATAGATATGGATATAGATATAGATATAGATACAATAAAGAGATTTAATATAATGAATTGGCTCACACATGTATGGAGACTGAGAAATACAGACGCAAGATAGCTAATAGTATGTCAATCCAAGTCTGCATCTAAAAGGCAGAGTACCAATGGCCCAGATTGAAGCCGGTCAGGCAGATACAAAAGAATTCTCTCTTACTCAGGCCTTTTAACAAATTGGGAAGGGCCATCTGCATTACTTAGTCTACATATTCAAATGGTAATCATACTTAGAAACACCCTCTCACATACCCAGAAATACTGTTTAACTAAATATCTAGGCATCCCATGGCCCAGTCAAGATGACACCTAAAATTAACTATCACACAGCATCACATTTCTTCCTGCTTTTCACATATTTCTATCCTCTCCACACAAAAAGCAAGAACAGGGTAACCAATTATTGTGAGGAGGATAAAAAATCTGAACCCAACATACATCTTGGAGAAAACCCAGTCAAGCTCAATCTAGATCAGTTAACCTTCAGCCAATTCACAGATGTGTGAGTGAAACTTAAGCATCATTGTTTTAAGTCACTCACCTTTGGAGTGGTTCGTTAGGAAGTATGTAATAAATGTCAAATATATCAAATGAGATTGTTTTCTTTTTTTTATAGTATAGGGAAGGCAAGTACTGTTAAAAGAAAAATAAAAAGTTAGTAAGAAATTCACAATGTTGGACAGGAAATAGACACATATAAGGAGGGCTGGGGATATAGCTCAGTTGGTAGAGTGCCGGCCTTGCAAGCACAAGACCCTGGGTTCAATCCTCAGCACTGAAAAAAACAGGAAAAAAAAAAAAAAAAAAGAAAGCAGCAGCAAATGGGTAGACTCAACACTTTGTCCCAGTTGAACAAATTGCTGGTTATTAGAAAAGTTCTTCAACAAATCATACCAATGAATATTTCACAAACTCACTTCCCTACAATCGAGGGATAGAATATACAGTTTCCTATATCTGACAAATTAATATAAAGGCAGAGAGAGATACAATAAGAATTGAATAAGTCCCATGGTTTTCACAAAATAAAATTTTTGTCATCAAATTTCAAGTCAAAATTTATTTATCTTTTTATGTTATAAACACAGGCAGCACTAAATAACAAGACACAAACATTTCCATGAGTAATTTATTTTCATCAACATTTTTGCTTCCACAGAATTGGTTGACTTGTATCACTAAGCTATTTTAAAAATTAATTAAACATCTCTCATTCTATCAAATGACTTAATGTTTTGATTATTTTCAGGGCCATTATTCAATTGAAATTTTTAAAAATTATGAGTTAAAAAATCTTGTATATAACTATAGGCAGTTAGTCTTCCATGTTTTAATGAAATACAAATTATTCTTAAGTACAATTTCATATGTATTTTAAAGGTCTCTGGATAATGCCACATAATCTCTATAAAATTTTTACTGAGAACCAAAGCAATGAAGGAAATATAAACAATAAAGTACAAAAATCACGAAGTTCATGAGATTAAAAAAAATGGGTGATTATAAACAATTAAACAATAAGTCCAACAAGTTGGATAAAAATGAAAAATTTATTTTAAAAATGAAGCACACCAAAACTGACATGAGAAGAAACTAAGACTCTTGCTATCTTTAAATAAATTTATTTGTTAATTCATCACAGGCTGAAAAAACACTAGGTAAAGTAATATGTGTATTCATAAATTTTAGCAAATTAAAAACAGAAGAAAACTTATTCTAAAAACAGAAGAAAACTTTTTCAGTTTGCTAAAATAAAATCATAAAGTCCCAACAGTTGATAATATACTCAATGTATCAAGTGTTTTCCCCTAAGATCAGGAACAAAACACAGTTGTTTTCTCTATCGACTTCTATTCAACATTGCATTGGAGGTCCTAGACTATACAATAAAACAAGCAAAAGAAAGAAAAAAGCATGGAGATTGAAAGAGAAGAAATGAACTATCATTAATTGCAAATAATGATTGTATACATAGAAAATCCTAAGGAATCTGTGGGGTGGATGAGGCTGCCCAAACTAACAAATGAATTTATAAATGTGGGATACAAGGTGACTATGAAAATCAACTTTATTTGTATATATCAGTTCTGGAAAATTACAAAATGTAAAATAATACTAACCCTTAAAAAATAATACTAGCTCTTTTTTATAAATTGGAAAATTCAGTATATTTTTTCACATTTTTTATTGGTACATTATAATTATATGTAATGGTAGGATTCATTAGTATATATTCATAATACACATGATGAATATTCAATATTCTTAAGGTATCCATTATTTCCAATTTTATCAATAAATTCAATGTATTCCAATCAATGCACCAGCAAGTTATTTTGTAGATATCTACAAATTGATACTAAAATGTATATAGGAAGCCAAAAACCAACATGAAATTAAACAACAAAGTGGAAGTCTCCCTCCACCTGACGTCAAGACTTAATTTAAAACTACAATAATCAAGTAAGTATAGTTCTGGAAAAAGAATAGATATCTAGATCAGTAGAATGAAATAGAGGGTCCAGAAAAAAAAATAGTCTTTCCAATAATTGGAACTGGAACAAGCAGATACCCGCAAAAAAAAAAAAAAAAAAAAAAAAAAAAGAATCTAAACACAGACCTTACATCATTCACAAAAATTAACTAAAAATGATCATAAACATAAATATAAAACACCTAGAAGACAACATTGGAGAAAAACTAGGTGACACAGGGTTTGACAATGACCTTTTAAGTACAATTACAAAAACATGACCCATGAAAGAGAAACTGACAAGTTGGACTTATTAAAATTAAAAATGTTTTGTGTGACTTTCACTCATACATAGGGTGACAGAAATAAGATCAAGACTTGGAACTCAAGATGTGACAAGATGGCAAGGCTGCCACATAGAATTATCAAGGAAACCCAGTATTTTCTGGCAGAACCAGTTCATAGCACTAAAACAGAACTAGATGACAGTAACGCCCATTATTTTCATGCAGCTATCGCTTGCTCCAGGAGTCTCCCTTTGAGAGAAGGACTTTTACACTGGGACTAATTCTTCCAGAAGTATACCATGACCGAAATCATTTTAACGCAAACAAGCTGGGAAAAAGATGCTTAGGTATTTGGAAAGACAAGTCATTCCAGACCAGCAGTGCAAATCTACACATGCCTATGATCCAAGCTTTGTGAAGTGCTACTAATCCAGAGATCCTAATGCAAACGTTGTAGCAGAGCCCTTGAAGACCAGCAAAGCCCAAGCCCCAGAAAAGGGCACAGAGCATGGATCAGGCTATCTGCCATGACTAGTACTTAAATGATTCTGATCAACAAGAAATCTGTTTTCCTATTCTACCAAGACTTCTTTTTGTTTACATTTAATGGGCACACTCTTAGAAACATTACAGAATAAAAGTTTAGGCATTTCCGTTCTTTGGTGATTAAATGTGCATTAGCAAATCTATGTCTTGTCCTCCTTTACTGTTGTAAAGTACTAGCAGAGGCTAGAAATATTACCTGGATTGTCACAAAACATTTAAAAGTGTGGCTCTCTGCTTTTATTCATTTCTCCCATTATGGTTTAAGTATAAAGCTCTGTGAAAAATGGTAGTTGGCAGCAGGGGTGTGGGTATATGTTTTTCTTTCTTTTTTTCTTTTTTTTTTTTTTCTTATTTCTGAAGGGAAAGGTAATTTTATTTTAATTTTATGGACTCCTTTCCCCCAATTCTGCTAATCAAATTGCATTTATTAAAAGCAATTAACTGGTTCTTTAGAATATGTTCCCTAGCTAAGCCTAACCTTAGATGCTGTTGATGGACAAGCTTGATTGTTTGAACAAAATGGGAACATTAAACAAACATTATACACCTCACTAACAACATTATGACCTTGCTGTCAAGTGTAGATTCCTTCTTTCAAAAAAAGTTTACCAGGAACACCTGTAATCTCAGTGACTGGGAGTGGGGAGGGGTGTGCTGCAGGCAGGAGGATTTCAAGTTTGAAACCAGCATCAACAACTTAGTGAGGCCCTAAGAAACTTAGTGAGATCCTGTCTCGAAATAAAAATAAAAAGGCCTGGGGATGTGGTTCAGTGGGTAAGCACCCTTGGGTTCAATTCCAGGTACAAAAAAGAAAAAAAAAAAATGATGCCAATCTGAAAAGACTACTATGTTTCCAACTATATTTCATTCTGGGAAAGGCAAAACTATGGAGATAGAAAAAAGATTGGTGGTTACCACCAGTTTGAGTGGGGGAATAGGTAGAGAAGGATAAATGGGCACAGCGGATTTTTAGGGTGGTGAAACTATTTCGTGTGATAATATAATAATTAATCCATGTCATACATTCGTCAAAATACAAAGAATGTGCGTCACAGTGTGAATCTTAGTGTAAACTGTGGATACTAGTAATGTATTGGTAGTGGCTCATCATTGTAACATGCATCACACTGATGCAAGAAACAGGGAACAGGTGCAGGAGAAGGATATGGGAACTTTGTATGCTACACTCAATTTTTCTGTAAGCCACTAAAAAAAAGTCTATTAATTTTAAAAAAACATACAAACTAATACCTTTTATTTTAAACAAAAATTAACATAAAATGGGTATACACCTAATATAAAATTCAAAAGTATAAAACTGCTTGAAGAAAACAGAAGAAAATCCATGTAACTTTCTGTTTCTTGATGAGTTTTTAGACCTGACACCAAAAGTGTAATTGAAGAATGAATAAAAAAGTGAGAAGTTGGATTTTATTAAAATTGGAACCCCAGCACCGAAAAAAAAAAAAATTGGAAACTTTTGTTCATCAAAAACACCATTAATAGTGTAAAAAAAAAATAAGTCAGACCACTCTGGGATAAAATATATGCAGAACACATATACACATATCTGATAAAGGACTGATATCTGAAATACACAAAGAATGCTCAAAACCTAACAAAAGGAAGATAACCCAATTAAAAAATTGTCAAGAGATCTGAACCAGACATCTACCAGAGAAGATACACAGAATGTGTGGAAGACAGAAAAATAGTTTCCCAAAGATATATTCACTTCTTGATTCCCCAGGACTTGTGCATGATTAACTCTTGGGCAAATCATACACAAGAATATTCATAGCAGTTTTACTTATAATAGCCCCAAACTAGAAACACTTAAATGGCTACCACCATGTGAACAGAGAAACAAGCTGCAGTATATTTATTTAATTCACTCAATTAAAAATGGATTATTGAAACAAAAGCATAAATCTTTTCAAAAATACAATGTTGAATGAAAGAGAATAGACAGAAAAGTATATGTGGTTGACTCCCTTTATATCAATTTCAAGATGAGCAAAAGTAATCTCTAGTGATTGAAATCAGGAGAGTTTCTCTGGGAGAGGAGGGAATAACTGAAAAAGAGCACAGGGAACTTTCTAAAGTAGTGGAGACACTCTTTTAGTTACACAGAGGTAGCAAACTGTTACAAATACAAACTTGTGATCTGTTTTCTACTGCTAAATATTATATTATAATAGATTTGATTCATAGAACAAAATCAGGACTCAGGAGAATCACAGGTTTTTTTTTTAATAGTGCTGAAACTTCAAAATCATTTTTTAAATAGATCCCAATGAATAGGATAATGAGTACTATAATAAAGAACATCCTTAAAGTAAATACAGGAAGTTCCTTAAGACTGTTTTTTGGAATAGCAACATGAAAGAGAGACATTAGAAGGATTAGAAGCAAGTCCAGAGGGGAAAAATAATCTGATGGAAGCTCAGGGTTCCCTAGTGAGTTTTCTTGATCCAGTGATAAGAATTAAGAACATCTCACATAGAGGTATAGAGAGACAAATGAATGAACCTTTTCTTATCCAGACCACTGGACCCAGGAGCCAGGTGAAGAAGAGGAATTTGATGAAGTTGGAAGTCAGTTTGTTGCTTTTTGACCCAGTGCAATGAGTTCGACTTTGAAGGGTTAGAAGAACTATTTAAGAGTAATGTTGTGGGATTCTGGACAAAGTATGAAGGTCAAATGAAAGAACTGCTCATAAGGAACTCAGAATCAGGTCATAAACTAAGTTGCTTTGCAACCCAGACAACCATGTGTGGAATTATTTAGAGACTGTTTTCTTTGCCTCTACATAAACCCTTGTGAACTGGAAATTTTGGGCACCTAGAGGCAACATTCGGGGCATAGTCTTATGATTCTCAAGTCCATTGGCAATACCAAGCCTCTTCCACTCAACTTCTCAGACAATGGACATGGAAAAAGAAAATTTGGAGCAGGAGAGAAAGAACTTGTTAGGTACCTCCAGAAGACTGAAGTCAGGATGTTGGAAGGAGCATGCAAAGGTATCTGGGCAGTAGGACTAATATGTGTTCCATGGATGGGTGCTCTGGAAAGAGATGTGTTCAGTTTGTGAAAATCATTCAGCTATACTCTTATAATACATGCACTTCTCTTTCTGTATATTTTACTTCAATAAAAAAGTTTTAAGAATAATTCAAAGTGTTTTAACCCTGCCACACACCCCCAGTACCAGGAAGTACAAAATCCTTAATGCTTTGACCTCTGCCCTCAAGGTTTAGGAACCTCAGTGTCTAGCAGGGAAACTGCTAAGCTTGTGGAGGAGGTGTGAGCAGCTCTCCAACAGCCAACTGCCAGAGTCTGGAAAGACTGAGGAAAGGTCCCCGGATTTTTAAGCTGAGGCTTTAAGATAATTAGTACATTATTTCACAGATTAATGTGCATATGTTGGGAGCAGAGAGAGGACAGGTGGTGGGAAGAAGGACATTCTAGGCCCATGGGAAGAGCAGATTAAAAGTCTCTTAATTTCCAACTCCATCAAAATATAGTCATGATAGAACAAAAAATGTCCCTGAAAGCAAAATACTCAGAGTATTAGTACAGGGTCTTAAGAGCTACTGGACTGAAAAAAATCTGTTGAGGATATGTATAGGGGAGTAGGACTTGGTTCTCAGTTTGAATAACCCAAGTCAGCAATGAGCAGTCTTGGTTGAAGGGTCAATATATTGAACATTTCTAGGTGTGTTCCTTCTTCCTTCTTTTTCCCTATTCAGAACAAAAATACAGTGTGTATCACGTAATGATGGTGAAACACTCTGAGAAGTGCATCATCGGACAATTTCATCACTGTGACTATCACAGTGTATACTCACACAAAACAGGACAGTTAATGCTGTCAGTAGGTGATGTAATCATGTGGGACCACCACAGCATATATCAAGCCTTCAGTGACAAACTTTGCTATATTAGTACATGACTGTAATTTTATTGAGTAGCAGAATAATTTATGCTCTCACAACTTAGGTAGTCTTAACTATATGATTTCATGGAAAAGTATCCATGACAAAAGCAAGCACAGTTGTTTTTTTTTTAACTGAAGTTCATACTTTATTAGTTTTTTTCTCAGTTTTTCCCTAATGTCCTTTTTCTGTTCCAGGTTTCCAACAGTATATCACATTACATTTATTTGTTATGCCTCCTCTTGGCTGTGAGATCTAATTTTGAAAAATTTTAGAGCAGTAGAGAGTTCCCATATAAGCCCTCTTCTGACCCTGTGCAGACTTCCCTGTTGTTAACATTTTCCATTATTGCAGCATAATGGTTGTAGTTTATGGATGAATACTAATGTCTATGGTTTACATTAGGGTTCACTTATTATGTTGTACCTTCTATGAATCTGGACAAACATGGAATGTCCTGTATCCACCATGATTGCATCATATAGAATGTAAATGCTAGAATATATCTAGAAAGTAGATTATGTTAGCTGCCCTAAAAATGTCCTGCATTCCATTTCTTCTCCTTCCCCCAGGCAACCACTGGTTTTTTTCATTGTCTTCATAACTTTTCCCTTCCTAGAATATCAGTTAGCTGGAACTACAGAATGTGTAGCCTTTTAATATCTACTTCTTTCACTTGGCTGTATTCATTTAAGTTTCCTCTACCTCTTTCTGTCATTCCCAGGCTCATTTATGTCACTGCATAACATACCATTCTTTGGATGCACCATGATGTGCTTTGTATCCATTGACTTATTGAAGGACATCTTAGGTTACTTCCAAGTTTTGGTAAATCTGAATAAAGTTGTTGTAAACACTTATGTGGAAGTGTTTATGTGGACATAAATTTTCAAGTCATTTGAGCAAATACAAGGTGTGTGTCACTGGTTGCATGATAAGACTATGGTTGGTTTTTTTTAAGATACTGAAAATTGTCTTCCAAAATAAACAACATAGTTGCTCCTACATTTAAAAGAAGTTTTCTATTGAACAGTCTATACAAAATAAAGGTGTCTAAAGGACAGCAATGGGAGGGAGGATATAAGTGAAGCAAGTAAATGCAAATATTTCAGGGACCTACATTAAGGAAGAGTAATAGTGTAATGTTGATTTTCAGAAAGTGAATGATTTTTAAAGAGATCTTTGAAAAAAAAACTGTAATGTTTGATCTAGTGTAAAAAAGAAGAAAAAAATTACACATAAGTTATTTACCATCACAGTTTTTATGAATTTTTTTCTCCATGTTTTGCAAAGAGCTCCATCACACTAAATATTGTCACACAATTTGAATATGTGGCATGGCCATAAAATATACCTCATTTTTACATTATAGAGTGATATACTGTCAAGTTTCTGCATTTTGTGTGTGTGTCCAAGTGGCTTCCCCAATATAGTAACTTTGTCTTAGCTGATGTTTTCTCAAATATACTAGTCAATAATGATTAGAGGATTTTCATGTCTCGAAAGCACAGAAATATGCTGAAGTCCATTTTAAATGACCAAGAAAATAAGACATTATTTTTACTCATTAAGTATTAATGTTGAGTTCTTACAAACATGCAAATATACTAAGAATTTTTTCAAGAGTGAAACAGTTTCTATTCACATGGGTAAACCATATGAAGGGAAACATGCACATGTAATATAATAGAAAGAAAAAAAGTTATGTTTTTTATTGACAAAAAAACAATAAAAATTCAAAAGAAACTTCACATTATTGCCTTGTATCAGATTTCCAACTTAATTAGAATATGAGCTGACCAAGGGTATAAGGTTAAGGATTTGGAGCAGTGTTTTGTATGGCAGGGGGAAAATTTATGTACTGGAGGATATTTTTATTTGTTTTGAGGAGGATTTATATTTCCAGTTTTTAAAATTAGAATTTTTTTAAAATTTATTTTTATTGTAAACAAATGGGATGCATGTTGTTTCTGTTTGTACATGGAGTAACAGCATACCATTTGCATATTCATACATTTACATAGAGTAATGATGTTTGATTCATTCCATTTTTTTTTCCTTCCTCCTCAACCCTCCCACCTCTCTTTTCCCTCTATACAGTCCCTCCTTCCTCCATCCTTGCCCCCTCCCACCCCCCATTTATGTGTCATCATCCGCTTATCAGTGAGATCATTAGTCTTTTGGATTTTTGAGATTGGCTTATCTCACTTAGCATGATATTCTCCAATTTCATCCATTTGCCTGCAAATGCCATAATTTTATTTTTAAGTTTTTAAGATGATAAAACTTTAATATTTAGACATATTTGAGAGTAACATCACAGGGTATCTTGAAATTAATAATTACCACATTGAATGGTGTCTTAATTATAAAAGTAATATGTTTACTGTTGAAACTCAATTCAGAAGAATTTAAAGTCAAAAAGTGTAAGAGCCTCTTCATCTTACCCGCAAAAGATAACAGGCATTTAAATAATGTAGCTTAGAGTCTTTGTAATAGAGGCATATCCTATATTCTGGTCAATAAGTTATTATATTCTCAAGTATAACATATTTTCAAAACATTTCCATGTTCACCTCATTTATTTCAATAGCCATTAGTATTTCGTTATTTATATGAACATTAATTGACCTGATCAGCTTCTGATGGACATTTAGGTTGTTTCTAATTTTCAGTACTGCAAATAATGATATACTGAATACCCTGTACAGAATTCTAATGATTCACCTTAGGACTCTGATACCTCTGATATCTACAAGGGAGGGACTAAGAGGTCTCCTAAGAAAGAGCTCATCTCAAGTGAAAGGCAATTTAAGACTCACTTTCTTAGAATCTAAGACAATAGGCCTGCAACAGAGGGGACAACTGTGAGGATGCTGTGTCACTTGAAGTGTCTCCTTACCAGCTCCTATGCATCCACACATTCTCTAATCTCTCCAAGGTCATTAAAATTGCACAGTAGCATCAACAGATGCCACCACAAAGGGGCCAGGACACTCTGGGTAGTGGGAGGCAGGCTGAGCAACACCATATCTCTGTTGCTGCAGGATACCAAGGCAGAGGACAAGGACTGCAGGAGTGATCCCTGAGGATGCCAAGATTCCTTTAAAAGCTGGTTGAAATTCCACAAATGGGGTAGGAAAAGAACCAGAGAAATGATTGTGAATGTTGAGGATATCAGTCTGTATTTCTATCTCTAACCTGATATGGTCAACAGGAAACCCAAGCTGCAGATTTAACTGGATATTTCAAAAATAATATTTATGCTTAAATTACTCATGTTCAACGGAGTAATATGCTTACTGTGCATTAACTGGAACATGCTGTCATGTGTTCAAAATAACAGTGTGAGGGCATCCATGAGAATGGTGCTGTGGAATTACTAGAATTTCACTTTAATACAAATGAACATAAGCAGACAAAAATAAGAACAAAATAGACAATACAGCTACTAAAAAGTGATATGAAAATGAATATACTTTAAAATGGGTTAGTCAGAGCTTGAAATGACAAAATGGGTCACCTTCTCTACATACTTCCAACGTGCTTGGCTGTCCCCTGCTGCAGAGGCTACTGTGCTGCGTGACTCTGCCAAATAATTTAAAGCAAAGAACAAAATAATGCAGACATTTCTCTTAGGAAAATTTTACACATATCCACAAGATCACTATTTATTTTGTGTGAATGTGCAGATTTTGAAACTTGAATATTGCAGGAGATAACATGTAAAAAACAAGCTGTTGCTATTCCTGGTGTTCCTACAAAGGCAGATCTAGAACTTCAAAGTTCTACTTGCACAACAATCCCAGGAGCAGCGATAGGGACAGAAGATTCACTGAATTCACTAAGAGCAGGAAACCTAAGGATGGTTTTTTGCAAGCTCCTTCTGCTCACTCAAAGTTCTGGTCACACTGGTTAGTTGGAATTGGGTGAAGGCAGGCACGGGGTAGAGGCAGGATCACTGGATAAGGTGTCTGATGACTTGGTTCAGTTGATCAAAAGCCAAATGTCAGAGGAAAACAAAATCATAAGTTCTCTGAGTAACAAGAGGACCCAAGTCATCACAAAGACTAAATATGCAAGAACATCTGCATGTGTGATCTGTACATAAATATACATAGTTTACCAGAACCAGCCACTGGCAGGGCCCTGTGCTAATAAATAAACAAAAAAATATGAGGCATGTTGTTCATAGAATTCCAAGAAGCAAAGCAGAGCACTAAACCAAGCACAGGACCCTTCTAAATGTAAAGTCCTGTGTGACTGCACAGGTAGATGGCCCATGAAGCCAGCTCTGGGTGTACCATTCTGGGGAAGGGTACTCCTCAGAACAACCCTTTTGTAACTGCATAGCTCAGGAAATATTTGGCTGCATCTGAGATTGCATTATAACAAAAAGGAAGTAGGAATTCATATGATAAAAAAGAAGCATCTCTTTTTACCAAATGACATGAAGAGAAAAAGACATCTTTTAAACTACAGAGCCTAACTACAAAGTAACATACTATATAGCTTTATATATTTTTCTTTATGTAATCTTCATACGCAATCCTAATAAGTGAATCTAAAAAATACTTTTTTTTCTACAGGTGAAAAAATTATAGATCTGAGAGGTTAAGAAACTTGATCATGGTTACACTATTTTCTCTCGTAGGTCATTAATTCATTTGACAAGACTTATTGACCTCCTACTATCCCCTGGGAACTGAGACACTAGAGAGAAAATACCAAGACAAAAAAAAAAAAAAAAAAAAAAAAAGAAAGAAAGAAAAGAAAAAGAAAACAAGAACTTATCTCTAATCCTGGAGTTTTGTGAGGAGAGACTAGCATGAATAGAAAAAAATCTCACTCCTTTTTCAAAAAAGAAAATGGTAAAATTAATGAGTTTTATAAACAAGGTTGCCAGATTTAATAAATAAAAATTTAAGTTTTGCATAAACAACTACTAATGTTTTAGTATAAGTGTGGTTGAATGTTGGTGTTTCCCTCAAATTCATGTGTTAGAAACTTAATCCCCAAAGTGATAGTATTAAGAAGTTTTGCCTTTTGGAAAGTGATTAAGGAATGAGGGCATCACTTCACCAATGGAATTAGTACCCTTCCAAAAGAAGTTGAAGAGAGCTGCCTTATTCCTTCCACCATCTGAGGACATCTGTGAAGAACAGGCCTTCACCAGACACTGTTATCTACTGGCACCTTGAACCTGGATTCCTAGCCTCCAGAATTATAAGCAGGACATCTCTGTCTCATTACAGCAGTTCAAAGAAACTAAGGCAATATCCCATGAAATATTTTGAATATATTTATACTAAAAATGTTTTAATATTTATCAGAATTCAATTTTACCTGACTGTTTTGTATTTTCTCCAATAACTTCATTTATGAGGAAAAGTACACTGTTGTAGGGGAGGGAATTTTAACCTGACAACAGAGACTCAGAGGCTTCTCCAGAAAGGGAAAACTGGACTGAGATCTGAAAAATGTAAGTTGGTAGAGTGGAGGTAGGTTGAGGAAGGTGACAAAAGAAGACCAAATTTGAAGACTGTGGATCTGTCAATGGCTTGGGAATTGATAATATAAAAGGAGGCTCTGGAAGTGAGCATGGGCCAGATCATCCAGCATTTTGAAGGCCATGTTAAGATTTTAGCCTTTGTCCCACTAGACTGCACATGCTCTTTCCCTTCTTTGAAGAATGACTGTCCTCCCCACCACACTCAGTCCTCCTGACTTTTATCAAAGAAATTAGTCATCTTTAAGTCTGTTGTGGCAGCTAGAATGTGATTCTTTTGAAGGCTTCCAGAAGATACTTAGTAAATATTAACCGAACAACACAGGTTAGGAAGCTAACATGTTCTGAGTCCCCCTAGTACTAGTGGAAGTGCTCCTCATGTGTGCCCCTAAATGATAATATCCAACTGCTTGGTAGAGCTTGATAATCAGCATCTGCTGGGCCCAACCATGAAACCACTAACTTGAATGTCTAGGATGGAGTTCAGAAAAGTTCATTTAAACATGCTCCACAGAAAAGTATGTTGCACTGAGAACCACTGGTTTATTTGGTTATTCTAAGATTTTAATTATAGGATTTTCAAATACTAATAAATGATAAGGGAAAGCACTTGGTCTCATTTGTCATAAATCTCACTGCACTTGTGAATTGTCAGAAGGCCTCAAGGTTGTCAGAAGGCAGAAGCCCATCATTATACTGTCAGTCCTAGTCATTTATATTATATGCTGTCTATTGGAAAGAGATATAACAAGCATGTTGTGCATTAGGTAGTCAACAATAAGTATTTAAAATGTCACGGCAAATAGATATATCTGCTTTAAATTATGCTGAATTATTAATTTTCAAATTGGGTCTTTTAAAATGTTTTAATTCACAAAGTCTAGAATTTTATGAAAATTTTGAGTTTGAAAACTATTTTAATTAGAAATTAGGCTCTTCTTATTCCTAAAGGCATAATATAATATCTAATAGGCCATTTTCTCTAAAAAATGGAACCTATAGCCCCATGTAAAATTTCAATGAGTTAATAAAAATATTTCTTCCATTCTACTTATAAGCAAAGTTTAAATTTTTAAAAAATCATATATTTCTCCATTTCCTGAAGTGAAAGAATATTAGAACTAGAAAGAACCAACCATCAAGTCCATCCCAGTTCATTTATTCCAGGTTGTTCAATTCTTTCCAATGGGGGAAGCTATCACATGCAACTACTACTACCGTGGTATTTTTATATCCCATAATGATGTCTTTCTGGGGTGGGGCTGTAGCTCAGTGGTAGAGCGTTTGCCTAGCACATGTAAGGCACTGGGTTCAATCCTCAACAGCTCATAAAAAATAAATAAAATAAAGGTATTGTGTCCATCTACAATTTTAAAAAAAATATTAAAAATAAAAAAATAAAATAAGATCTATTTCTAGCAAGAATTAAATAGTAATTTCTCAGCTATCTCAAATAAAGAAGCTCCTAATTTAATCCACTACAACATTTTACACAGGTTGCTCAATTGTGCTGAGTGAATAAGTAAAGCAAACTCCAAAACAATGCAGCAATATTGTATCAAAAACTCCACACAAGTGGGGAGGGGGCTACCCCTCCCGGTCTTACAAACAGCCCTAATCTAAATGAGGAGCTCGTGTTAAAATGGACAAGGATATGTATCCCCGTGAAACTGCTTCAACAGAAATCTCGCGAAGGAACCGGGCAACATACTTGTGAATTGTAGGTTTATCCCTGGAAACAGCTGCATGGAATAAAAGGGTATTTTTACTTTCACTATCCACAGAAATCTTCCATTACTACCATAAGATGCAAAAAAACATAGTGAACTGCTTAAGAAAGCATTTTGACAGATCAGATGTTTTTATTCATAAAACATGTTATCAAAAGGTCTACTTAAGAGCTATTATTCCTAATTATAAGAAGGATTTTCTGCTATTCATGATCATGTGATATTTGCACATTATGATGCCTTTTCAGTAATCTCCTTGAATTTGGGAACAGCATCCTGTTCTCTGAAGCATTTTCCACATTTAAGGGATATGATAGTGGTAATAAGCAGGTTTGTTTTTTCTAACCTAAAAGCTCTTAGGGTTTTGTTTTGTTTTTTTCTAAACTAAAAGCTCTTCGGTCTGTTGCTCATAGCAGAGAAGCTTCTTTCACTGTCCGTGGGTCATGAAAAATATACTTGATTTTTCCACAACATCACCAAAAACACTCAAATATGATCCAGAGTTTCTTCCCATCCAGACAGCAGCTGACGTTGGATTTTATATTAGAATGTGAGGAAAAGTCTATTGTCTGCCTTTGCTGACAATGAAGGGCAAATTTCATTAAAGGAACAATTCTGAGATATTTCTAATTTTTTAAAAAGGTAAAATAGTTTTCTTTTTCCTTGCAGGGACTTTATTTTATAATATTTTTTTCCATTTGTAGAGAATTTGTATTTCCAAAGCTTTCTGAAAAAAAATCTTTTTTGCCTCAACACAACTCTGCAAGGTAAATAAGGACCTGGTTGAACTTTTTTATTTTCCCACATTTCTTAACTGTAGAGAAGGAACCCCAGGATAAATTGCCCAAGGTGACTTAAAATAATATTTGGTAAAGTGAGAAATAGGATCATTGTCTCCAGGTTCCTTGATAACTGCTTCTCTCCCCCCACTCATTCCCTGTCTCCCTCCTTCCTCAGTCCACTCCCTTCTTACTACATAGCACATACTTGCAAATTTGGGCTCATTCATTAAAGCCTGTAGAAAAGCCTTTGTCACTGACTTCCCAGAAAGTGGTTAAATAAGTAAAGAAAGAAAGAAAATGGAAGGTAGAATTTTTTTCTTAAATTTTCTATCGGGAATGACGTATCAATAGTTTCTTTTTTTCATTTCTATTGTTATTGCTTTTTTTGTATCAATAGTGTTTTCAGCGCACTTTTCATGTTATAAAAGAGGAATGCGGCGTGTCTTTTGTAAGCCATTCTTAAATCTCACTTGGAGGCTAGTCCTCCAGGTAAAAATCCTTGATGGTGAAGGAATAGATTGACACCACAGGATCTCACGAATCTCAACACCGAAGCGTTCACATGGAAACTTGCCACAAGCACGAGGCCTTTTGGAACTTGCCATTGAAAAAGGAGTGAACTCTTTTTCAAGGGCTCAATGCGACGTTCTCCTCTAGGATTATGAATAAGAATTAAACGGAAACTACTTTTTGCCCTGTCAATCAGCTAAATATGAAGGGAGTTAAATACGTCTCAGAGAGCAGACAATCAGGGCATCTCTGTTGTGGCGCCTTAAAAGATGCCCCAACTCTTGGTCCCATGGGGAGCGCTCGGTCGCTGCGGCGCCTTCCCGGCACTGCGGCGCACTGCGGCGCCGCCTGCCTGCCAGCAGCTCTGGTCCTACTGGGTTTTCCTCCACGCGCCACGTTACTGCCCGCCCCCACCGCAGTCTGCCCCACGGCGAGGCCCCAAGGGTCGCTGCTGTCCGCGTCTAGGGCTCAGCAGGGCATCCATCACCAGAGAGCCTTTGACGCACATGCGCCGGCTCCCAGACGGAGACTCCGTCGCCTCCCCTAGGCCTCCACCCAGTCCCGCCCCTCGCGGCTCTGCATTTGCATCACTCGCACACGTAGAGGGTGACGCGAGCGCCCCCAGTGCGGGCAGTCCGGGCGGTACCTCCAACCCCGGTGACTCAGCTCCACCCCCTCCACCCCCGCGCGTGGCAACTGAGGTCCCCGCACGCCCACAGAAAAGCTCTGTATTGTGCATCTGCGGAGGGATGCCGGCTGCCCCGAACCAAGTTCATCCTCATCCGAATTCTACGATCCTCGGGGGCCCAGGCAGAGGCGGTTCCCGCGACACACTGGGGAAAAGTATTCCCAATTCTAGAGCACAGGCGGATGGGGGAAAGCCCACCAAGAGACAGTGTCAGTCAGATGGGTTGGCTTATCGCCTCCACTTCCCTCCTTACCATCTGAAATGATCGGGGGTGGGGTATTATTTACTGGGGATGGTCCCTCTTCCCTGCCCAACTTCACACTCATTTGTCTACTTCGCTGTGCCCAACGAACAGTCAGCACTCAATAGGTTTTTGCCCATCGAAGGCGATGTGTAGAGATTTGCAGGCTCTCACAAAGAGCCATAGCCCCGCGGGTTTCCCTGCTCTCCATTCTTCTGCTCTCTTGCAGACACTGGACCGAGGCTTCGGGAATTTATGTGGAAGAGTTTGAAAATTCACGGTGTTTCTTTCAGGTTCCCGCAGCGCCTACTGCGGCGGCCACTGCTCTCCCGCCACCCTCACGTCTGCAGAGGGATCCCCGCTGAAAAGTTAAGCCCAAGGCTGCGGTGAGAGGTGAGCGCACAGGTTGGACACCCAGCCGGCGGCTCTTGGATGCTTGTTTTGATTCAACCTCCCCTTGCGGGTGAAAGCACCTAAGAAAAGGAGTGTGAAGATCCCTGCAGATGCTGCCCCCGCATCCCCGCGCTGCCCACCCACATCCCCCGGGAATCCCGGATAAAAGTGCGCCCGCATTCCTGACCTACCCCAATGAACCAGGGCTCACTCCATCTGCTTCACCCCGACTTTCAATGCTCCACTCCAGCAAGGGCGACCACCCGGTAGCCCCAGGCACCTGCAGCCGTTTTCCTGGGGCCAGGTGGGGCAAAGTTGAGCTTCTGCGAGGCTGCAAAAAGTTCCCCACGCTGCAAAGCCCGGTCTCCTGGTCCGAAAGGGAAATCTAGCAGAGCACAAAGTCTCGCCACTGCCAAGGACCCCTCACTCACCGCTCTAGCTGCCAGGGACCCCCTTCCCTGAGTGGTGTCAGCTCTGCAGCCGTTGCCTCGCGGGGGCCGCTCCGGCTCGCTTCCCGGGGCCGCCTCCGTCTGTTACTCTCTCCTGCAGCGCGCGGAGTGGTGACTCCTCGGAGCGTGTCAGAGGCGAGAGGAGGGGCGGGAAAGTGGCTCCGGGCTTGCACGCTGCGGTCCTTCTCCTCCTCCTTCGCCCGCCTTCCCCCGCCCCCCCGTACTGCAGTGCCGGGCGGCGGCGTGTAGAGAGTACAAGCGATGCGCAGGGAGGGAGTCACCGTGCGCGATGGAGGAGGGCGCAGCGCACGACTCGGCTTGCTGGGGGAAGTCGGGGTGCCGAGGCACCGCTGTGGGATGCGGGACTGAAGCAGGGTGGTGGTGGCAAGGCCACATCCAAATAGCGGATACTTTGGAGGAAGTCAAGATTCCGAGTTTGTAGCAGGGGAAAGGGACGACAGTCCTTAATTAGTCACCCGAGTGTGACTGTGCCTTACGCAGTTGGCGGCGCCCCGGGACAGGTCCGGCAAGATGCAAGGGAATTTTGACTGCTGGACCTGGCTAGTAACCGGGAAAAAGAGTGTGCCGCCTATTTCGGGGTGCGTGACTGACTTGTTAACTTTGATTTGGCTTACAGGAAGTCACCAAGCTGATCTAGGTTGCCCATTTTCCCCACCCCCCATTTCCCACGCCGGCATACAAGTCGAGAAGAAACTTGAGGCGCAGCAGGAGCAGACAGAACACCAGATAGGGCTAGGCAGTCAGACTCGATATTTAAATTTTAAAAAATCCAGGAGAATGGGGTTAGATGACTGAAACTTATTCATGCAAGGACACACCCAAGCCTGGCGCGCCCACCCCACCACAGCACTGGAAGGCGTTGCCTGCTCGGATGCCTTGCCCCCAACCGGCACCCGAACGCTGAGGGTAGCTGGGCATTCCCTGGTCCTTTGACCCTGCCAGCTCCATTCTCAAAAGCAACCCAGTGTGGTATGAAGCGTCAGCACAGGCGTATGCTTTCCCGCAATCATTACTCCTATAATGGTGACCTGAAGTGAGACAAAGTGTGGCGCCAGTGTAGGCTGCAGTGGGTGGAACTCACACACATCGTCTCTCAGCGAATGTATTCCATCCTTGTAATAGATGATTGAATGGATGGGTGAATGGATGGTTGTGTGGATATAAATACAAGCATGGAAATGTGCTGGAGAAGAACTATGGGGCTCCTTGAGGCTGGAGCCTTCTGCCCAGAGAAGCTGGTGGGGACGATATAGTCAACCCAGTCGAGCTTTCTGACTTGGATTGTGCCACCATAGAGGATTCTGTGGAGAGTAGAAAATGGAGACATCCCTTAGTCTCTCACTTTTCCTTTTCTGCAGTTCAGGCGCTTGGAACTCCCAATTAGGATCCTCCTGCCCTGTTGAGCCTACACTTCCTGGTTGATCTTTGAAAGCCTGCAGTTTGCTACCATGTTTGAAGCTGCAAGATAGTCAAAGATACACAAAAATTAGTGACCATGTTCATTTGCACATTGTGGATCTTTCTTCATGTAGATTCTAAAATGATTGTGTTGCTACCATATAAAGGAATATACCACAGGAGTGCATGTGAATGAAGCACTGGAAATAATATTGTGAAATTGAAAAATCATAAATGTGGATTCTTCACATTTTATATGTAAAATCTTGAGATCTCTACTGCAAAAAATGTACTTTAATTCATTCAGTTCCTAAATGGATACCCTCCTGAGCACCTGTCCCTCAAAATCACATAATAATGCTTTATTTCTGATTCCAGGGTCCTGTCAGGTACACTTCTTAACCCCAGTTCTCTTGGATCCTCCACTAAGACGATTCTTATTCTTGTCATCAAGTGTAAGAAAATGTTTTCTTTCTAAAAACACTTGTCTTGTAGGAACTGACAAGGATAAAGATGTATACCTACCCTGTCCCCAAACATCTCAGTGCTTTTCCTGCAAATCAGGGAGTTTATTCCTCAACATAGAATGTCTTTGTGATGCTAGAATGCAAGCCATCCTAATGTGCATCAAAGATCTGTTTTTGTATCTGCAAAGTGGTTTTTTAATATATATATTTTTAAATTGTAAATGGACACAATACCTTTATTTTATTATTTATTTTTATGTGGTGCCAAGGATTGAACACAGTGCTTCACACATGCTAGGCAAGAGTTCCCTCACTGAGCTACAATCCCAGCCCCTGCAAAGTGGTTTTATAAAAGCAATTTGCTCCAAGTACAGATGCTGTGGTGATTAAATATTATAATACACACAAGAAGCACAGTGTCTAGTACATAGTTGGCAGAGAAAAAAATATAAGTTATCCTTCCCCTTTCAATGGTCTGAGCAAGGTTTTCCAAAAGCAGCATTGTGGAGCATCAGTCCTATAAAATGTTCTGCAAACCTGAGTAGTGCCTGGCTTCTACCATAGAAATCTAGAGAGACCATGCTTTTGGAATAAGTCCACACTCCCTCCAGTTCTCCTCACCTCCACCTTGAGGTGTCAGTAGCAAGGCACAGATACCTACCCTTCTTATTCCCAACACAGCTTCTCCAACACCGCATGTCTTGAGTCCATCAGTGTTCATTTCATTAAGTGTTCATTTCCTATCAGAATGGACATTACCGTGAATGTCCATTAATATACCATGAGAAACCCCAGAATTTCAAATGTGTTTCTCATCTCCCACTTGTAAATGCTCCCAGGTTTTGCACATCCTGTATTCTAGAATTCAATCTATCACTAGTAAAATGCCCCATATGTCAACCCTTTGCCTCCTTATTCTAACAGAAACTTGGTTTTGCTCTTGAAACAGGCTGCTCCCTGCACATCTCAAATGGTGACTTTCTTTTTTCATCTCCAGGTCTTGCATTGCAATGTCTAGAGGTAGGAAGATATTAACCTTTCACATTTCATTATTGCTTCCAGAACATTCTTCATCCTTTCTCCCTAAAACCTACTTTGAATCTCCCTTTGTTAGGTTATCTACTCGTTACTCACAAATGCTGCTGTCATGCTCAGACCAAATACCCCAAAGAATGGCAGAGCTGCCTACTATAGGGTGATTATTCTATGAGGGCAGTTTAGCAAGTAGATTACTCGGGTGGCTGGTGTCTCCTTTCCTTCCCCAAACTGTGAGAGATGGGCCACCAAAATGGTGCTGTTGCAGTGGGTTTGAATAACTCTTATTGTACTGAGACCACCCCCCCCCATCTTTCACAGTTCCACTCTCCTGTTATTATTTAATAATAAAACCCAAGATCCAAACAAGGTCCACCACACATTGCATTTGGTTGATATGCTCTTTAAATTTCTCTTCATCAGCTGGTTCATGCTCCCTCTTTTCACCCCTTACAATTAACTTTTGTTAGAACATTTGTCCAATAGAGTTTTCTACAGCTTGGATTTCTGCTGATTGAGTTCCTAGTATGTTGTTTAAGTGTTTCTATAATCTAGAAAATCAATCTAGAGGATTATCAGAGTCAGTTTTTTTTTTTTTTGATAAAACTACTACCTAGGTGTTAATGTGTCCTTCCATTAGGAGGCATATACTATCTAATTGTTTCTTTTTGTGATGTTAGCAGTTATTGATGATTATAGCTGTTGATTCACTATTTTGTTCAGATTTTGCCAAATGATAATATTCTAATGAATACTTCTCAAACACTCATCCTCCTATCCTTTTCAAAAATGTGTGATAGCAAGCTGGGATTGTAACACAGTGGTAGAGCACTTGCCTAACATGTGTGAGGCACTGGGTTCAATTCTCAGCACCACATATAAATAAATAGATAAAATAAAAGTCCATTGACAACTAAAAGAATATTTTAAAAAATGCTTGATAGCAATATGATAAAGTAATCTTTTGAGACAAGGAATAGAAGACACAATATAGGACTTGCACAAGTTATTAAATCTAATAGGGGAGGCACTGCCCACTGTCCACCATAAACAAACTTAGTCAACTTTCTCTCACTATAACAAAATACCCAATATAATAAATTTATACAGATAAAACATTTATTTTGGCTCAGTAGAGGTTCCTGTCCATGACAGATAGGCTCCATTGCTTTGGGCTTGGTGGCAAGGCAGCACATCATGGTAGAAATGTGTAATGGAGCTGATCCACTTACTTCATCATGAACCAGGGAGCAAAAAGAGAATGAGGAAGAGGCCAGGCACAGTACCCTTTGGGGCACATTCTTAGTATTCTAAGTATCTCCTACTAGGCACCGTCTCTCATAGGTTCTACAACCTTCCAATAGTGCCACCCTGAGGACCAAGCCTTTAACACCTGGGCATTTGAGGGACACTCAAGATCCAAACTACTGCACAAAAAAGGTTTACCTTATTAGTAAGAGAAGTTGAAAGTGGATCCTCTCTATCACTACCATTTGTAGGGGACTGATAATGCTTCCTTAATGTTGACTAGAGAGCGTGAGAATGTGGGTATGGAGCAGGGTAAGAAACACCTGCCCAAGAAATTTTAATAGAATGAAAGTCAGAAGATTTGCATCCCCAATTTCTCATTAAATTGCAAATTCAGTTTAATGTTGAACTGGGAATTTCTCAGGACTCAGGCAGTAAGAAATACACATGCTTTCTGGAGGGGACCTCCTTCATCCTAGACTTCAAAAAACTACAAGTTTTTAGTGCAAGTTATAATATAATGAAGTACAAAAGATAACTGAACACGAGGAAGCATAGTACCATGGAGGAGTACCAGCAGATATCTCAGAAGAAACTCCAATCCCTCTCTAAGCAAAGACTAGATGTTGAAATTACTACTTCTAGTAATTATGACTAAATGTCATAATTATGACTAAATGTCATAATTACTACTTTAATGAAAAAAGAAGATAAGCTGGAAAGTATTTGCAGACAATGGGAAACTATATTACATCAACCAAATGACCAATTATATTTGAAAAAAACACCCAATACCAACATCCAGTCCACCTTCCACACATCCACACACCTTATTCTTTCCTTAAAGGACCCTGATTTTATTTAGGGATTCACCATTTTTTTTTAATTTTTATTTTATTTATTTATTTTTTTGTGGTGCTGGGGATTTGAACCCAGGGCCTTGTGCTTATGAGGCAAGCACTCTACCAACTGAGCTATATCCCCAGCCCACCATTTTTTAAAGTGCTCACATGTATTTAACAATACAGTTTTATATAGAATGCTAAGATCATTTTTCTTACTATTTAAGGAAAGGATAGAAATAATGTAGAACTTCTACTTATAGAACCATCATATAGCCAAATATAACTTTTAAGTTGATGCGTTCCAATTTGTTTAGAGTTTAAAGCTTCACTAGCAATTATCAGAAGAGGAAAACGTACATAAATTGGTTTACATCACTGATTGAAAAATAAATGCAAGAAATACTAAACAAAATTTAATAAGGTCTCATGTGCCCTGAAGGAGGTGACGCCTGACTTGGATGGGTTATTTCTCTGAACAAATTATCTTCCATTTGGCATGTCTGTGACTGCAGGATCATTAATCATCAGTTCTCTTTCTACCAGACATGGTACTACCAATCTCCTTTACTTGATAGCAAGGTTTGTCAAGATTCATAAAAATAACTGCAAAATTGAAAAATGCACCCTTCTTTTCAGCTGCAAGATAGGTTTCTTTTACTAGTCAGTTCTTTCAATAGTGTGTCCATCCAAGAATAGATGTGCTCCTCAGTGGAACAGGAGGAAACGTGTACATTCTATAGTGGTGGCTGCCATAGATGATAAAATAATAAAGACCCATAGCAGCAGCAGGCAAACCTTCTCTTGATGGACGGGTTTTTCCAACTATTTCTTAACTTCTCCTTGGGTAAGATGAGACTCCACTGCCATCTTTATTTTATAACTCTGGGAAATGTTCACTCAGACTTCTGAACCCATAAATACCTGAGACCCACCATTTTTCACGTGGTCCTGTGCTATCGGGACCAGCCCCATTATACTCTGGCCCAAATTGGTCATGTAGTTTCTTGCTCCTTTCCAGTGATTGGTTTGGGTGTGGACATGTTACATAATTCTGGTCTGTGGCACGTGAAGGGATGATTTCTAGAGAGCTTTTGGGAAGGTTCTTAACCCCTGAAGATAGAAATAAAAAAAAAAAAAAGTCCTATTTCTGTTTTCAAATATTATGGTGTCTGAATGTGACATATAGAACTTCTGTAAATGTTTTACAATCCATGAAAGGAAGAGTCTAATAACAAAACACATAATGGATGTAAGGACCAAGTGAATTTTGGAGAAATGGAACCAGAGGCTGGTGTACTACATCTGGAATAGCCCTACTTCTGTTGTGTGATGATAAATTTCCTTAAAAAAAGGTACTTGCAGCCAGGCATGGTGGCACATATCTATAATCCCAGCAGCTCAGGAGCCTGAGGCAGGAGGATCATGAGTTCAAAGTCAAGCTCAGCAAAAGTCAACCTCAGCAAAAGCCAGGCACTAAGCAACTCAGTGAGACCCTGTCTCTAAATAAAATGCAAATAGGGTTGGGGATGTGGTGCAGTGGTCAAGTGCCCTGAGTTCCCCAGTACCAAAAAAAAAAGAAAAAAGAAAAAACCTCAGTATAAGTTAGAGCCTTTTGCTCCCAGTGAAAACTTTCTTACACTTATACTCCTCAGTTCTAAGAGTACCTAGTATATAGTACCTACTCAACATGTGTCTTCTAATTTGAGTTGAACCATGTGCTGCACTCCTTTCTGTGAGGAAAACATGAAAACTGTCTACAACTGTCATTTCCTACCTATCTAGCACAGTTCCTGGATCCTTGATGTTTGACAAATATCTGCTTAAAGCCAGCATAGTTTCAGGATCTTAGAAAAAAAGAAAAAAGGAAACTTTAGGAGTTCAGATGGAAGATGGAAAATAAGAGAGGGAAAAATAAGTCAGTGAAAACTCAATACTGGACCAATCTTTCTGTTCAAATGGTCAGGCAAGGTCAGGGAAAGAGATTCTGAAGAGGTTTCTAGCCTCCTCTGGTGGCTCAGAAGGGAAGGCAGTGTGTCACATGAGACTGTGGTAAGGTTGAAATGGAGGAATGGCCACAAGAGATGTTCCTTGGTAGGAAGAGGCAGAATTTGAAGTCTGGAAAACTTTCTTATTAAGGAGAGAAAAGAATTTCAGGAAACTCTGAGGAATTTGGATCTATACCCTGGATGTCTCCATGGGGCTATAATTGTCCCCCTCTGTGTAGTTTATTTCTATGTTATTTGCATACCTAGAATAAGGTCATTTGTATAACTCAGAAAATGTCTAGCTTCAGAGCATGCATCTACTGATAAGATGGTATAGAGAGAAGTATTCTGAGGTTTCGGTCCCAGAAGAGAAGTCCCTGATATCTAAATGGTGGTAGAGAAAACTGAAGCCACCTCACATAACATTGTGGCATCTCAGTGATTTGGTTTGAAATACCCAGAAAAGTGCAGTGGTGAGTAGGCAATTTGCCTGCTCCAAATCTCACTGAGTGAGTGAGTGCCCCCAAATAAATGCAAACTCTTTAGCCTGTCCCAGAGGAAGCACGAAACAACTATGGGCCAGGATGGGTTGACCAGAATTGCCTCTGTCACTCAGAGCTTGCACAAGGGACCAAGAACCCTCAATCCATAAGGATGGGAGTCAATGGATAAGGATTTACTCTTCACCCACTGAAGGATGATTCTGAGGAACATCCTGTACAGTCTTCTGGAAGGTCTTTAGTGGGATAGCAGGTCTTTAGTGTTCATAGCAGCCACTACTCTTAGAAATTTACCCTTTATTGACTTTCCTCCTGTCCCTGCCTAACATTCCCATTTGCTAACTATACTTCATGGGATCATTTCGCCAGTGAACTATATGCACTCCAGCCATATAGAGATGTCAGTAATCTGGTTCCAGTTTCCCTTTCAAGTCCCTTACCTCAATATTCCCAGTCTGAATCTTGTACCTCAGATATTCTGGACTAACAGTTATACCCCAAAGACTCGCCAAGCTTCCCTACCTCTGTGTAGTTACTCATGCCATACCCACTGCCTGGAATACTAAATGCCACCTTTTCTCCTGCACCTTTGCCAAACATTCTAGGAAAACTGTCCTCCCCAGTTCCATACTCTGATGGCTTTTAAGTTCAACTGCATAAGTAGCCCTCATCACTCACCAGTTTTGTTATGAATAATTCTACCTCATTTTCTTCAGTGTAACAACTTTTGAGGGCAAGGACATTAGATCCTGTACAATGTTAAATCCCACAGATTTCATCACACAATGCTTTCTATATGAAAGCTCCTAAATACCTTTTGTATATATGTTCAAACATTTAATGAATCTTTTACATTCTTTAACTCTGCTTTCCTAAATAAGGATTATTAAGGGTCTTTCCATATGAGGGATTCAGTTTTAAATTCTGCAAACCTTCTTTGGAGGGCTAACAGCACAATATTCTGAGAAATTCCCTGCATTCTTACAGCTTTCATCTGATTTAGATTAAAAAAACACAGACACCCACAGTGTGGCAAGAGTAATCCCTGAATTTCTCTCCTCTTTTTCCTTGTGACTTCTACTGCTGCTCTAAGTATTACAGAAAGTGTTATGATATAAGATCCTCTGTGTCTAAATGATTTATAGCTCAAATCTGAATATTCCCATTGGGTCTTCCATATTTACACTGGTTGGATTTTCCTTTTTAACATTCTACCACAGGTCTGTTAATGTATTGGGTTCTATTAAATTATTTTTCTGCTCAAGGGAGAATTATTGTTTCCATGTTTGGAACTTGTCTTGCATAATCTTTTTGCTCCAAATTAGTGTTCTAACACTCAGCTTTTCTATTTTAATAATAGACATGCTGATTTCCCTGTATGGTCAAGCTATTAAAAATGCATGTAGTAAGCTCTCGGGAAGTTGGGTTCACTTCTATTTTTAGCATGATCTGTAGGTATGAGTGCTGACCAACTTTTGGGTCACGAATGGCTTCTTATTTTAAGAAGCAGCAACACTGTGAATGTTAATAATGGAAACATTGGTATAAACAGTTTGTTTAATTTATGTTTCACCTTCTCTATACTTAAAGTTGTTCCTGTTGATAAAAATTATAAAGATTACCCATGGCCACACTTCACCCAGTCTCAAGAAGAGGTTTCTGATAACTTATTACCTTATTATATTATAACAATGCATTCTATATGGATCCAAAACCTCCCATGATGCAATTTGAGCTCATTTTTATATAAATGGACAGCCATTTGGTATGGTTCCTGAGGGAATGAGGTGAAGCTTGATGTTTCTTTTCCACATACCTGCCAAGGATTCTCTGCAAACCCCAAGGAATTGAATTCCCACTTTTATGATGATAAAGTCAAATCAAGCTCATAAAAGGTTATTTTTCCATTCCAAGAGAAGGAATAGGAAGACTTCTTTCAGTATTAGTTCTAAGCTGTAGTTGACAAAAAGTTCTGTGTTTGGGGCTATACAACCCTTGCCAGTTCTATTGTCTCATTCATCCCACAAGAAATGGAGTCATGTTATTAAGGAAAGCCCTAAATATATGGGGACTCCATCTTATCTCTTTGGATCATTACCTCAGATGGCACCTTAATGCTGTGTAATTCCTCTTTCCAAAAGAGCTGGTTCATCTCTGAAGACTTCCTAGGGATATAGATATAGGGATCACTTGGAGGAACATATGTTGACCCAGAATTTCCTTTTCAAAAACATCTATTAAAACATAAATCTCAGATTGTCCTAGAGGCAATGCAGAAATGGCATGGGAATTAGCAGATGTTCTAGATCATTGGTTCCCAAAATGTTCAGTGAGGAATTTAGCTTGGCATGTCATTCAGACAGATTCAGACAGAGGACCACAGAGAACAGTTTTCATAAAGTACCAGAAGATGGCTAAAACTTGGCAGGTTGGATAGTTGTTATCTTGGTAAACTTCAATTTCTGAAACTACCTTCTACCTCTTACCCTTTTAGAAGAAAAAGTTCAAATACCCTGGTATGCAGAGCTCAGAGGTCAGTGCAAATAGACAATGCTCTTGAAGGTGATTGTGCTGAGACCTTAGAGTACCAAGGAAAGCAGAGATTCATTTTCTTATTTACAAAGAACATCTGGATTCATCTCAGGAGAGAAGAAAATGAATTACCACCATCACAATTTTCTCTCTGTATACTTAGAGGAGGCCTTGGTTTCAGGGATAGACATCTGCCTGACAGAATAAGTCCTGGACATGAAAACACAGGTCCAATTGTCTCTTTGGTAGGAAATGAGGGCACCTCTACTTCCTTTTACCTGGAAACACCTGCATGTACACAGGGACTTGTCGAGGCCAGTAGGTTGGCAGAACTCTGCTTGGATCATAGGCAGGTGGACAGCAGAGCTCTGATTAGAGTTCAGGTTGGTGAAATCCCTAGGAACGCAGGTCACTATGCCTGATCTCCCCTCCCAGATGAGAGAAGTCTGTCATCCTGCTTGTGGGTCAGGACCCTATGGACCTGAGTTGGTCTCAGGTGTGGGATAGGACTGTGTGTTAGGTTGGTCTGCAGGCTGAAGAGCATGAAGAATAATCTAAGAGGCAGTTCCAGGAATGTAGCCAGGGTGACCAGTCAGCAGACAGTACAATCAAGGCATCAATCCAAAGGGGTTGCACAGAGTCAGAATCCAGACATGAGGCCTGTATCAACAGCAAACAACAATGATCCTGAGACTAAGACCAAAGAAGGACACTGGAGGAAAACAAAATCATAGGAAGAACTAAAGAACCAGACTTTCTGGGAAAGTCAGAAGGCAGGAAATAGCTGAACTCTCAGGAGCCCCTTCTAATCAAGTCAGCTGTCTCTGCCTTTAGATCTGGTGTCACTAGCCTGGAATTCCCAAGAGAGTCTGAAAGGCCAAACCAGGGGTGCATGACAAGTACAGAGTTGAGCCAAGGGTATGCTGATTGACATGCTCACCAGGACCACAGTGAATGAATGTGAGGACAGGGGCAATTCTTCTGTGTAGGACAAAATGAGAGCTCTCCATTACAGAGCAGCATAACGACAATCAGGGTATGGGAGGCTTGGCAGGAAGGCAGAGTGCAACATGGAGAGATGCCCTGAGGCCATGGTCACTGTAGCACTCTTGGGTCCCAGTCAGGCTGAGGATGGAGCCATGAGGGGAGCTGCTTTGACAGATGGAGCGGACATCAAGTCAGACAGATGGCCTGTAAGAGGACAGCAGCCCCTGTCCTCCTTGGTTGATTCTCAAAGCATATGGTGTTGATATAGAAAATCTGCACCCAGATTCTTGGCAGAGAGCGATTATAACTTCAAACCTTCTACTGCTCATTTCTTATCAAAAGCTCAGTTGTGACTAAAAAATATCCATAAAGGACCTGAAAACCATGCAATGCATCCATTTGACACTTATAATGTTACACCAGTATTGCATCAGATCATTTGGGAGAGCTGCAAACCCAAGATGTTTTTCCTTTTGATTGATTTATTTATTTAGTATCAGGGATTGAACCCAGAAGTACTTAACCACTGAGCTACATTTCCAACCCCTTTTAAAAATATTATTTTTAGACACGGGGTATCGCTAAATTGCTTAGTGCCTCCCTAAGTTGCTGAGACCTGCTTTGAATTACAATCCTCCTGCCTCAGCCTCCCAAGCGTTGGGATTATAGGCATGAGCCACTGAGCCAGACTCCTTTTTAATTTTTATTTTATTTATTTTTATTTTTGCTTTTGAAATCTTTGCATTCTGTCAATTATTCTGATTTCTTTGTATTAAGCCATCAGTCTGTGTACAAGGGCTTTGGTCACTGGGTTATATGGTGTATACTTTAAGTGGAACAAAGGAATTTATATGACCAACAAAAATTTATACACATCTATGTAAATAATTTATTTTGTCCTAGTAATACTTTTCCTCTTGACAGAGGTTTTGGTAAAACTTCTCCAATTCTTCCTGGTGTGTTTCAGTATACAATTCATGAAGATAGAAAAAAAAAAAAAGAGTTTTTCAACCTTCTTGGATAAGATAAATTTTTTTGTTAGCCATTTTGAAGGTAAACAGCAAGGAAAATTATCCAATCAATTATGAAATTAGAATATCATGATATTAAAAAAATTAACAATGATAATACAAAATGAACCCTGAAACACAATCTTAATCATGAATACAGATGCAGAAATCCTGAAATTCCAGCAAACTGAATTTGTCATCAAAAAGAAGAAACTATAACCTCATGTATTTTTATTGGGATGAAAGTATATGCTAGTGTTAGAAAATATGTTAATAATAATCATTAATAATAATCATATAAGGAAACCATATGGTTGCATCTCTTATATGGTGAAATATTAATTCTTAAAATTTCATATCCAATCCTGACTCTTAAGAAATCAAGGTATAGAAAAGTAAATTCTCAGAAAGATACATATTTATGTAAAAATGATAAGCGTATTATCTTTCTTGGGGGAAGCATTGAGGTATTTCCCTTAAAATCAGAATTAAAGATGCCTATTATCATCAATATCATTTAACTTGGTTTTATAGCACCTGGCCAATGGAATAAAAATATAGACCAACGATTTGAGACATAACTGTAGGAAAAGTGAAAAAAAGCTATTACTACGTGAAGTTATTAAGACTGTATATGTGTAAGCATCAAAAGAAAGTCAATTAAGTGAAATAACTGAAAATAGACAAATATTCCCAAATCCATATATTGGCAATAACACATTAAAAGGTATAATGGGGAAAGATACCATTTACAAAAGCAAGAGAAAATTTTAAGTCCCTAAAATAAACTGAGCAAGAAAATTGTGGGAAATGCAGAAAAAAATTGGGAAATTTTATTAGAAAATTTAAAAGAAAAGTTGACTACATAAAGACAGCTATCATATTCTTGAATGGAAATCTGAATATCATAAAAACGTTGCTCTTCCAAAGTCAATCTAAAGACTTAACAAAATACAAAACCCCAAAGGAATTTGGGAGATGGTATCCGATGATTATAAATGTACTCAGATTAAAAAAATAGGTTTAGAATTGCTTAGGAGGCAGAAGCTGCTGCTGCCCCCAGGAGGTCACCCGAAGGTCTTCTCTCTGGGTGCTGCTGCAGCTACAGCCATAGCTGCTGCTGCCACAGCTGCCACTGACCCCTCTCTACTGCCAACTCCATCGACAACCACAGCTGCTGCTGACCTCCTGCCTGCTGCCACCAACCCCCACCACTATCGCTTCCACCATGACCCAGAGATCCGCTGCCAGGGAAACTCTAGGTTTGGTTGCACGCGGCTGCATCTATCTTGAGATGCCTGACAGAGCCTGGGGCTTGGGATGCTGGTGGATTTTCTGCCACCGCTATCATGGGGTGCAGCCACCCCTGTCTGGGGACACCGGCCAGGCGTGAATGTTCAGTGTCGGGGTGCCTCTGGGTTTGGCTGTGCCTGGAGTCTTCTTCCTGGGAGTGATGGCTGCTGTTTCTCATTATTACTCATTATTTCTCATTATTACTGTTTCTCATTATTGCTCATCCCTGGTGATCTCTCTCCAAATTCCAGTGGCATTGAGATCTTGGGATTGCAACATGGCCAATCCCAAGACATTTGAGACCCAGATTGGTGGGATAGTGCCTGTGTCTGCCAGCATCAGTATGGGCCAATCTTGTGGGAAGTCAGAGACAGGACTGAGAAGCTTTCAGATGCCAGCAGAGATAGTTGTTCAATTTTCTACTGAGATTGATTTTATTTTTATTTTTTCCTCTGACACTGGATCAGGGTGTTTTTCATGCATCAGTTTGTTGAGGTTAGTGATATATGCATGGTGTTTTGCAGTTCTGCCATATATTCTTAATTTTTTCATTTTTTTCTTCTTTATATGTATTCCTCCTCTCACTTGTCTGTTTTCCTGGCTTCTCTTTCTACCTTTTCTCCACCTAATAGCCAGTCTCTGTTGGTTCTTATTTCACTCTTCTTGCAGATATTTGCCTCTGGCTTCTCTCTTTCTCGCTCATGAACATCATGTCGTGCACTGTTTCTGTTCTCTCTTTGTCCACTATTTGAGATCGCAAATCCTTTTGGAAAATTTTCTGTTTATATTGTGGACAGTGTTTGAACTCATCATTATTGTTTATAGCGAGAGGGCAGTGGATGCTTTTGTGGGAGCTATTAAATTTACATCTGTATATTGTTTTTATTGGGTGCTGTTGATATTGGTTTCCCTCTTAAAGGTGGAATACTGGAAATCTTCAGGCACAATATAGTTCTACAGGGTAGAATCCTTACTGCCTCAGATCTATACAACTAGATGGGAAAACACACAAACAATATGAAAAAACATGGGAACAAAATGCCCAAACAAAACAAGATGCCCCCAAAAGAGAAACCACTGACAACACAGTAGAAGAAATTTCCAAGAAGGAGATTAGAATGTACATAGTTAAACTGATCTATGAAGTAAAGGATGGTATAAAGAATGAAATAAAAGAGAAAATACAGGAAGTGAAAGATCACTTCAATAAAGAGTTAGAGATTGTGGGAAAAAAAAAAAACAAGCAGAAATTCCTGAAATGAAGGACTCAATAAAACAAATTATAAATTCAGTTGAAAGTGTCACCAACAGACTAGACCATTTGGAAGACAGAACCTCTGGCAATGAAGACAAATATTTAATATTGAAAACAAAGTTGACCATGCGGAGAAGATGGTAAGAATCCATGAACAGAACTTCCAAGAACTATGATAACATGAAAAGAACAAATTTAAGAGGTATTGGAATAGAAGAAGGACCAGAAATACAAAACAAAGGAATGCACAATCTTTTCAATGATATAATAATCAAAAATTTCCCAAGCCTAAGGAATGAAATGGGAAATTAAATATAGGAGGCTTACAGGACCCCAAATGTACAAAACTACAGCAGACCCACAAACAAGGCACATTATAATGAAAATGACTAAAATACAAAATAAGAACAAAATCTTAAAGACCTTGAGAGAGAAAAAAAAAGCAAATTACATATAGGGGAAAACCAAGTCAGATCTCAACTGATTTCTCAACCCAGACCCTCAAAGCTAGGAGGTCATGTAACAACATATTTCAAGCTCTGAAAGAAAATGAATGCCAATCAAGAATTTTATATCCAGCAAAATTAAGTTTCAGATTTGAAGATGAAATAAAAACCTTCCATGATAAACAAAAGTTAAAACAATTCATAATCAGAAAGCCTCCAGTACAGAACATTCTCATCAAAGTATTCCATGAGGATGAAGTGAAAAAAAAAAAAAGAGTAAAACCAGTAAAGGGAGGAACTACACTAAAAGTATAGTCAAAGGAGAAACTAAATCAAAAGCCAGAGATAAAACAAAAAGGCCAAGACTACAAGTCATATCTCAGTAATAATCTTGAATAGTAATGGCCAAAATTCATCAATCAAAAGACATAGACTTGCAGATTGGATTAAAAAACAAGATCTAACAATATGCTATCTTCAAGAGACTTGCCTCACAGGCAAAGGTATCCACAGACTGAAGGTGAAAGGATGGGAAAAAACATATCACTCATGTGGATTGTGTAAAAAAGCAGGGGTTTTCATTCTCATATCAGATAAAGTGAACTTCAAGCCAAAGTTAATCAGAATGGAAAAAGAAGTTCATTTCATTCTAATAAGGGAATTATACATCAGCAAGACATAACGATCATAAATATTTATGTTCCAAACACTGGAGCATCTATGTTCATCAAACAAACCCTTCTCAATTTTGAGAATCAAATAGATCACAACACAATAATACTGGGTGGCTTTAACACATCTCTCTCACTACTGGACAGACCTTCTAAACAAAAACTAAATAAAGAAACTATAGAACTAAATAATACAATCAATAATTTAGACTTAACAGATATATATATATATATATATATATATATATATATATATATATTTCATCCATCAATGAGCAAATACACTTTTTTTCTCAGCAGCACATGGATCCTTCTCTAAAATAGACCATATCATATGCCACAAAACAACTCTTAGTAAATACAAAAAAATGCATATAATACCCTTTATTCTATCAGATCATAGTGGACTGAAATTAGAAATCAATGATAAAATAAAAAAATAGATGATACTGTAACACTTGGTGACTAAATAATACAGAATTGAATGACAAATGGCTAGTAAAAGAAATCAAGGATGAAATGAAAAAATACAGGTAAATGAGAATACTGATACAACATATCAAAATCTCTGGGACACTGTGAAGGCAGTACTAAGAGGTAAGTTCATTGTATTGAGCTCATTTATTAAAAGAAGAAAAAGTCAACAAAAAATGACCTAACATTACATCTCAAAGTCCTAGAGAAAGAAGACCAAATCAACACTAAAAACAGTAGAAGACAGGAAATAATTAAAATAGAACTGAAATCAATGAAATTGAAACAAAAGAAATAATTGAAAATATTGACAAAACAAAAAGTTGGTTCTTTAAAAACAAGTAAATAACATTGATTAACCCCTAGCCACACTAATGAAAAGAAAAAGAGAGAAAACCCAAATTACTAAAATAGGTGATGAAAAAGAAAATATTAAAATGGACAAAACTGAAATACAGAAGATAATTAGAAACTATTTTGAAAACTTATACTCCAATAAAAGAAAAATATTGAAGACATTGACAAATTTCTAGAGACTTATGACCTACCTAAACTGAATTAGGAGGTCATACACGATTTCAATAGAACAATTCAAGTAATGAAATAGAAAACTCCGTCAAAGGCCTACTAATTAAGAAAAACCCAGGACCAGACACTCAGCTGAGTTCTATAAGACCTTCAAAGAATTAACACCAGTACTCATCGAATTATTCTATGAAATAGAAAAGGAGGGAACCCTTGAAAACTCATTTTATGAGGCTAATATCACCCTGATAATAAAACCAGATAAAGACACATCAAGGAAAGAAAACTTCAGACCAATATCCCTGATGAACATAGATGCAAAAATTCTCAATAAAATTCTGGCAAATTGCATACAAAAACATATTAAAAAGATAGTGCAAAAGTAGGTCCAAATCTTCAACTTGTTGGCTTAGGATCAGACTTCCTTAACAGGACTCCCATAGCACAAGAAATAAAAGCAAGAATCAACAACTGGGATAGATTCAAACTAAAAAGCTTTCTCTCAGCAAAGGAAACTATCAGTAATGTGAAGAGAGAGCCTACAGAGTGGGAGAATATCTTTGCCACTCATTCTTCAGATAGAGCACTAATTTCCAGAATATATAAAGAACTCAAAAAACTCTACACCAAGAATACAAATAATCCAATCAACAAATGGGCTAAAGAAATGAACAGACACTTCACAGAAGATGTACAAGCAATCAACAGATATATGAAAAAATGTTCAACATCTCTAGTAATAAGAGAAATGCAAATCAAAACTACCCTAAGATTCCATCTCACCCCAATTAGAATGGCGATTATCAAGAACACAAGCAACAATAGGTGTTGGTGAGGATGTGGAGAAAAAGGTACACTCATACATTGCTGTTGGGGTTGAAAATTAGTGCTGTTACTCTGGAAAGCAGTATGGAGATTCCTCAGAAAGCTTGGAATGGAACCACCATTTGACCCAGCTATCCCACTCCTTGGCCTATACCCAAAGGACTTAAAATCAGCATACTACAGAGATACAGCCACTTCAATGTTCATTGCTGCTCAATTCACCATAGCCAGATTGTGGAACTAACCTAGATGTCCTTCAATTGATGAATGGATAAAGAAACTTTGGCATATATATACAATGGAATATTACTCCGCCATGAAGAATGATAAAATTATGGCATTTGCAGGCAAATGGATGAAATTGGAGAATATCATGCTAAGTGAGATAAGCCAATCTCAAAAAACTAAAGGACGAATGATCTCGCTGATAAGCGGATGAGGACATATAATGTAAGGTGGGAGGGGTTAGCATTAAGGTTAGGGTTAGGTTTAGGGTTAGGGTTAAGGAGGGTTGTAAGAATGGAGGAAGGAAGGACTGTATAGAGGGAAAAGAGGGGTGGGAGGGGTGGGGGGAAGGGAAAAAATATAACAGAAGGAATCAAACTACATTACCCTATGATTACACAAATGGTATGCCTTGACTCCATGTACAAATAGAGAAACAACATGTATCTCACTTGTTTACAATAAAAAAAAATATGTATTTCAAAAAAAATATGAAATGAAAAGTCACATTACTTTGTTGGTATTTTAGATTATCAACAAAATTATCTATGTATGTGTACATGTATGTATGCAAATGTACATATGATATATAAAATGTAAATATATAGATAAAGATAGTGCACCACAATCAAGTGTGGTTCATTCCAGGAATGTAGGTTGGTTCAATATATGGAAGTCAATAAACATAATTCATCATATCAGTAGACTTAAAAATAAGAATCATATGATCAGAGGTCAGACACCATCGCGCAGAGCTAGCGAACCCGCCAACCCCCAAGCCGAGTTTGGATGCCATCGCTGAGGCCACCTGCCTGCCTCCCTACTGCTGAGGGACACTGCACTTGCCTCTGTGCTGACTCAGTGCACCCTCGCTGGGGCTCCCCAGTTTCTTTGAGGGCTGGTACAGGCATTTTGATTATTCCTGAGGGCATTGCCATCATTATCGGAAGGGCGGCTCCCTTCCTGAGACACCTACAGGAGACTGAAGGCCCTTTGACAGGATGCAGGATTCAAGAAGAGGAGGTATTGAGAGACTCGGGAATAACTCAGAGCAGCTGGGTGAGTCTTTTCCACTGGACTAGGCTCCCTGGACAAGTCAGTAGTCCTGGAATGCAGGGAACATTGTGGAGTAGAGTTGCCCAGTGAGACTCCCCCACTGGAGCTGTGAACCCATAAAACCAGGAGCATTGTAGAGGAGGACTGCCCAGCAAGAGGCTTGGGCACAGAACGAGGGTCCCATGCCTGGGTGGTAGGTCTGGTCCCCAGGGAATGTCGCAGAGGAGGGCTGCCCAGTCCAGGTCGTAGTTCTGGACTGAAGGGAACTTCTCGGAGGAGAGCTGCCCAGCTAGATGTCCCCACTGGGTGAGTCTTCCCTGCCAGGTGAGGCTGACCCACCAGGGTGGTAGAACCAGAGACCCAGGCCCAGACCAGCCATGCCCCAGCCCACAGTCTAGTCCCCCTTTTGACTGACCATCGGTCAACAAGTGGAGGCACCTCTGCCCACCAGCAAGAAATATACCCCACCTGAAGGCCACCACCCCTAGAGGGGCAGCTTCCTTGTGTATCACTGCATTATCAAGTTCCTCCAAGACTTCAGGCTACTGAAGGCTAGGAGGCAAGTTATTAGAAATATACAGGACACTATAAGTCAATAGAGGAAATCTGCAGTATCTCGGAGTTTCACTACTAGAGGGGTAGATACCTGAGCAATATGAGAAAACAAGGGAAGAAAGTGTCCCAAATAAACCTAGATGCCACAGCAATAAAATCCAATGACAGCATGGCAGAAGAAATGTCAGAAAGGGAGTTCAGAATATACATAATTAAAATGATCAGAGAAGCAAACGATGAGATCAAAGAGTAAATGCAGACTTTGAATGATCACACCAATCAACAGTTAAAAGAGCAAATGCAGGAAGCAAAAGAACCTTCCAATAGAGATAGAGATACTGAAAAAAAAACCAGACAGAAATCCTTGAAATGAAGGAAACAATAAACCATAGATATGCTTTTCCACAGAAAGCATAACCAATAAGATAGAACACCTAGAAGGCATTGAAGACAAAATATTTTATCCTGAAAAAAAAGTTCAACAAACAGAGAAGATAGTAAGAAATCATGAACAGAATCTATAAGAATTATGGAATATCATGAAGAGGCCAAATTTGAGAATTATTGGGATTGAGGAAGGCACAGAGAAATAAACCAAAGGAATGAACAATCTATTCAATGAAATAATATCAGAAAATCTCCCACATCTGAAGAATGAAATGGAAAATCAAGTACAAGAGGCTTATAGGACTCCAAATACACAAAATTACAACAGACCCACACCAAGGCACACTATAATGAAAATACCTAACATACAAAATACAGACAGAATTTTAAAGGCTGCAAGAGAAAATAATCAAATCACATTCAGGGGAAAACCAATACGGATATCAGCAGATTTTTTCAATCCAGACCCTAAAAGCTAGAAGGGCCTGGAACAACATTTTTCAAGCTCCGAAAGAAAATGGATGCCAACCAAGAATCTTATACCCAGCAAAACTTACCTTCAAATTTGACGACAAAATAAAAACCTTCCATGATAAACAAAAGCTAAAAGAATTTACAAAAAGAAAGCCAGCACTAGAGAACATTCTCAGCAAAATATTCCATGAGGAAGAGATGAAATACAACAATGTAAATCAGCAAAGAGAGGAACTATGCTAAAGGAATAGCCATATAAAGGAGAAAGCAAGTGCTGTCAAAAAACAAAAATGAACCAAATGACAGGGAATACAAATCATATCTTGATAATAACCCTGAATGTTAATGGCCTGAACTCATCAATCAAAAGACATAGACTGTCAGATTGGACTAAAAAGAAAGATCCAACAATATGCTGCCTTCAAGAGACTCATCTCATAGAAAGAGATACCCACAGACTAAAGGTGAAAGGATGGGAAAAAACATACCATGTACATGGACTCAGCAAAAAAGCCAGAGCATCCATTCTCATATCAGATAATGTGGACTTCAAGTCAACGTTAGTCAGAAGGGATAAAGAAGGACATTTCATACTGCTTAAGGGAAGTATAAATCAGCAAGATATAACAATCATAAATATCTATGCCCCAAACAGTGACTCATCCATGTATGTCAAACAAATCATTCTCAATTCCAGAAATCAAATAGACCACAACACAATAATACTAGGTGACTTTAACACACCTCTATCACCACTGGACAGATCCTCCAAACAAAAATTGAATAAAGAAACCATAGATCTCAATAACACAATCAATAATCTAGACTTAACAGACATATATAGAATATACCATCCAACAAAGAGCAAATACACTTTCTTCTCAACAGCACAAGGATCCTTCTCTAAAATAGACCATATTCTAGGCCACAAAGCCAATGTTAGTAAATACAAGAAGATAGAGATACTACCTTGTATTCTATCAGATCATAATGGATTGAAATTTGAAATAAATGACAGAATAAAAACAGAAACTACTCCAACACCTGGAGTAATTAAATAATACACTGTTGTATGATGAATGGATAACAGAAGACATCAGGAGGGAAATAAAAAAATTCTTAGAGGTAAAAGAGAACAAAGATATAATGTATCAAAATCTCTGGGACACTATGAAAGCAGTACTTAACGGAAAATTTATTTCATGGAGCACATTCAGTAAAAGAAGAAAAAAATCAACAAATAAATGACCTAACACTACAGCTCAAAGCCCTAGAAAAAGAAGAACAGAGCAACAACGAAAGTAGTAGAAGATAGGAAATAGTTACAATCAGAGTTGAAATCAATGAATTTGAAACAAAAGAAACAATTGAAAAAATTGACAAAATAAATAGTTGGTTCTTTGAAAAAATAAACAAAATTGATAAACCCTTAGCCATACTAACAAAGAGAAGGAGAGAGAAAACTCAAATTACTAAAATTCGGAATGAACAAGGAAACATCACAACAGGCACGAGTGAAATACAAAACATAATTAGAAGTTATTTTGAAATCTATACTCCAACAAAACAGAAAAACTCGAAGACATCAACAAGTTTCTAGAGACATATGAATTACCTAAACTGAATGAGGAGGATATACACAATCTAAATAGATCAATTTCAATTAATGAAATAGAAGAAGTCATCAAAAGTCTACCAACAGCGGGCCAAGATGGCGGACTAGAGGGCAGCTGCATTTCACGTTGCTCCAGGACGCAAGATTCAAAAGAGGAGATAGTGAGAGACTTGGGACCAACTCAAAGCCGCCGGGTGAGTCTCTCCCGTTGGGGAGGCATCCCGGATGGGGCAGTAGCCCCAGAACGCAGGGAATTTGTGAAGTGGAGTTGCTCGGCGAGACGCCCCTCCCCCCACTGGAGCGGTAAACACAGACAACTGGGATCATCTTAGAGGAGGGGGCTCAGCACAGCGCTTGGACTCGAGCAACCACTGGGGCTCCGGGCAGCTGCCAGAGGAGGAGCTACGTGGCCAGCTTTTTAGACCCAGAACGACCGCTTCTGAACACCGGGGGGTTGCCCGGAGGAAGAGGAGAAGCTCGGCAGGTCACTTGGTCTAGAGTGACTGCATCAGAGCCACAGGCGGTTGCCAGAGGAGGAGCTGCGTGGTGAACTGTTTGAACTCAGAGCCAGCGCTCCTGAACACAGGGAGGTTGCCCGGAGGAAGAGGAGGAGCGCGGCGGGTTGCTTGACCTAGGAGTGACTGCATCAGAGCCACAGGCAGTTGCCAGAGGTGGAGCTGCGTGGCAAGCTGTTTGATATCAGAACAACTGCTCCAGAACACTGGTGGCCTGCCTGGAGGAGGAGAGCGGTGGGACGCTTGGTCTAGGAGTGACTGCATCAGAGCCACAGGTGGTTGCCAGAGGAGGAGGCGAGTGGTGAGTTGATTGGACTAAAAACGACTGCTCCTGAACACCGGTGGCCTGCCTGGAGGAGGAGCGTGGTGAGTCACTTGGTCTCGGAGCCACCGCTCCTGAACACCCGGGGGGCTACCCCAAGGAGGAGGAGGAGGAACAGGGCGGGTCACTTGGACTTGGAGTGACTGCCTAGGGCTACGGGTGGTTGGCGGGAGGAGGAGACCCAAAGTGAGTTGCTTGGACTCCTAGTGACTGTGTCGGAAACCGGGCGGCTGTCCGGAGGAGGAGGTGTGTGGCGGGTCTCTGGGTCTCGGAGCTATTGTACGGGGCTCCAGGTGGTGGCTCAGAGGAGGGGCTGCATAGCCAGGCGATTGGTGCAGAGCAGGGTCCCAGGAGCTAGGTGGCTTCTTGCTGGAAGAGCCGCACAGAGACACGCCTAGGGGCGGAGTGAAGTTTCCAGGGCTGCGGGCAGATTCTCTGAGGAGGGGCAACCTAAGGAGACTCTTCTGTGCAGGGCGAAGGTCCCAGGCCCAGGACATAGGTCCAGGCCCCTGGGATCGTTGCAGAGGAAGACAGCCCAGCCCAGGTGGTAGTTGTAGATTGAGGGGAACCTCTAGGAGGGCAACTGACCAGGGAGACGTCCCCACCGGGTGAGTCTTCCCGGCCGGGGAAGGTTTTCCCACAGGGACGGTAAAACCAGAGACACAGGCACAAACAGGCCTTGCCTCAGCCCGCAGTCTAGTTCCCCATTGGATGACCATTGGTCAACAAGTGGAGGCACCTCTGCCCACTAGCAGGGAATATACGCCACCTGAGGGTCACCACCCCTAGAGAAGCAGCTTCTTCGTGGAGCTCTGCATTATCAACCTCCTCCAAGACTTCAGGCTACTGAAGGATAAGAGGGGATATACTAGCAATCTTCAGGGACATTATAAGTTGATAGAGGAAATCTGCAATATCTTGACCCACTGACTCCTGAACAATATGAGAAAACAAGGGAAGAAAATGCCCCAAACAAATCTAGATGTTACATCAATAAAATCCAACGACAGCATGGCAGAAGAAATGACAGAAAGGGAGTTCAGAATGTACATAATTAAAATGATTAGGGAAGCAAACGATGAGATGAAAGAGCAAATGCAGGCATTGAACGATCGCACCAATCAACAGTTAACAGAGTAAATTCAGGAAGCAAAAGAGCATTTCAATAAAGAGTTAGAGATATTGGAAAAAAAAAACAAACAGAAATCCTTGAAATGAAGGAAACAATAAACCAAATTAAGAACTCCATAGAAAGCATAACCAATAGGATAGAACAACTGGAAGACAGAACCTCAGATATTGAAGACAAAATATTTAACCTCGAAAACAAAGTTGAACAAACAGAGAAGATGGTGAGAAATCATGAACAGAATCTCCAAGAACTATGGGATATCATGAAAAGGCCAAATTTGAGAATTACTGGGATTGAGGAAGGCTTAGAGAAACAAACCAAAGGAATGAACAATCTATTTGAAGAAATAATATCAGAAAATTTCCCAAATCTGAAGAATGAAATGGAAAATCAAGTCCAGGAGGCTTATAGGACTCCAAATATACAAAATTACAACAGACCCACACCAAGGCACATTATAATGAAAATACCTAACATACAAAATAAAGACAGAATTTTAAAGGCTGTGAGAGAAAAGAACCAAATTACATTCAGGGGGAAGCCAATACGGATATCAGCAGATTTTTCAATCCAGACCCTAAAAGCTAGAAGGGCCTGGAACAACATTTTTCAAGCTCTGAAAGAAAATGGATGCCAACCAAGAATCTTATACCCAGCAAAACTTACCTTCAAATTTGACGATGAAATAAAATCATTCCATGATAAACAAAAGCTAAAAGAATTTACAAAAAGAAAGCCAGCATTACAGAACATTCTTGGCAAACTATTTCATGAGGAAGAGATAAAAAACAAAGAAGCAAATCAGCAAAGGGAGGAATTATCCTAAAGGAACTGTCAAATAAAGGAGGAACCAAGATGTGTCAAAAATTTTAAATATGAACCAAATGACTGGGAATACAAATCATATCTCAATAATAACCCTGAATGTTAATGGCCTGAATTCATCAATCAAAAGACATAGACTGGCAGATTGGATTAAAAAGAAAGATCCAACAATATGTTGCCTGCAAGAGACTCACCTCATAGAAAGAGATACCCATAGACTAAAGGTGAAAGGATGGGGAAAAACATACCATGCACATGGACTCAGCAAAAAAGCTGGAGTATCCATCCTCATTTCTGATAATGTAGACTTCAAGCCAATGTTAGTCAGAAGGGATAAAGAAGGACATTTCATACTGCTTAAGGGAAGCATAAATCAGCAAGACATAACAATCATAAACATCTATGCCCCAAACAGTGGCTCATCCATGTATGTTAAACAAATCCTTCTCAATTTTAGAAACCAAATAGACCATAACACAATAATACTAGGTGATTTCAACACGCCTCTTTCACCACTGGACAGATCTTCCAAACAAAAATTGAACAAAGAAACCATAGATCTCAATAACACAATCAATAATTTAGACTTAACAGACATTTATAGAATATACCATCCAACCAAGAGCGAATACACTTTCTTCTCAGCAGCACATGGATCCTTCTCTAAAATAGACCATATATTATGCCACAAAGCTAATGTCAGCAAATACAAGAAGATAGAGACACTACCTTGTATTCTATCCGATCATAATGGATTGAAGTTACAAATTAATGAAAGAGGAAAAAACAGAAACTACTCCAACACCTGGAGATTAAACAATATGCTACTATATGATGAATGGATAACAGAAGATATTAGGAAGGAAATTAAAAAATTCTTAGAGGTAAACGAGAACAAAGAAACATCATATCAAAATCTCTGGGACACTATGAAAGCAGTACTTAGAGGAAGATTTATTTCATGGAGCGCATTTAATAAAAGAAGTAAAACTCAAAAAATAAATGACCTAACACTACAGCTCAAAGCCCTAGAAAAAGAAGAACAGACCAACACCAAAAGTAGTAGAAGACAGGAAATAGTTAAACTCAGAGCTGAAATCAACGAAATTGAAACGAAAGAAACAATACAAAAAATTGACAAAATAAATGGTTGGTTCTTCGAAAAAATAAACAAAATTGATAAACCTTTAGCCACACTAACAAAGAGAAGACGAGAGAAAACCCAAATCACTAAAATTCGGAATGAACAAGGAAATATCACAACAGACACGACTGAAATACAAAACATAATTAGAAGCTATTTTGAAAATCTATACTCCAACAAATTAGAAAATTTCAAAGACATCAACAGGTTTCTAGAGACATATGAATTGCCTAAACTGAACGAGGAGGACATACACAATTTAAATAGACCAATTTCAAGTAATGAAATAGAAGAAGTCATCAAAAGCCTACCAACAAAGAAAAGTCCAGGACCAGATGGGTTCTCAGCCGAGTTCTACAAAACTTTTAAAGAAGAGCTCATTCCAATACTTCTCAAAGTATTCCAGAAAATAGAAGAGGAGGGAACCCTCCCAAACTCATTCTATGAAGCCAATATTACCCTGATTCCTAAACCAGACAGAGACACATCAAAGAAAGAAAATTTCAGACCAATATCCTTAATGAACATCGATGCAAAAATTCTCAACAAAATTTTAGCAAATCGCATACAAAAACATATTAAAAAGATAGTGCACCATGATAAAGTGGGTTTTATCCCAGGGATGCAAGGTTGGTTCAACATCAGGAAATCAATAAATGTCATTCACCATATCAATAGACTTAGAGTCAAGAATCACATGATTATTTCGATAGATGCAGAAAAAGCATTTGATAAAATACAGCACCCCTTCATGCTCAAAACACTAGAAAAAATAGGGATAGTGGGAACATTCCTTAACATTGTAAAGGTCATCTATGCTAAACCCATGGCTAATATCATTCTAAATGGTGAAAAACTGAAAGCATTCCCTCTAAAAACTGGAACAAGGCAGGGATACCCTCTTTCACCACTTCTATTCAATATAGTCCTTGAGACTCTAGCCAGAGCAATTAGACAGACCAAAGAAATTAAAGGGATATGAATAGGAAAAGAAGAACTCAAACTATCCCTATTTGCTGATGATATGATGGTATACTTAGAGGAACCAGGAAATTCCACCAGAAAACTTTTAGATCTCATAAGTGAATTCAGTAAAGTAGCGGGATATAAGATCAATGCACATAAATCTAAGGCATTTTTATACATAAGCGATGAATCTTCAGAAAGAGAAATCAGGAAAACTACCCCATTCACAATAGCTTCGAAAAAAATAAAATACTTGGGAATCAATCTCACAAAAGAGGTGAAAGACCTCTACAATGAGAACTACAGAACACTAAAGAAAGAAATTCAAGAAAACCTTAGATGATGGAAAGATCTCCCATGTTCTTGGATAGGAAGAATTAATATTGTCAAAATGGCCATACTACCAAAAGTGCTATACAGATTCAATGCAATTCCAATTAAAATCCCAATGATGTACCTTACAGAAATAGAGCAAGCAATTATGAAATTCATCTGGAAGAATAAAAAACCCAGAATAGCTAAAGCAATCCTTGGCAGAAAGAGTGAAGCAGGGGGTATCGCAATACCAGATCTTCAACTCTACTACAAAGCAATAGTAACAAAAACGGCATGGTATTGGTACCAAAATAGAAAGGTGGATCAATGGTACAGAATAGAGGACACGGACACAAACCCAAATAAATACAATTTTCTCATACTAGACAAAGGTTCCAACAATATGCAATGGAGAAAAGACAGCCTCTTCAACAAATGGTGCTGTGAAAACTGGAAATCCATATGCAGCAGAATGAAAATAAACCCCTATCTCTCACCCTGCACAAAAATCAACTCAAAATGGATCAAGGACCTCGGAATCAGACCAGAGACCCTTCATCTTATAGAAGAAAAAGTATGTCCAAATCTTCACCATGTCAACTTAGGATCTGACTTTCTTAACAGGACTCCCATAGCACAAGAAATAAAAGCAAGAATCAATAACTGGGATAGATTCAAACTAAAAAGCTTCCTTTCAGCAAAGGAAACCATCAGCAATGCGAAGAAAGAGCCTACAGAGTGGGAGAATATCTTTGCCAACCATACCTCAGATAGAGCGCTAATTTCCAGAATCTATAAAGAACTCAAAAAATTCTACACGAAGAATACAAATAATCCAATCAACAAATGGGCTAAGGAAATGAACAGACACTTCACAGAAGAAGATGTACAAGTAATCAACAGATATATGAAAAAATGTTCAACATCTCTAGTAATAAGAGAAATGCAAATCAAAACTACCCTAAGATTCCATCTCACCCCAATTAGAATGGCAATTATCAAGAACACAAGGAACAATAGGTGTTGGTGAGGATGTGGGGAAAAAGTACACTCATACATTGCTGGTGGGGCTGCAAATTAGTGCAGCCACTCTGGAAAGCAGTGTGGAGATTCCTTAGAAAACTTGGAATGGACACACCATTTGTCCCAGCTATCCCACTCCTTGGCCTATACCCAAAGTACTCAAAATCAGCATACTACAGAGATACAGCCACATCAATGTTCATAACTGCTCAATTCACAATAGCCAGATTATGGAATCAACATAGATGCCCTTCAATTCATGAATGGATAAAGAAACTGTGGTATATTTATACAATGGAATATTACTCAGCCATAAAGAATACTAAAATTATGGCATTTGCAGACAAATAGATGAAATTGGAGAATATCTTGCTAAGTGAGATAAGCCAATCTCAAAAAACCAAAGGACAAATGATCTCAGTGATAATCAGATGATGACACATAATGGAGGGTGGGAGGGGGGCAAGAATGGAGGAAGGAGGGACTGTATAGAGGGAAAAGAGGGGTGGGAGGGGTGGGGTGGAAGAGAAAAAATAAAAGAATGAATCAAAAATTATTACCCTTGGTAAATGTATGATTACACAAATGGTTTGCCTCTATTTCATGTACAAAGAGAGAAACAAGATGTATCCCATTTGTTTACAATAAAAATAAATTTAAAAAAAGAATCATATGATCATCTTAATAGATGCAGATAAAGCATTTGACAAAAACAGCACCCCTTCATGTTCAAAACACTAGAAAACTAGGGATTGTAGGAACATACCTCAACATAGTAATAGTCATACATGCTAAACCCAAGACCAACATCATTCTAAATGGAGAAAAATTGAAAACATTGCCTCTAAAAACTGGAACATGACCAGGATGCCCTCTATCACCACTTTTATTCAACATTGTCCTTGAAACTCTTGTCAGAGCAATTAGAAGAAAGAAATTAAAAGTATACAAATAGGGTAAAGAAGAACTCAAACTATCACTATTTGCTGATGACATGATTCTATATTTAGAAGATCCAAAAAATTCCACCAGAAAACTTCTAGAACTAATAAATGAATTTAGCAAAGGTGTCAGGATATAAAATCAATACCCATAAATCTAATACATTCCTATACATCAATGATGAATCCACTGAAAGAGAAATAAAGAAAACTACCCCATTCACAATAGCCTCAGAAAAATAAAATTCTTGAGAATCACTCTAACAAAAGAGGTGAAAGACTTCTACAATGAACCTAAAGAACACTAAAGAAAGAAACTGACCTTAGAAGATGGAAAGATCTCCCATGCTCCTGGTTAGACAGAATGGAAAAGCAGAATTAATATTGTCAAAATTGTCATACTACCAAAAGTGTTGTACAAAGTTAATGCATTCCTATTAAAATTCTAATGACATTCTTCATAGAACTAGAAAATGCAATCACAAAATTCATTTGGAAAAATAAGAGACCCAGAATAACCAAAGCAATCCTTAGCAAGAAAAGTGAAGCAGGAGGAATCAAAATGCCAGACCTCAAACTATACTACAGAGCTGTAGTAATAAAAAGAGCATGGCACTGGCACCAAAACAGACATGTAGACCAATTGTACGGAATAGAAGACTGTTATGGTTTGGATGTCAGGTGTCCCCCTAAAGCTCACATGTGAGACAATGCAGGAAGGTTCAGAGGAGAAATAATTGGGTTGCAAGAGTTTTAACCCAATCAGTGATATAATCCCCTGATAGGGATTACTTGAGTGGTAACTGAAGTGGTAGGGTGTGAGTGGAGGACATTGGAATTGAGGCAGGGCTTTGGGGTACATATTTTGTATCTGGAGAGTAGAGATTCTCTCTCTACTTTCTGATCACCATGACATGAGCTGCTTTCCTCTGCGCTCTCCTGCCGTAATGTTCATTCTCACCTCGAACCCTGTGGAATGGAGCCAGCCTTCCATAGACTAAGAAGCCCTAAATAAACTTTTCCTCCTCTACAATTGTTCTGGTCAGATCCTTTTAGTCATAGGAATGAAAAAGCTGATTAAGACTTACACAGATACAAATCCACATAAATATAGATATCTCATACTAGAAAAAGGCACCAAAAACATTCACTGGAGAAAAGACAACCTATTCAACAAATGGTGCTGGGAAAAATGGAAAGTCACTTGTAACAAAATGAAATTAAACCTTTATCTATCACCCTGCACGAAACTCAACTCAAAGTGGATCAGAGATTTGGGCACTAGAACAGAGACCTTGTGAAAAGGTCTCAGAAGAAAAAGTAGACCCAAATATTTACCAAGTTGGTCTAGGAACTGATTTCTTTAACAAAACCCCTAAAGTGTAAGAAGTTAAATCAAGAATCAATAATTGGGATGGATTAAAACTAAAAAGTTTCTTTTCAGTAAAAGAAACAATCAATTATGTGATGAAAGAGCCTACATATTGGGAGAAAATCTTTACTACATGCACCTCAAGTAAAGCATTAATCTCTAGGATATATAAAGAACTCAAGAAACTTAACACCAAAAACCAAATAACCTAATCCATAAATGGGCTAAGGAACTGAAAAGTCACTTCACAGAAGAAGAAATACAATCAATCAACAAATATATGAAAAAATGTTTAACATCCCTAGCAATTAGAGAAATGCAAATCAAAACTACTCTAAGATTTCATCTCACTCCAATCAGAATGGCAATTATCAAGAATATAAGCAACAATAGGTGCTGGCAAGCATATGGGGGAAAAGGTACACTCATATATTGCTGGTGGGAATGCAAAATGATGCAACCATTATGGAAAGCAGTATGGATTCCTCAGAAAACTTGGAATGGAACCACATTTGACCCAGATACCTCACTCCTCGGTTTATACTCAAAGGACTTAAAATCTGCATACTACAGTGACTCAAACACATCAATGTTTATAGCAGCTCAACTCACAATAGCTAAACTATGGTACCAACTTAGGTGCCTTTCAACAGATGAATGGATAAAGAAAATGTGATATATATGATGGAATATTACTCAGCTTTAAAGAATAAAAAAATTATGGCATTTGCTGGTAAATGGATGGAGTTAGAGAATCATGCTAAGTGAAATAAGCCAATCCCAACAAACCAAAGGCTAAATGTGTTCTCTGATATGCAGATGCTAATTCAAAATGGGGAGTTACTAGGGAAGAATAGAGTTACTTGTATTAGGTAGAGGTGAGTGAAGGGAGGGGAAGGAGTATGGGGGTAGGAATGACAGTTGAGTGAAACAGACATTATTACCTCATGTACATGTATGACTACATGACCGATGTGATCCTACAATATGTATAATCAGAAAAATGAGAAATTATACTCCATTTATGTATGATCTATCAAAATGTATAAATGCATTCTACTGTCATGTACAACTAATTAGAACAAATTTTAAAAAAAGAATTGCTTAGGCATTTTTGATGAAAGAATAATACTGAGCAGCCTCTCCCCAAACATAGAGGTACCATCATTAATTCGTTTTGGTACAGTCATAAAATAGTCCACAAAACCAGTGCAGTACAGCAGATGGACAGAACTGACCTTGTCACATAGGGGTTTTAAAATGGTAAAACCATCAAAAAGGGAGAGCTTATTGATTAGTTTTTTTGTGGAGTGGGAAAGAGGTTAGATGCTTTTCTCATGAACTTTACCAAAATAAAATTTGAATAAAGATTTTATTATAAAATACTGAAGGCCATTAAATACAAGATAAAATTGAAGTTGACATTTGTCAAACCCCTCAATCACTGAAAAATTTCTAAGCTCAAAAGCAATGGAAGAAATCACAAATAAATAGTAAGACTAATTCATTGAGGTGCTGTGGAAACTTTAACTAATAGGGGAAACATTTCCACTATTAGTTTAAAAAAGACAAAGTAAAATCAGAAAGAAAATGAAAAATATTTGCAATAATTATGAACAAGATTGGTAGCCAAAAAGCCTGAAACACTCATGCAAATTATTAAGGAAAAAGGAAAACCTTGGTAGGTTAGGTGGAAAAAAATAAATAAATTGAAAATTATCCCCCGCTAGTGAGAGCCTTTCTGACCAGAGCAGGCTCCGAGTCCCGGAGCCCTTGCAGCACACTGTACTTCGGCAAAGAACCAGCGGAGAGCCTCGATCTGCAAGCAGCCTCAGGGATCAGGGCAGGGCAGCCAGAGACCTCTTCAGGCGGCTCTGCCCACTCCAGCTGCGGGCTCTCTTCACGGGGCGATCCAAGATGGCGGCCTAGAGGGAGACTGCACCCCCGGTCGCTCCAGAACCCAGGAGCTAAGAGGGGGAGGCATTGAGAGACTCGGACTGAAAAAGAGCCACGGGTGAGTCTGCCCACTGGGTAAAGCTCAGCCCGGGTGGCAGGCCCAGATAGAGGTGGCTTATTGGAGCCAGGCAGGGCAGCTAGAGTCTTCCCAAGGTAGCCTTCCACACTCCAGCAGTGGGCTCCTCCCACACAGCCAGCTGCACGGTGCAGGCCCACAGTGAGAGCATTTCCGCACAGAGCCAGTTCCAAACCGTGGAACCAGTAGGGGGCTAGGGGCAGTTTTCTTCAGATGAGCTGCTTTATCAGATTCCTCCAAGACATCAGGCTACTGAAGGCTGAGAGGTGATACACTGGAAATCTACCGGGACACTATAAGCCAATAGTGGAAAACTGCAATATCTCAGGGTCCCACTGACAACTGACCAATATGAGAAAACAAGGGAAGAAAATGTCCCAAACAAACCTAGATACTACATCAATAAAACCCAATGACAGCACAGCAGAAGAAATGTCAGAAAGGGAGTTCAGAATGTACGTAATTAAAACGATCAGGGAAGCTAATGAGGAGATGAAAGAGCCAATGCAGGCATTGAAGGAGGAGATGAAAGAGCAAATGCAGGCATTAAATGATCGCACCAATCAACAGTTAAAAGACCAAATACGGGAAGCAAGAGATCATTTCAATAAAGAGTTAGAGATACTGAAAAAAAAACAAACTGAAATCCTTGAAATGAAGGAAACAATAAACCAAGTTAAAAACTCCATAGAAAGCATAACCAATAGGATAGAACACCTGGAAGACAGAACCTCAGACATTGAAGACAAATTATTTAATCTTGAAAGCAAAGTTGGCCAAACAGAAAAGATGGTAAGAAATCATGAACAGAATCTACAAGAATTATGGGATATCATGAAAAGGCCAAATTTAAGAATTATTGGGATTGAGGAAGGCTTAGAGAAACAAACCAAAGGAATGAACAATCTATTCAATGAAATAATAACAGAAAATTTCCCAAATCTGAAGAATGAAATGGAAAACCAAGTACAAGAGGCTTATAGAACTCCAAACATACAAAATTACAACAGACCCACACCAAGGCACATTATTATGAAAATACCTAACATACAAAATAAAGACAGAATTTTAAAGGCCGCGAGAGAAAAGAACCAAATTACATTCAGGGGGAAACCAATAAGAATATCAGCAGATTTTTCAATCCAGACCCTAAAAGCTAGAAGGGCCTGGAACAACATATACCAAGCCCTGAAAGAAAACGGATGCCAACCAAGAATCTTATACCCAGCAAAACTTACCTTCAAATTTGACGATGAAATAAGATCCTTCCATGATAAACAAAAGCTAAAGGAATTTACAAAAAGAAAGCCAGCATTACAGAACATTCTCAGCAAAATATTCCATGAGGAAGAGATGAAAAACAACGATGCAAATCAGCAACAGGAGGCGCTAGCCTAAAGGAATAGCCAAATAAAGGAGAAACCAAATCATGTCAAAAACAAATATGAGTCAATTGACTGGGAATACAAATCATATCACAATAATAACCCTGAATGTTAATGGCCTGAATTCATCAATCAAAAGACACAGACTGGCAGATTGGATTAAAAAGAAAAATCCAACAATATGCTGCCTGCAAGAGACTCATCTCATAGAAAGAGACACCCATAGACTAAAGGTGAAAGGATGGGGAAAAACATACCATGCACACGGACACAGCAAAAAAGCTGGAGTATCCATCCTCATCTCAGATAATGTGGACTTCAAACCAAAACTAGTCAGAAGGGATAAAGAAGGACATTACATGCTGCTTAAGGGAAGCATAAATCAGCAAGACATAACAATCATAAATATCTATGCCCCGAACATTGGCTCATCCACGTACGTCAAAGAAATCCTTCTCAATTACAGAATTCAAATAGACCACAACACAATAATACTAGGCGATTTTAACACACCTCTCTCACCACTGGATAGATCGTCCAAACAAAAATTGAATAAAGAAACTATAGATCTCAACAACACAATCAGCAATTTAGACTTAACGGACATATACAGAATATACCATCCAACAAAGAACGAATACACTTTCTTCTCAGCGGCACATGGATCCTTCTCTAAAATAGACCATATTTTATGCCACAAAACTACTGTTAGCAAATACAAGAAGATAGAGATACTACCTTGTACTCTATCAGATCATAATGGATTGAAATTAGAAATAAATGACAGAATAAAAAACAGAAACTTCTCCAATACCTGGAGACTAAATAATACACTATTATATGATGAATGGATAACAGAAGACATCAGGAGGGAAATAAAAAAATTCTTAGAAGTAAACGAGAACAAAGACACATCATATCAAAATCTCTGGGACACTATGAAAGCAGTACTTAGAGGAAGATTTATTTCATGGGGTGCATTCAAAAAAAGAAGTAGAAATCAACAAATAAACAACTTAACACTACAGCTCAAAGCACTAGAAAAAGAAGAGCAGACCAATACCAAAAGTAGTAGAAGACAGGAAATAGTTAAAATCAGAGCCGAAATCAACGAAATCGAAACAAAAGAAACAATCGGAAAAATTAACAAAATAAACAGTTGGTTCTTTGAAAAAATAAATAAAATTGATAAACCCTTAGCCACACTAACAAAGAGAAAGAGGGAGAAAACTCAAATTAGTAAAATTCGGAATGAACAAGGAAACATCACAACAGACACGAGTGAAATACAAAACATAATTAGAAGCTATTTCGAAAATCTATACTCCAACAAAACAGAAAACCTCGAAGACATCAACAAATTTCTAGAGACATATGAACTACCTAAACTGAACGAGGAGGACATACACAACTTAAATAAACCAATTTCAAGCAATGAAATAGAAGAGGTCATCAAAAGCCTACCAACAAAGAAAAGTCCAGGACCAGATGGGTTCTCAGCCGAGTTCTACAAAACCTTTAAAGAAGAGCTCATTCCAATACTCCTCAAACTATTCCATGAAATAGAAGAGGAGGGAACCCTCCCAAACTCGTTCTATGAAGCCAATATCACCCTGATACCTAAACCAGACAGAGACACATCGAGGAAAGAAAATTTCAGACCAATATCCTTAATGAACATCGATGCAAAAATTCTCAACAAAATTTTAGCAAATCGCATACAAATATATATTAAAAAGATAGTGCACCACGATCAAGTGGGTTTTATCCCAGGGATGCAAGGTTGGTTCAACATTCGGAAATCAATAAATGTCATTCACCATATCAACAGACTTAAAGTTAAGAATCACATGATTATTTCAATAGATGCAGAAAAAGCATTTGATAAAATACAGCATCCCTTCATGCTCAAAACACTAGAAAAAACTGGGGTAGTGGGAACATTCCTAAACATTATAAAGGCCATCTACGCTAAGCCCATGGCTAATATCATTCTAAATGGTGAAAAACTGAAAGCGTTCCCCCTAAAAACTGGAACAAGGCAGGGATGCCCTCTTTCACTGCTTCTATTCAACATCGTCCTTGAGACTCTAGCCAGAGCAATCAGACAAACCAAAGAAATTAAAGGGATACGAATAGGAAAAGAAGAACTCAAACTATCCCTGTTCGCTGATGACATGATTATATATTTAGAGGAACCTGGAAATTCCACCAGAAAACTTTTAGAACTCATAAGTGAATTCAGTAAAGTAGCAGGTTACAAGATCAATGCTCATAAATCCAATGCATTTTTATACATAAGTGATGAATCTTCAGAAAGAGAAATTAGGAAAACTACCCCATTCACAATAGCATCGAAAAAAATAAAATACTTGGGAATCAATCTCACAAAAGAGGTGAAAGACCTCTACAATGAGAACTACAGAACACTAAAGAAAGAAATTAAAGAAAACCTTAGAAGATGGAAAGATCTCCCATGTTCCTGGATAGGCAGAATTAATATCGTCAAAATGGCTATACTACCTAAAGTGCTATACAGATTCAATGCAATTCCAATTAAAATCCCAATGATGTACCTTGCAGAAATAGAGCAAGCAATTATGAAATTCATCTGGAAGAATAAAAAACCTAGAATAGCTAAAGCAATCCTCAGTAGCAAGAGCGAAGCAGGGGGTATTGCAATACCAGATCTTCAACTCTACTACAAAGCAATAGTAACAAAAACGGCATGGTATTGGTACCAAAATAGACAGGTAGATCAATGGTACAGAATAGAGGACATGGACACAAACCCAAATAAATACAATTTTCTCATACTAGACAAAGGTTCCAACAATATGCAATGGAGAAAAGATAGCCTCTTCAACAAATGGTGCTGGGAAAACTGGAAAACTATATGCAATAGAATGAAATTAAACCCCTATCTCTCACCCTACACAAAACTCAACTCAAAATGGATCAAGGACCTCGGAATCAGACCAGAGACCCTGCATCTTATAGAAGAAAAAGTAGGTCCAAATCTTCAACTTGTTGGCTCAGGATCAGATTTCCTTAACAGGACTCCCATAGCACAAGAAATAAAAGCAAGAATCAACAACTGGGATAGATTCAAACTTAAAAGCTTTCTCTCAGCAAAGGAAACTATCAGCAATGTGAAGAGAGAGCCTACAGAGTGGGAGAATATCTTTGCCAACCATACCTCAGATAGAGCGCTAATTTCCAGAATCTATAAAGAACTCAAAAAACTCTACACGAAGAATACAAATAATCCAATCAACAAATGGGCTAAGGAAATGAACAGACACTTCACAGAAGAAGATGTACAAGTAATCAACAGATATATGAAAAAATGTTCAACATCCCTAGTAATAAGGGAAATGCAAATCAAAACTACCCTAAGATTTCATCTCACCCCAATTAGAATGGCGATTTTCAAGAATACAAGCAACAATAGGTGTTGGCGAGGATGTGGTGAAAAAGGAACACTCATACATTGCTGGTGGGGTTGCAAATTAGTGCAGCCACTCTGGAAAGCAGTGTGGAGATTCCTCAGAAAGCTTGGAATGGAAACACCATTTGACCCAGCTATCCCACTCTTTGGCCTATACCCAAAGGACTTAAAATCAGCATACTACAGAGATACAGCCACATCAATGTTCATTGCTGCTCAATTCACCATAGCCAGATTGTGGAACCAACCTAGATGCCCTTCAGTTGATGAATGGATAAAGAAACTGTGGCATATTTATACAATGGAATATTACTCCGCAATGAAGAATGATAAAATGATGGCATTTGTAGGCAAATGGTTGAAATTGGAGAATATCATGCTAAGTGAGATAAGCCAATCTCAAAAAACTAAAGGACGAATGATCTCGCTGATAAGCGGATGAGGACATATATTGGGGAGTGGGAGGGGCTAGCATTAGGTTTAGGGTTAGGTTTAGAGTTAGGCTAAGGAGAGCGTTAAGAATGAAGGAAAGAAGGACTGTGTAGAGGGAAAAGAGGGGTGGGAGGGGTGAGGGGGAGGGGAAAAATAAAATAAACATCATTACCCTATGTAAACGTAAAAAAAATAAAAAAAATAAATAAATAAAACATGAATCAAACCAAAAAAAAAAAAAAAAAGAAAATTATCATGGAGGAACTATAAATATGTAACAAATGAATATTCAATTTCACTAATATTGAAGAAAATACAATGTAAAGTGACAATGTATTATGGCTTATCGAAACATTTTTAAGTGAAAATTATTTGTGAATAATTTAGATTATATTTTTGAGGGTTTAATGCAGTTAAAAATTCAGTAAATAAAATTAAAATTATTTTTAAGGAAAGAAAATCAGATCAAAAGTCAGATGAGGTCAATTAGTAAGCCTTCCATGATGCTGGAAAATGAGTTATCTCTTGACTTTGAAATCCCTAGCGGCCAACGGCAAAAGAAGCAAGATTAACTGTGAGACTTCATTTGCCTGCGAATCCAGACATTTACTAAGGGCAGGGTTTTGCTTGAGAATGAAATCTGAGAGCAATATCTCACCTATGTTATTTTAAGGGCTCATTTAGTGACAGAAGAGAGTACTTCCTCAACACTTTGTGTTGTGTATGGTTCTTTCTCCCCCCATCCTTAGAGTGAACCACACAAAGTTACTTTTCACAAAGGAAGGCACGTATGAAAACGAGACAACACAGAACACTGATTACAGAGGGTCACGAAATTGTTCTTTCTGGTACCCTCTCCCTTTGATGTCACTTAAATGGGTGTCAATATTCAGAGGAGTTGCAGAAATAATTTGCAATACATGCTAAGAGATCCCAAACTAATCCTACTTTGGGTGCAATGATTTCCCTTTCAGAACCCATCCTGAGGTAGAACCTTGAAAACAGAAACCTTACCCACAAGCTACTCAATGCAGTGTTATTGTAACAGCATAAAACTTAAAACATCCTAAATATATAACAGTGGAAGACTAGCTTAGCATATTATGGTGAACCTAGTGAGAAAATATTGTGTATTAATTCAAATGGTACCAATAAAGCTTCCAATAACACAGGAAAATTATTAAACTGTTTGAAGAAAAGCACAAGGTGCAACATTATATATGCAATTTGATCTCCACTGCATACACTGTTTGATACAAATACATGAAGTAAATATTCAAAGTGCTCATAATTATATTTTTCTATACGATAACAAAACAAGGTCTTTCTTTTTAATAAAGAGAATAAATTTTAGAGATGGTTTACTAAGCAGATATAATCGTTATGCTTAGTGTGCCCAATTCAATATCTTCAACTATTATGTAGAAGGAGCTAGGACAAGTTTCTTTTTTCTTAATTTATCAGACAGCTTTCTGTTACTATTACAAAACATTTGAGATAATAAACTCATACAGAGAGAAGGTTTATTTTGGCTCACAGTCGTTGAGGTTTCAGTCCATAGTCAATTGGCTCTGTTGCTTTGGGCTCTTTAAGCAGAACATCATGGCAGGGAAAGCATGGTAGAGCAAAGTTGTTAACTTTGTGACCAGGAAATAAAAAGAAAAAGTGAAAGAGATCAGGGTCTCATAATCCCCTTCAAGGGCACATCCCAAATAACCTGAAACATTACACTAGCTCCCATCTCTTAAAAGTTTTCACCACCTCCCATAATGCCACTCTGGAGAACAAGTTTTTTAACATACAGACTTTTGGGGGACACTTAAGATCACCCCAAAAGGCATTTTTCAAAAATTTTAAATTTGTTCTCATTAGTTATACATGAAAGTAGAATGTCATTATGCATTTTGATAAATCATACATAAATGGAATATAATTTCTCATTTTTCTGTTTGCATATGTTGTAGAATCACATCGGTCCTATAGTCATACAGTAAGTACATGAGGTAATAATGTCTGTTTCACTCTACTGTCCTTCCTGCCCCAATACCCCTTTCCCTCCCTTCATTCCCCTCTACCTAATATAAAGTAAGTCTATTCTTCCCTCACCACACCCCACATTGTGAATTAGTATCTGCATATCAAAGAAAACATTTGTACTTTGTTTTTGGGGGACTGACTTATTTTGCTTAGCATGATATTCTCTAACTCCATCTGTTTACTGGCAAATGCCATAATTTCATTCTTCTTCAAAGCTGAGTAACATTCCACATTTTCTTTTTCTATTCATCTATTGAAGGACATCTAGGTTGGTTCCATAGTTTAGTTATTGTTAGTTGAGCTACTATAAACATTGATGTGACTGTGTTGCTATAATATGCTTTGGTTATAAACTGAGGCGTGGGATAGCTGGGTCAAATGGTGGTTCCATTTCAGGTTTTCTGAGGAATCTTCATACTGCTTTCCATAATGGTCGCACCAATTTGCATTTCCGCCAGCAATGTATGAGTCTAACTTTTTCCCCTCATCTTCGCCAACATTTATTGTTGCTTGTATTCTTGATAATTGCCATTCTGACTGGAGTGAGATGAAATCTTAAGGAATTTAAGTCTTTGATATTTTTAAAGGAGTCTGACCTACTGCCTTCTCACAAGTGTTTAGTAGAACATTTTAAAATATTTTCATTTTTCATGTTCTTGGTCACAGATTGCTATCGTGTCATGTATTCCAAAATAATTTTATTGAGAAAGGGATAATATTACATTTTAAAAACCATAGCCAGGCACAGTGGCACACTCCTGTAATCCCAGCAGCTTGGGAGGCTGAGGTAGGAGGATCGCAAGTTCAAAGCCAGCCTCAACAAAAGTGGAGAGCTAAGCAACTCAGTGAGACCCTGTTACTAGATAAAATATGAAATAGGGCTGGGGATGTGGCTCAGTGGTTGAGTGCCCCTGAGCTCAATCCCTGGTTCCACTCCCCTGGAAAAAAACCCATAAATGTTCTTATTTACTAAGGCAACATACATTAAATATTAAGTTCAGTATTTTGTTCTTACTTGAAATCTTATTTTTATGTTACACGCAATAATTCTGAGAAACAAAATCATTCAGAGAATTTTTTCTGCCAAGTTGAGAGTGTGATATTAAATAAGTCTATTAACAACATCAAAATCAACCTTTTGCATATCAAAGACAGTGATAAATTACAAGGCTTGTTTTCCTTTTTAAGTTTCTTTTAGATCTAATACTTATGAGAAAAAAGAAAAGAGGAAAATAGCTTTCCATGTTGTTCCTTTGATTATTCATAAGTACATCATTCTTTGAATTTAGTTGTATTTGATCTTAAAGTCACTTTAACAATAGGAAAAAAAGTAGCAGTTAATACAGCATTTTGATGTTTTCAGAACACCCATATATAAGAGAGAAAATGTTAGGGAAAGGTTGATTTCAACCTTCTGACTCTCTTAATATTGTACCCACCAAAATATACACTGAGTTTCTACTACAAGGGATTGGGGAAGGAAGGGAGGGATGGGGTAGTTCACTGAGGCCTGAATTGCAAATTCCTAGTAGGCTGGCACGTTCTCTTCCTAATTCGCTCTGAGCAGGACCTAGCACAATACCCCACAAAGAGGAACATTTCATAACCACTTTTTGGGTTGACCATAGAACAAGCAATATTCAATTTGCAAAACTGAAACAGAGACTCTTAAGCTCAGGACTCCTTCCAAGTAGAAACAGTTGTTTACACAAATTTAATACATGTACTGTTTTCTTTTGTGTGTGTGTCTCATATTTATGCCATCACACTCTCCATGATCTCCTATTATTTTCCTTCCTTATCCCCCACTCCTTTATTGTCATGATTCACGTTATCTTTTTTAAAGTACATTGTTTATGTATGTTTTGATTAACAAAGCTCATCAACACCCAGGGTGTATCTATCTGCCTTTCTGAATCACTTTAAGGACATCCTGTGAAACTTGTTTAAGAGCTGTTTGTATCTCTTCAAATGTGTTTTTAAAACACTCAGAGTATAAAGTTAAGAATAAGTCTTTTAAGAATTATACATAAGTCTTTGACAAAGAGGCAAAGTTATAAAATTGTAGTGTTGAATTAAAAAACGTCATTATAAAAAACCCTGCATTTTTATCTCTCTCAGATTCTTAGTGGTAAACAAGAATATGAGACAATTCAAACAGAAAAAAGAATCTGTTCAAAGATACTAAGTGGCTCACAAAATCCGGAATCTCTGAGATGACCATAGGACCAGGCTTTGAGACTATACTGTGGAAATGAATGTCCAAACCATACCATGGGCTGCACCAGTGAAGATCTCATGGTCACCAAGACTGAGCCCTGATCTCATGACTCCACCACTCATATGAGACCAGAACCTTAACCAGTACTACTCTTAAAAATCCAGGTCCCTTCCCCAACTGTCTGCCAGTAAAAGGCTACAGTGATGGTCTGCTTTCCCACATTCTTCTGAATCAAAGCTTTTCACAAAGGCGTCCTAGGATCGACTCAAGTTACAACACAGAGCAGTGCCTTTGCTGCAAGAAAAACTGGAAATGAGCTTCTAGCTTCTCAGGGATCTCACAAACACATGGGCCAGTACAAGAAGGCAAACAAGCCCACTCCACAGGGCTCCAGGAAGGAGAGGTGACAGTGAAGGGACAATCATTTCTGCCTGAGTACAAGAGACCACATTTCATGAATGCATGAACTGATTCTATCCTCCAGTGTAAGATAGGTTATTTTAATATCTGGATGGGGTGCTCACAGAATTGAATGAAAATGTGAAGGAAGCATTAAACATCACGGCGGGCAGGACAATATGGCAGAGAGGTGGGATGATGCCACATTTCCACAGCATTATAAATTGGAATGCCTGCTTTGTGTTCAGAAACAAACACCATTTGAGAGGGATGTTGCTTTGTTCTCTTTACTGGCATAAGAGCTTACTTGGGTTTAATTAAATGCAACCCCAGGGCTGGAGTTGTAGCTCAGGGGTAGAGCACTTGCCTGGCATGTGTGAGGCCCTGGGTTCAATGTTCAGCACCACATATAAATAAATAAATAAAATAAAAGATCCCTTGATAACTGGAAAAAAAAAAAGAAAGAAAAAGAAAAAGCAACCCCAATGATCTGTCCGACTGCCATGATGAGAAATGTGTTATTACTTTTGATACTTTCATCTTGAAATTGACTCAGGTCTATGTCATGGTCCTCAATAAAGACACTTTTCTACTTCTCAGAATTTTTTTTGCCAAGTCCTAAGAAAGCTGAAAAGTAATAATAGAAATTGAACATAGGACAAATATATCTGACTGATAAAGTGGTAGAAAACATTTGTACAAACGAATGTTCTACTGTCCATTACAAGAATATTTGTTATCATTTACAGAACTTTGGAAATGATTTAATACATTTATAGTACAGTATCTCAAATTTGAATACATGCATAAGATCATGGTATAATACTACAAAAGATTATCATACTAGATTTTTATAAAATCTACATGTACTTAGCACTTTGAAGAAATCTTGAAATATACTTATTTGTATTTTAAAGTGTGATTAGATTTACTTGGTAATAATAATTTCAAATTTCAACTTCTAGTCACATTCATATTATAAGACAAATCATCTCTCAATTTATTCGGTTTCAAATTTAATTTTGCAATAATGAAAAGAGAGTGTTAGGCACTTGTTGGAATATTCTCCTTCTGCTCTTAAGAAATTCTTAGTCTATATCTATATTCTACCAAGCAGTTAAAATATGTCTCTGCCAACATTTACTTCTTTTTATTCTAAGCTATTGTTCCATGGAAATGGGAATTTAATCAGTTGTGACAGCTGGGACAAATATTCTGACTTGGTTCTGGACTTGATTTGAGTGCGTAAGTAAAGTTTGAACAGGGGACAGTTAGGCTGGAGTGATCCTAGCAGAAGAACACCCCAGCGTTGAGATGAGTTTATTCCAGAGCTGTGGGGGAGATTTGGTGCACCTCAGGATAGATCAAAATGCAATATAGGCTCCACTTGGAACAAGGTATAACTCTCACCTCAGACCTATGTAACCACTGAGTATTCATGGTCATTCTAATTGGTAGCTCAGTCATGGAGAGAGTTTGGTAACTGTCCTCTCACTATAGCCAATTTCCTATCTGCACCTGAACCCCTGGCCTTAATCCAGGCAAAATACCTTGCTCAAAGATTTATTAAATATGTAAATTGTAAACTAGAGGAGAAGTAAAATATGTCACCATGTACCTCTGTGTGGAACAAGCTTTAACCATTCCTAAAAAAATGTTCTCTCTATAATAAAGGCATGACCATCAAGTAGTCCTTATAAAGTACTTGTCTGCTAAATAATGGATATAGCAAAAGAAGTTATGAATAATTCAAATTACTCAAACACTGTTTCAAGGAAATATATTTTTGCTTGTCATAATTTTCCAATTTACCACAGATGTAGCCAAAATTATTGGTTAATTATTAATTCAATTGGCGAGACTTTACTTTCATTTAAACCAGAATATATCTAATAGTAATCACAGCTAGTCATGTTGCTCTGTATGTATTGTTTTGTACCAGAGATTGAACCCAGGGATGATTTACCACCTGGCTATATCCCCAGTTTTTTAAAATTTTATTTTGAGACAGTGCCTTGCGAAGTTGCTAAGGCTGGGTTTGAACTTGTGTCCTCCTGCCTCACCTTCCTGAGTTGCCAGGATTACAGTGTGTGCCACCATGCCCAGTGCTCTATCCTTTTATGTATACTATTAAAGTCCCTAATTCTCACAAAACCCTGAGTAATTGGCAATGATATGCATTATAGGTGACAAAACTGAGTCTAAGAGATTAAATAGCTTGTTCGAGGTCACATGTCTAGTTAGCAGCAAACCAAAATTCAAACCCTTTACACTTCAGATATGAGTAAAGGAGTGCAGCTCTGGTTACATTATAAAAACTCCTTTTATTTTAAAATTACTTTGACTTTTAAAAATTATTAATTACTAATAATATTCATTTCTATAGTAACTCAACATACAATACTGCACGCTATCCTCATCACAGTCTGTTAAATTTGTACTTCAGATATTGGGACCTGATTTTTATGAATAAAGGAAACTGTGGTTCAGTTACTTTTGACTCACCAGTCACAAAGCTGTGGGGATCTAAAATCTAGTGATCTCTTTAAAACGTGTGCTGCCTCCTCAAAGCTCATATCAAGATTAGTAGAAAAGTGGTATTAAGGAAGCGATTGAACTGCCTAAAGCCAAACCAACAAAAATAAAATCCACTGTGGAGGTTTGGTAAAATGATGGCTTCAGACCCTATCTGGTGATAAATGCTTCCTTTTCTTTTCTTCTTTGTTTAATGTAAAGGATAAAGTGAGTGATGGTAAAGATATTTCCTGCAAAATGATTGTGGACAATGAAAACATCACACTTGCTCTTTGACTAGTTTAGTTCAGATAGAACAGATCAACTTCACAGAGCCACTTATTAATCAATAATTTTTCTCCTGGTGCACAACTAAAAGCTGAATGATATGCAACTCAATTCCAGAATCATAGGATCCAAGAATCTGCTCTTTGATCTGATAGCTGGCACATTCTGGACTAAAAATGTGTGTCTTTTATTTCCCAGAGACTCACATTGCATTACAGAGTTTGTGTCAATCAAGGAGTTTTGTTGAGCCATATGACATAGATTCATGACCTAAAATGCTGAGCAGAAAAGACAAATGACACTTGAAACAAAAAAGGTCAGCTATCTTCAGGCTTGGATGCTTGTTAAGAAATTTTAGAATTCAGATAACCTATTGTTATCTGATATTCTTGAGAATTCTATTTTTTGGATCATATTAAAAAATTAGGAATTACGGTATCTTGTATAGTCTTCAGGTTAAGCCAGACTTATAAGACAATAGAATATGCAGGAAATCCTGACTCTAAAATCTCTCTTCAACTGGTTAATGACAATTTCCAAAACACTGCTGTAGTGTTTTTTATTGTCTGGTATTAATATTTTAATATTAGTATAATAGTAATATACAGACCTTTAAAATAGTATAGTACTATATATAAAATTTTATTTATAGTAATGTAAACCACCAACAGAGGTTAATAAGTTTTTTTGCACTAGCATGTCATTTAGATTTTCATTGCTGTGACAAAATACCTGAGGAAAACAAAGAGGAAAGATTTATTTTAGCTCATATCTTCAGAGGTTTCAGCTCTATTGCTTTGGGCCCAAGTTTAGATAGAGCATCATGGCAGGGAGGATGTAGAGTAGAAAAACTGCTTAACTTGTGGTGAACTGGAAGCAGAGAGCGTGGAAGGTGTTGGAGATAATATATAGCCCGTAAGGTTCACTGTCTTCAACTAGCGCCCACCTCCTACAGTTTCTACCACATCCCAATAGTCCATTCAGCTGCGAAGCTATCATTGAATTAATCCAGTGATGAAATTAGAAACTTTATGGTCCAATCACTTCCCAAAGACCAACCTCTGAATATTTCTGCATTGGGGATCTAACCTTTGGCCCATGAGCCCTTAGGGGACATTCCAGAACTAAACCATAACAGCTAGTTGGAACTTATTTTGAAGTAAGAGCTAGTTTAGAATTGGGCTTTGCTGGAAGAATTCAGAATTCAAAGGGAAGAAATTGTAGAGATTAAGTTTTATTAAGAATCTTTGCTGGTGAGGACATAGCCTGGTCAGGACCCTAGTTAGAGAGTTCAGGAATTGTGCAGCATGATATACTGGGCACAGAAAAATGTGTGGCCTCTACACTTTACCCACCTCCCAGTTCCCTGGTCAGCAGATCGGCTTATGAGGATGATACAGACTTCTTAATACCAGGTCCCTGGTCTTGTGTGGTCATGGCATCTTGGGGTTTCAGAAACTGAAGAGGTTTTGATGCATCCCGGAGTCCATCATACCATAGAAATTAAACAGGAGCCTTCTATAAGCCAGACATCTGCCTTTTATAAGTTTGAGTACTTCAGTCCGTTCTTTATTTACCTCTCTGTTATAGAATATCTATCATGAGACAGTTCATATAACAAATGAGACCACAGAATCCTTACCTTACACCCATAATCCCCAAATATAAATATTCTAAAATATGGTCACCTCAAAACTCAAAATATGCTCAATAATATAGCTAAAACTGGAGTTAATGTTTTTGAAAAATGAGTTTTAAAAATTTCTCAGACTTGTTTGAAGAAATTTAATATTTCCCCCAAAAAGCAAGCACTAAAAGGTTTGGAATTTGTTTTTACTTTTTAGTATGGCTGTCAAAGTTTCAAGGGGTGGTCTTTCACACCCAGATGCTAAAGTGGGGGAAACTTTTACTGAGACCTGTATTTAACATGCACCCTCTACATACTGCTCAAGTGGTCTACATACAGATAAAATTAGTTGATTTTCTTTGCAGACAATAAACAAGTGAGAATTCTACATCTTCCCTTCCTTACCTGTTTACCTTTGCAATTGCCAAAAAGTTCTAATATAAGAGGTAAACATACTTATAATAGATTATTTAAATAATGCATACCATTATGGATAAACTGAACAGCAGAAAAATGTTATTCCTAGGCCTATCACTCAGAAACCATTGTTTACTTGCTATTTGTCTTTTTGTGTGATGTCTACATTTTTATAACTGTCTTAAGCATGGTTTTCCCGTAAATTACAACCATGCTTTTTATCTTGTGACCTACTCCCTAACTCTTTTGATATATTGAAAATAATGGAAACATTACTACTACTACTGCTACTACTACTACTACTACTACTACTACTACTACATTGAATGAAATACAATCAGCCTTTTCAGTAGTTTTTTGTCGTTTTCAGTGCCTCATTATTTAAGTAATACTGTGATGGATATCTTTTTTGGTTGTTTTTCTAGTGTTTTCTTTTTTACACTTACAATGGATCTGCAGAAATGAAATTGTGTTGACTATGCTTTTAATTTTAAATACTACAAGTATTTCAAATTTGAAAGTAGTCTTTTGTGTTAACGTTTTACCTTGTGATGTAGCTGACTTGTTAGTATATTTTCATCCAGATAAGGAGTAGGGAAGTTTAAAAACATTCCTTCCTGTGGTTCTTCCTAAGAGAAGTAACTTATCTATATTTGATGAGCAGGAAGAAAATCTCAAATTTCCAAACCTAAGATTCATCTTGACTTTAGTCTACTACCTGGTACAATTCTAACTTGTTTTGGATCATTTTCTTTGGACACCTTGATTGCAGCATATAAATAAAATGCACTTAACAAGAATAGGGGCTTATAAACAGGTTTTTAAAAATTTTTTATTTGTTCTAATTTATTGTACATGACGGTAGAATGCATTTATACATTTTGATAGATCATATATAAATGGAGTGCAATCTCTCATTTTTCTGATTATTCATATTGTAGGAAGTCATAGGTCATGCAGTCATAGATGAACTTTAAAGCCAGAGTTTGGTGTGCACTAGAGGATTCTGAACAGGAATTGGGTACTAAGGTGGTAAATCTTGGATAGAAAAGAATAGACAGGAATTAAGGAGTGAACAAATGCCTACAGGAGCACCTTCAACTGTGCATTTGCCTGTGTTCCCTGGCCCTTGTGGGTCAGTCTCATCAGACGCAGGTTTCATCTCACCAGCTTCAAGCTGTCAAGTACCTTACTGTGGAGGTCACCTGGTGCTCACACAGGAGTTTTCTGCACATTCGCGTTGCTGCATGCCGGTAGTGTCTTTGAGCAATTTGGTCTTTGTATCCCCCTCTCCAACATGCTTCATCATAGAAGAAAAGGGGTCATCCCAAATTGAGACCAAACAAATAATGTGGTTTGTTTATGCATCATTAGCTTCTCTCAAACCCAAAACATTTTTATGAAAATTAATTGAATAAGTTTGGCAACATGTAATGAATATTTACAATATCAGTGATAGTACTTAGAATAAAAGGCTTTCTGTGTGTTGGACTTTATTTCAAGTGCCTTAAGTAATCATTTCCCACAATGACTCTGTGAGGTAAATAACGTGATTGGCCACATTTTGCAGAAGAGGAAACCAAAGCACAGAGAAGTTGGATAAAATGTCCAAAGTTACCCAGTTAATAATGGAACTAATTAAGGTTCAATGTGAGCAGTTGGTTCCTGAATTTCTTTTCTTCATAGGTATGATGAACCATTTTCCTGAGAATTTTGTTCTACCTTAAAAAACTATAGTATCATGGAACATTACTCGGCTTTGAAGAAGAATGAAATTCTGGCATTTGCTGGTAAATGGATGGAGTTAGAAAATATCATGCTAAGTGAAATCAGCCAATCCCCAAAAGTCAAAGTTTGAAAGTTTTCTCTGATATATGGAAGCTAATTCACAACGAGGTGGGGAGATAGGGAAGAATAGTTATTTTATAATAGGTAGAAGGGAGTGAAGGGTGGGGAAGGGGTATGGGGGAAGGAATGATAGTGGAGTGAAACAGACATTATTACCTTAAGTACACATATGACTGCATGACTGATGTGATCCTCCAACATGCACAATCAAAAAAATGAGAGATTATACTCTATTTATGTATCATCTATCAAAATGTATAAATACATTTGGCTGTCATGTACAACTAAACAGAACAAATAAAATTTTTAAAAAATTAAAAAATAATAGTATCACCAAAAAAAACCATGTAATATAACCATTGAAGCCTTCATTACAAAATAAATGGAAAATTAAGCAAAATAAATGTACACTGAAGGCTGTTAATCACTGCAACACAAGCTTCATCTGCTGTGCTAGTAAAATAATTTACTGCAAAACAGCAGAAAAGAACACAAATATCAGAACCAATAACCTCCAAACACCTTGTTTCCTCCTGTCCTTACTGTCTTTCAACCCAAAGTAAGGTGTAATTACAACAAATTAAATAGAATCCTAGCACCTTAGAATTGGGGTAATCTAATCCAGTCTGCCCCCACTCATTGCAGCAATTCCTTCTTAATAGTCCTGGCAACATCAGCCAACCCTTACTGGAACATCCTCATTGATCATAAGCCCACAAATTAGTAAGATGGCTTTTTGCATGGATAAGTTTTCTACCTCATGGTGAAATTGGCCTATTTGTAAAATTCATTTTTACCTTCATCAAATGTTTGATGAACCTCTCTACATGGCCTCTCGATATGGAGCAGGCTCTGATTAAAATGGGGTCTAAGAAGCAGACCTTGTTTTTTTCTTTTTTCTCTTTCGTTATTTCATTTGTTTCCCCACCACCGCCCTCCTCACAGTCTGGAAGCTAGACGTACAAGATCAAGGTGTTGACAGGAGTGACTTCTCTTTGGCTTGAGGATAGCTCCTTCACACTGTGCCCTCATGTGATCTTTCCTCTGTATGTGAAAACCCCTGGTGTTTGCGTGTGAGTGTGTGTGTGTATGTCTCATAATTCTTCTAATTTTGTTTTTAAATTGACAGGTATGTATTCTTCAGACAGCATGAGTTCCATATACCTGGTGGAATAACTAAATCTAGCTAATTAACATATGCATCAGCTCACATGGTCATCATTTTTGTGGTAAAATTACTGTCTTGTACAAATTAAGTTAGACTTTTGCTTTAATGAAGGATTGTTCATTAATAACAATCATTTTCTTTTATCAGTCACATGTAAGTTTCATGAATTTAAGGCAATTATCTGGGTGCAACACCAAACTGGGAACAACCCCAATGTCATCAACAGCAGAGTGGGTAGATACCTTGAGGTCCATTCACACTTCGGATGCACTGTTCTGCCTGAGAAGGCACAAAGTCCACCACGGGCAACTACAGGATGAGTCTAACAAACATAGTGAGTAAAAGAAGCCAGAGAAGAAGGAATACACACTTGATGGTTCCAACTACATGAAATGAACCATTGTAATAGGAGTCAGCTCATGTTCACCCTTGGTGACAGGAAACGGTGATTGGGAGAAGAACTAGGGGGCTTCTGGGTGCTTCCCAGTTTCTTTTCTTAGTTTGGGTGCTGGTTACTCAAATGTGTTCACTTGGTCAAAATCCACCAAGTTGTATACTTGTGATTTTTCTATTTCTTTTTATGTACATTACATTTCAATCAGAAATATACCAAAAAAATATTAGAAGCATCAGGAAAAAAGTCCTTCAGACTTAAGAAGAACATAAATCAGATAATGGAAAAAAATTTCTTCATGTTCTTTAGCAAATGCATATAAGTAGTGAGTTCAGAAGGTGGTCTGGAAGACAGCCAGAACATTACAGTTAATAAAGACAGACCTGAAAAAAAAGCTCCAATTTTCATAATGGGTAGAGCCACTGCAGTGTAAAATGAATGAGCAAGAGCAGTCATACTGCAGGCTTTCCCTAAGATTCAAGAGTTATTGCTGCTGAGATGCCACCACCAGCGGGTGGGGCAGCGCTCTGTCTCCTCTTTCTCCAGAGAGGTCTTCTTGACTCAAAGCCACAGATTTTTTTTTTTTTTTTTAATGCTGAGTTGGCAACTCCATTTCTTATCATGAAAGCACAACTTTATTTTCTCTGCATTTTCTTTGAATGCCCTGGTGTTGTGGAGTTCAGTTGACTTTTAGAAAAATAAGTTCCCATTCAGTAGGGAAACCTTTTGAGGCTTTCTTTTTGTGATAGTAAAACCTTCATACGATCATGTGGATTTGAGCTACATAACCGATGTTTTGAGATGGATATTTGCTCATATATTCAGAATTTCCTCTATGATCATCCTCCCTCTCCTCTTTAAACACCCAACTAAAATACTACCTCCTACCTCCTCTAAAAGGGGGCTCCTTAAGGCCATTTTAGAATATACTGTTTTCTCATTTACTTACATTGAACTTTATTTGTATTTTATCATTTTAAAAGAAAGATACATAGTGGTATGGGAGCCTTTGGATTATAAAGACCAAATTTTTAAAATTTCCCTGAGCTTGAATTTTCTTATTTTCCTAGTCATAGGACTGGATTATTTTGATGATTAAGAGCACTTGTGAAATATCTGACATAAAGAAGAGATTCAAGAAAATGCTCTCTTCCCCCTTCATCCTGCTGACACGGGAGGGTGGTTCATGAATATGTATCATGGGGGAGGGTGGTTCATGAATATGTATGAACTCCTAACATGGGCTAACTCCCATATATTAAGTTTATTACTTAGTATCTATCTCCACCACTATAGTAAACTCCATACACTCATTCTCTTTTTGGTTCATTGATAGAGTTCAAAATGCCTAGAATAAGGCCTGAAACATCGAAGGTACACCCCACATACTTGAGTTACAAATGAACTTTTCACTTCACACCCTCCCAGGTAGACCTATTAGCCATCACTGGACCTACGATTTTTGATGGCAGAATTCTCCTTGATGTGGCTTCTGTTAGCCTCCACAGACCATGGCATAGGAGACTTTGCAAACAGGAGGCCATTGAGAGAACACCAGCAAATCACCATGCTGTTAACACTTACTTAAAAGCAACACAAAATAGATTTAAACTAGAAAGTTAAGAACAACCAAACTACCATAAAAGAGCACAAACATTTTATCATTTATTTATTATTGGTGCTGGGGATTGAACCCAGGGACACTTTACCACTGAGATACATTTTTTAAATTTTGCTTTTTTATTTTGAGGTAGAATCTAGCTGGGTTGCTGAGGAGCTCCCTAAATTGCCAAGGCTGGCCTTGAACTTTTGATCCTCCTGCCTCAGCCCCTGGACTGCTGGGATTACAGGTGTGCGCCATCACTGTGCCTGGTAAGCATAAACATTTCAGCCTCAAACCAGCATTCCAGGTCACAATAGATTAATGAGTAGTTTGACCTAAAGTTGAAGATGACCCACTGAATACATTCAGCATAAAAATATGGGAGGAGAAATGACTAAAAGCCAGGAGGATACACTGCCTTATGCTATTAAATGGAACTTTTTGTTTTATGCTCCAGAAGAAAGAAATTAGACAAAATGCTTGAATGAGTTACTAGAAAAAATATATATATAGTTTATGTACTCTGTGATATTTGACTTCACTAAATAAAGTTTTGCAGCATAATAAATCCAATACTGAGTCAATTAGAAAATAAAATATGCATTAGCTCTTGTAAGGAGTGGGGTTGGGGAGATAATTACTCAGCAATATGAAATCAATTATGTACTCTCTTATCTTCAACCAAGAAAGGTAAAAGGTGTAGTGGTTAATCACCTGGGGTTTGAAATCCTATAGACTGAACTTGAATCTGGGTTACTAGCCACGAGTGCCTTTTGACAAAAACTTTATTTCCATGACAGCTGACAGCTGGATTTTTTGAGAGAGAGAGAGAGAGAGAGAGAGAGAGAGAGAGAGAGAGAGAGAGAGAATGCAGTTTTTATTACCTAAATCTTAGAAGTGATATACTAACAAGTACTTGTGTCATCTGCCATTGGTCAAACAGACCCACCCTGGAATTATACAGGAGGAGACTGCACAAGATTGTGAGGACTGGGAGGTGGGGCCGACTGAAAGCCACCTTGAAGGTGGGCTACCACAGACAGATAGCATAGCAGGGCGCTGGCAGACATTCCTCCGTCTCTAAATGGGCTCTCTACCTGACTAGCTTGAACTTCCTTATTGCATGGCAGTCTCAGGGTGCAAAGATTTCTAACAAAACAATTGGCCCATTCTAAGGTGCAACATGGAAGCTGACAGTTGTCCTAAGACCTGGGCTCAGAAATACCGGAAGTCCCATCTGACCACATCCATATGGAGTCCACACATGATCAAGGGGAGGAGAAAAAGACTTCATTCTCTGGCAAGGTCAAACTGCAAGAGTGGATCTAGGATAAAAGAGGTCCCTGTGTTGGGAACACAAGCTACCGTATGTGGAATGGGGAATACAAAGAGCAAACTGGCATGGGTTCCTTGGAAGAAATGAGTACTGAGGCAGGTCTTGAGATAAATTGAGAGTTGGAACTGGAGAGAGGAGGTCCAATGACAAACCGCGTTCGGTGGCTGTGCATTACTGCAACTGGAATAATAGGAGCAGGACTACAGAGACAAGAAAGTATGAGTCACTTGTGGGAGGTATGCAAATTGCTCGGTAGGAACAAGAAAGTCATGCAGGGACAGGCAGGAGACAAGGATGGAGGCAACTGCCAAAGGGCCCTAAATGCTAAACTGAGACCTCCGACTTAGAAAGGAGCATCTACAGATTTTTGAAGAAATAACCTCTTTAGTATAATTTCGAAGCAAGGACCTTGACATTTATGAAACATTTACCACATGCCAGCCACTGAGCTAAGTATTTTGCATATGTCAGTTTGTCTAATGTTTAGAGCAAGCCTACAATGTGAGTCTGGTCCTCATTTTCTAGATGAGAAAATTGAAGCTTAAGGGGTTTGCATAACGTTTTGGAGTTGGCAAAGCTAGTTAGTGGAAGATCTGGGTTTCAGACTCAGAACTGTTTGAAAGTCTGCATCTTCAACTCATTCATTTGTTGTCATTGTAAAGTCCCAAGTGAAAGAAATGTGTCAGGTGTTATTATGAAGAGACACCTAAATGAGGCACTGACTTTTCAAGGGACTGACTTGTAGTCAAGATTGCCGTAACATCCGGAGTATCCAGACTCATGGATAGAATCAGGGGTCGCTAGGAATGGATGTCAAGTTATACCAGGAGGACAAAGAAGTCAGTGAAAACACTGGCTGAAGGAGCTGGTTAGAGGTAGCCAGAGGAGCTGTCTGGTGAGAAAGCAGAGCAGATGGAATCTTCTAGATTTGGGGGGAATTCTAGCAAGGAGGATTCTAGACCCTCCTCCACCTGTAAATGTCAGAGGCCTAGTCACCAAAGGTGAGTTTAGGATGGACCTGTAGAGAGCAATGAAAGAGGACAGGATCCCCACCTGAGGTCCAGATCGGCTGAATCAACTCTGCTGCAGTGAAGGTAAGAGGAGACTGTTGGTTGCAGATATTGCTTCCAAATTGTTCATACAGTGGTATTTTTTTCCTTCTCCAACCCATTTAGACCAAGGCTAGAGGACTCTGCTGTGGCTCTCCTCTGGCTGCACTCTTCTTCATGAGATGAGGGATCCCTGGGCCAAAGGCATGTGCATATCCATGTGGAACCCATTCTCATCTTAAATACCTGGGGTCCCAGAATTCCCTACCCCAAAGTCCCAAGAGTGCTTTTAGGGCCTCCATGGTCTTCTTAACTGGGTCATTCTCTAAGATGAACTCTGTCTCTGCTCTGTGCATCCTTAGGAATGTAGAGTGGCCCAAGTGGTAGCTATTTGGCTCTCCTAGGAGGTAAAAAAGGAGTTAGGATGTGCAGGCTGGTATGTCCACACACGTGTGCATGAGGGCTTTTGCAAGAAGGAAGAAAATCAGAGGTGGGAGAAAAGGGGCTGACTGGGTTGACAAGGGAGCTCACAGAGTTTGAGGTTCTAAATTTGAAGCCAGCTTTCTAGTTTATTCTGAAGGTGTACTTAGGAATGTAGGAGGGTGGAACTTATTTTATCTATATGGTTAGATTGATTATGACATTACAATAATTATGCAATCAGAACTCGGTCCTGCATTTGTATTCTTGCTCAAACCCTGGGGCAGTGGCCTGTGAGTCTAACCCTAACATTAGTCTGAAGGTTCTGTTTTAGACCTGCCCTCTCCCCTCGGCTCCTCCCAGCCAGTTAAACTTGCTGTTTATTCTGCCAACAGTACCTCCCACCCCAGCTTCCAGGCTTGACAATGGGAGCTCCTGACAAGGATAAAGTTGCCCCTTTAGGTAAGCAACGCTTCCACACCTCCCCTACTTCCTGAAACAGATGACTTCTAACTGTGCTATTTTCCTGGGTTCCCAACTTGAAAACATATCAGGAAAATTGGAATTCAAAATCCCTACGATCACTCAAGGTAGCCAGTACTACGAGGCTACAGAGCTGCAAACAAGGCTCAGTTGTTCTCAACATCTCTGATCTCCAAAAGGCTGCTGAGGGAGACATGCTTCCCCCCTTGGAGTGTGCAAATGTTCATGGTAGCTTGTTAGCTCCACAAGAAGCATTGGGGATGTAAAATGTTGCCGCCCATCCCCATGACTCTTCTTCAAGTTTGCTTTCTTTGTGACGACCCTCTTAGACCAGTCCACACATGTAATTCAAAAAAGTCTTTGCAGAATTTAATATTGTACTTCTAGTCAAGTGGGTATTTTTATTTGGCAAATGGAGACCATTTGTGCATCTTCTACATGATGGTATCAAAGGCATTGTCTGTTGCATTATTCAGTGTCCTTTGAAGAAGAATCCATGCAGGAAATTTCTCTCATTAGGTGCCAGGAAACAGTTTGTTTCATTGGAAGAACTAGAATTTTTTTTAAAAAAACAGATTATGGGTGGCTTTTTAACCCATTTTAACACTTCTATTGTACATATATTTTATTTGTGTTTTACTGTGACTACAGGATCAGTGGGATTCTACATCACGTACAACCAGAAAAATGAGAAATTATACTCCATTGATGTGTGATGTATCATAGTGTATTCTGTCAAGTATAACTAATTAAAACAAATTTTTAAAAAGTTAAAATTGAGTTGATTCTTTTTTAGAAGCAGGTAGATGTATGTACTTTTTGTGAATAAATAAATGTATAAATAGATGCACATATATCATTATGCTGCCTTTTGTGTAAAAGATGTTATTATTCTTTTTTTTCCCAAATTTCTATGTTTTTATTGTTTGTTAGTATTTATTTATACTTTGGACTTTCATTTGCCAGAAGAAGAGAGGCATTGTGGAAGAAACAGAGGTTTAATCCCTTGGGAAGGGTCTCTAGGACTTACTCTCTCTATTCTGTCTTTTCTTTGAAGATCATTTAGAGTCTTTCACTGCAGGGACAGACGTATGGACAATTGTGTCCATATCATGTTGTGCCACCATTGTTAGAAGTAGGAAAGAGAGCCCAATGTCCTGTAATACCAGCAACTTGGGAGGCTGAGGCAGGAAAAAAACAAATTCCACACAAGTATCCACAATTTAGAGACACTGCTGAGTGCTGGTAAAAGAAGTCCCTGCTGATTTCCTGCCCGTTTGGCGCCTAGACTGAGACAGGCCCTGTTATTACTCTTATTAACCCCTTTCTTGCATGGATTGTGATGCTTTAAACAAGGATACCCATTTCTTCTTTTTCGGTTTCCTTAAAGTTATAGAAGTCTATGGAAGAATGGGTATTTTCATATGACCTGGAAAGGGTATGGGTGTACTTCTAACCACTGATGGGACACCCACTCCCTGCAATAAGCAATTACCACTCTCTAGGTCTCAGTTTCTTATCTGTTCAAGGAGGGTGTTGGACCAGTTAAGATCCATTCTAGTTTTATGGTTTCTATTTCATTCATGGAAACAACCAATTCAAATACTAAACAGCATGCAAATGAGTTGATCCCTGGTTTCCCCGTTTGGTCATCTAACATGCTCCTGTAGGGTCATACAGGAGGCACGAGCTGCATCCCCAGAATAGGGATAACAAAAGCTTAAGAACTGAGTCATGTCACAGGCAACAACTAGTCAACATCATTGAAAACTAATCAGAAAATGAAGGACAGGGCAGGAGCTTGTGCTCACCAAGCTTGGGCAGGAGACTTGGGGTCTCAGTCCTATTGCTGACTTGATTATCTAGCTCCGGGTAAAGCTATTGCTAAAAAAAAAAAAAAAAAAAAAAAAAAATCATTTTAGAAACACCCAAAATGAGAACCCTTAAGAAATGAAGCTTTGTATGGTAACTTGTGCTATACTACTGTTTGTTCTGGAAAGGAGGAGACCTAATTGAAGTTTCCCATATGCTTATCTGAGCATATATAAAGCAAAGCTGCATATTGATTTGATTACGTGATTCCTCTGACCTGTTAACAGCGTTCTTCATTAACACAAAGGGACAATGATTGATGCAGTCAGTCTGACCTGCCTTGCAGAAAGATTTAATTTTCTTAGAGATACTTCACAAATAATTGAAGACTTATGCAAAAATACAAAAAGGTTTAATTCTCATTTTACCATTTCCCTATTGGCTTGGGGTATATTGAGAGTACTTTTCCTTTATATACCATGATAGGTTCAATTACCTTTAGAATTAATTTCAGTGCATGATGGGAGTGACCAGTAATATAATAAAGTTTCCACATTTTTATCACTTACTGTGTGCCTGGAGCTTTATGTGCCTTATTAACAATTTATCATGACAACCCTGCAATATAAATATTATTACCATAACACACTCTGGTTTTCCACATTTTGTAACTGAGGTACACAGAACTTAAATAGCAAGCCAAGGTTGCAGGGTAGGTAAATGTCAGAGAGACCCTGAAATTCTGGCCAAGACCTGCCTGGCTCCCAAATTCATGGTGTTTCCACTATAGAATACTTTCCACTGTCCTAAATTCCACCCCTCCCCAATTCCAGCTTAAGGAGGGGCCTTTCATTTATTCATTTATTCATTTACCCAACACTTAGTTTACATATTCAGTGTACCAGGCCTGTACACACAGGAGGAGGAATGAGGAATAAACAGTAAGCTATGGTCCCTGACCCTAGGGAAATCACATTATTTTCTCCTATCAGTTAATCAATAACAATAAAATAATAAAATATTCCTCAAATATTCATTAGTTATATCATTTAATAGTATGCATTTATGCTCCATATCATTCAAGATTTTTGGCAGCTCCTTTTAAAACTGGTAGCAAATCTATCTAGAGACTTCCCATTTCAGTAAATGTGTTTTGGGTCTTATGAACTGATGACCTTTCATCTTAGGTCATAAGGATAGAGTGAAGTCAGGGAACACAAGGTGGTCAGTTTCCTTTGAGGAGACTAAAAATCAAATATGTAAACAAGGCCCTTCGCAAATTCCTTAACTACTGAATCACTTCTGCACCAGTTACAAAGAGTATGATAGCTGAAATAAGCAGTAAATGTAATTAATAATATAATTTCTAATGCCAACTCATTAATTCAAGTTGATTGTTACAGAATGTCATTCTGACCATTAACAAATGGGCCTCCTGTTGCAGCATGACCTAGGTAATAATAGAGACATTTAATACATTAACATCTCAGGTGTTTTTCATGGGCTAGACAATTTTTTAATTTAATTGCTATTTGATCAGCAGATGCCAGGAGAGGATTCAGCACCTTGAAGAAGAGCAATTTCCTACTTACTGAAATCCCAAGTCCCTTGATGATGCTGCCCAGCTGCAGAATCTGGTAACTGGCCCTGGGAGCAACCCTGGCAGGCTGGAACAGATCAAGGTAACAATGGTGAGGAGGGTAGTGGATGATTCCCTTCTGCTACAGCTCAATCAGAGGAATTGGTGACACAGGGAATGTGTGCGATTGCTGGCAGGGTATGAGATTCAAGGTCTCTGAGTCTAGATTGTACCAGAAGCACTGGCACTGGCTGTAAAGAGAGGAGCAGCCAACGTGCCTGGTGCCTCTCTGGATGCAACACAGCACCAAGAGCCAGGAACCAAACAACGACCCATCTAATGGGGAACTTGTTGGAAGAGTTTAATGCAGTCCCCTCACCAAATCATAATGAAGGGGCATCATTTAGACTGTGACATTTAAGTCAAACAAAATACTGTAACTATAATTTTGAAAACTCAAATCATTTCTGAAATTGTCTGATGAATACTTTGTATATTTATATTATTTAGTAAACCATCATATAATATATTGTTTAGATTCTTTGGAGAAGAGAATTGTTTAAGTATTTGATTTTCGAATGTTTGATTTATGTACTAATTACTATTACCACACTGATTATTAAGTCTCATTGTTTTGAATCACCTGTGGGAAAGACCCCAGGTTGGAGTCAGCAAAAAGTTCAGTGATCATCTCCACTTTCAAAGGGAGTTCCATTTCTAAACTAGATTGTCCCAAGGGATGGCCAGTCAAGCTACTGCTGCCAACCACATGGATGCAGCCTCCTGGAACTGTGCAAAGTGATGGCTCCAAGCCATACACGCCTCAAGGACACGTCCTCTCTAATGCATATGACATTGATAATAGAGCAAATCAGCACTCCTATTTGACCCTTTCAAAAGCTCTTGAATGGGGGAACAAACAATTCCCACTCCTTAGAGTTAAAAAAAGAAAGAAAGAAAGAAAGAAACTTTTCCAAAAAGAATTTGACAGGAATAATGGAAGACAAATCTCTGATCAAAGCAATCTGTCTTGCTAGAAAATTTCTGAACCATATCCTTTCTTAAGAGTATGTGGGATCCCTTGAGAGCTGCATGCATTGAAAAATAAAATAAGGCTTTTTTAATTATTCAGAATTTACTGGAATTTTTTAAAAGATAGATAATTGTTAAAATTCTTACCTTTAAAACAATTTCTAAGACCCTATGGTGATGAAGTAATCATCTAGAAATTGGGTCCAAGGTCACCTGAATGGAAATCTGCCCCTGGGATTGAAGGACTTCATCCAATCAAGTTCTGCAAAGATGTGACTGATGCAGAGACTGTACCCACTTCAGGAACTTTCTCTGATGACAGAATTTGGCTAATAATTTTTACCTAGAGCTCAATGCTATAAGAGATTTATTATTACCTATAAGAGATGCCAGATTGAATTCTAAGCTGACATTTCGCTGATTTTTATCCCAAGTAAACATCACTCTGGTAACTTGCATTGTAATAGATGAACACTGGTAGGTTGAACTGTATTTTTAAAGCAAATTCTTCTTGAGCTTGTAGAAGAGCCAAACATTTATTTACCCGTTCCTGAAATCACACATGTTTACTGAATAGGGTGGATAAAAGGGCTAGAGACTTTGGTATAAATAGTGTCATTTGGGCGGAGGGCTTACTGGGGATTGAACTCAGGGTCACTAAATCATTGAGCCACATTCCCAGCCCTATTTTATATTTTATTTAGAGACAGAGTCTCATTGAGTTGCTTAGCACCTCACCATTGCTGAGGCTGGCTTTGAATTTGTGATCCTCCTGTCTCAGCCACCCTATGTGCTGGGATTACAGTCATTTTTTTAAATTGCTAATAAAGATGTTTTTGGATTGTAGTCTGATTTAGACTTTCTCAGGTCCTGGTTGAGACATAAATACGATGTTGATTAAAATGCAGATTCCTGGGTTCCGCTTCATGCTTATCGAATGACCCTCTGGGAATGGAGTTGAAGAATCTGCATTTTAACAAGAATTCCAGTGATTATTAAGAACAGTGAGGTTCAAGGCATTGGGGAGATGTTGGTCAAAGGATAAAAAATTTGGGAGAAGAATGGAGGCACTTTAGATTACATAGAGGGAAATGGGGGGTATGAAACATGATGGAATGAGACAGACATCATTACCCTATGTACATATATGATTACACAAATGGTATGAATCTACATCATACACAACCATAGAAATGAAGATGTACCCCATTTGTATACAATGAATCAAAATGCAGTCTGTAAAAATAAAAAAGTAATTTAAAAAATTCAGTGAAGAGGAACAAGTTCAAGAAATCTATGGTATAATGTGGTAACTATAATTAACTAAGATACATTGTATTCTTGAAAAATCCTAGGAGAGTGGATGTTAAATATTATCAACATAAAAATGATACCTATGTCAGGTAATGCATATGCTGATAGCTAGATTCAGTCAATCTACAATGTATATATACTTTAAAACATCGTAGTTTGCATGATAAATAGATTTTTGTCTGGCAATTTAAAAAGTGAGGATTGAGGTCACTTGTTCTATAAGATAGGGACTGATGTCATTCATTTCTTCCTGTTCTCATTCATTTCAGTACTCCACAACTACCTGTGGAGTGCATTCTCCTGAGTGGTAGGGATTTAGAAATGAAATAAATGTAGTTTCTGTTCTCTATAAGTTCAAGATCTAGATTTAACTGGCAACAGTATTGCTCAGCTGGAGACAACATTGCATCTTGGGGAAACATTTAGGAAATTTCTGTAAATATTTTTGGTCTTCACAACTATGGTTATGGGGTGGCATCTAGAGGGAAGAGGCCAGGGCGCTGCTACATACCCTCCATGTACAAGAAAGTTTCCTCCCTGGCCCAGCAAAATTTATCCATCCCCAGATATAACAGTGCTGGGATCGAGAAGTCCTGATTTGACCATACTGACTCAAACTGATTCTAAAATTCATGTAGAAATGTGAAGGTCCTAGAACAGCTAGAACAACATCAAAAAAGAGCAAAGTTGGGGGCTAATCCTACCTGATTTTAACATTCACTAGTAAGCTATGCTATTCATAACAGTGTGGTATTGTTTTTAAGAAAGGCAAATAAATAAATAGAATGGAGTCCAGAGATATATCCACATATACATGGAAAATTTATTCCTTTAAAATATTTGTATTCATGCATTTTAATTGTACCTAATAGTGAGATTCATTGTCACTTACTCACATGTGCACATAACATAACTTAATCCAGTTCATTCCCCAGTACTTCCCCTTTCACTCTCCTCCCTCCCCCTTTTCCCCTTCCTCTACTATTCTGGTCTCCCTTCTATTTATTCACATGTATTTTTTTCATTGATGCATTATAATTATATGTAAAAGTGGGATTTATTGTCATATATTTATACATACATATAACATAATTTGATTGATTTTATTCTCCAGTTCTTCCCGTTCCCCTCCCATCCACCCTCTCCCCCACCCCAATTCCTACATTTTTCTACAGATCTCCCTTCTATTTCTGTGAGCTTCCCCTTCTTTTTTTATTTTACAGAACAGTTCTAATTTTTTTTTTATTTTTAAAGACTGCATTTTGATATATTGTACACAAATGGGGTAAAACTTTTCATTTGTATGGTTGTACACAATGTAGATTTACACCATTCATGTAATCATTATATACATAGGGTAATACTGTCTGTCTCAGTCTACTATCTTTCCTTCCCTTACCCCCTGTGGCCCCATTGTCCTTTAGACCATCCAAATTTCCTTCATTCTTCTCTCCCTCCCCACCCACCTCATTATGTATTGTCATCCACTTATCAGAGAAAACATTTGGCTTTTAGTTTTTTGGACTTGGCCTATTTCACTTAGCATGATATTTTCCAACTTCATCCATTTACCAGCAAATGCCATAATTTTATTCTTCTTTATGACTGGGTAATATTCCATTGTGTATATATACCACAGTTTCTTTACCCATTCAACAATTGAAGGGCATTTCGGTTGGTTCCACAATGTAGCTATTGTGAATTGAGCTGCTATGAACATTGATGTGGCTTCATCACTGTAGTATGCTGATTTTAAGTCCTTTGGGTATAAACCAAGGAGTGGGATAGCTGGGTCAAATCGTGGGTCCGTTCCAAGTTTCTGCTTTCCAGAGTGGGAGAGTCCCCTTCTTTTTAATTCATTTTTTCTAACTTCACATGCAAGGGAAAACATTCAGTGCTTGACTTTCTTAAGTCTGGCTTGATTCACTTAGCATGATGCTCTTCAGTTTCATATATCACATTTCTTAATCCATTCATCTGGTTATTATAAATTGTGCTGCTATGAACATTGGAATGCATGTACTGCTATACTATGCTGATTTCAAGAATAGCTGGGTCATATGGTAGTTGCAATCCTAGTCTTTTGAGGAATTCCCATACTGATTTCCACAGTGGTTGTACTAATTTGCAATCCCACCAATGTATAAGTGCTCCTTTCTCCCACATTCTCACCTGCATTTGTTTTTATTCATATCCTTGATGGTTACCATTCTAATTGTGGTGAGATGAATTCTCAGTGTATTTTGATTTGCATTTTCCTGATTGCTAATGATGTTGAACATTTTTTCACATGTTTGTTGACCATTTTAGGTTTGCATTTTTCAGAAACGTCTGTCTAGTTCACTTTCCCATTTATTGATTGGGGTTATTTGGGATTTTTGGTGTTGCTTTTTGAGTTCTTTATATATTCTGGATACTAATCTTCTGTTGGAAGAGTAGCTGATAAGGATTTTCTCCCATTGTGTAGGGTGCTCTCCTTTTGCTCTTGACTATTTCCTTTGCTGTGCAGAAGCTTTATAATTTGATGCCATCCCAGGTTATGAATTTTGGTTTTATTTTTTGTGCTTTAGGGGTCTTATTAAGGAAGTCAGTGCCTTGTGTCCTTATGTTGGAGTGTTGACCCTATGTTTTCTTCTATCATTCGCAAAGTTTCTGGTCTAATTCCTAGGTCTTTGATCCATTTTGGGTTGACTTTTGTGCACAGTGAGAAATAAGGATCTCTGGATCTTCATGCTTCCACACATAGACACCCAGTTTCCCAGCACCATGTGTTGAAAAGAGTGTCTTTTCTACACCTGTGTTTCCTGGCACCTTTATCAAAGAGGAGATAACTGTATCCGTGTATGTGTGTGGGTTTGTCCCTGTCTGTTCAATTCCATTGGTCTTTATGTTGATTTTTATGCCAGTACCATGCTGGTTTAATTTCTATGACCCTGTACTACAATTCGGGGTTGGGTTTTGTGATGCCTCTCACCCTGTTCTTACTACTCCAGATTGCTTTGGTTATTCTTGACCTTTTATTCTTACAAATGAATTTTAGGATTTTTTTTTCTAGTTTGGTGAAGAATGTCATTGGTATTTTTATAGGGATTGCCTTGAATCTGTAGACTGCTTTTTGTAATATGACCATTTTAACAATATTAATCCTGTCCTATCCAAGCACATGGGAAGTCTTTTCATCTTCTAATAGCTTCTTCAGTTTCTTCCTTTAATGTTCTATAATTTTCATTGTAGGTATCTTCCACCTCCTTGGTTAGATTTCTTTTTAGAACTATTTTTTAAACCTTATTTTATTTGTGTATTTTTTTACGCAGGGCTGAGGATCGAACCCAGTGCCTCACAGGCACTAGGCAAGCTCTCTACCACTGAGCCACAACCCCAGCCCCTGGTTAGATTTTGTCTGTATTTTTTTAGGTTATTGTGAGTGAAACTGTTTTCCTGATTTCTTTCTTAGCAGGTTATTATTGGTGTATAGAAAAGTTATTGGCTTTTGTATGTTGATCTGTTATCTTGCTATTTTATTGAATTTATTTATCAGTTCTAGAATTCTTCCAGTGGAGTTTTTGGATCATCTAACTATAGACTTGTATCATCTGCAAATAGTCATAATTCGACTTCTTTTCCTATTCATAGCTCTTTAATTTCCTTCTCTTGCTTAATTGCCCTGGCTAAAATTTCAATAACTATGTTAAATAAGAGTGATGAGAGTGGACCACCTTATCTTGTTTCTTACTTTAGAGAAAATGCTTTTAGCTGGAAAACTTATTCTTGACAAAAGTATAAGAACAAATCAATAGGGAAAAGAGCCTAGAACAACTGACAGTCCCGCGCTAGAAAAACAGAAGTACTGGCTATCTGTACGCAAGAACTGAACTTGACTCACACCATGTACAACACTTACCACAAAATGGATCATGAACCTAAATTATAAATATTCTTAAAGAAAATATAGGTGATCTAGTTTTCTACAAAGAGTGTCGGGTCCAGTTTCAACCTCAAACAGGCTCAAGTTCATTCTCTTGTACCCATGTGCTTGATAAAGCTCTGTCCTTCACTTCTACCGTAGCTGTTAGGGCATTTGTTCAGGTTCAGTTCTCCCCATTACTCAGGCAGCTGTACACTGCATTGGCTTTAAATATCTTCCTTCATGTTTCCACTACAGATTTCTCCATATTGCTTTTGGATTTGACTGAATTTTAAATAATTTCTTTGTTATATTTTAGCCAGTATTTCTAGGTGGTTGAAGTGGAAAGACAAGTGTGTGTGGCAGAATTTGCCTTAGGTCGTTCTTTTCTGTGCGCTCGCCTAAATGCCTCAACTAGAGTGTAAGACTCAAGAGGGTAGGTCATCCCTTAGACCTTTTAACGCACAGTCTTCCACCTAATAGATCCTCTGCAGTTATTTGTGTGATGAATACTATTTTACTGGACCAACCAATGTTAGCTGACTGGAGTTGATTAAAAGTACATAGAAAAATGCATCACTGAGCCTATGTCAGTACTACCCACAGCCTCTACTGCCTTGGAGAGAGAGAGAGAGAGAGAGAGAGAGAGAGAGAGAGAGAGAGAGAGAGAGAGAGAGAGAGAGAGTGTATGTGTGTGCATGTGCACACTGGGCTGGTTCTTACTTGAAGAAATTTCTTTGAATTTTAAATGGGTAGTTCTCAATCTTTTTCCATGTCCAACCTACCTAATGTACATTGTCCATTTCCAACTGTAATTGGCTTCCCTAATTGTCACTCTAGGTGGAGGTGGTGGATGGGATGCTTTATAAAAGGATGTATCAGAATCCTGGATGAGATGTATAGTTTTAAAAAATCTTCTCCACCCACCTCCCACCATCCTGGTTGAAAATGACTGCTTTAGTCATCCAAACTTCTGAAAAGTACTACTCATCTAAGCTTAAATTTCCCAATGTTTGTTGTTCATTTTGTGTTAATACATGTTCGGAATGGTCAAGCACCAAAGAACATTAATGCTTTGATTGGCTTCCACAAAGTCACATAGAAAACAAGTAGACTGATACAACAGAAATGGGCCATATGACTTCCATTGTTCTCGATTCCATTAAATACACAATCTCTTGGTCATCAGACCTCATTTCTCTGGGTATCCAGCTGCAGGCAAGAATCAAATAGGGTTGCAAATTGTGCCTATAGAAATTAATCAACTTAATGTCTCAATATGGGAGAGTAAAAATGTGGATGGTTTTGTTATTTTCAAAAACACAGAATTTTAGCAGATGCGATAGTATTTTAGGGTATGTTTTCCTAATGCATTCTTTCTTTTATAGAGGAGGGATTTCCAATGCAATGTGATGCTTAAGGTGTTAGGCAAAGCTTCTAAAAGCACTGTTTCCTTCTGCTGTGAATAAACAGCCCAGCAGTTTGTGAAAAGGCATTATGCCATCTGAACACATTAGTCTCTTGGCTGTCTTGCTCAGACAATCTATGCACCTCTTTACTGAGTGTTTGCTGGCAGAATTCCCAGCCAGGAATGCCCCACAGCCATCTGCTCTGTCTCTGGTATCCTGCAATGTTCCAGGGGGACAGCAGTCTTTCCCCCAGTACCTCTAGCTGTTTGGACTACTATAAAAGGGCAACGTAAAAAAATATCATTATGTGCTCAAGGCATGTGAGCTGTTTTTGTGTTATGGTATTTCACTATAGTTTGCCATTCTGAATTTTCAAACTGATTCTACTATGTGTTGTAAACACGCACAGATGGAGTCGTGTGATGAGGGCACCGTGGGAAGAACAGGTCCCTGAAGGCAGTGCTGAGCGGGGGAAGCCTTCAACGGGCGGAGGGCAACATCCTGTCTCCGATCTACCTTTGGCTGAGGCTGCCACTTGAAGTCAGTTACTTCCCTTTTTAATTTTCTTACATTGAAAATGAGTTTTCCCAAAAGATAGAAAAATAAAGAAAAATTGTAGCATCTAAAATCAAATATAAAAGATAAATGATTACCAAAAAAGATTAATATCCCCAACTGAGGGCTCCTAAAAATGAATGAAAATAGGAAACACAGATAACCCATAAAATAGGCAAAGGACATGAATATGTATCATAGAACATGAAACTCAAATGACCAATAAGTGACAGCATGCTCACAGTCAGGAATATTAAAAGTCAAAGCCACATTGGGATGTCACTGATAACATTGCTTACCTTGAGAAGGATTAGGAGAAGTGGTATCAGAAGAAGTACCCCCATTGCCCATCCCACTCCTGTATGCCTATTGGTTAAATCAGAAGCATGAGATGTTTTTGAAAAATTCATATTTCCTCACCATATTCCAGAGTTCCTGGGTCAAATATCATTGATCTAAACATTTTAGGAACTTTTGAGTCCCCCTCCCCACCACATTATCCTTTGGAAAAGAGAGAACTCTCTCTTATTTAAGTCTTAACAAATGTCTCCTGCCATGGGGGCTCTCCCCAACTTCTTCATTTAGACAGCAAAGTATTGTTTGGGGGAAATTATAGTAACTTAAAGACTGGGAAGGTTGCTAATGGAGTTCACATGAAAGACGTTATCATAAGATAAAAATGTCCTTTAAAATAGGACAGAGATTTTACTTATTTGTAGCAATTATTCCAAAAATAAAAACTCACATATAGTAAGTTTTTGTGTCTTTGTGAATCAACCTTTAAACCATGACTTTAAAAATACAATTAGTGGTTACATTGTGGAAATATGAATATACACATATGGGGCAGAAACCCCTGGACCAAGTGTCCAAACTTCACACAAGTTGGTATTGTTGGTTTGGGAAGTAAATTACCTTTTGACAGCATAACATATTATACAGGTTTTGAAAATTTGCTGTAAGAATTTCAAACAACTTAGATGTGAAGATGAAGGGCACTGGAAAACTGTGTTGATGGTTCAAAATATGATGACAAAGATGCTGAAGTAGCAGAAATGCATTAAGTGATTTCATGAATGGAAGAATGGCATAAGGTTGGTCTTCCACCTCCTTTCCTCCCTGTCTTCCTTCCTTCCTTTGGGATTGGGGATTGAACCCAGGGGCACTCTACCACTAAACTAATTCCCCAGGGAATTAGTAGTGAGAAAGGGTCTCACTATTTCCCAGGCAGACCTCAAACTTGCAATCCTCCTCCCTCAGCCTCCAGAGTACTTGGGCTTATAGGAGTGTGCCACCATGCCCAGATAGCAAAAGGTAATTCTAAATTAATATATTATTTTACAAGTAATTTTAAATACTTATAAATAAACAAATTAGTTATCAACAAAACAATAAAAAGTCTACAAGGGAATTTTAAGTGCAGGGGGATTTGGGAATGATTAAACCGGAGAGGTTTCTAACAACCACCCATGATATCATATCCAGTACAGATCAGTCACTTTGTGTGTTTCTGACCCTGCTGTGGTCAAAGACCTCATGCCTTTGCTTTCTGAGGGAAGATGAAATCCCCTGGAAGAGGATTATATTTTAATTGGTATAAATGAAAAGGGGAATTAATATGAAATAGTCCTGGCGAGTGATATGGTAACAGGCATGCCTGAATGCTAGCTTGCTTTGTTGTAATATATGAGGTGACATGGGTGTAAACACAGAACAGTGGGGACAAGAGCCTGGGCCGGGTCACTCTGGAGGGTGCACGTTTTATTTTTCTAGCCCGTCACTCACAGGAAGTCAGGTGCTTGGGAAGGTACTATGATAGTTTAAGACCAAGAGGGCATCCGTTGATGCATCAGGCATGCTGAGAGAAGCAAATCATCCTTTAGTGTGCAAAATGACACTGGGGAGTTAATGCAGCTGTTAGGCTTCAGGCACCAGGGGCGGGATAGAAAAAAGCTGGCTCTGTGAGCTTCACATCTCTCAGCCCAGCCTGGCCATGGCTGCAAAATGGTCTGGGATAAATCATTTTAACCTTGGTTCCCTGTTCTGTTCAATGGGATTATTAACCCCTGCCTTGAATACCAAGGACTAAAAATGATCTAAAGGCAGTTTAAGAAGATACAGCACAACTTTAATAACTTTAATAATTTTGATGAAGATGTTCATTTTGATTTTAAGAACAAGATCAAATAACTTTTATTCACCTACAAGATCTTAACATAATGAAAGTTCAGTTAAAATCTTTTATCATACCCAGGTACTTCTGAGCATGAAATTATGAAACTAAAACTTCCCTATGATTAATGGGATGAAATGAAACATAGAGAAGTTTCAAATAAATCATAATTGAAAATGTCCTTTCAATTATAAAATAACTTTTCTAAGAAAGGAATAAAACTGATGTTATTAGATAAATATTCAAAGGATATTTAGACCTGTCATATCATTTGTAATTTCATATTTTCAAATTAAGTTCAGTTCCCAAATATTAATTAGGCTCTTACTATGTGTGAGACATATTGCTGGGTACTGGGAATAGTGAGAGTAAAGTGAAATAGGATAAATATGGAACATTAGAGTTGCTAAGAAGGGAGCTGAAGGGATTGATCAAGATTGATCTATATCATGGTAATTGAATAGGAATATGATGAAATTAATAACAAAATGCAATTTGCTTCTAGAATGAACTTTCATTGGTTATGACAAAACATTTGTACTTTTGGTGCTTGCTTGGAAATGTTGCATTGAATTCATATAATTCTCCTGTTCATGTCTTATAAAATAGAACAAATCAAGTTATTGCTTTAGTATTGATGGTAAATACATATGAATTCAAGACTTTAACAATTTAATATAACTTGCATTATTGCTTGCTGGGGTTAAAAAAACACCCAACTAAAGAAGCTCAATTAATCTGCCTATCTGTCTTATAAAGAACACTGCTGCCTTATTGGCTCTTTGGCAGATGCCCAATCGCTGAACTTGGATTTTAATACATGGAAAACCAAAGAAATCACTGGAATAGACCAATGACTTTTCCATGTATCTGCTCATGTATTAGTTAGCTACTGAACAAATAAATTCAAAAATTTTAGGGTCCCGATACAGTAAGATTTTATTTCCTGCTCATTTATCAGTCCAATGTATTTCTGGTTGGTGATTACCTTCTCTACAGTCATTCAGACTGTCACGGGCTGTGCCATGCTCACATCCGCAGTGAGGAGGTTAATTGACATAAGCGCACTCAGGTGATTTATCACTGGCCGTATTCAGTTAAGTCCACGCACAACGTGTGCACAGGTGTTCCCCAGCGCGCCTGCTTGGGCCCGCTAGTTTTAACCCTTGCTGTGATTGGGCAGCTGGTTCCTCACCTGATTGCAACTGGCGTGGCCCCGCCCTCCGCCTCCTGGAGGGAATATAGGCGGGCAGTAGGCGGGGGGAGGGAGAGTAAGTAAGTAAGGTGGGAGAGTAAGGAGCGACAGTAAGAGCAGCAGCTAGCAGAAAGAAGTGGAGAAGCCATTAGCAGAAAGGAAGAAGTAGAAGCGGCAAGCAGATAGAAGCAGCGAGTAGGGGCAGCGGTGGAAGGCAGATCGCAGAGCGGAGAGCGGAGAACACATCTTTAGGTTGCAGATCACAGATCGCAGTACGTGGGACACATCACTAAAGCACCTTAGGTAAACGCACCCTTAGTTCACAGGATGCAGGACGCACCTTTAAGCAGAAGCAGCAAAACTAAGAAGACATGGATCTCTGAAAGTGTAGCCTCTCTCTCTCTTAAGCAAAGTCTCTCTCTCTTAAGCAAAGCCTCTCTCTCTCTCCTCTCAAAGCAAGTAAACCTCATTTCCTCTATCCTTTATAAACAAGCAAGCAAGGAAGGAAGCAGCTCAGAAATAGAAGTGGCTCAGTTTCCAGTCCACCACTCATAAAGACCCGTGCAAATTGTTGCTGCAGGTGGTGACAAATACCCACGGATTTGGCACCGCAAAGAGCCAGTGACACCACCTTGTGGCTTGACTTCCTCTAGGGTCTCAGAATCTGATAAGTTCCGCATGTGATATGGAAAGGCAGGGATAGGACACCTGCATTCTTGGCCCAGAAAAGACACCTAACATTCTATTGGGAAGAAGTAACAGAGACAGAATAACTGTAATAATTCTCATCTAAAAAAGTGAAGTGTGGAAAATGTAGAATGGTCACTGGCCCAAAGCAGTGCTGAAATCCTGTAGATATTTTTGGTATTCTTTTTTTGTGGGGCAGGAGGGTTACCCAGGATTGAATTCAAGGGCACTCGACCACTGAGCCACATCCCCAACCCTATTTTGTATTTTATTAGAGACAGGGTTTCATTGAGTTGCTTAGTGCCTTGCAATTTTTGCTGAGGCTGTCTTTGAATTCAAGATACTCCTGTCTCAGCTTCCCGAGCTGCTGGGATTACAGGCTTGTGCCAACACGCCTGGCAACTGTATTCTTTTTTATTAGTGCATTATACATAATATGAGGATTCATTTTGACATAATCATACAAACATGGAATATAATTTGTTCCATTTCAGTCCCCAGTACTTCCCTTTCCCTCCCCTTCTCTCTCTCCTTATTGCCCTTCCTCTACTCTACTGATCTTCCTTCTATTTATAGCTTTTTAAATTAGTGCTTTATAGATATACATAAAAGTGAAATTCACTCTAGCATATTCATATATGTACATAATTTGGTCAATTTCATTCCATCCTTCCTCTCTACTCATCACTCCTTACTCCCTCTCAATCCCCCTTCCTACTCCTCTGACCTCGCTTCTATTTTCATGGGATTCCCCCCTTCCTCCACTTTTTCCCCTTATTTTGGTCTAACTTCTGCATATGAAAGAAAACACTTGACCCTTGACTTTCTGAGTCTGACTTATTCCATTTAGCTTGCTGTTCTACAGTTTTATCCATTTATCAGCAGATGCCACAGTGTGAATTATTTTGTGATCAGTGTGAAAGGATTCCCTTGAGCTCACACAGATTGTACATTCTGGGAGGAACTTCTTTGCCCATTATTATTCACAGTCCCTGGCTCTTCTCTTGAGAATGTTCATCCTCCTCTATCATCTTCCATCACAACTTACAAAATGGGCAGAGGGATGTGGCCTTCTAGAAAGTAAACAGCCCATCTTGAGCTAATGCAAGTTTGGATATTTTAAGTTTGCTTCTAAGGGGTAAGAGTCAAAGACTTTTAAATCTGAGTTTATGGGGGTTATTTTTATCACTACAGTTCCCACAAAACCTTAATAGGCTCCTGATTGTTTTATGCCACTAAGTTGTGGGCTGCTTATTAACTGGAACACTATCAGAGATGTTATCTAAGCACACAGCTCATACATCTTTGCATCATAGAGTTCATCACCCAAATTTAAAGTAATACATCACTCTATACATCAAAGAATCTGAAAGGGAATCCATTTTGTTATCCATGCAACATTTCTTAAAATCCCTTTGCCTCACTAATTATATTATGTTTTAGACTTCCTTCCTTATCCTTTCCTCTCTACCAATACACTCTGAATATTCTCCAATTGTATGGTCTTATTTTCTTCTCCTCTCCCTCTTTAGTTCATTCTCTCATCCATGTGAACAAGACACAAATCCTTCACCCCAGCTTCTTGGATTTTCTCACCAGTTAACCCAATTTATATCATAAGGTCCAGATATATGGCAGCGGTGGGGATACACTGAAGGTAGAAAGAAGGAAAGGAGGTGAATAATATTCTTGCAGGGATAATTTCTCTTCATTGTACTTGTATGTTTATTATCTCAATAGATTATGACCTTCATTGTTCTATACATTTTTAATGTATCTTCATTGCCCACATATATTTATTATTTTTCTTCACAGACATTTTTTTCCTGGAGGAACATACACATGCTACTTCCCCACCATTCTTTCTTTTATTATCATCTTCTCCAAAGGAGGTCTATACTTATTATTACCATATCTCACTCTCCATTTGCCTGTCAAATTGAGCTATCTGGTTTCTGCTCTTGTAAGTCTATCAAAATTTCTCTAAGATCACCAAACGGTCAGCAAATTATTATATTGAATGATCAATCTAGCATATAGAACGTCTTGATAGTGCCTCCAGGAAACTTTTGACTTCCAAAACCCCATTCCCCATTTCTTCTTTTCTTTCTTTCTCTGGTACCACAACTGAAATAGTGATCCAACTGTTGATTAGGTTTTCTGATGATAGTTTCTGTCTGTCTGTCTGTCCGTCTCTCTCTCTCTCTCTCTCCCCGCTTCCCTCCCTTAAATTAGGCAGAATTCCCCAGGAGGTAGGTGAAAGGCATCTCTTGATACCTCTTTCAAAACCATCAGATCAGAAATCCAGCATAGCTTCCAGAATCATCAACATTTTCCTAGTTCAGGTTCAGTTTTCCAGTTTCTCAGAACTGTGTAAAGAATGACTAAGTTTTCATGTCTCTCATTTATTTGTGAAGCTTAATCCAGTTTTCAGGGTACCAAATATCAGTTTTAAAAACCTCTTAGGGTTCATGTACAAATAGGATTTCTCCTTTGAATTAACACCCAGAGTTCCTGTATAAACAGACATATTACCATCTTCTTTACCACTCTTCTCTGAACCTCCACCTCCTGACCTTTTGCCACACTTATTTGCATCATTAAATAAATTAAATCATTAAATTTAATTACATTATTAAAATAGCAAAATTTAGGGAAGTCCTGGTACCATTGACACATTATTGGAAAGTCAGCTCTTGGCCTGAAAAATGGTAGACTCAATCTGTATGATTTATATGATATAGAATTTATGTTTAAAAATTCAAATAGCTTTCCAGGGATAGTGGCACATGCCAGTAATCTCAGCAACTCTGGAGGCTGAGGCAGAAGGATCACAAATTCAAAGCCAACCTCAGCAACTTAGGGAGGCTCTAAGCAATTTAGTGAGATCCTGTCTCAAAATTAAAAAAATGTAAAAGGGCTGGGGATGTGGCTCAGTGGTTAGGCGCCCTTGGGTTCAATCTCTGGTATCCCATGCCTGTAAAAAATTCAAATATCTTAACAATATCTTACAAATATTACTTTTGACTAATGTCATTCCACAAACACATTTTCAAAAACATGTTGATTTGCTATTGTTTTTTTCCCTTGAAAAACTCATCTTATCAGTATAAAGTTAAAAGAGACCAGGCGCTTTCAAATTAGAAAAAAAATCATAGGCCCTGAGATTATGATTATATGAGAAAGTTTCCTTACTCTTTAGCAAAGAGAAATGCCAATTCCCACCTTGAGTTGCATTTTGATATGTGAAGAAAATAGAGAACTGAAAATACATTTTTAAATAAAATTTAAGGACTAAGTTACAGAGAAGAATGCCCACTATTACTAGTTAACATAGAATGAGATTGATCACAACCTATTAAGTGGATTCAAAATCATTTTTGAATGATGATATGAATGAATATAGTGGTCCTACAGAATTGGGCCACTCAGAAAGTCATCAACTTCAAAACAATATTGTCACTGCCACAATCAGGACTGTCTAAAATCACGACCAAGTGCATGAGCAAAATAGACGCTTCATGCCTCATATCCCAACACCCAAGAGCTTATGATGACCTGAGGATCAGTTTCTCCAAACCATGCTTGCAGCAAAAACAGCAGAAGCAACAGCTTTCCCCTCATTGCTACTTCCAAAATCTCGCATGAGTGCATCTGTTGGTACCTAAATCATATCTGGAAACTGAGCTGCAAGGAATTAAGGGAGGTAAACTTCAGTTTTCCCATTATCCTCTTATCCATTCTGACCTGATAAGATGGAAATAAATTCCTGAAAGTGAGTGGCTATAGTCGGATGTTAAATGGTTTTTATATTGGCTAATTAATAAGTTTTGGAATAAACACTAATTTACACTATGAAGATTAAAGAAGAAAAGCTAAAGTGCTACTTTTAAAAACTCAGTGAGGTAGGTCCAAATCTTCAACATGTCGGCTTAGGATCAGACTTCCTTAACAGGACTCCTATAGCACAAGAAATAAAAGCAAGAATCAACAACTGGGATAGATTCAAACTAAAAAGCTTTCTCTCAGCAAAGGAAACTATCAGCAATGTGAAGAGAGAGTCTACAGAGTGGGAGAAAATCTTTGCCACTCATACTTCAGATAGAGCACTAGTCTCCAGAATATATAAAGAACTCAAAAACTCTACACCAAGAATACAAATAATCCAATCAACAAATGGGTTAAGGAAATGAATAGACACTTCACAGAAGAAGATGTACAAGCAATCAACTAACATATGAAAAAATGTTCAACATCTCTAGTAATAAGAGAAATGCAAATCAAAACTACCCTAAGATTCCATCTCACCCCAATTAGAATGGCGATTATCAAGAAAACAAGCAACAATAGGTGTTGGCGTGGATGTGGGGAAAAAGGTACACTCATACATTGCTGGTGGGGCTGCAAATTAGTGCAGCCACTCTGGAAAGCAGTGTGGAGATTCCTCAGAAAGCTTGGAATGGAAACACCATTTGACCCAGCTATCCCACTCCTTGGCCTATACCCAAAGGACTTAAAATCAGCATACTACAGAGATACAGCCACATCAATGTTCATAGCTGCTCAATTCACAATAGCCAGATTGTGGAACCAAACTAGATGTCCTTCAATTGAAGAATGGATAAAGAAACTGTGGTATATACATACAATGGACTATTACTCAGCCATAAAGAATGATAAAATTATGGCTTTTGCAGGCAAATGGATGAAATTGGAGAATATCATGCTAAGTGAGATAAGCCAATCTCAAGAAACCAAAGGACGAATGATCTCACTGATAAGCGGATGATGACACATAATGGGGGGTGGGAGGAGTTAGTGTTAGGGTTAGGGTTAGAGTTAGGGTTAGGGTTAGGGAGGGGGCAAGAATGGAGGAAGGAAGGACTGTATAGAGGGAAAAGAGGGGTGAGAGGGGTGGGGGGGGAGGGAAAAATAACAGAATGAATCAAACAACATTGCCCTATGTAAATTTATGATTACACAAATGGTATGCCTTGGCTCCATGTACGAACAGAGAAACAACATGTATCCCATTTGTTTACAATAAAAAAAAAAAAAAAAACTCAATGAGGACTGGGGGTGTAGCTATGTGGTAAAGCACTGGCCTAGCATGTGCAAGGCCCTGGATTCAATCCCCAGTACCAGGGTGTGTGGGGGAAACAACTTAATGAAAGAGATTACTTTACAAAAATTAACTCATTGTTATTGATAAGGTATCAGGCTGTGGAATAGCAGTTTCCTGTTAAGTCTCAGATTGCATATTCTTTGGAAAAGTCACACATTGCTGAAGGTAAAGCTCAGAGTCCAGTGAGTTTTTGGTGGATCCAGGGAAATAAATAAGGTAATGAATGCTGCACAGGGCTAATGTCAAATTCATTTTTTAATGGTGAAATTATAGGTGGTATATCTATCATCAAATAAAATGTAACTGTCTACCTCTCCATAATAAGTGAGAAATCACTGTGGAAAGGTTGGCGAGTTATGATAATAAACACAGCTGCTTTGATGCCTACTGCAGGTGTGCATTCTAATAATGTTGATGACAAGATTCACCTTCACCTCCTGAACCAGGCCAGGTGATTCCCTCTTTAAATGGAAGCAGAAAAAAAGCCATGCCTCCAAGCTTTCTGCCATAATGGCAATCATAAAAATACAATGTTCCCCAGCCCTTTGATACCCGTAGACTGAATTCAGGCGCCCACATATTGAGTGCCTTCTATAGTCCACATGGAATAGGGTGGATGCTTTGCCTTGTTTAACTCATTACATTGTCACAAGAACCTGGGAAGGTCAGCATTCCTTACCAATCGATACCATTTTACAGATGAAAAAACTTCTGTTCAGAAAGAATAAATACTTTACACGGGTTCACAGAGACAGTAAGATACTGAAAGTTTTCAAACTCAAATGTGTTTGAATCTATAGTAGAAATATGTTGTTTCTGTTTGCCTATCATTCTTCCCCTTCTTGTGGTGAAAGTGTATCCTTTCTCCATTTTCAGTCCAAATAGTGTGGTTTGGGTTGACTGCTGTTGTGGGAGAGGGAGGAGAGAGGTATGGGACTCAGGCATGGTCCATCAGGCCTTGTGTCTTTATGGGCACGGTGATCAGTAGTGTCGTGTGACACAACCACAACCTATCAGAAAGAATCACACAGATTTTTCTGGAGAAAATTAAAGTTCTGCTGCATTGCAATCTTAAAGGCATAAGCCTATAATGGCTGGCAAACCTCTTGAGAGGTTTGAGAGAGGCTGCTAAGAAGGGGACCAACACAGTGGAAAGCAGAGGTGAGAAATAGAGAGACTGGTCTTAATTACATGCTTTGTAACTAAAAATACAAACATTCCTGGACCCAGAGAAAATTTTAGATATATAAGAAAATTAATTCCTTTACTTCCTAAAATCTATTTCACACAGATTCCAAAGCCTGTGTTCTCTCCATTGAATCACACTGTTAAATAGTAGAGAAGAAACAACCTCTAAAAGGCATTAAAAATGAGATTTAACATAATAATTACATACATGGTTTGTTGATGATAGTCTCCAGCTTATCTATAAAAGTGATTATTAAAATCATTTTAAAAGATTTTGAGTAAAAAATATTTAAATGATTTTTGCCACAAGGTAAATTAGTTGAGCATGTTGTAAAATCTTATTGGGAAAATTCTCTCAACAGTCAATTATGCATTCATAACTGTGCCTGTTAACATCGTAATCTTGCTTCTTTGCCATAAGCCAATGATAAAATGATATGAATTAAGAGGCATTTTTAAGCTAAGAAATCTAATTAGTTCATAAAGATAGAACATATTTCTTTAAGATTATTTCTAAGAATCAGATTTATTGGTGATTTCTTAATAGAATGTAATTTCTCCATCTAGAATGTGATTCTAAAGCATAGCCTCTACTAAGGGTAGGCAAGGCTCTGTGGGCTTATAAAGTAGGGAAGAGAGGGGCCTAAATACTTGCTTCTTCTTACTCGTTAGTTATTAAATGATGATCAAATTAGCATTTAGGCAAGGGTAAACTAGAGCAGGCAGTTTTTTAAAAAGTCCCAAATGTTAGTGCACAAATTTTTGTTCTTGTTACATATCCAGTTAGTGAGGACTCTGCCCCATACATGTCATTCATGGATGGAAGTTTTTCACTCACTTGAAACTGAACCATGTGGAAAACTTAGTTTCCATATTTGCTGTGGCAGAAGAGAGGGAAAGAAAACCTTCACCTGCTGGTAAATACTCATGCTAAAGCACAGGAGAAATGATGTGTGTATCACTTCTACACACAGCCTCAGTCAAAATTAGTCACGTGGTCCTTTTCCTGCCTTATTAGGGAAGCAGGGGAAAAGAAGTGAATAACATGGAATATTTGACAAGCAATAACTATGTCTTCTACGATACCTAAGAGATAAGAATGGAATGGATAACCCTTTGACAAGGTTATATCTTCATGAGTTTATAGGTATCACTTTTATTTATCTGTTACTTTGTTAAGTTTTTTTCAAGAGGAAATTTTGACACTAAAAAGAAGTCCTGCAATAAGTGCAGACATTAAGATGACCAATGACTTTAGAATCTCTATAATTATACCTGGCAACTTGCACTAGGGGTGAGTATACCTTAAATTAAGCAGCTGATCAGTAACCAGAATCTCCTAAGTTGGAAAAAGCAAGATATGTGACCGAGTGTGTGTGTGTGTGTGTGTGTGTGTGTGTGTGTGTGTGTGTGTGAGATCTACATGGTGTTCCATGGGTGCCCATCCTCAGTGTCAAAGGAGACTTCTGTGTGCCTACTTGGTCTGCCTTATCTTAACAGATGTGGGGGAAATGTATTATTCAGACTGCAGAAGGGGTCAAGAAATTCTATATACAATTTTACAGAGTTCTGGATGCCAGACTTTTTTTTTTTTCTCTTTTAGCTCTTAATACTTGTTCAAATTTTTCCAATACAGTAGTTCTTAATGGTGGTACTACCCCTTAAGTAGTGTTTGAAATTTTGTGTTGATGTGTTTTGCCAACTTTGGGATTTTTTGTTGTTGTTGTTGTTGTTTTAGTTTTGTCTTTTTTTTTTTTTTGGCAGTGGGAGGGGGGTTTGCCATTAAAATTACCGAGAGGCCCTACTGACATTTAGTAGTTAGGAGTCTTGCATTTCTTAACATTTAAAAGTGTCGCTTAGCATTTATTTTTTGTCATAATCTGAGCCTATACAACCAAAATCTGTTTTATGTGTAAACAAAAAATTGGGAGAAGTGGACTTTAATATTCATTACATTTTTCAAGAATACAACTTTTGTGTAAATGAGAGGAAGGCTGCATTTCATTTTGCCCAGAAGCTTACCAAAAATTGTTTTTTTTTTCAGAAATTCATATTACCTATGTCAATACTGCTCCTGATGTTATGCAAATATCTAAACGTATGCAACATAGTGTTTGCCCACATACATGCCAGGACCTGATAACATTACTATCTCCTAATGTAATTGTGCTTGCTTATTTACACATCTGAATGCATATTATTGAACATGGAGTTAGGCAGTCAGCTTCTTTATCCTACAAATTTGAGGAATAAAATCCACAGACACAAGGGTGAGAGCAAAGTAACAGAATTTATTAAAATCATTGAAAGAAAGCAGAGCTCCCAAAGGGGTGGGACCCCAGAAGGATGCCAACAGGTGTCCGCTGTCTCGGGGTCTTGAAAGGCATATCTGATGGTCCAGGTGAGGTGAGGGTTGCCGGTATGGACCAATCAAGTTCTTCAAGCTCTGGCTTAATAAGCCAATCTGAAGTGCAAAATTTCAATCCCTTATTTACAAAATTAGGAGGACGGAGCCAATCCAGCCTGTGGTTTGACACATCAGTTGGGGAGAACAAGTGCTTCAGGTAGGGGTCTTCTTTGCAGTTGGCCATTACTTAAGGGTAGGAGCAAGGGTAACTATGGGCTGCTGTAGTTGAAGCTGTGAGGAACAGAAACAGGTCTTCTAACTTAGAAGAAGTCATTGTGGTTAAAGCTGACAGGGAGTAGCCAGTCACAGGATGTCCTCCAGACCTGACTTCTCCTTTCAGGTTGGCATAATGTCCCCTTCCCTCCTTTCCTTCTCTGAGGCCCTTTATCCTGGCTACCTATGGGAGATCTATCTTCCTGCCTCATTATTTCATTGTAAATTATATTCCTTTTCTTTTTATTATACACAGGATACTGAGTATATTTTTAAATTACAGGTAGTCAGTAATGTTTATGACTTTGACTTCAGAATAATAAAGGAGTATTAAAATATTTGCTATGAAAGGGGTAGATCTGATAACTTTGGGAAGCAACATGTTAAGAGACATGGCATGATGCCTAATGGCAGGGGATTCAGAGTACATAGGTCTGAACTCAAGGCCATTCCTGAATATACCCTCATGCAAATCATTTAACTTCTCTAAACCTGAGTTTCCTCATCTGCAAAATGGGAGCACTGCTTGTTATGTTAGTTATTATGAGGGCCGAATGATGATTTGGATGTCTAGCTTGGTACCTAGCCCTTAGCAAGCAATAGATAAATTATGGCTCCTATTTCAAACTAATTATTACTAATGAAGCTGAAAACTCAATATAAAAATATGTACAAGTCAGAGCCTCAGAAACTTGAAGATCTTACCTAGTAATGGGTGGCTTCTTTTTTTCTATTTTCTTTGGTTGGAATGGAGATCTATTTCTTCCAATTCTAGCTCAGCCTTGTCAAGTCAGCTGTGGGAAGTACAAGTTTTGGTGTATATATAGAACCCCTGGATTTCTTTGTCAGTATCTCTCTGCCTCCTTTTTCCTTTTGAAAAACAGTCACCTTATCTGAGCACATGCTATCAACTAACAATGTACAGTCTACCCACGTAGTTTGCCGTTTGGGTGGGTGGGAAGGGGGTTCTATTGTTACCTGCCTCCTGGAAAACAGGCAGCTCTGTTGTAGGTTGGAAACAGCGCTGTTCCTACTCTGCTTTCAGGTCAGCATAGCAGGGTTATAATGACCCCATCAGTAAAATATGCTTCAGCTGCTAATCTAAACTGAAATTGTGCAACCTTCCTTACAACTCTCCTCTTCTTCCAAAGTTTAGTTACAAAGAGTGGTTGCTAATTGCACAAAAAAGGATTTCAACTCCTACCCTGGACCCGTGCAGACCTGAGACATACTACCTGGACTCATTTTTCCCCTCTGATCACCTTAAAAAAAAAAAAGCACCAAAGCCCAAGGTTCTAAGTTTCTAATCAGTGTTAGTATTAGATCTAAAGTAATTTCAATGTCATTGAAATAACTAAACTGATCTCTTATCTTGATTTGTTTAATTTCATGTTTTTTTCCCTCCAAAGTTGACCAGAACATTAAAGGGCTAAAAACAGAAAGAGGAAGGAGGAGGAAGAAGATTTTTCAAGAGAATTCTGGAGCCCATTTTTCTTTCTACCTGAAAGCTGTTCTGTGAATTCCCAGAAGACTAAAGTCTGGAATTATCTAAGATTCATACTCTGGAGCATTCACACTAACCAATTTTAAGAAAATTGCCGCACTTTACAAGCGATGCCGTCATTTAGCCATCTTTTCCATGGATAATTAGCAGCAAGTGATCATCCACCCTAAGAAGCAGGCATGAAGGCATGACTGAGGCCACAGCGACGCTCCCAGTCATTATGAATCTCTGTACCTTGAAAAAAACATGGGGAGAGAGGCCCTGATGCTCATTCACTGTCCATTCTGAGCTACAAGTGGATCTTTTCTGAAGAAACCACATAGTATCTCAACAAATAAATACTGAACTCCTGATGTACAACCAGTGCTGTTGCCAGTGTTGGAGAGACACCATGGCGGAAAACAAAACCATTTCCCTGCCTTGGGAGGCTTGAGTCTTAGAGTAGAAGAGAGACAAAAACCCAAATATATGAGTAAATTTTATATTCTAATAGAAGACAATAAATCTTAATAGAAAGATGGGGAAGGATACCAGTAGTAGCAGAGGGCAGGCTGCAGTTTTTATCAGATGGACAAGGTGAGCCTCCTGGGCAGATGACATTTGAGTGAAGACTTGAAGGAGCTGAGGAAGTACATCATGGAGATCTCGGGGGACAGCATTCAAGCAGGGGGAAGCTTCCATGGAAAGTTCTGCTTAAAGAACAGCACCGAGTCTACTGTGGCTAACTGGGGCAAGCCAGGGTTGATAGAGGTGAGGCCAGGCACGTCAAGGAAGCCAGATCGAAAGATGGCTTTTACTCTGCGTGAGATGGGGAGTCACTGCCAGATTCTAATTCTGATTGGAGGAGTGACACAATCTGAATTAAGGATCACTCTGGATTGAGAGTGGCCTGCATGGGGACAAGGATGGGAACAGACAGTCATATCAGAGGTCCTGCCTTAACTCATGTGGGAGATGATGATGGCTTGGACCAGCATGAAAACAGTGGAGGAAAAGAGAAATGGTGGGATTCTGGACATTTTTGATAACAGAGTCAGCAGGATGTCCTACAGAGTGGAAAGGGGATGTGACAGAAAAAGAGGAATCCAGGATGACTCCACAGTTTTAGGCCTGTCGTTGCGAATCATGTAGACTAGTTGAGAGAATGAATGGCCTCAGATTCACAGAGACAGGCATTCTTCTCTCAGAAAGCATTTGGCTCTGTAAATAAAGAATATCCCTTCTTCCCCAGAGCCTTCTGATTCCCCCTGAACACTCTCTGAGCTCAAAGCCCGCATCACACAACATAGGATAAGGCTGTTTGAATTCCACTGGTTTCTCTGCTGAGACAGAGAGGGTCTCCCTTTCAGAAGCCTGTGCTGTTCTTAGCATTTCAACCTAAGGGGACATTTGAGTTCAGACATTGTTTTTATAAAAAAATGTAAGTGAAGCCATTTAGTTATTCTGTGAATATAAGGGAGAACATTTTCCCTTAATCATTGCCATGGAGAAAGTTAATGCAGTTCTTGCTCTGCCAGAATCTGGAAAGAATTTAGAGGCTTTGCCCTCATGTAGTGATGCACACGGTGAGGACAGCCTAGCAGCCACCGTGTTAGATTCCTTTAGTGGCCTTGACCAAGGCAAGGTTCCCTGGTCCACCTTACAATGACCAGCAACCAAATCATGAGAGAATCTCCTTGTCAGCAACAGGTAAGGAAAATGAAAATTACCATTCTTTGAAGTATGGCTGCTGATTTTCGTAAGTCACATGAGATGGGAGACCTTTGGATACAAAATGGAGAATATCTCCCAAGAACTCCACTAATGAAACTATTACATATAAGGGACAAAAACTCTATGTGGTCACCCTCAGGTCCCCAGCATCTTTAAGTATCTTGAATATAGTAGATGTTCAATAAATATTTGCTAACTGATCAAGTGCAAGAGAAGATGTTCCCAGTTTCCTCCTAATTTGCAAATTTACTTAAGTACAATAATACAGAAAAAGGAAAAAGAAATGTGCTAAAGGCTACAGTGATAAAACAGGAAGCAAGCTAATGTTTATTAAATACCTACAATGTGCCAGAGACCAATAAAGAACATTGGAGCTATTATTTCATTTAATCCCCTGTGAATGCTAATCAAAATGTTCCTGCATGTAAAACAATACTGAACAATAAAGGATCATATTATTTAACCCAAAACGATTTTTTTTTTTTTTTGGTGGCACTTGGGGTCAAACCCAGGGCCTTGCACAAGCTAGGCAAGTACTCTATCACTGAGCCACATCCCCAGTACCTTCCCCAAACCATTTTCCCTCTTATGTGGCATCTCTAACTGAAAGCAAGGAAGAGGAGAGAATGGTGAGAGAGAGAGAGAGAGAGAGAGAGAGAGAGAGAGAGAGAGAGAGAGAGAGAGAACAAAACTTCTCACCCATGAAAGGAAGGCACATGGCAAAGACCAGGACTGAGGACATGGCCATCACACACTTGTCCATGAGGCTGACCACTGGTCAGAGCTTCCAGAAGAAGCTGACAGTAGCTCTTCATACTGCAACAGGCAAAACGTTCAGTTTTCCTAAATAAAAAGCATCACTGTCCTCTAGGGAAGTCATGCTTAATTATTAAGAGCCCCTGAGACACTGTGGATTTGGAGGTAATAACCGCTTTCTCTAGAAACTTGCTTTCTGGATGAAGAAACAGCTGAGGTCTATGTTGAAGATAAGTGAAGGAACCAGGTGCAGTGGCGCACGCAGGTAATTCCAGCAGCTCGGGAGGCTGAGGCAGGAGAATTGCAAGTTCAAGGCCAGTCTCAGCAACTTAGCAAGACCCAAAACAATTTAGAGGGACCCTAAACAAATACAAAGAAGTGCTGAGGATGTGGTTCAGTGGTTACGTGTCCCTGGGTTCAATCCTCAGTACAAAAAAAAAAAAAAAAAAAAAGATAAGTAAGTGAAGGATACTTATTTGCCACAGCAGCATTGTTGACATGCCCAAGTCAGTGTTGCACAAGGCCTCAAATGTCAGGGAGACAAAAGACAAAGCAGTCAAGAGTGATGGCATTAATTTTGGAAGGCATCCAGGAAGAAGTGAAATCTTGGCTCATTGAAATGGGAAAATCCAGTAGGGAAGTGGTTTCTGGCTCCACTGGATCTGGGGGCTCAAATGATGTCACAGGACTGATGTCCCCGCCCACTGCTCTTGCTTGTCCTTGGCATGGTTTTATTTATTCATCAGCTAAACCTGTTGTTCTATGGGCAAGATTGCTACCAGTTGCAAGAAATCGCAATCTAGTAGAGTGTTTTTCTTTCCCCATGACAGTTATTAATCTAGGAAAGAACTCAAATTTGTTCTATGCTTCAGTCACATATGCATTCCTGAACTCATCAGTTTTCCTGCACGATAATGGAATGCATGATCAGCCATGTCTGGGTAATGAATGAGCCCTCCTAGAAGTACATGGAATTACTAGAGGAAAGTTCTCCAAAGGAAAACATATTGCTCAGAGAAAAACATAGAAAGTTTTTTAAATTTTAAAATCCCTGAAGGGTATAGAGAGCAGAAACAGACAACTATGCATCAAGTCTTAGAATATAAGAAATGAGGATAGGGCATTTTTGAGCAAATTGTTTTGAGAAAAAAAATTACAAATATTACCAACAACAGCTTCAGGCTCTGATTTTTCAAACATTTATATTTTTAGCAGTAACCTAGTTTCCCTCTTAAAAGGTAACTTCTTATGTAGATCTCTAACAGATAAAATTGGGACAACTAGAAAGAAGCAGAGAGGGTGAGAGGTTGGAAATTGTACCCACATCATCTCCTATGAGACTGTATTGACCATAAGTTGCTTCAGAGAAAAGTGTACTATATTATGGGGAGCTTAAAAATTTTGTTAATATAAGGGTCAGTACAAATTGAAAATGTGAATGACTTCAAGAAGTGTTTGAAAAACCTACTGGGAAAACCTACAGGTTTATAATGTATTCTATAATGGTTTCTCTTCTTCTAGGTAGAGGCTTTGGAGTTTTAGAGGACTAGATTCAAGTTCTTCATCCTAACTTACCAGCTGTTATGTTTTTGGGCAAGCCACTAACTTTTCTGAACTTGTTTCCTCATGTATAAAATAGGGCTTTGTTTACTCGCGGGACATTACGCAGGTTAAAAAGAGCTGATACTAACAAGGCATGTACCAGAGGCCTGTCATACAATGAGCTTTTGGTAGAACAATAACTATGTTTCCTGTTCACCAGTGTTATCAAGAAACTTAAAAATGCTATTGAAACCAAAGTTTGTGAAGAAACTCAATTGGCAGGTGGGTCCTCTGTAGGTTACAGGCCTTGTGGCCAAGAAAGTCCTTTTTTAAAAAAATATCTTTTTAGTTGTTGATGAACCTTTAATTTTATTTATTTGTATGTGATGCTGAGATTTGAACCCAGTGCCTCATGCGTGCTAGGCAAGTATTACCACTGAGCTACAACCTCAGCCCAAGAAAGCCCATGTTAGTGTTAGCAGCTAATCACAGCAGGAGATGCATACCAGCATCATCTCTGAGGATCACAGCCTGCAAAACCTGTTTCTTCTCCACTATATCAAGTGGCATGTTGCAACTGCAGTGTTGCAGCTCTAAATGTCAAGCTAGGCCCTGCAATGTGACGACAGACCCCGGCAGCCCACCACCCACTTCTTTCCAGGTTCTTGTTTCACAAATCCAAAGAATGAAATCCACAGGACAACAGAAGTTAAGAGTGAAAGGATTTATTCAAGTGTGAAGTATATAGAAACGGAATTCTTACAAGGACAAGAGCGGACCTGATACGGGTTGCCAACTTGACTATACTAGTCTTGGAGTTTATATAGCACTTGAGTGAATGTTATTGGTACAAATTTGTGCTAATCAGGATTTTTAAATGTTTTATTTGTTCTTTTTAGTTAAAAATGACAGTAGAATGTATTTTGATATATTATACATACATGGAGTATATCTCCCCGTTCTTGTGGTTGTACATGATGTGGAGTTTCACTGGTCATGTATTCACATATGACCATAGGACAGTAATGTCTGATTTATTCTACTGTCTTTCCTATTCTCATTCTCCACCTTTCCCTTCATTCCCCTTTGTCTAATCCACTGAACTTAGCATCCACATATCAGACCAAACCTTTGGTTTTGGGGGATTGGCTTATTTCACTTAGCATGATAGTCTCCAGATCCATCCATTTAGCTGCAAAAGTCATAAAGTCATTCATTTTTATGGCTGAGTAATATTCCATTGTGTGTATATACCACATTTTCTTTATCCATTCATCTGTTGAAGGTCACTTAAGTTGGTTTCATTGTGTAGCTATTGTGAATTGAGCTACTATAAACATTGATAGGGCTGAATCATTGTAGTATGCTGATTTTAAGTCCTTTGGGTATAAATGGGTCAAATGGTGGTTCCATTTTAAGTTTTCTGAGGAATCTTCATATCACTTTCCAGAGTGGTTGCACCAATTTGCAGTTCCACCAGCAATGTATGAGTGTATCTTTATCCCCACATCCTCACCAATACCTATTGTTGCTTGCATTCTTGATCATTGTCATTCTGACTGGAGTGAGATGAAATCTCAGTGTAGTTTTAATCTGCATTTCTCTAATGATTAGAGATGTTGAACATTTTTTCATGTATGTGTTGAAGAATCGTATTTCTTCTGTGAAGTGTCTGTTCAGTTCCTTTGCCCATTTATTGATCGGGTTATTTGTTTTTTTGGTGTTAAGTTTTTTGAGTTCTTTATATATCCTGGAGATTAATGCTTTATCTGAAGTGCACGTGGTAAAGATTTTCTACCAGTCTGTAGGCTCTCTCTTCACGTTCTTGATTGTTTGCTTTGCTGTGAAGAAGTTTTTTAGTTTGATACCATTTCAGACAGAGACAAGCCCACATAAGTACAGGTATACTAGACAAACATACTTTGGAGAAAAGATAACCTCTTCAACAAATGGTACTGGGAAAAATGGAAATCCCTATCTCTCACCCTGCACAAAACTCAACTCAAAGTGGATCAAGCACCTAGACGTTAGACCAGAGGCCCTGCACCTATCTGAAGAAAAAACAGGCCCACATGTCCATCATGTTGGCTTAGGAACTGAATTCCTCAAAAAGACTCCTAAAGCCCAAGAAGGAAACTCAAGAACCAACAAATGGGAAAGTATCAAGCTAATGAAGATTTGGAAAACTACTAATGCTATTATTCCAAATATGCTAATCAGGGCTTGGAAAATTACGTTATTTGTTAGAGGGCTAATCCCATTCAGGTCTTTCCCACTTTTGTTTTCTGGGCTCTTCTTGGGAAGCAGGAGGTTGATGCTTGCCTGGGGGTTCCCAGCTGCACTAATGTGTGGAGTGGGCATCCCCACCTAGTCCAGGCTGGGCCGCTGCCGTACAACAGCACAGGTCTGAGCACCCTGGCTTGCTGCACCTCAGGCCTGCACCAGCCTGGCAGGCTCTGTGCAGCTGCAGCCTGTGCTCACCACGCATGCTCCAGCCTACCCAGTTCGTCATTCTGCAGCTCCATGACGAGGACTAGGCTTCACTATTAAACTGCCGGATAAAGAGCCCCTTTTGATTAGTACAAACTGCAGGAATATAGGCCTCAATATTATTAAGGGCAACATAAATACTGACTTTAATATTGAGTCTAATGCTGAAAGCAGTGCGTACCATCTGCCAAGGACCACTCTGTGTGTTTTAGTCTCTAAAATAAAGTCAGTTTTATTATTGCTTCCATTTTACAAATGAAAAGACAAACCCTTGTAGAGCTTAGTTGGCTTCCAGCGTATTCACAGTTGTGTGTTGACATCCCAGCCAATAAGGGGCTCAGGCAAGAAATGTGCAGTTTGATGTACAGAAGAATTTTCTAGTGGTGAGGGTGGTCTGGCAATGGATCTGGCTACCACTCCAGAGATCCTTAACATAAGCACTGTCATCCTTGGACTGACTGGTCAAAGTACTGGATTCCATAATTCCTCAATTTGGCTCATATTCATGGAACAAGCAATAGGGAGAGAGAGGGTCCCTGAGTTTGAGCCCTCACGGCTCCTTCCTCCCCTTTGTCCCTCTGGTGTCAGCTTGTCGGAGCTTACAGTGCCCCACGAAGGCCTTGGAAACTGCCCTTTGGCCCCACCTGACCCTTTGCTTCAAATCCTCTTTTCTCATTTAGTTTCTCTGGATCCTGTGTATTTGATTGTCCCTCTTGACCCTGTCTTTTGTGATTCGTGGCTCCATTAAATAGTCTGACTTCTGTTTCTCCCCAAGGCACTTCTATCTACCTCCCAGCCCCGGGCAATGTGATGTCCCGACCCCTGGCCTGACCCCGAGGGCCAGTTCTCATGCCCCAGCTGGCACCGCTGTCTCAGAGGGAAGGCAGAGAGCGTCTGGGTCTGCTCGTCACTGGATTTCGTATTCTGAAGCTTGAAAAGCTCATGACTTAATCGTCACGTTTTGCTATTCTTCTACCTCTTCTCATCCCCCACAGCCCTAAGATGTTTTGGGTGAGATGGCTCAGAGAAGAGGCCAAGGGACTGTTGCTGAGACTTATAAACTCAGAACAAATGAAGCAGCGAGTTTTGACATGCCCTAAAACATCAAGTGGCACCAGAGGACACAGGCTAGCAGTTACAGGTAACTGTCTATAAAACCTTGCTTCTGAAAATTCAATTATTATAATAACAGTACATGAACAATCCCACTAATCTCACTCAGCCCACGTCATCTTGGTGTCAGCTCTTCAGACTCACTGTCGCATTTAAAATAATACATTAAATTTTGACTAAAATGCAGCCTACATCCCACCTTGTCTTTATCATCCTTCTGCTTACTTAATCTATTTAAAAACAGATGTAATGGGTAGGTAACACACAAGAAATGGGTCTTTTTCATTTTTATCCATGCTTCTTGAAAAGCTTCATGATTGATATACTAGTCTGTTGTGTTACGATATGGAAAATCCCTGAGGCAGGCAACTGCATAAAGAAAAGAGGTTTATTAACTCACAGTTCTGGAGGTTTGAAGGGATGGCACCAGCATCAGCTCTGCCCCGTAAGGACCTCATGGCCTCATGGCAGGAGTGTGTGTGGGAGGGAGAAGTCACATGGCCAGAGAGGAAGCCAGAGTCCCACAGTCCCTTCTCAGGACAGTGCCCCAGTTTACTTAAGGACCTCCCACTGGGCCTCATCTCTTAAAGGTCTCACATCCCAACATCACCACACAGGTCCCAGCACCTTCGGGGGACACACTCAAAATCATATCCAAAACTTAGCAGTTAGCTTTCTTCTCCCAACTTGGATAACAAATTTCCTGCAGCTTTCCCTTAGCCTTTGTAATGGGCAGCTGCCAATGCCAAGCCAGGGAGTCAGTATAAATCCCAAAGAGGCCTCACCCACTTCTGATCTTGTGTCCCTAGATAGGTTTCCAACAGTGTGATTTAACTTATTTAATAATTTATTGCCTGTCCGAGCCTCCTGAGCCACTGGGATTACAGATGTGCGCCACTGGGATTACAGGTGTGCCCCACTGTGTCCAGTTCTAGTGATCTTTATAACAGCTTTATTGAGAAATATAATTCACACACCATATAATTCACCCAATGAAAGGGCACAATCTAGTGATTTTTAGTATAATCACAGGATTGTGCCATCAGCACCATCATCAATTACACAATATTTTCCTCACCCCACAAAGAAACATGTCCCCTCTTCCTCTCCCCAGTGATCCCTCACTTGTCACAAGTGAGCAACAGATTACAGAAATGGTATTGCACCTTTGATTAGCTCCTGACTCAGATTTCAATCTCCAACACTCACGACAGCTGGGGAAGAGGGATGTTCTCCCAGCGGGGGGCTTGAGAGGCATTTTGTTAGAGACTTAATCCCCAAAGAGGAGGTGTTGGAGGTGGGGGCTTTAGGGAATGTCTGGGTTAAGAGGAGTCTGCTCTTCATGAATGATTAGTGCCATTGTCATGGCAGTGGGTTCCTTTCATGGGAATGTGTGCCTTATAAAAGGACTAGTTCACCCCCTTCTCTGTCTCAAACTCCCTGCTCTCTTGCCCTGCTACCTTCTGCCATGGGCTGATGTGGCAAGAAGGCCCTCATGTGATGCTGATCCCTCATTTTGGACTTCCCAGCTTCCAGAATCAGGAGTCAATACATTTCTGTTCATTATAAATTTTCTTATCTGTGGTACAGCAACACAAAACAGACTAGAGTGTTAGTTCTCTGCATACGCTGTCATATTGTTCTATTCATATCTTAATTTAAAAACGCTAATGTAACCTCCCAAAAATAATTTTATTTTTATTTTCAATCTTTTATTGGTGCTTATAATTATAGATAATAATGGGCTTTGTTGTTACATATTTGTATATGCACATAACATAATTTAGTTAATTTCATTCCCCAGTACCTCCAAAAATAATTTTCCATGCAAATTCATGTTCGTATTCCATACTGTCGAGGGTGCTTTTGGTGGTGCTAAGTGTGAAGTCAAATGATGCTGGAGTAGGGTCTCTGAATCTTGAGTGTACAAAAGAATCACAGGGGAGCTTGTTAAATTTCAGCATCCTGGGTCTCAGCTCCAGAACTTCATAAGGTCTGGGCAGGTTCAGGATTCTGCAGGCTCATGGTGGTTCACAAACCACATTTTGAAAAACACTGTGCCAGAGAAATCCCAAATAGGATTAACGGGAGTGTGTTGCAAACTGGGAACTTAAGAGATGACATGTCTTTCTCCTCCCTGCTTGGCAGGGGGAGGGTAAAAATACATGTTAGGATGTGTATCAGGAAATGTTGCCAGAAAGTTTACAGACAGAGATAAATATTTCAAAGACTTAATGAAAAATGCCTGAAAAAATTTAAAAACTTAAACTCATAGAAGAGATGGTACAACAGTACATCCCACACTAGGTTCACCAGCTGTCAGTGTCTTGTCACGTTTCCTCATTTCTCACTGTATTCAGACACACTTCTCTTTTGCCAAACCTTCTGAAAATACACCATAGACTTCATGGCAGCTCAGGCCTCGGTTCTCCAGCTTGCATCTGTCATGAACTAGGTCCTTAGTCAGCACGCCCGCAGCCCACAGCCACAGTGAAGAGAACCAACATTAACTCAATCGCACCGTGTAACACAGTTGTACTCACATTTCTCTCACCTTGTGCTAAGCGGCCTTTGTGCCCACTACCTGAGTTCCAGGCATGAGTCACACACTGTATTTGGTTGTTACGTCTCCTTATTCCCTGCAATCTGAAATCACCTGTGATGGTTCACTGAGCCGTGGCTGTCCTCAGTAAACATTTCTGGACACGTCCCTGCCAGGGCTTCTGAATGAGATTAGCATTTGAATTGGTGACCTCAGTAAAGTAGAGTTCATTCCCCAAAGTGGGTAGGGATCATCTCATCTTTTGAAGGTATTTCTATAGTTTGAATGTTTGTGTTCCCTTCAAAACCAGGTTGAAACTTAATCCCAAATTCAACGGTATAAAAAGGTGAAGACTTTGCGAGGTGATTAGCCATGAAGGCTTCACCCCATGAATGGGTTAGTGCCTCATAAGAGGGTGTGATGAGGGTGAGTTTGCCCCTTCTGAGCCTTCCTCCATGCAGGGACACAGCACTCTTCCCCTCCGGAGGATGCAGCAAGACACCATCCTGAAGCAGAGAGAGCGGCCCTCACCAGCCCCAACCTGGGAGTTCCCAGCATCGAGAACAGTGAGAAACAAATCCCTTACAAACTACTCAAGTCTGTACTATTTTGTTATAGCCATACAAATGCATTAAGACCATCCTAAACCAGGCAGATGCCTGTAATCCCAGTGACTCAGGAGGCTGAGGCAGGAGGATCACAAGTTTGAGGCTAGTCTCAGCAACTTAGCAGAACCTGTCTCAATATAAAATATAAAAAAGGACAGGGAATGTGGTTCGGGGTAAAGCACTTCTGGGTTCAATCCCTAGTATAAAAACAGAAACAAAAACAAAAACAAACAAACAACAACAACAACAACAAAAATAGAGCCTGAATAGAACAAAAGACCGAAAAAGGAGGAATTCAACACCTCCGCATTTTTTTTCTGCCTACTGCCTAAGATAAGGAATCTCATCTCATCTTCTCATCTTCTCATCTCATCTTTGATTTCTCTGGTTCTCAGGCTTCAGATATATCTATTTGTATAAAATGTATATATATTTTATAAAATATGTAATTATATAATTTATGATGGATATATGTAATTTATATAAAATGTCCAGATAGCTCATAAATATTATTTTTTATTATGTATGTAAGGATGCTCCTGGAAAAGATTGGCATTGGAATTGGTAGACTGAGTAGAGAAAACCTGTTTTCACAATGTGAGCAGGCATACTCCAATCCACTGGGGGCCTAAATAGAACAAGAAGGCAGAGGAAAGGTGAAGTTGCTCTCTCCTTGACCTGGTATGTCTGTCTTTTCTGCCCTCAGGTAAGGAAGGTTCTGGTTCTTGGGCCTGGGACTCAATTCCAGCACCCTGTTCTTCCACGATGATACCATCTCTCCCCCAGTTTTCTGGCCTCTGTCTGACTGGAATTTATAGCCGTGGCCCACAGTCCTCAGTTCTCAGGCTTTTCGACTCAGACTGAATTACACCACTGGCTTTCCTGATTTTTCCAGCTTTCAGATGGCATATGGTAGGACTTCTTGGCCTCTATAATCTCGTGAGTCAGTTCCCATAATAAATCTCCTGTATCCTACTGATTTCTGTTTCACTGGAGAACACTGACTGAATGTAACACCTTAAATCCTTCCTAGAACAATGTTCAGCTTTTATGTCTTTAAAATTTAATTCATTAAAATTAATTTATGGATACCAAATGGTCCTTCAATTAAAGGCATCTCTCATGCAGATTTTCAGAGTCAGGAAGCCATCCAATTGAAAGACATTTTAGAGATTTATTCCTGAAACCCCCTCACTTTATAGGGAAGAAGCTGAAATCTAAGTTACTTGCTCAGGGTCATGCTGCTAGTCAAAGGCAGATCCAGAAAGACTCTTAAGAAGTCAGGCCAGAGACAGGAAATATAAGAACTTAGCAGGGACACATATCTGATAAGACACGTCTTTGAGCTCCTCGAATTATACCTTAGAGTCAGAGGTAGAACATCTATAAATAAGGCTGGCTCTGCCTTTTGTGTACTTTTACTCCAGAGGTAGTGTTGTGCATTTTAACTAAGATTACATCTCATGTCTCTCTGTCCAGCTTTCTTCTCAGGATTCTCTCTCCCTTAAATAGATCACATTATAGGCATGATTTACCTTTTAAAATTTGTTCATGTATACCATCGCAGACTCCCTTATTGGGTCAAAAATAGAAACAGTCCTTTTTGAGGCATTTAAATCAAGTGACCCCATTAAGCCCAGTCAGTCCTTGCTAGTGTTATTAATCACTTTCACTGTATTATGGAACATCATTGAGATTTTAAGCAAAATCACTTATAGCCCTTCTCACTTATAGACATTAACAGAAACTGCATTTCTTTCTTTCTGTTGTTTATCCCTTGACTTGAAAAATTCTTTGTGTTTTCCATCTTTTAAACCAGCACATCAATCCATTTCTGGCTACCAGCCCAGGAGAGATGTGCCTGAACCCATTAGACTGAGAGGGTTTTGTTGTGTCACCGGGCTGGAAGATTAAGTGGCCAGGATGACTTCATATGAAAGTGCTGGAATAAGAACTAACACCCTCCCTGACACAGCAACTAACGTGAAGCAAGGCAGGGCTTTTTTTTTTTTTTTTTTTTTTTTTTTTTTGACCTAGACATTCTCCTTTCCTGAAAGCAAGGAAATAGGGATGCAAATGCAGGAAACCAGAGTCAAAAACCCCATCTACTTTTTCAAGCAAAAGCCTGAGAACACATTACATTTAATAAATGGCTTCTGAGGACAGACCTCCTGAGCGACAGTGTCCCCATGTAACTCTGTGGCAGCACCTTCATCCTCTAGGTCAGCGTCACCTCATGGGAGTCATTTTTCTTACCCAGGTGAATGCATCATCTGCCTGAGTCCAGGCCGTGCTCACGCCGCACAGCATCACGCCACAAAAATGACTGCACAAGCCCAGACCACGCGCAATGATCCTATTATCAATGGAAAACATTACCGAGTTTCCTGTGACCTTTACAAATTTAGCTTTTTTGCTGCTGTGACTAAAAGGATCCAACCAGAACAATTTTAGAGGAGGAAAAGTTTATTTGGGGGCTCATGGTTTCAGAAATCTCCATCCATAGAAGGTCGGCTCCGTTCCTCAGGGCTTGAGGTGAGGCAGAAGAACATCATGGCAGAAGAGAGTGGTGGAGGGAAGCAGCTCAGATGACAAGCAGGAAGCAGAGAGACTCCACTTGCCAGATACAATTGTATACCCAAAGCCACGCCCCAATTCCCACCTCTTCCAGTCACACCCTCCCACTTCGGTTAGCCCTCAGTTACTCCTCATCAGGATTCAATCCGATCATTTCTCCTCTGAACCCTGCATTGTCTCCCATGTGAGCTTTTGGAGTCACCTCACATCCAAACCATAACAGTTGAAATGTTAATATTTCTCCAACTGTTGATGGTGAATACATAGGAACATAAACCAATAGCAAAATTTTAATATATTTAGCATGCTGTAATTTAAAAACACTAAAAACATTGAGAATTCAGTTCTTTTAAAATTTTTTTTCTTTAGTTGTCAAGGGACCTTTATTTTATTTATTTGTGTATGGCGCTGAGAATCAAATCCAGTGCCCCACACATGCTAGGCAAGCACTTTACCACTGAGTCACAACCCCAGCCCAAGTTCTTTACTTCTTTCTTCCTAAAGTACCCTGTTTCTCAAGAAAACTTCTTCCTGTGTAATTTATGGCATAAAATGAGCACCTTTTTCATGTCTTGGCAAATCTTCATACTCTTTTTAGTCTGCTTCTACTGTTTTATTCTTTGTGCTTTCAAGTTGTGAGTTCTCAGAGTTCCTTTAATGTGAAGATTTTGCCAGTGTTACTTACTGTGAGACATTTTCGTTTTTGTTATTGTTTTTGTTTTTGTTTTTGTCACCATCACTTCTCAGAGTTTACATTGGCAAATCTGATCCTCTGCCTGCAATTCTCTTGAACAGTCGTGGTGTTAACATGTTCGTGGTCACTTTTTCTCCTGTAATCCAATTTATATTCAATTCAAATTTCACTTTCAGCATCATTACTTCTTGTTTCTGTGTTACACTTTCATTTTTGTTGGCCAGTTCCCTCTTTGGATTATTAATTTTTATGAAATTTCACATATGTCTATCATTGGGACACAAAGAGGCAACATAACTACACACTTTGCTGTCTAAGGATGAATAACCCACACAGTGATCATAACCTACAGACACTGAAAGACCCATGACTGGTCACTGATCTATTTATTGATCTGTTACTTACATAGTGATTTGTAGACTAAAGACATAGCAGTAAAATATGTACTTTATTCAATTACTCATAGTTAATAAACTATGAAAATTTGAATAATTTGTTGGAAACTGATTATTATTAACTAAACTGTGGTGACTGAAATCCATATATATAAAAACCATGAAAAGCAATATATGCAGAAAAAGCATTTGACAAAATGATCAAAACAATACAGAAACTAGGGATAGTAGGAACATATCTCAACATTATAAAAGCTATATATGCTAAACCCAAGGCCAACATCATTCTAAATGGAGTAAACTTGAAAGCATTCCCTCTAAAAACTGGAACAAGACAGAGAGGCCCTCTTTCACTACTTCTATTCAACATTGTCCTTGAAACTCTAGCCAGAGTAATCAGACAGATGAAAGAAAAAGGGATATGAATAGGAAAAAAAGAACTCAAACTATCACTATTTGCCAACAACATAAATGTATATTTAGAAGATCCAAAAAAAAAAAAAATCCACCAAAAACTTCTAGAACTGAATTCATCAGAGTAGCAGGATATAAAATCAACACCCATATATCAAATGCATTCCTATACATCAGTGATGAATCCACTGAAAGAGAAATTAGGAAAATTACCCCATTCACAATAGCCTCAAAAAAATAGAGTATTTGGGAATCAATCTAACAAAAGAGGTGAAAGACCTCTATAATAAAAACTACAGAACACTACAGAAAGAAATAGAAGAATACCTTAGAAGATGGAAAGATCTCCCATGCTCTTGGACAGGAAGAATTAACATTGTCAAAATGGCTATACTACCAAAAGTTTTATAGAGATTTAATGCAATTCCTATTAAAATCCCAATGACATTCTTCATAGAACTAGAGAAAGCAATCATGAAATTCATTTGGAAAAATAAGAGACCCAGAACAGCCAAAGCAATTTTTAGCAAGAAGAGTGAAGTAGGAGGCATCACAATACCAGACCTTAAATTATACACAGAGGCACAGTAACAAAAATGGCATGGGAGTGGCACTAAACAGCCATGTAGACAAAAAGTACAGAATAGAAGACACAGAGACAAACCCACATAAATACGGTTTTTCATTCTAGACAATTGTGCCAAAAACGTACATTGGAGAAAAGATAGCCTATTCAACAAATGGTTCTGGGAAAACTGGAAATTCATATATAGCAAAATGAAATTAAATCCCTATCTCTCACCCTGCACAAAACTCAACTCAAAGTGGATCAAGGACTTAGACACTAGAACAGAGACCCTGTGCCTAATAGAAGAAAAAGTAAGCCCAAATCTTAACCATGTTGGCTTAGGAACTGACTCCTTAACAAGACCCCTGAAGCATAAGAAATTAAATCAAGAATCAATAAATGGAATGGAATCAAACTAAAAAGCTTCTTCATAGCAAAGTAAACAATCAAGAATGTGAAGAGAGAGTCTACAGAATTGGATAAAATCTTTACCACATGTCTAGGATATATAAAGAACTCAAAAAACTTAACACCCAAATAATAATAATAATAATAATAACCTGATCAATACATGGACTAAGGAATTGAACAGACACTCCACAGAAGAAGAAATACAATTGATTAACAAATATATAAAAAATGTTCAACACCTCTAACTGTTAGAGAAATTCAAATCAAAACTACACTGAGAGTTTATTGCATTCTAGTCAGAATGGCAATTATCAAGAATACAAGCAACAATTAATATGGTAAGGATGTAGGAGAAGAGATACACTCATACATTGCAGGCAGGGCTACAAAATGGTGCAACCACTCTGGAAAACAGTATGGAAATTCCTCAGAAAACTTGAAATAGAACCACCATTTGACCCACTTATCCCACTCCTCGGTTTATACCCAAAGGACTTAAAATCACCATTCTACAGTGATCCAGCCACATCAATGTTTATAGCTCATACAGAATAGCTAAACTATGGAACCAAACTAGATGCCCTTCAACAGATGACTGAATAAAGAAAATGTGGTATATAGACACAATAGAATATTAGTCTTAAAGAAGAATGAAATTATGGCGTTTGTTGGTAAATGGATGGCACTGGAGAATATTATGCTAAGTGAAATATGCCAATCCCAAAGAACCAAAGACTGAATGTTTTCTCTGATATGCATATGCTAATTCACAATAAAGGTGGGGAGCTAAGGAAGAATAGAGTTACTTTATATTAGGTAGAAGGGAGTGAAGGGAGAGGCTGGGAATGAGAGTAGGAAGGATAATAGAATGAATCAGACATTATTTCCCTATGTGCATATATGATTACATGACCAGTGTGATTCTACATCATGTACACCAGAAGAATGAGAAATTATACACCAATTACATATGAGGTTTCAAAATACATTCTCCTGTCATATATAACTAATTAGAACAAATAATTTTAAAAAACATGCAAAGGGGCTGGAGTTGTAGCTCAGTGGTAGAGCACTTGCCTAGCACATGTGAGGCACTGGGTTCAATCCTCAGTCCCACATAAAAATAAATAAATAAAATAAAGGTAGTGCATCCATCTACAACTAAAAAATTAAAAAAAAAAACATGCAAAGTAAGAACTACCTACAGACACACACACACACACACACACACACACATACCTCCAAGAAATTTCTGGGACAACAGGAAAATGTATTCTTTTCAATCTTGTACTAAGTAAGGACTTTCTAATTATGAATATCAAACACAGAAACCAGAAGGAGAAAATGGAAGAGTGCTTAGAAAAATATTTAAAATTTCTATATTAAAACTCCATCAATGGGTTTTTAAGATGGCGGACTAGAGGGTGACTGCATTTCATGTTGCTCCACGACTCAGGATTCAAGAAGAGGAGATATTGAGAGACTCAGGACCAACTCAGAGCCACCAGGTGGGTCTCTCCCACTGGACGAGACTCCCTGGCGGGAGCGGTGGTCCTGGAACGCAGGGAACTTCGTGGGGTGGAGTTGCCCAACGAGGCTTCCAGGACCAGGCAGCAGGACCAGACCGCAGGTAACTTCTCGGAGGAGGGCCACCCGGCGAGAGACTTTGACACAGAGTGGGGCTCCCAGGTCCCAGTGGTGGGTCTGGACAGCGGGCAGCTTCCCGGAGGAGGGCTGCCCAGGGAAAGACTCTCTCGCAGGGTGAGGCTCCCTAGCCAGATGGTAGGTCTGGACCTCAGGGAACCTTGCAGAGGAAGGCTTCCCAGCCCAGGCAGTAGTTCTGGACTGAAGGGAACTTCTCGGAGGAGAGCTGCCCACCTAGACTTCCCCACCCGGTGAGTCTTCCCCATCGGGTGAGGCTGACCCACTAGGGCAGTAGAACCAGAGACCCAGGCCCAGACTAGCCATGCCACAGCCCATGGTCTAGCCCCGCTTTGACTGACCTTTGGTCAACAAGTGGAGGTGCCTTTGCCCACTAGCAGGGAATATACCCCACCTGAAGGCTACCACCCCTAGAGGGGCAGCTTCCTTGTGGAGCACTGCATTATCAAGTTCCTCCAAGAATTCAGGCTACTGAAGGCTAGGAGGTGAGATATTGGAAATCTACAGGGACAATATTAGTCAATAGAGGAAATCTGCAATACCTCAGTTTCACTACTAGAGTAGATACCTGACCAATATGAGAAAACAAGGGAAGAAAGTATCCCAAACTAACCTAGATGCTACATCAATAAAATCCAATGACAGTATGGCAGAAGAAATGTCAGAGAGTTCAGAATGTACATAATTAAAATGATCAGAGAAGCAAACAATGAGATGAAAGAGCAAATGCAGGCTTTGAATGATCTCACCAGTCAACAGTTAAAAGAGCAAATGCAGGAAGCAAAAGATCATTTCAAAAAGAGTTAGAGATACTGAAAAAAAAAAAAAAAAACCCAAACAAAAATCCTTGAAATGAAGGAAGCAATAAACCAAATTAAAGACTCCATAGAAAGCATAACCAATAGGATAGAACACCTGGAAGACAGAATCTCAGATATTGAAGACAAAATATTTAATCTTGAAAACCAAGTTGACAAAATAAGAAGATGGTAAGAAATCATGAACAGAATCTGCAAGAACTATGGGATATCATGAAAAGGCCAAATTTAAGAATTATTGGGATTGAGGAAGGCTTAGAGAATCAAACCAAAGGAATGAACAATCTATTCAATGAAATAATATAAAAAATTTTCCCACATCTGAAGAATGAAATGGAAAATCAAGTACAAGAGGCTTATAGGACTCCAAATACACAAAATTACAATAGACCCACACCAAGGCACATTATAATGAAAATACCTAACATACAAAATAAAGACAGAATTTTAAAGACTGTGAGAAAAGAATCAAATTACATTCAGGGGGAAACCAATACCAGATATCAGCAGATTTTTCAATCCAGACCCTAAACGCTAGAAAGGCCTGGAACAACATTTATCAAGCCCTGAAAGAAAATGGATGCCAACCAAGAATCTTATACCCAGCAAAACTTACCTTCAATTTGACGACAAAATAAAATCCTTCCATGATAAACAAAAGCTAAAAGAATTTACAAAAAGAAAGTTGGCACTACAGAACATTCTCAGCTAAATATTCCATGAGGAAGAGATGAAATACAACAATGTAAATCAGCAAAGAGAGGAACTATCCTAAAGGAATAGCCAAATAAAGGAGAAACCAAGTGATGTCAAAAAAAAAAAAAAGAAATGAACCAAATGACCGGGAATACAAATCATATCTCAATAATAACCCTGAATGTTAATGGCCTGAACTCATCAATCAAAAGACATAGACTGGCAGATTGGATTAAAAGGAAAGATCCAACAATATGCTGCCTTCAAAAGACTCATCTCATAGAAAGAGATACCCATAGACTAAAGGTGAAAGGGTGGGAAAAAACATACCATGCACATGGACTCAGCAAAAAAGCCGGAGTATCCATCCTCATTTCAGACAATGTGGACTTCAAGCCAAAGTTAGTCAGAAGGGATAAAGAAGGACATTTCATACTCCTTAAGGGAACCATAAATCAGCAAGATATAACAATCATAAACATCTATGCCTCAAACAGTGGCTCATCCATATACGTCAAACAAATCATTCTCAATTCCAGGAATCAAATAGACCAAAACACCATAATACTAGGTGATTTTAACACACCTCTCTCACCACTGGACAGATCATCCAAAAAAAAAAAAATTGAACAAAGAAACCATAGATCTCAAAAACACAATCAATAATTTAGACTTAAGGGACATATGTAGAATATATCATCCAACAAAGAGTGAATACCCTTTCTTCTCAGCACATGGATCCTTCTCTAAAATAGATCATAAAATACCACAAAGTTAATGTTAGCAAATACAAGAAGATAGAGATACTACCTTGTATTCTATCAGAACATAATGGATTGAAATTAGAAATAAATGACAGATTAAAAAACAGAAACTACTCCAAACCTGGAGATTAAATAATACACTATTGAATGATGAATGGATAACAGAAGACATCATGGGGGAAATGAAAAAATTCTTAGGGGTAAAGGAGAACGAAGATACATCATATCAAAATCTCTGGGACACTGAAAGTAGTACTTAAAGGAAAATTTATTTCATGGAGCACATTCAATAAAAGAAGAAAAAATCAACAAATAAATGACCTAACCCTACAGCTCAAAGCCCTAGAAAAAGAAGAACAGAGCAACAACAAAAGTAGTAGAAAACAGGAAATAGTTAAAATCAGAGCTGAAATCAATGAAATCGAAACAAAAGAAACAATTGAAAAAAATTGACAAAATAAATAGTTTGTTCTTTGAAAACAAACAAAATTGATAAACCCTTAGCCATACTAACAAAGAAAAGGAGAGAGAAAACTCAAATTACTGAAAAGGAAATATCATGACAGACACAATTGAAATACAAAACATATTTAGAAGCTATTTCGAAAATCTATACTCCAACAAAATAGAAAATCTTGAAGACATCAACAGGTTTCTAGAGACATATAAATTACCTAAACTGAACCAGGAGGACATACACAATTTAAATAGACCAATTTCAAGTAATGAAATAGAAGAGGTCATCAAAAGCCTACCAACTAAGAAAAGTCTGGGACCAGATGGGTTCTCAGCCGAGTTCTACAAAACCTTTAAAGAAGAGCTCATTCCAATACTTCTCAAAGTATTCCATGAAATAGAAGAGGAGGGAACCCTCCCAAACTCATTCTATGAAGCCAATATCACCCTGATACCTGAACCAGACAGAGAAACATCATGGAAAGAAAATTTCAGACCAATATCCTTAATGAACATTGAAACAAAAATTCTCAATAAAATTTTAGCAAATTGCATACAAAAATATATTAAAAAGATAGTGCACCACGATCAAGTGTGTTTTATCCCAGGGATGCAAGGTTGGTTCAACATCAGGAAATCAGTAAATGTCATTCACCATATCAACAGACTTAAAGTCAAGAATCACGTGATTATTGCGATAGATGCAGAAAAAGAATTTGATAAAATATAGCATCCCTTCATGCTCAAAACACTAGAAAAAATAGGGATAGTGGGGAAATTCCTTAACATTCTAAAGGCCATCTGTGCTAAGCCCGTGGCTAATATCATTCTAAATGGTTAAAAACTGAAAGCATTCCCCCTAAAAACTGGAACAAGGCAGGGATGCCCTCTTTCACCACTTTTATTCAACATTTTTCTTTAAACTCTAGCCAGAGCAGTTACACAGATTAAAGAAACTAAAGGGATACGAATAGGAAAAGAAGAACTCAAACTATCCCTATTTGCTGATAACATGATTATATATTTAGAGCAGCCAAAAAATTCCACCAGAAAACTTTTACTCATAAGTGAATTCAGTAAAGTAGCAGGATATAAGATCAATGCTCATAAATCTAATGCATTTTTACACCTAAGTGATGAATCTTCAGAAAGAGAAGTTAGGAAAACTACCCCATTCACAATATTCTTGAAAAAAATAAAATACTTGGGAGTCAATCTAACAAAATAGTGAAAGAGCTCTACAATGAGAACTACAGAACACTAAAGAAAGAAATTAAAGAAAACCTTAGAAGATGGAAAGATCTCCCATGTTCTTGGATAGGCAGAATTAATATTGTCAAAATGGCCATACTACCAAAAGTGCTATACAGATTCAATGCAATTCCAATTAAATTCCCAATGACATACCTCACAGAAATACAACAAGTGATCATGAAATTCATCTGAAAGAATAAGAAACCCAGAATAGCTAAAACAATCCTTAGCAGGAAGAGTGAAGCAGGAGGTATTGCAATACCAGAACTTCAACTATACTACAAAGCAATAGTAACAAAAATGGCATGGTATTGGCACAAAAATAGACAGGTAGATCAATGGTACAGAATAGAGGACACAAACACAAACCCAAATAAATACAGTTTTCTCATACTGGACAAAGGTGCCAAAAACATGCAATGGAGAAAAGATAGCCTCTTCAACAAATGGTGCTGAGAAAACTGGAAATCCATATGCAGCAGAATGAAATTAAACTCCTATCTCTCACCCTGCACAAAACTCAACTCAAAATGGACCATGGACCTCAGAATCAGACCAGAGACCCTGCATCTTATAGAAGAAAAAGTAGGTCCAAATCTTCACCAAGTCAGCTTAGGATCTGACTTTCTTAACAGGGCTCCCATAGCACAAGAAATAAAACCAAGAATCAATAACTGATTTAGAGTCAAACTAAAAAGCTTTCTCTCAGCAAAGGAAACCATCAGCAATGTGAAAAGAAAGCCCACAGAGTGGGAGAAAACCTTTGCCACTCATACTTCAGATAGAGCACTAATTTCCAGAATATACAAAGAACTCAAAAAACTCTACACCAAGAATACAAATAACCCAATCAACAAATGGGCTAAGGATATGAACAGATACTTCACAGAAGATCTAAACAAGCAATCAACAAACATATGAAAAAATGTTCAACATCTTTAGTAATGAGAAATGCAAATCAAAAGTACCCTAAGGTTCCATCTCACCCCAATTAGAATGGCAATTATCAAGAATACAAGCAACAATAGGTGTTGGAGAGGATGTGGGGAAAAGGGTACACTCATACATTGCTGGTGGGGCTGCATATTAGTGCAGCCACTCTGGAAAGCAGTGTGGAGACTCCTTAGAAAACTTGTAATGGAACTGCCATTTGACCCAGCTATCCCACTCCTTGGTCTATACCTAAAGGGCTTAAAATAAGCATACTACAGTGATGCAGCCACATCAATGTTCATAGCTGCTCAATTCACAATCATTAGATTATGGAACCAACCTAGATGCCCTTCAATTGATGAATGGGTAAAGAAACTGTGGTATATATATACAATGGAATATTACTTAGCCATAAAGAATGATAAAATTATGGCATTTGCAGGCAAATGGATGAAATTGGAGAATATCATGCCTAGTGAGATAAGCTAATCTCAAAAAATCAAAGGACAAATGATCTCGCTGATAAGTGGATGATGATACATAATGGGGGGTGGGAGGAAGGCAAGAATGGAGGAAGGAGGGACTGTATAGAGGGAATAGAGGGGTGGGAGGGGTGGTGGGAAGGGAAAAATAACAGAATGAATCAAACACCATTAGTCTATGTAAATATGTGATTACACAAATGGTAAGCCTCTACTTCAAGTACAACCAGAGAAACAAATTGTAACCCATTTGTTTACAATAAAAAAAGAAAAAGAAGGAAGTCAGGAAGGAAGGAAAGAGAAGGAAAGAGTTTCTCTCTCCTGCTGAGTCAGTGCCTGGTAAATCTTGGTGAGACGTGCTGTGGGTTGAACTGATAGAAGCATTGCTTGGAACATGCTTCCTTGTGAAGGGGTTGGAAGAGTTCACCTGACACTTCCCCAGGGGCCAAGCAGGGAAGAGTTCAAGTCTAATATAGAGTCAAGAAGGTGGCATCCCTTGGGACTTCCACCTTTGGCAATTCTGCCCCTGGAGCTAATCAACTCTCCTTTTCTGCAAGCTTCCATCCTGATGTTCTGTCTCACCACAGGCTGAAAGGCAAGGGGGCCAACTGACCATGGACTGAAACTGCTGAAACTGTGAACCAAAAATAAACATTCCCTCCTTTAAAAAAAAAAAAAAAAAAACTCCATCAATAAAGTAAAAAACCAGAAATATTTGTAGTTTATATAACTGAAAGAAATTTGGCATGTAATGAATGCATAATAAAATAAAAAAGGATAATAACAAGAAAATGGGCAAAAGATACGAGCAGACAATTTAAAAAGGTAAAATAGTACTGTACCTAGTCTATACAGAAATAAGTTCCGTTTTCCTGATAATCAATAAGTAGAAACTGAATAGAACATTTTAAATTACCATATTGCCAAATATTAAAAAGAGCGATATTCCCTAGTGTTGGTGAGGTTGGTGATGTAAGACTACAAGTTGTCACGGTTGTTAAGGATGTCTTGTGTAAATCTTTTGCATATCTTTGCCTTGGTATTTATGAGTCTGGCTTTGATGAAACATCCCTGGGTGGTTTTTTAAGTCTGACCACAGGCAATGACAAAAGCTTTCTTTCGCAGGTGTTACACGGGGAAAGACTGTGGCTGCCCTCCCTACACTAACCTTGGTGCACAGCCAACACTGTGGTCTCAGTGCTATTGAAGTCAAGGACTCAGGCATCTCGGGCTTGGGCTATGCTCTTCACATTTACAGTCCTGTTCTCAGCACATTCGTTCTTGGTCTTGTTGCTAAGACCTTGGGTAGAGATTTTCTTCAGGTGCCTCTTTGCTAAGACCTGCTTAAGGGAAAGAGGGGAGAACCTGAGAGACATTCTCCCCCACTTCAACTCGGTAGCCAGTACTTTTCTTGGTCTTTATTCCTCACACTCCGTGACACCCAGCATCTATAAACTATCAGAGCCTATAGGGGAGAAAAATGATATTTTCCTTTAACGCCTGTGGATTCTTAGTTGGGACAGACCCCTGCCTTTTAACAAAAGACAAATTAACATGAGAAAAAGAGTTTATTGACATATGCAATGCACATTGCACAGGAAAAACTGCAATGAAAATTAACTCAAAGTGGTGGCTAAAAACTCCAGTTACATAGCACCTTGTACAAAGAACAATAAATATGTAGAGAAATGACAGGACGAGACAAGTGACTTTAGGTTTCCAAGGGCAGGAAATTCTAGGAAGGCAAACATATGAGAGGAAAGTAATGGAGACAGTTTGTTTGCAGACCCTTCTGATGCTGTCCTGTCTCTGGGCTGAGTTTAGAGTAACATCCGGTAGAGGAGAATTTATATCCTGTCTTGAGGCAGATTTCTAAATAGAGATAGAAAGATCTTTTTCTCCATTTGATGTTGTTTCATTGCCTTCTGCTCAAAAATAATTTGTGTGTGTGTGTGTGTGTGTGTGTGTGTGTGTGTGTGTGTGTGAATACTGGGGAACAATATTAATGAAATTAAATTGTTATATTGTGTGCATGTATGAGTATGTAACAACAAATCCCATCATTATACATAGTTGTAAAGTGCCTATACAATGAGGGAAAAGTAATTTTTATGTTGAAGAGGCATATTTTGGGTTGATACACTCTGGTTTCCTTTAAGTCTTTGTTTGGCACTCCCTCAACAATAAGACCATCATTTCTTCTCTGATCCACCTGACCATTGACTGGTGCACCATTCCGTGGGGAAAAATGGAGCCAGCACTTTTTACAGTAGAAGTCTAGACTTCTAATGTAGTGATGAAGTCTTGACTTCTACTTTCATTGACTTATTTTGGCTTTAATTGAAAAAAGCACTTGACAGTTCAGCTCTCCTTCCATGCATTTGTATTTTTGCTGTTCGTAGACACCTCTGATACCATTCTGAGTTATGCTTCTGGCCATTTATATTTCTGAGAAATAATTCCAAGGAAATACTATGATGAATGCACAAAGTGATGTATGAAGATGTTCAACACAGCAGTATTAAAAATAGGGGAAAACTTTATAGAGCCCAATCAATCATCAGTGGGAGTCTGGTAAAAAGGACTTACATAATACTGAAACACCAACCAACCAATAAAAGTGCTAATATTGATTTGTATTTGTTGTTATGGAAACATGTCTCTGACATAATGTTAGAAAAAATTGACAATGTGACATATATAATAATGTCCTGTCTTGATTTTTATATGTGTACATGCTTGTCTGTGCACATGGATGTATGTAAATACACATACACAAGAGCTCACAGATGAAAATATGGAAGGATGCACTAACCACTTTTAACATGTGCTTACTAGGTATAAAGAACTGTTCTGAAGTGTTCTATTTGTGTTGTCCAATGTAATTCTCAGAAGGTAGGTGTTATTGCTGTATTCATTTTACAAGTCAGAAATATAGTGCATGGAATATTTGAACAACTTGCCTGAGGTCTTAGCTTATGAGTAATAAAACTAGGATTCCAATACAAACAACCTGACCCCAGTATCAACCCATTCTGGGTATTCTAAGACATTTGCCAGGCAGAATTGGTGGTGGTCACTAGTAGTGGGATTGCATTAGTTGTAGCTTTATTTTTATGTTCTTCCAATTTTGTTTGAATTTTGCAAGAATGTATTATTGTTGTCATTTAAAATAACAACAAAACTATTTTTATTTTGAAAAAGAAATGAAAATAGCCAGCATGAAATATTCTATTGGAACTCAATATTTTTCACCTTTGACCAGAGATGGCTTCAGCTGCAATTAACTGAATTTCTGTTTAACATTAAACAAATAGGTGTTCAGTTTTCTTCACTCAATAAGCAATCTAGGGATGGGTAGTCCAGGGCTGCTTTTTTCTGTTAAAAGATGCAATAAGTCATCCAGGATATTTCTTTCTGCTCTATCATCTTTAGTAGTTTAATTTTTGGACCCATGGTTGCAAGATAGATGCTGTGACTTCATTATGTCTGAGTTACAGAAAGAACAAAGGGGGATATTGATGGAATAATCAAGAAAACATCATTTTAGGTTCTCTTAGCAGACTTCTCTTGTTCATATCAGAAACCTGAACTATATTACCTGGCTGCCTCCATTTGGAAGACCATCAAGATGAACTAAGAAAGTTGATTGTGGTAGGCTCAATAATGGCCTTCCAAATGTAACCAGGTCCTCATCCCTAGAACACGCGAATATTATGTTGCACGGCAAAGTTTTACCTTATTTGCAAGCTAACAAATTAGCCCGTCACAGTTTCATGGATGGTGGCAGAAGACATGAGACTTCTGGGTCCAGAACAAAGGACTTTATTACTCACAGTATAGCAAAAAGGATGAGCTCCATGTTTGCACTGATGTCCCTTGTTCCTCTCCCCTCCCCAAGTCCTATGGGGGCAAAGTAAAGGCAGGTCCTTTGGTGCTGAGAACATGGTGGGTTTGTATCACAAATGGGAAACCCTGGAATTTATAAACCCCCATTTTTAAAAGATGTTTCTAGGAAGCCATCCCAGTCTGTGCTGGAAAACATTACCTTAATTATCAAGAATAGCAAACACATCTGTCTTCTACCTCAGAGGGAAATACTATCTCTATCTGCCAAAGTCTTCACTACACAAGGGTCCTTGAAAAGATACTCCAAAGCAAACACAGACATAAAGAAATATAAAGGTCCCATGGAGAACAATCTCCCGACAAAGGTAGTCTCCAGCTTGGAAGAAGGAGGTTACATATGGAAGTAATGTTGGCCAAACAACAGGGTTTGTCACTTGCCTTTCAAACACTGTCCTATCACTCTCACTGAGCCTAGAAGAGGTAACTACCAATTACTTCCTCTAACAATATATTAGTTTCCTGTTGCTGCTGTAATAAATTAACACAAAATTATTGTCAAAAGAGCACAAGTTTACACCCTTATAGTTCAGGAAGGAGTGGAATCAGTTTCACTGAGCTAATGTCAAGGTGTTGGCAAGGCTGATTCCTTCTGAAGTATCTGAGATGCTGTTTCCTTGCCTTTTCCAGGTTCTAGTGTCCATGTGTATTCCTTGGCTTTCTCTAACTTCAAAGCACATCACTCTGATCTCCTCTTCCAGCTTTGCTCCCTCAATTCCTTTGCCATGACAGGTAATAGGGAATTAGGACCTGGGTATCTTTGGAAGGCCATTATTCAGGCATTATTCAGCCCACCACAATCAACTTCACTAAGTAAAATATTAGAGTTTCATCTTTAAATGTCATGTATTGTAAAACTTGATTTATTCATAATCATGTCAAAAAGAATTATAATATAGATATAAACAATATAGATTAAATTTTATTTGCTTAAGCTCTTTATTTTATGATTCCTCAGGTGGATATTTTTAATAATATTGCAAATATGTTTCAAACAAAACAAACTGTTTTTAAGCAGCTTTATCAAATGCTATCAATGTGCCTACTTCACATATTGCCCATTACGAGTTATTTTCTCTCTACTAATGTGAACTCCCTAAAGTCCTAAGCAAATCTTAGTATTGTTGAACCAAAGAACCCCTGAATTTCAGCACTGGAAGGGACTCCAGTCTAACCTCCATCCTGAGGACGCATACCTTTCCCCAGTTCTGAGAAATGGTTAAGCATCTTCTTTTTGCATATTTCTTCAAATAGTGAGAACTCAATTTGAAGATGCAGGCCCTTAGTAGTCTATTGGGTGAAAGGATATCCTGGAAAGAGCAATGATTTTGAAGTATCTTGACCTGGGTTCCAAACTCAGTTCTGCCTCCTAAAGATGGTAAGACTGTGGTTGTGATGGCCAATTGTATGTATCAACCCAGCTAGACTATAGTTCCCAGTTGGTCAATCAAACACTAATCTGAGTGTTGCTGCGAAGGTATTTTATAGATGGGATTAAAGTCTGTAATCTTTTTAAGTAAGGAAGATTATCCCAGATAATCTGGGTAGGCCTGATTCATTCTGTTGAAAGGCCGGAGGAGCAGAACTAAGACTTCCTTGAGGGAAAAGAGTCCCTGCCTGTGAATTGTAGCTTCAACTCAGGCTTGGTATTTCCAACCCACCTTCCTGACATCCTGCCCTATGGATTTCCAAGTTGCAAACAGTCCTCACAATTGCATAAGCCAATTCCTTGCGTGGGGTGGAAGAAGGTGCAGGGGGCAAGGAGAGAGAGAGCATAAGAGAGAAATTCTCCTCTTTTTGGTAGGAATTAATACCACACTCTAATCTGATATTAGGTAGGGAATATGATAGGAAATAATACAGCTCTTATTTTTAATTTCTTCATCTGCATAGTAATATCCTCCCAGACTTGCTGCAATATTTATATTTGATCATTTGATGATTTTATTATTTGATAGGCAATGCACCTAATATAACAACTGTTTTATAGTAGTCTCTTAAATTATTATCATTTACTATTATTATTATAAAAAGAAGAATTCATCTATATCCTTTCCTTCAATTATTAGATGACTCTCCCTCAGTTCTACTTTTTTAATAACTTATGTCCAGGGATCCTAATTCTACCACTGCAGTCAAAGCAGTGTGTGTACTCCATTGCTCACATAATTCCCACTATTTGAGCCCGGCCATTTTGGAGTTACTTAACTCTCCGTGGGTGGACAATTGTCGAGGGGTTTAACTATACATTCTGATCTTGGTAAGTTTCTCTCACATGGTTTTAAGTTGATTTAAAGACAGTCTCAGTTGGGATAACTGGGCTGGCCATGTTATGGGGTGCAACTTAAGAACAGACCAATCACCACTGAGAAGTCCAAATTTGAGAGTCTTTATTAAGCCGGCCAGCTGACTGTCTCACACAATGCCCCAAAAAATGGCTTTTGGGAGAACAGCCCCGACCACAGTGTTGTAGGGGTTCTTATACCAAAAATCACATTAATCATAAGTATCTGTTGCTATGATTTGAAATTACACATTAACATCATGAGATCATCAACAGAGGGGGGAAGTGGGTCAAAATGACCCTTACCTAGGCACAAACTAAAGAATGGTTACTGACATCCACACAATCACTGTTCACATGGTACATTGTTTAGAAGCAACAGGAATCAAAAGAGAGCAATTCTTTACTACACAGGAGTTGCCATTGTATATTATTAAACATGTCACACCAAGCAACAGATGATGATCACAGAGGCAGGGTGTTTCCATGGGAGAAGCTTATTTCCTATATAACATGGAGTCTCAGAACAAAATGGAGTCTGTTTAGTCATTTCCCTTAGAGTCTGGCCTATAACATTCTCATGGAGTCAGATCTGTCAGCCCATCACAGTCATGGTTGCTGGGGCAGGTAGGCATTCTAACTCTCCTCTATCTGCCTCATACCATTCCCTCTGAAGAACCCAGAATGTACTCAATGATAGAGGATTAGACTGAGTAAGTCACTCATTTAAGAAGGAAAGCTAAAAGCACATTTTTTTTCAATTCTGTCGTTGGATCACATTTGCTAACATTCCATTGACCAAAGCCAGTCACGAGGCAAAACTCAGAGATGGGAGGGAACTATTCACTTACACAGTAGAGGGCATGGAAATCAGGAAGCCAATAAAAGAGGCTATTAATGCAACTACCAGAGTCTGCCCTCCTGCTGCCATTGTACATGTGCTTCCTACATGCAAAATGCACTCATTTCCTGGAAAGGCACCAAAATCATGATTTTGCAATCTCTATTAGCTTTAGATTTGACTCCTCTTTATCATGAAGACCTATGAACAACAGAGTAAGATATGTGCACCACAATGATCATTTTCCATTTTCATTCTCAAGAACATTGGTGATTTCTTAGGAGTGGCACCACTGTCACCAGAGCTTTCTTCCGAGTCTCAGATATCCACTCTGCAATTTTTGATGCTCTTTTTCTAAATTCATACTTTCCCCCTTGATTGAATCACTTGATGTTGAAAGTTTAGCAGTTATGTTCAAATTTTCTGAAAAACTGACGTTTGACCACCTAATGATAGTCCTGTGTGACACAGGATTAGTCACATCAGACTTTCTGTACTTGAAATGTCTTTCATTTCTTCCATGGTACTTGGCAATTTCTCTCCATTCAACTGCATTATTTAGTGTGTGACTCCAACCCACGTAATAGCAACTATACCCATAATTCAACTGAATTATTGATAAGATAAAAAGTTATATATTTATATTTTTGCAAATATATAATTATATATTTGTGCAGGAAAGTGCCACTATTTCATGACTCCTGCCTGAATGACAAAGTGACACAATTGTATGACACAGCCCAATTTCAGATATAATAGAATGTGAGAAAAAGTGCATTTTAGAACTTCTAGAACTTGGGATATTTTAAAGTGATCAGCATATAGAAAACATTTGAGGTCAGTACGTATATGTGGAAAAAAGTTCCTAGTACTGATTCCTGAGACGCTCCAATATTTAGAGAATGAGAAGGTGAGGAATATCCAACAAAGAACTAGATATTACAGCCAGCAAGACAGGAGGAGAACCAGGAGAAATGGTGTTGCCTTGCTTACGTGAAGAAATATTCAAGAGCAGGGAGCATCCAACTGAGTCTGATGCTGTTGACAGATGGAGAGAGAAGTAGAATTGACCCCTGGTATGCCACAATGGAGGTTGGTGTTGGTGACCTTGGCAAGAGCTGTTGCAGTGAAGTGGAAGAGGCAAAACTTGACAGGCCTGGGTTCAAGAGAGCAAAGGAGGTCAGGAAGTGCAAATGGTAGGTAAGGGCAACTTTTTAAAGGGATGTTACTGAAAGAGGCGGGAGGCTAAGCAATAGAGCAAAATCTGGAAAGCCACAGAATGTTTTTTAAAGATGGAAGATATTCCCAGAGTGATTGTTTGCTAATGATCCAGTAGAGAGGACAAATGTGATAATGTGAAAGTGGGGAGAAAGTTCAAGAGTGTGGTCCTTTACTAGGTGAGAGGTGAGAAGAGTCAGGTCAAAGGAAAGGTGTTAGCCGTGGTTAAAAGCAAGTGCAGCACACCCATTAAGCAGGCATGGAGGGAATCATGTATTGGTAGATATGCTGCTGGGGCATTGTGGAATTCATTTTTCATGGCTTCTGTGTTCTGAGTGACGCTCCCTTCCCAACCTACGGACAGTGATGAGGGGCTTTTCTTTGTCAGGAACAGAAGACATTGACTAGAGACTGCAATAAACTTTTGGTAGTATAAAAAACCAAAATTTTCAACAAATTTAATGTAAAAATCTAATTAGTTTTTAACAGTAATTTACAAATTAGGCAGCATCTTATCCATAAATTAGAAGGAGATACAGGAAGATAAGCAGAAGGGGCAGGATTTGTAAGCAGAAACAATAACAAGCAAATTAATTGTTAGAAAGTTACTTTCTCATAGGGTTAAAACAGAGGGAACTTCCTTATCATGCCAACTCAGATAAACTGGACTCTGCTGATAGGTCCCTGTGAGTTCTTTGCTTTGGGATAACTGGTCTCTTTTAGAGTTCAGTTTGATGAAGTGGCATCTGGCACAAGTTACTCCATTCTGGTTGGATCTGGTCTATTGGGCCCAGTGCAAGAAAGAGCTTAGTCCTAAAAAAATGGCCACTCCCAATTTTTATTTCATAATAGATTTGGGGAGAGGTAAATATTCTATCCTTGTTATTTATGCAAAAATATGCTTAGGATATAAATAACAATTCTCTTTTCTATTCCAATACCAATTCCTGTATTTCTGTTTCAATTGTTAGTGCACTGTCCAGAACTACTATGATAAAGCTAAATGATGATGTACGTGAGATTCCTGGATTTATTTTGCAATTAACTAAAAGAGCTTCTAGTTACTTCTCCAATTAGTAGGCTATAGCTACTGTTTTTGAATAGAATTACTTTTTCAAATTAAGAAAGTATTCTATTTCTAAAGTTGGAAACAGAATTTTTATCAAATAATTTCTGGGTGTCAATCATTCATACAATTTTTTTTAACTTAGGTTTCTGAGGCACTCTATGAATAGGTATTTTTATTCCATAAAGATTATCTAAAATATTAAGAAATGTTTATTGAGTTGCTACTTTTATAAATGGGACCTGGGAATGGTTTTTGAAATCTAAGAAAAAGCAGGGCGTTCTCTCGTTGGTCATATTTTCTGAGCTCTCTAGGAAGATTCTGTAAATAAGGAATATAACCACTGAGACTGGAATGATCTGAAAGACTTTTGTGATAGAGGCTGCATCTCCTCTGCATAGCTCATTCCAATCTCATTATAAAATTATGAATTAACAGAAATTGATGAAGGGTTTGAATTCTATTTTTTTCCCCTAACAGCTCTAAGACATGAACTATAGGTCCTTCTCTGTGTCAGTAAAATGATCACATTTCTTATTTTGACTACCCAGTTTCTACAAGAGAGCAAAAATATCTGAAAACACCTCTTTAAAGTGAAAATGGTATTCAAGAGCAGAAATGAAGAGCAAATTAATATTGGTCCACTGCTTTTAAACAAGTCATTATTAAATAAACATATCAATTTTATTTTCCTGTTTTACATATACTTTTCAGACTGTTCAAAGATGCTTTACAAATGAACCATTGAACAATTACTCCATCACTGTTTTCATAAACCTGTTTTAATTATGGTTAAGATTAAGTCTTGGGCATCCTTTAAGTTTTAAATAAATTCTTACATGAGTCAGAAATCAAATACATCTATAGACATGAAACAAAGATTTTGACATATGAAAGGTAGTCATTTAGATCAAAGTTCACAGGTTCACTTGATTAATTCACAAGTCCACCCTTTCATTTTAGATACACATCAAACTGACTTGAAGAGTGACAGTTGCTGCCATCATTTAATAAATATTCCAAACCACCAAAATGCATACAAATAGTGCTTCTCCAGGCACACTCCTGTGATCTTTCCTTAATTTATTTGAAAATCAGCAACCCTACAATATCATAGAAGGACTATGTGATTTTTTGTTTATTTGTTTTGTTTTGTTCTGTTCTGTTTTTGTGTTTTGGTTTGGATTTTTTTTTTTTTTTTGCAATCATTATAAAGTCATTTATTTTTATATTAGCAATAAAATAATCAAATTTACTTTTAAAAACAATACAAAATCCCTTCATGTGTTGCATTCCAAACTTTAAGCCCCAGGCCTGGTCTCAGAGCACAATAAAGGCCTGAGATTAGAGCCTGTCTCCTAACATTACAACCATGGGGAGAAAGGCATCCCTATGGCTCTGAGTGCTAGGTGGTGATGAGGAGTGAGGACCTTTGCACAGGACGCTAGTGGGCAGTGCCTGGATCAGGGTGCTCACTCTATCTTAGAAAACATTACATTCAAAGCTGAGATGCAGCTAGTACCAAAAATCAGGAAGACTGCTAGGGTTCATTTGGTTCTTTAGTGGCACTACCTCTAGGCCAGATGCTACATGCTTTGAAGTGGAATAGCCCTTGGGACAGCTGCTGAAAACAACAGATTCAACCAACATAAGCAATTCTGGTGTCAGCATGTTCTAAAGTCGAGAGCAGAGGCTATCTGGCTTGAATTCCAGCCTTTCTTGTTTGCCTGTTGTGACTTGGCCAATTTCCTTGAAAGCCTTTCTTTTATCTCTAAAATGGCAGTAATGATAGTACCTGCTTCATAGAGTTATGAGGAGTGACTGTTGGTGTCTAACCCAGTAAATAGTCAGTAAATGTGAGCCATGTAAAGACTGAATTGTGTCATTCAGATTTACTTTCGTGCCTTATACATCACTGCTATATCTTGCTTAGTAGAAAGATGAAAAACTGAAAATTTATGAAATAGAAAAAGTAATCAACTATTACACACATATGTGAATTTATCTCTTCCCCCATTTTGCAGGAAGCATAGCTCTTCTTTTTTTTTTTTTTTTTTTTTTTTTTTTTTGGGCATAGCTCTTCTTGTGGGAGGCAAGAAGACCACTCCTCCTGTTCCAACATACTATCACTATTTCTATTACTCAAATAAGATAAAAGGATCCCAAACAGTGTGGGGAGCATTTTCTGTATATTGGAGTCACTGTCATTCAGGACCAAAGAGGAGAGGAGGGGGAGATGCCATTTAATGACATCTTCAGATAATGACTTCATCCACGGATACATTTTTAAAGAAAAAATGAAAGTAGCTTGGAAGGATCTCATTTGCTTTACTGACATTTCCCTTAACTTTCTAAGATGAGTTCTCTTATTATTTATAAAATTAAAAATTTCCATCATACTTTATTTGACCTCTTACTCTGAAGTAAGTCATTGGTTAGGTCAGTTCTAAGAGTTCTATTGAAAAAATTAGGAAGTAAAATTGCTTACTGAACATGGGTTGCTGCCTTGAAAGACAAGGGTATGAAAAATTTGAACATGTATGTAGAAATTCAGAAGCCTCATAATTATGATAATGACCAATGACTTCTTAAAATAAATAACAATAATAATGATAATATGATACAAAATGTGATATTCCCCATGAATATTAGTTAAATTTTCACTCATAGCTCTTTCTGGTTCAGTCCCTTTGATAATCCCTTTGATAATCCCTTCCACAGAAAAAAAATCTGAAGAAAAAAATAGCACAAATGGAGAAAAATGAATAATTCTAGAGATTTCATTTGGCATAGTTCATGAGTGTTCATAATTTCATATGAACTGAAATCATAAAGTCAATCTTTTCATTGTCACTGAATATTTTGAGAGTTCACACCATCGTAGACATCATTAATCATTCATTCAAATGAAATACAGTTATTCTATCAACAAGTACTTACCGAATGTAGACTTAGTGCCTCCCTTGATAAAGACAGTGTGAAAATCTTCTGCTATAGAGTACTGTTCCTTACAGGTTTTCATAATCTTGATCAACATAAGAAACAGAAGAAGATTAAGAATAGGTTTAGGGCAACTTTTAAGTTTTAAGTGAATTCCCAATATCAACGAAATCAACAGAACAACATATTTATCATATCACTCATTCAAAATGTTACATGTGTGTCAAACTCCCCACTTCCTCTATTTCAAGTCTTAGGCTGACCCTCTTGGAAAACATATTTTGGTGACTACCCTGCCAGAAAGCCTTTTCTGGATCTGTGCTTATGCTGTGTAAACACAATTCTGATTCCTTCCCTTGAAGTATTCTTGGGCTGTGTATAAATTTGAGTAATTAGTGTTATATTATATAAAATAATTTTTTAAAACCCTTAAATCTCAGTGGCTAAACCTAACCAATGACTCCTTCTTACTCATGTCATGGACTAATATAGAAATGCTCCTTCATCCCATGGCTTTGACATCTGGGACATGTGGCTTTCATGGTTTTCTTGACAAGAGAAAAGAGGGCATAGTTAAGTCTTACCCATTTTGGGCTGCAAGGCACACATCGTTTTTGTTCACATTTCCTTGTCAAGAATTCATCATTCCCACTTTAACCATAGGGGAATAAGGCAAGCATTGTCTTCACCACAGAATTATTGACGAGCTTACTAACATATTTCTGCTCAGAAAATTAAAAAATAGTATCTTCCCTTGGGACTGACACACTCTCTTCTCTATCCTTAAATGGTAGCCTGCCTCATTCATCATTCAGTCAATCATTTATTCAGAATACCTATCAGATAGCACCATGGAGGGATTAGAGCTGTTTCCACACTGGGTTGCAAACCTCACAATAGAGATCACACATGTTTCAGCTTGTGCCTCTTTACCCGGTCCCTTTCTCAAAAAACATGTACACTACTGAAGTTCATCTATGTGGTGATCCAGGAAGTTTATTTTTTCCTTATTTTAAACTATTTGGTTTTATTTCCTAAAGAGCTAACTTGGTACTTACTGTAAGAACCAGGGTAAATAACTCTTCTCCACTAGTTCACACCAAACCATCAGAAATGATAGCATTCAAACCTAGTGCATTTCTAGACAATAAAGAGAAACTAGAGTCTGGTGAGGTTTTTCTTTTAAAGACTGCAGAATCATTTGCAAAATGTACTCAAGGCCAAACACCCCCTTGCATGTGTTTTTTCTGTTGCATTTCCTGTTTGGACTGTGAGCAGCAAACCCGTTTCTCTTGTCTTCACTGTTTTCAGTTTCGTTCTCAACAGTCTGTAGCCCTTTCATCCTCACCATCGCTCAGGCCATGCCTGTGTATCCCAGTCACACCCATGAGGACTGGGAAGGTGAAGGGAGCGGCGTCTAGTAGTAAAAGAACATTTCAGGGAATGTTAGTGATATACACCCCACTGCTTCTCCTTCTCTTTAAGTCAGTGCTGTTGCCAAAGACAGATGAAGCACTTTCACTGCAGGATTTGCTGGAGCAGGAAATTCATATCTCCTTGGAATTGAGCTGTCCAAGTGTATCTGCTTCCATGTAGACAAATGCGAAAGAGCATCTCTCATAAGGCCTCATCTCCATCATAACTATCTTCAAAAATAAAAAAAGATTTTCTGGCCTCATGACTGATTCCTCCCCATCCCCTACCTTTACCTTCTCCACCTATACTCCCAAACTCTGTTCTCTGAACTACCAGTAGAGGTAGTTTGTAGTTAGTCTATTCATTCATCCACTTGAACAAATTGTTATCGTAGACCCCAAAGAGAACACATTGAAGAGATTGGAAGGCCAGTTCTGAAGCCAGACAGATTGTCTTCATATTCCAATTCTGAACTTATTAAGTGAGTGACTCAGGGCAGGTTGACTAACCTTTCTGGGTCTCAGTGTCTTCTATGTAAAATATAACAGTTTCTACCTTTGTACCAGTACTTCTCTCTTCCTGGAATGCTCCTCCCCCAAGAGTCTCAGGGCTAAATGAGTCCCTCCTTCAAGATCTTGATCAACTCTTACTTCAAAATTCAGGTGCTTACCCTGACACCTGATTTAAACTTTCAGTCACCTTCTAGCTCTATCCCCATACCTCTTATCCTTCTTACCCTGAATTTTCCCTTTTCCATATACATTTATGACATTTGAACATGAGCATAGTTACTCTTATTTTCTGCTTATTGTTCGTCACCTCCTGCCAGACTGTATGCACAAAGGCAGAGATTTTTATTTATTATGTATCCAGTCCCTGGCACATAGTTGATATTCCATTAGTAAACTTTAATGCAAGAATGATCCATCATCTGAGAGGGGATGCATCAAAGGATGGGTTTATCTGCAGAAACATGAATTTTTGGTCATTTTAATAATAATAGACTCACCAAAAATGAGAATTTTTTACAAATTAATATTTATAGTGTATACTTCCTGAACAATCATGCTGATAGATAGATAGATGATAGATAGATAGATTGATAGGAAATGTATGTATATATATCTCCTTAAAAGTTTGTTAACTTGCTGTTATGGTTTAGATGCGAGGTATTCCCAAAAAACTCACATGTGATGCAATGCAAGAAGGTTCAGAGGAGAAATGATTGGGTTGTGAGAATCTTAACCCAATCAGTGACTTAATCCCATGATAGGGATTAACTAAGTGGTAACTAAAGTGGTAGGATGTGGCTGGATGATGTGGGATTGGGGTATGACTGTGGGTATATATTTTGCATCTGGAGAGTGGAGAGACATTCTCTCTCTCTCTCTCTCTCTCTCTCTCCCCTTCTCCCACTCCCTCCCTGCTTCCTGATCACAATGTGAGCTGCTTCCCTCCATCACACTCTTCCACAATGATGTTCAGCCTCCCCTCAAGCCCCAAGAAATGCAGTGTGCCTTCTATAGACTAAAACCTCTGAAATTGTGGGCCCCATAATAAACCTTTCCTCCTCTAAAATTGTTCTGGTCAGAATTTTTAGTCACAGCAGTGAAAAAGCTGACTAAAACACTTGCTTTAAAAAAAAAAAAAAAGCCATGTCATTAGTAAGTATCAGAGCCCAGGGCCTAAATTGGGGTCTTCAGACTTTGTATTTTTCCTACCATGTGATGTTAACAGGATGACAGAAAAAAAAAATCCTTTGGGATATGGCCATCTTCATTTTTTGACTGCTGAAAGCATGATTCCCACACCAATCCTCAGTTGGCTTGTTTCTTTCCCACTTTCAGTGAATATATTAGATTTGATGAAATATTACAAGTATCATAACTAACCTACAAAGAAATTTAAATTGGATCATATAAAACTCCCAGTAGTTAGTTCAGTTAGTTATAGACTAGAAAAGTTTCCTTCTTTTCAATATTTTCCTCCACAATTTGTATCAAAGGCAGGAAATCAATAATGTTGAAAGTACTTGGCTTCAGGAAGCAGGATTGAATGCAATTGTAAGTCTTTGCTTCCTTAGCTGCACATTACTTTGTGCAAAAGCTCAACATAGTGACAATTTTATCCTCTTCTCTTACTCCTCCTAAAAGCTGACAATCTGGAGAGGATTTGTATGTGAGCATTTTTGATAGTCAAGCAAAGATAGGCTAAGTAATTGATGTCTATTGTCTCCTCTGGAGAATTGGAGATAATCTTCCAGCACTTGAGAAGCTCTGGTATCTCTTCTACCTGAGTCCTTAGCAACAACACAATAATAGATAGTAGCCAAAATCCAGTCTAGAATAAATGTGTCATAATTATAAATAAGAGCAGAGGAAGCAATGTGCTCCTATTTCAGATTTCATAATGCTCTTAGTCCATTTGGGCTGCTATAACAAAATACCACACACTGGCTTATATGCAATAGAAATTTATTTCTTGCAGTTCTGAAGTCTGGGAAGTAAAAAATCAAGGTGCTGGGAAGTTTGGTGTCCTCTGAAGACCCGCTCTGGTTCAGAGATGGCTTCTTTTCCTTGTGTCCTTATACAGCAGACAGGGCAAACAAGTTCCTTCAGGTCACTTTCATAATGATGGCCATTTTATTCTAGTGTATTGTTATAGTTGTGCTATTTTATTATTAGTTATTATTGCTAATCTTTTACTATGCCTAATTTATAAATTAAAGTTTATAAATTAAACTTCAGCAAATCACAGCTTCTGGGACAGGAGTCCCTATACTTCTTTGTTAGCAAAGCAATAAACTTTCTTTTTCTTTTTTCTCAAAACCGTGTCCTCAGTATTGGATTGGGATTGGGGACAAGGACTGAGTTTTTGGCAACAGATTTTGTACCCCAGGTGGGATCTGAGAGCAGCCCCTGCTTCAGTTTTCTTGGGCAGGCCTGGCTTTCCAAGCAATCCCACTTCCATGCTGAGGATGAAGGTGACTGGTGAACTTGTTGAGAGCCAACTACAGGAGAGTTAGGAGATGGATGAGTTTGCCCTGGGTCAAACCAGAGAAATTATTCCTGTGAGCAAAGGGAGGGATTGAAGGACCAGCCCAGCAGCTGCCAAACGTCCTTTTGCTTCAAGGAACTCCTGCCTTCTCTCCCTGAACAGTACAGGTTGCTCATCATGGTTCCTCTTCATGGGAACATCTGGTCCATCTTTGTGGGAACATCTCTGGTACCACAGGTGTAGGAGTCATGGTTAAGTGGGACTCAAGAACCTAGGGATATTTCTGTTCTAGATTTTCATCTTTTTGTTGGCCTTAGGCTTGGAAATTCCCTCCAGTTGTCTGTTTTGTTTGTATCTGTTACTGCCTCTTTTAAGACAAGGCCAGTACTGCCTTGATTCTATAGATAATCTCTTAGGAAAGATCTTGGCTGCTCAATTTATAGGTTCTCATATGTCAGCCTTGGGTTTTGGGACTCCTCTTTGGTTCTCTCTCTCTCTCTCTCTCTCTCTCTCTCTCTCTCTCTCTCTCTCTCTCTGCTTTTCTTTTTTGTACAATTTGAAATTGGAGTTGGTCTGTCTGAGGTAATGTAAGTTGAAGAAAGGGCTATTTATCTGTCTAAGATAATGTTTTACTATAATGATCTGGGTTTTGTATAGATTTCTGTATTACTATACAATCTTACTGTTGGAGCTGGTAAAGTGGAAGAAATTTGTATGTGCAGGTCTGTCTGTTTTAAAGGTTCTCATCTGTCAGCCTGGTTTTAGTGATCCTCTCTTGTCTGTGTACATTATTTCTATCTGTTACTGACCCTTTAAGATGTGGGCCATGCTGCATTTAACTTACTGGTAGTCTCTTGAGCAGAGAGATCTTGGCTGCATGGACCACCAATAGGTATAAACCTGTCTAAGAGAAAGAGGGTTTCCTGTAACACAATCTGGCTGTTGAATGGTTTTCTGGATTATTATACAAACTTGACATTGAAGTTGGTCTGTCAGGGGTAAAGTACATGAAAGAGATTATGTACAGGCATTTATGCAGTTGCAAGATAAGGGGTCTGAACCATTAAGTTGAAAGTACCAAAGTCACTGCCTCTGGCATGCAAGGATAGCAGGACACCAGAAGAAAAAGTTCAAAATATTTAAACCCAATGCTAGCACTCCCAGCACTATTTTCTCAATCTAGCCCCAGGCAGCCACAGACCATCTCATTGTGGTCAAGGATATTAGCTCTAAACTGGGGGAAAAAAATAAAATCCCAGAAAAGCTGCCTGGGCTATAGAAAAATGGCCAAGAAGACATGGCCTTCGCCCTGCCTCCTAGCCCCTTTTGCCCATGGAGGGTGGAGTCTGCTGGCCACAAAGAATGTGGTAGTAGGTTCTAGCACTGTCAGATTATGACCTGGGGACAGGAATAGTTCCCCCTTTTAAGATCTGACAGGATACCTCATTTGACCAGGGGATATCCATCACTGGGGCAAAGCAATTCTGGCTATAATAGTATCCCACCAAACTAAATGCCTGGGGAGACTGGCAGAATAAATAACTGCCCTCCCCCAAAAAAAGAGAGACCCTAAGGTCAACCTGTGTTTTGTAGGCAGCCTCTGCAAAAGGATCTTCAAGGAAACCTAAAGAAAAGGAAGGAAAGGGCCTCCTCCATTGCTTATCAATATGCCTATTATAAAAAAAAAAGACTCAAAAGGAGCTTCTGGGTACAACTGACAGTAGGGAACTCAAAGTTGATGGTATTGTGATAATTATAGACTCAAAAATATCCTGTGCTCCAACCCCTTGAATAACACCTGGGAGAAAAAAGATTAAGGCACAGTTTTTGTATATGCTGGATTGTCCAACCCTGTCCTGAGATTAAATTTGCTGTGTAAACTAAATGCACAGATAACATTCATAAGGACTGTGTCATAATGTGAATTTAAGAAAGGGTCTGAAACTGGAAAAGATAAAAGAAAGTTATAGGTATGGAAATATTTTAGTATGGAAAATTAGAAGGCAAAAAAATGTTTCTGGATGAGAAAGTATTTTGTCTGGTGAAGTCATATTCTTGTGCTGAAGACCAAGATGAAAGAGGACAAAACCAAGGATGTAAACAAGTTGTGAGTGTTTAAGTTGCAGAAGGTTTGCGGAAGGTAAACCTCAAAAAGTTTGTGTTTGTGATTAAATTGGCTATAATCAGAAAAGTTATTTGAACTTTAATGTATTGATATGAAGCAAAGTCTGAAACATTGATCTCTCTTATCTATCAAGATAATTTTCTTATATCTTAGGTTTTATTACTTGGGGAAACAAAGTCTTAAAGGAATTAGGATTTGTACCTATTTTAAAATCTTAAACAATTACTTTGTAACTGATTACAAACCTAAATTGTTATTTAGGTTATAACAATGTAGATGCCCCAAATATATGTGACAAGGTATATGTATGCATCTGAAAACTATATAGAATATTTCATCCATCAATTACTGAATATACTTTCTTCTCAGCAGTACCTGAATCCTTCTCTAATATAGACCATGTTATGTAAGTTATCACATATGTTGGTATGCAATTGTAGTATTAACTTAATATAGTACTAGCATTGGTAGGATTACCTTGATAGCTCCCTTTCCATTGATAATAATTTTTGTGTTCCTGATTTTTTTATTCGACTTGTTGATTTTTATCATATTATAGTTTTATTATTTCTTCTCTATTTCATATATTTCTCCTCCTATTCTTATTTTTTCCTTCTTACTACATAATTTGAAAATAATTTGATTGTTATTCTAGCTTCTTTCTGATACAAGTACTTCAAGTTATAAATGTTCATCTGAGTACTATTTCATCCCAGAGATCCTGGTATTTTAGCTTTTATTATCAATTAATTCAAAGCACTTTTTATTTACTTTTCTTGTGCTTTCTTCCTTGACCTCTGAGGTATTTATAAGTGCACCATTTAATTTTGAAATAGTTGATGTGGGGGTGGAGTTCTATATATCTTTTTTTCTTTTTTTCTTTTTTTTTTGCCATTTGGGTGTTTTTTTTCCTTTTTTTATTTTTACAGACTGCATTTTGATTCATTGTATACAAATGGGGTACAATTTTCATTTCTATGGTTTCTATATATCTTAAGGTGACAGATTTCTAATGTAATAAATCAAGAAGGAAACACAGTCTGCATGAATTCAAATTTAAAAAAAGTAATGGAAATGCTTTTTATATTGATTGTGTTGGTTACATACATGTCAAAACTGATCAAATTGAGGAGGGGGTATGAGGGTAGGAATGATAGTAGAATGAATCAGACATTATTACTCTGTATGCACATATGATTACATGTCCTGTGGAACTCTACATCATGTACAACCAGATGAATGAGAAGTTATACTTAATTTGTGTATGATATGTCAAAATGCATCTGTCATGTATAACTACTTAGAACAAAGAAAAAATATGAAAAAAAGATTTTAAAAATCATTTATCTTGGTTCATAGCTATTACACAAATTGAATTTTTTTTTGTTCAGTTAATTTCATTTTTTTATTTTCCTTGTAAACTTTATAATAGTTTCCTATTAGTATTTTTCAGAGGTATTGCTTCTAATTTGAGAAAATAAACCATCAACTATAGACAGTGTATAATACTGACTTCCAGTACTATACTGACCCCAATTAAATGAAAGGGATAACTGTAAAATTACAGATATTGAAGTTATAACTTGTTACTCCCTCTTTAAGACTGGTGAAACAGGCTTGATGGGTGTTTAAAATCAAAAACTTGGAAACCAAAGTCAAGGAAGTAAAAGAGCCAAAGAAAAGCAGCCAACATTTTGCCCCTTGCCCTTTAAGGTGAGCCAACACCCAGAGAATGACAGGACCCCTCTCTGGCCCTGCAACTCTGGTGAGTCACCCAATCTGCTGATCAGGGAGATTGAGAAGACCCTAGAGAACAGGAAGCCAACTAGAGCAAATTCTGCAAAGAGGAAGGTCATTGGAGATGAAAATGTCCCTGATGCTTCCAAGAGAAGCCACATATGGTCAACAAGACCCTGACCCATCCTGGCAGATGGCACCACTGGTAGAGGAAAGCTAAAGGAGCCAAGAGGCTTCATACACATCCCCAAGTGTGATCTGAGGAATCTCAGTTGACTCTTAAAAGTAGATAGGAAGGTCAGTTTTGACCAACTTGGTCTTAAACACCTGGCAGGAGAATATAGCCTAAGCAGAGTCCTACATGGACATTTAAAAGGAAAAACAATCTTTTTTTTTTTTTAATATAACTTAAGATGTACACTTATGTCACCCCTACCAAAAGTAAGTAAAGCTGGTTATAAAGGAAGGGTTCTTGTGTGGGAGTGCCTAATAATAATCACAAAGTACTCTACAGTGGCAAGTTTGTCCTAAGTTAATTTGAGCCTGATCCCATAGACCTACAAATCTTCCTAACCTCCTATATTGATAAACTTGATCTGTTTTTCACTGATATGGTTATGAGTTACTGTCTTCATGGTTTTCAGAGACTGGATGAAATACTAATTGCTTATATGCTAATTTTTACCAAAAAAGTAATGCTTTGCTGTCTTGTTTATTGTTGTCTTAGCATGATCCCTGCAATATGCAGGCCTTGTCTAATCACCTGCCATCTGCCACTGTGGACCTCTGAACTGCTCTGATACTGAATACCCTTAACTGTCCACACCCCACCTGATAGAGAACAAGGACTTTGGGTTACTTCCCACAACTCTGCCCTCTTTCAGCAGGAGGCAGCTTGGAGATGTCATCACCCAATTTTTCCATAGAAATGGAAAGTAGAAATTGATTGTGGGGAAATGTAACAGTGGTCTACTTTATGCTTTGAATATAGCCCTTGCTACTCTGCCACTGCAACTAATTTTTTAAATGAACATGTTTCTTTCTCTTCCTCTCTCCCTGCTTCTCCCTAATCTCTACCTCTCCCTAATCTCAGGGGAAGCAGGATTACCTTTCTTCACCATTTTAGGCAGATTTGTCTGTCCTTGAGCACACACCCACCATAGGAACAAAGTAATCCAGACTTTGAGGATGGTACCAGAAGATCTCAGAAATAACTATCTCCCAAATTAACAAGTGAATTACAACTCCAACAGAGAACACGTGGAATGTAGCCTTTGAGTCACCTCTTTAAAAGCCCCCTGTTCCTGCTGATGGGCAGAATCACAGCCTCTGAGACAGGAGTCCCCTGTGTTTCTCCTTTGCTAACAAAGCATTAACCTTCTTTTTCCTTTTTCTCAAAAAAAAAAAAATCACATTATTATGGCATATAAAGCCTACAAAAATAGTATTGATGGGGCTCAGTACTATCCACAGTTTCATTGGGGGTTCTTGGAACATATCCTCTGCAGACAAAGAAGAACGACTATAGTTAGTCTAATTTATAACAAGAAGTAAAAATGACTACAAAAAGAAAAATTGAAAGCATTTCATTCATTTTGTAGAATTAATACGATGTTTTGAAAGATTGAAAAATATTCATTGTCCACCTATCAAACCTTCTTTCCCATCCCTGTCTCACCTGTTGGAGAAGTATGTTCTCTTTTCACATCTCTTGGTACAAATATTTTATGATAGGTCACATCACAGTGAACTCATTGCTGTTTTAATGTTTCCCCTTACTTGATGACATGGGTGTGTGAGTGTGTGTGTGTGTGTGTGTGTGTGTTTACATACACATATATACATATATATATACGTATATAATTCACATTTATTACCACTTTTGAGTGGACAATTCTTGTTTTGCTTGCTTAGCATCTTTCCCCATTATTCCCTTGAGAACCACTCCTTTCCCACTTTCAGTCTACATAGTTCATAAGGTATTGACCTCAGAAGTCATCACTTTGAGGGATAGGTTGGTAGTGTAACTCAGAACTCATTCATGAAAACAACACATCCCATGTCCTGGGTAAATGATGCTGGGGATAAGCACATGATCCAAGTCACTCAGATTAGAGCCAAGGAACATTTGCCTTGATACTCCCTTTCTCTTGGAGTTGCTAACCTAGAAAGAAGGATGTAAGTCTGAAAGATACAAGTTAATGGGTTATCTTTGATACTTCATAAAAATGAAGTCAGTACAGAAGAAAGCAAACAGAGGCAGTATTCTGACAATGTCATTTGAAGTTCTGAATATAGTTCTGCTTGAATATTTACTCCTAGACTTTTCAATTATCTAAGCCAATAAATTGCCTTATTCTGACTAAGCCAGTTTGAATTGCATCAAAATGAGTACTAATACTTTTTTTTCATGCCAGGCATTCTGAAAGGCTCTGTGTATATGCAGATTCCACCATCCTTGCATTTGGACAACAGAAACCCTTGCCCTGGACTGTGTAATACAGAGGGAATCACATATCACCAACACAAAAAAAAGGAAATTCAAGGACACTGAGGATTACATGTCTATCTCTTTCACTCAAAACCTGGATCTTAGCATTGACCCAGAATGACATGTAACTCTAAATATCCGGTCTTATGACCATATTCTTTAGGACCCAGGGAAATAAATTTTCCATTTCCTGTCTCATGTCTCCAAAACAAAAAGTGATTGTGTCCAGTATTAAGTAGGTATATGAGCAAGCTTTTCCTCACTATGACCAAAATACCTGACATAACAACTTAAAGGAGGAAAAGTTAGTTTGGACTTATGATTTTGGAGGTTTCAATCCATGATCAGTCAGCTCCATTGCTTTGGGCCTGAGGCAAGTCAGAGAACATCATGGTAGAAGAGCCTGGTTCAGAAAAACTGTTTGGCTCATGGCAGCTGAAAAGCACAGAGAGATAGAGACTGGGAACAAGAACTACCCTTCCAGGAAACATCCCCAGAACTTACTTGCTCTAACCATGTGCAATCATCTACAGTTTCTACCACCTCCCAGTAGTTCATTCAGGTAACAATGGACTAATCCACTGATGAGATCAGAGCCTTAATGATCCAATCACTTTCCCAGAGCCCCATCTCTGAACATTGCTGCACTGGGGGCCAAGCCTTCAACACATGAGCCTTTGGGGGACATTCTAATCTAAAGCATTGTAGGATTGTAATTATACTGCTGCTAATGTAAGAAAGGGACAGGACTTTGGGGAACAGGGAAGATTCCCACATCAGAAGCATTTCAGTTAACCTGTTGATTCCTTTCTCTCAGACAGCCTGAATGCAACAGGTTTTTATATTCCAGTAGTGCTGGAGTGTCCATTTCTTGCTTCTCTATGTATTTTAATATATGGTTTCAGTGATACTCATTGGTTAGCATGGTAATTACAATAGTTGAATATAGTAGCTAGGAAGCATTTTGTAGTATTAAGCAATATACATTGCTTTCAAGTTTGCATACACATGGAATTAAAGATAATATGTATTAAGAATTATATTAATTCTTCATCTCATAACTAAATGTATCTTAGACACTAGATTTACAAATAGTTAATTTAAAATAGTTAACGCTATGTAACTCAAATATCAAAAGGAATTGAATTTCAAGTCTTAAAAGTAATTATGGTTGAAACTTTGTATTGATTAATCATGTTTTATAATTTTGAATAAAATAATTATAAAACAAAATAAGTTTATGTTCCAAGTTCATATTTTCATAATTATATTTTTATAAAATTATGCTAATTATTCTTTACTCTCATCTTTGATGTCTATTCCTTAGATAATTATCCATAATAGAACACAAAATATATAAAAATCTTGCTTCCAACAACAAAATCTGTGATTTTGCTAGAATGAAGGCAAAAAAAAATTTAATAAAATTGATCATAATTTATAAACTATGTATGTTTGTTACTTATTCAAACTACGAGTCCACCAACAGAAAACCTAGACATATGCAAAATATAATTAAATCCAGTCAGTCATATCTGATATCTTTTGTCTTTTAGTTTTATAGAAACCATTACTTAACATATTTCAATCACTTGTATTGTTGCAAAAGTATATTTGCAAGATAGAAGGAGAAGCATGTTTTATTTAAAGGCATGTTAGCTTAATGTACAACTTTTTTTTTTATTGTAAACAAATGGGATACGTGTTGTTTCTCTGTCTGTACATGGTGTAAAGGCATACCATTTGTGTAATCATAAATTTACATAGGGTAATGTTGTTTGATTCATTCTGCCATTTTTTCCCTTCCCCTCCACCCCTCCCATCCCTCCCCTCCCTCTATACAGTCCTTCCTTCCTCCATTCCTGCCCCCCTCCCTAAACCCAACTCCAACCCCAACACTAACCCCTCCCACCCCCCATTTTGTGTCATCATCCACTTATTAGCGATATCATTCTTCCTTTGGTTTTTTGAGATTGGCTTATCTCACTTAGCATGATATGCTCCAGTTTCATCCATTTGCCTGCAAATGCCATAATTTTATCATTCTTTATGGCTGAGTAATATTCAATTGTATATATATACCACATTTTCTTTATCCATTCATCGATTGAAGGACATCTAGGTTGGTTCGACAATCTGGCTATTGTGCACTGAGCAGCTATGAACATTGATGTGGCTGTATCTCTGTAATATGCTGATTTTAAATCCTTTGGGTATAGGCCAAGGAGTGGGATAGCTGGGTCAAATGGTGGTTCCATGCCAAGTTTTCTAAGGAGTCTCCATACTGCTTTCCAGAGTGGCTGCACTAATTTGCAGCCCCACCAGCAATGTATGAGTGTACCTTTCTCCCCACATCCTCGCCAACACCTGTTGTTGCTTGTATTCTTGATAATCGCCATTCTAATTGGGGTGAGATGGAATCTTAGGGTGGTTTTGATTTGCATTTCTCTTATTACTAGAGATGTTGAACATTTTTCCATATGTTTGTTTTGTTTTGTTTTGTTTTGTTTTGTTTTTTAGGGGGGCAGATATTTAAAACTCTTCTATTTATTTTTTTTTTAATTTTTTTTTTTTTTACGTTTACATAGGGTAATGATGTTTATTTTATTTTTCCCCTCGCCCCCACCCCTCCCACCCCTCTTTTCCCTCTACACAGTCCTTCTTTCCTTCATTCTTACCGCTCTCCTTAGCCTAACTCTAAACCTAACTCTAAACCTAATGCTAGCCCCTCCCACCCCCCATTATATGTCCTCATCCGCTTATCAGCGAGATCATTCGTCCTTTAGTTTTTTGAGATTGGCTTATCTCACTTAGCATGATATTCTCCAATTTCGACCATTTGCCTACAAATGCCATCATTTTATCATTCTTCATTGCGGAGTAATATTCCATTGTATAAATATGCCACAGTTTTTTTATCCATTCATCAACTGAAGGGCATCTAGGTTGGTTCCACAATCTGGCTATGGTGAATTGAGCAGCAATGAACATTGATGTGGCTGTATCTCTGTAGTATGCTGATTTTAAGTCCTTTGGGTATAGGCCAAGGAGTGGGATAGCTGGGTCAAATGGTGTTTCCATTCCAAGCTTTCTGAGGAATTTCCACACTGCTTTCCAGAGTGGCTGCACTAATTTGCAACCCCACCAGCAATGTATGAGTGTTCCTTTTTCACCACATCCTCGCCAACACCTATCGTTGCTTGTATTCTTGATAATCGCCATTCTAATTGGGGTGAGATGAAATCTTAGGGTAGTTTTGATTTGCATTTCCCTTATTACTAGGGATGTTGAACATTTTTTCATATATCTGGTGATTACTTGTACATCTTCTTCTGTGAAGTGTCTGTTCATTTCCTTAGCCCATTTGTTGATTGGATTATTTGTATTCTTCGTGTAGAGTTTTTTGAGTTCTTTATAGATTCTGGAAATTAGCGCTCTATCTGAGGTATGGTTGGCAAAGATATTCTCCCACTCTGTAGGCTCTCTCTTCACATTTCTGATAGTTTCCTTTGCTGAGAGAAAGTTTTTTAGTTTGAAACTATCCCAGTTGTTGATTCTTGCTTTTATTTCTTGTGCTATGGGAGTCCTGTTAAGGAAGTCTGATCCTAAGCCAACAAGTTGAAGATTTGGACCTACTTTTTTTCTATAAGATGCAGGGTCTCTGATCTGATTCCGAGGTCCTTGATCCATTTTGAGTTGAGTTTTGTGTAGGGTGAGAGATAGGGGTTTAATTTCATTCTATTGCATATGGTTTTCCAGTTTTCCCAGCACCATTTGTTGAAGAGGCTATCTTTTCTCCATTGCATATTGTTGGAACCTTTGTCTAGTATGAGAAAATTGTATTTATTTGGGTTTGTGTCCATGTCCTCTATTCTGTACCATTGATCTACCTTTCTATTTTGGTACCAATACCATGCCGTTTTTGTTACTATTGCTTTGTAGTAGAGTTGAAGATCTGGTATTGCAATACCCCCTGCTTCGCTCTTGCTACTGAGGATTGCTTTAGCTATTCTAGGTTTTTTATTCTTCCAGATGAATTTCATAATTGCTTGCTCTATTTCTGCAAGGTACATCATTGGGATTTTAATTGGAATTGCATTGAATCTGTATAGCACTTTAGGTAGTATGGCCATTTTGACGATATTAATTCTGCCTATCCAGGAACATGGGAGATCTTTCCATCTTCTAAGGTTTTCTTTAATTTCTTTCTTTAGTGTTCTGTAGTTCTCATTGTAGAGCTCTTTCACCTCTTTTGTGAGATTGATTCCCAAGTATTTTATTTTTTTCGATGCTATTGTGAATGGGGTAGTTTTCCTAATTTCTCTTTCTGAAGATTCATCACTTATGTATAAAAATGCATTGGATTTATGAGCATTGATCTTGTAACCTGCTACTTTACTGAATTCACTTATGAGTTCTAAAAGTTTTCTGGTGGAATTTCCAGGTTCCTCTAAATATATAATCATGTCATCGGCGAACAGGGATAGTTTGAGTTCTTCTTTTCCTATTCGTATCCCTTTAATTTCTTTGGTTTGTCTGATTGCTCTGGCTAGAGTCTCAAGGACGATGTTGAATAGAAGTGGTGAAAGAGGGCATCCCTGCCTTGTTCCAGTTTTTAGGGGGAACGCTTTCAGTTTTTCACCATTTAGAATGATATTAGCCATGGGCTTAGTGTAGATGGCCTTTATAATGTTTAGGAATGTTCCCACTACCCCAATTTTTTCTAGTGTTTTGAGCATGAAGGGATGCTGTATTTTATCAAATGCTTTTTCTGCATCTATCGAAATAATCATGTGATTCTTAACTTTAAGTCTGTTGATATGGTGAATGACATTTATTGATTTCCGAATGTTGAACCAACCTTGCATCCCTGGGATAAAACCCACTTGATCGTGGTGCACTATCTTTTTAATATATATTTGTATGCAATTTGCTAAAATTTTGTTGAGAATTTTTGCGTCGATGTTCATTAAGGATATTGGTCTGAAATTTTCTTTCCTTGATGTGTCTCTGTCTGGTTTAGGTATCAGGGTGAGATTGTCTTCATAGAACGAGTTTGGTACGGTTCCCTCCTCTTCTATTTCATGGAATAGTTTGAGGAGTATTGGAATGAGCTCTTCTTTAAAGGTTTTGTAGAACTCGGCTGAGAACCCATCTGGTCCTGGACTTTTCTTTGTTGGTAGGCTTTTGATGACCTCTTCTATTTCATTGCTTGAAATTGGTTTATTTAAGTTGTGTATGTCCTCCTCGTTCAGTTTAGGTAGTTCATATGTCTCTAGAAATTTGTTGATGTCTTCGAGGTTTTCTGTTTTGTTGGAGTATAGATTTTCGAAATAGCTTCTAATTATGTTTTGTATTTCACTCGTGTCTGTGGTGATATTTCCTTGTTCATTCCGAATTTTAGTAATTTGAGTTTTCTCCCTCTTTCTCTTTGTTAGTGTGGCTAAGGGTTTATCAATTTTATTTATTTTTTCAAAGAACCAACTATTTATTTTGTTAATTTTTCCAATTGTTTCTTTTGTTTCGATTTCGTTGATTTCGGCTCTGATTTTAACTATTTCCTGTCTTCTACTACTTTTGGTATTGGTCTGCTCTTCTTTTTCTAGTGCTTTGAGCTGTAGTGTTAAGTCGTTTATTTGTTGATTTCTACTTCTTTTTTTGAATGCACCCCATGAAATAAATCTTCCTCTAAGTACTGCTTTCATGGTGTCCCAGAGATTTTGATATGATGTGTCTTTGTTCTCGTTTACTTCTAAGAATTTTTTTATTTCCCTCCTGATGTCTTCTGTTATCCATTCATCATATAATAGTGTATTATTTAGTCTCCAGGTATTGGAGAAGTTTCTGTTTTTTATTCTGTCATTTATTTCTAATTTCAATCCATTATGATCTGATAGAGTACAAGGTAGTATCTCTATCTTCTTGTATTTGCTAACAGTAGCTTTGTGGCATAAAATATGGTCTATTTTAGAGAAGGATCCATGTGCTGCTGAGAAGAAAGTGTATTCGTTCTTTGTTGGATGGTATATTCTGTATATGTCCGTTAAGTCTAAATTGCTGATTGTGTTGTTGAGATCTATAGTTTCTTTATTCAATTTTTGTTTGGACGATCTATCCAGTGGTGAGAGAGGTGTGTTAAAATCGCCTAGTATTATTGTGTTGTGGTCTATTTGATTTCTGGAATTGAGAAGGATTTGTTTGACGTACGTGGATGAGCCAATGTTCGGGGCATAGATATTTATGATTGTTATGTCTTGCTGATTTATGCTTCCCTTAAGCAGCATGTAATGTCCTTCTTTATCCCTTTGACTAGTTTTGGTTTGAAGTCCACATTATCTGAGATGAGGATGGATACTCCAGCTTTTTTGCTGTGTCCGTGTCAATGGTATGTTTTTCCCCATCCTTTCACCTTTAGTCTATGGGTGTCTCTTTCTATGAGATGAGTCTCTTGCAGGCAGCATATTGTTGGATTTTTCTTTTTAATCCAATCTGCCAGTCTGTGTCTTTTGATTGATGAATTCAGGCCATTGACATTCAGGGTTATTATTGTGATATGATTTGTATTCCCAGTCAATTGACTCATATTTGTTTTTGACATGATTTGCTTTCTCCTTTATTTGGCTATTCCTTTAGGCTAGCGCCTCCTGTTGCTGATTTGCATCGTTGTTTTTCATCTCTTCCTCATGGAATATTTTGCTGAGAATGTTCTGTAATGCTGGCTTTCTTTTTGTAAATTCCTTTAGCTTTTGTTTATCATGGAAGGATCTTATTTCATCGTCAAATTTGAAGGTAAGTTTTGCTGGGTATAAGATTCTTGGTTGGCATCCGTTTTCTTTCAGGGCTTGGTATATGTTGTTCCAGGCCCTTCTAGCTTTTAGGGTCTGGATTGAAAAATCTGCTGATATTCTTATTGGCTTCCCTCTGAATGTAATTTGATTCTTTTCTCTCGCGGCCTTTAAAATTCTGTCTTTATTTTGTATGTTAGGTATTTTCATAATAATGTGCCTTGGTGTGGGTCTGTTGTAATTTTGTATGTTTGGAGTTCTATAAGCCTCTTGTACTTGGTTTTCCATTTCATTCTTCAGATTTGGGAAATTTTCTGTTATTATTTCATTGAATAGATTGTTCATTCCTTTGGTTTGTTTCTCTAAGCCTTCCTCAATCCCAATAATTCTTAAATTTGGCCTTTTCATGATATCCCATAATTCTTGTAGATTCTGTTCATGATTTCTTACCATCTTTTCTGTTTGTCCAACTTTGCTTTCAAGATTAAATAATTTGTCTTCAATGTCTGAGGTTCTGTCTTCCAGGTGTTCTATCCTATTGGTTATGCTTTCTATGGAGTTTTTAACTTGGTTTATTGTTTCCTTCATTTCAAGGATTTCAGTTTGTTTTTTTTTCAGTATCTCTAACTCTTTATTGAAATGATCTCTTGCTTCCCGTATTTGGTCTTTTAACTGTTGATTGGTGCGATCATTTAATGCCTGCATTTGCTCTTTCATCTCCTCCTTCAATGCCTGCATTTGCTCTTTCATCTCCTCATTAGCTTCCCTGATCGTTTTAATTACGTACATTCTGAACTCCCTTTCTGACATTTCTTCTGCTGTGCTGTCATTAGGTTTTATTGATGTAGTATCTAGGTTTGTTTGGGACATTTTCTTCCCTTGTTTTCTCATATTGGTCAGTTGTCAGTGGGACCCTGAGATATTGCAGTTTTCCGCTATTGGCTTATAGTGTCCCAGTAGATTTCCAGTGTATCACCTCCCAGCCTTCAGTAGCCTGATGTCTTGGAGGAATCTGATAAAGCAGCTCATCCGAAGAAAACTGCCCCTAGCCCCCTACTGGTTCCACGGTTTGGAACTGGCTCTGTGCGGAAATGCTCTCACTGTGGGCCTGCACCGTGCAGCTGGCCCTGAGGGAAGAGCCCACTGCTGGAGTGTGGAAGGCTACCTTGGGAAGACTCTAGCTGCCCTGCCCGGCTCCAATAAGCCACCTCTATCTGGGCCTGCCACCCGGGCTGAGCTTTACCCAGTGGGCAGACTCACCCGTGGCTCTATTTCAGTCCGAGTCTCTCAATGCCTCCCCCTCTTAACTCCTGGGTTCTGGAGCGACCGGGGGTGCAGTCTCCCTCTAGGCCGCCATCTTGGATCGCCCCGTGAAGAGAGCCCGCAGCCGGCGTGGGCAGAGACGCCTGAAGAGGTCTCCGTCTGCCCTGCCCTGATCCCTGAGGCTGCTTGCAGATCGCGGCTCTCCGCTGGTTCGTTGCCGGAGTACACTGCGCTGCAGCGGCTCCGGGACTCGGAGCTTGTTCTGGTGAGAAAGGCTCTCATTAGCGGGCCAGTTCCGTTCCGAGAACCTGGAGAAGCTGGCTGTGTGGGCGGGGCCCACCGCCGGAGTGCGCAGGGCTGCCTGTGGATGACTCTATCTGCCCTGCCCGGCTCCGATAAGCCACCTCTATCTGGGCCTGCCACCCGGGCCGAGCTTACCCCGTGGGCAGACTCACCCGTGGCTCCACTTCAGTCCGAGTCTCTCAATGCCTCCCCTTCTTAACTCCTGGGTTCTGGAGCGACTGGGGGTGCAGTCTCCCTCTAGGCCGCCATCTTGGATCGCCTCCATATGTTTGTTGATTGCTTATAGATCTTCTTCTGTGAAGTGTCTATTCATTTCCTTAGCCCATTTGTCGATTGGATTATTTGCATTCTTGGTGTAGAGTTTTTTGAGTTCTTTATAGATTCTGGAGATTAGTGCTCTATCTGAAGTATGATTGGCAAAGATTTTCTCCCACTCTGTAGGCTCTTTCTTCGCATTGCTGATAGTTTCCTTTGCTGAGAGAAAACTTTTTAGTTTGAATCTATCCCAGTTATTGATTCTTGCTTTTATTTCTTGTGCTATGGGAGTCCTGTTAAGAAAGTTAGATCCTAAGCTGACATGGTGAAGATTTGGACATACTTTTTCTTCTATAAGATGCAGGGTCTCTGGTCTGATTCCGAGATCCTTAATCCATTTTGAGTTTAGTTTCGTGCATGGTGAGAGATATGGGTTTACTTTCATTCTGTTGCATATGTATTTCCAATTCTCCCAGCACCATTTGTTGAAGAGGCTATCTTTTCTCCATTGCATATTTTTGGACCCTTTGTCTAGTATGAGAAAATTGTATTTATTTGGGTTTGTGTCCGTGTCCTCTATTCTGTACCATTGATCCACCTTTCTATTTTGGTACCAATACCATGCCGTTTTTGTTACTATTGCTTTGTAGTAGAGTTGAAGATCTGGTATTGCGATACCCCCTGCTTCACTCTTTCTGCCAAGGATTGCTTTAGCTATTCTGGGTTTTTTATTCTTCCAGATGAATTTCATAATTGCTTGCTCTATTTCTGCAAGGTACATCATTGGGATTTTAATTGGAATTGCATTGAATCTGTATAGCACTTTTGGTAGTATGGCCATTTTGACAATATTAATTCTGCCTATCCAAGAACATGGGAGATCTTTCCATCTTCTAAGGTTTTCTTTAATTTCTTTCTTTAGTGTTCTGTAGTTCTCATTGTAGAGGTCTTTCACCTCTTTTGTGAGATTGATTCCCAAGTATTTTATTTTTTTCGATGCTATTGTGAATGGGGTAGTTTTCCTAATTTCTCTTTCTGAAGATTCATCGCTTATGTATAAAAAGGCCTTAGATTTATGTGCATTGATCTTATTTCCCGCTACTTTACTGAATTCACTTATGAGATCTAAAAGTTTTCTGGTGGAATTTCCTGGTTCCTCTAAGTATACAATCATATCATCAGCAAATAGGGATAGTTGGAGTTCTTCTTTTCCTATTCGTATCCCTTTAATTTCTTTGGTTTGTCTAATTGCTCTGGCTAGAGTTTCAAGGGCGATATTGAATAGAAGTGGTGAAAGAGGGTATCCCTGCCTTGTTCCAGTTTTTAGAGGGAATGCTTTCAGTTTTTCACCATTTAGAATGATATTAGCCATGGGTTTAGCGTAGATGGCCTTTACAATGTTAAGGAATGTTCCCACTACCCCAATTTTTTCTAGTGTTTTGAGCATGAAGGGGTGCTGTATTTTATCAAATGCTTTTTCTGCATCTATCGAAATAATCATGTGATTCTTGACTTTAAGTCTATTGATATGGTGAATTACATTTATTGATTTCCTGATGTTGAACCAACCTTGCATCCCTGGGATGAAACCCACTTGATCATGGTGCACTATCTTTTTAATATGTTTTTGTATGCGATTTACTAAAATTTTGTTTAGAATTTTTGCGTCAATGTTCATTAAGGATATTGGTCTGAAATTTTCTTTCCTTGATGTGTCTCTGTCTGGTTTAGGAATCAGGGTAATATTGGCTTCATAGAATGAGTTTGGGAGAGTTCCCTCCTCTTCTATTTTCTGGAATACTTTGAGAAGTATTGGAATGAGCTCTTCTTTAAAAGTTTTGTAGAACTCGGCTGAGAACCCATCTGGTCCTGGACTTTTCTTTGTTGGTAGGCTTTTGATGACTTCTTCTATTTCATTACTTGAAATTGGTCTATTTAAATTGTGTATGTCCTCCTCGTTCAGTTTAGGCAATTCATATGTCTCTAGAAACCTGTTGATGTCTTCGAAATTTTCTATTTTGTTGGAGTATAGATTTTCAAAATAGCTTCTAATTATGTTTTGTATTTCAGTCGTGTCTGTTGTGATATTTCCTTGTTCATTCCAAATTTTGGTGATTTGGGTTTTCTCTCGTCTTCTCTTTGTTAGTGTGGCTAAAGGTTTATCAATTTTGTTTAGTTTTTCGAAGAACCAACTATTTATTTTGTCAATTTTTTGTATTGTTTCTTTCGTTTCAATTTCGTTGATTTCAGCTCTGAGTTTAACTATTTCCTGTCTTCTACTACTTTTGGTGTTGGTCTGTTCTTCTTTTTCTAGGGCTTTGAGCTGTAGTGTTAGGTCATTTATTTTTTGAGTTTTACTTCTTTTATTAAATGCGCTCCATGAAATAAATCTTCCTCTAAGTACTGCTTTCCTAGTGCCCCAGAGATTTTGATATGATGTTTCTTTGTTCTCGTTTACCTCTAAGAATTTTTTAATTTCCTTCCTAATATCTTCTGTTATCCATTCATCATATAGTAGCATATTGTTTAATCTCCAGGTGTTGGAGTAGTTTCTGTTTTTTACTCTTTCATTTATTTCTAACTTCCATCCATTATGATCTGATAGAATACAAGGTAGTGTCTCTTTCTTCTTGTATTTGCTGACATTAGCTTTGTGGCATAATATATGGTCTATTTTAGAGAAGGATCCATGTGCTGCTGAGAAGAAAGTGTATTCGCTCTTGGTTGGATGGTATATTCTATAAATGTCTGTTAAGTCTAAATTATTGATTGTGTTATTGAGATCTATGGTTTCTTTGTTCAATTTTTGTTTGGAAGATCTGTCTAGTGGTGAAAGAGGCGTATTAAAATCACCTAGTATTATTGTGTTATGGTCTATTTGGTTTCTAAAATTGAGAAGGATTTGTAATGTACAACTTTTAAATATTTAGATGCATGATATATGGGTTCTGATTTTGATTCTTGTTCTGAATCACATATACTAGGGGTAAAAAAGGCATAAGACAAAGTCTCTAGGCAAATAAATCTGCTTGCACTGTCCATTGAATTGGGCTATAGTAGAAGTGTGAGCCACGTGGTATTAGGAGCCAAGGAAGAAACAAGACCACATTCTGCTCACCTTTGCATCTCTAATACACATACTTAGTAGATGTTTGGGGGATGGATAAATCATTTGACCTTCAAGATCAAAGCAGAATAGCATCAGGAAGAATTAGAATTATGTAGGGGTATGCTAGTTAAGAGATTCTATAATCCTGTGAAACCATACTTAAGCAAATTTCATACCTTAAGCTTGAATATCATTTACAATAATAGTCTTTTCAAAAATTCACTTTCCACAAGTGAGATAGAAACATCACTGCAAATTTTGTCTGAGAAGCAATAATGGTGTTCCAGGTCTTTAAAAGACTATTGATTTTTAGTACAATTTCTCATTTCATTGTGAATGAGACTGGCCTTGTATTTCCTTTTTCCTCTACAAGAAGGCACAACATTTGCAAATTCAGATATTTCTGTCTTTGTACGGACAGAAGATAAATGTAGAGTGAATATGTGAGCAATGGACCCCACAAACTATAAAGTAATATTGTTTGAAGGATACTTGATGACATCTCTGTGGATTCACATAATTGATATATCTCCCAATTATTATAGAAACTAGATCAGATTCCTTGAGCAGAAGTTTGATTTGGAGCTTGTATGAGTGTGCATATATATATGTACGTGTGTGTGTGTGTGTTTCAATAAGCCTCAACCCTGGCTGCATTTTATATTCACCTATGGACCATTTAATAAATATTAATGTCATGTCCCCAATTCCAAACAGTAAGAAAGATGAGAACTATGGTCTTAGGTACACAGGAATTATCAGCTTAACTATTTAACATTCACATAAGACTACTCACAGGATAAGTGTAGAGGCAATTGATAGCCGTCAGATTGTATCTGGGATTTCCTGAGGAGGAGCACAGAACAAAGGGCAGAAGCTCTAAAGAAGACGTACTGTACAGGCAGCAGGCAAAGAGAGCAATCTCCTCTTAGGACAGGCCCCACCCTGTCCTCAAGGGACATTTTGTTTACCTCCTGGTTTCTTCAGATCAGAAACCCTGTCTAATTTATCCTTGTGATCACTAGAAGCTGACATGATGCTAAGAGCGGGTGTTTAGTTTTTAAAAATTGTTGAAAAGATACGTGCACAAATGAATAAAAACTGGTGCTCCCAGGTGTTAATAAGGATTTGTCCTGCCACAGATTTTACATGAGTGCTTAAAAGGCAAGAGGACATAAACATGTAGAAATGTGCCCACATTTGTCCAAGGGAACTGCAAGATCCTATATACAGACTTGCAAAGGAAGTGTTTTGGAACTCTTATCCCAATGGGCACTTAAAAGAGTATCGAAGGTTTGAGATTGAAGAAGTCAGAGGATTTCCCTGGAGAGGAATGCTGGTTATGTTGTGAACACCTCTCTCTCTTGCTACAGGAGGAAAGGGCTTCTCTCACTTCAAGCATAGTGATGGAGCTTTAAGAAGAATCAGAGAACCTAATACGTGTCCTGTGCTGAAGAAACAAGTATAAATTTATATCCCAAAAACTTCCAAGGATAGAACAGTGACTAGAAATTGCTCAGGCTTCAGGGTTTGGATAAATGTCCATGTTAGAAATGGTCTGCACTCCCAACGATGCAAGGATATCTCCTGGGAACTAGATGTGGTATAGTTGGAATTACCCTCAAAGAATGTGCCCGAGGAGGGCCTCCTGCCAAGGGCAACAGAAGGAAGAAGGAAAAAAAATACCAGAAGACTCAGAATTTAAGGGGAGGTAGCCAGTATATAGAAAGAACAGTTCTGTCACATTTAGGGTATTTCATACAAAGAAATTTCCAGTTATGGGATGTCTTATCCAGAAATATCCTCACAGACACAACCAGTAATAACAAATATCTGGGCACCCACGACCCAATCAAGTTGACACAGAAAATTAACCATTACAATAGGCATCTCTGTTCACATAATTACCTGACATCTCATGGCCATATATTTAGGTTCTATTACAGCCCAATAGTGTGTCAAGAGCTTATTTTGGAAAGATGACCAATTTTATGATGCGGATGGCATTCCCTTGCTCCAAAGTGCAGAGTTTTTGTGTTACAAATATCCAATTGGGACTTTCCAGAGATTCTACACTGTGTTCTATGAAGGTTACCTGCAGCACAGGGGATGTTCTGAAGAGACAGTTTGATCCTGGAGTCTTTTCTTTTTAAAAGAATCACTCAAAATTAGTAGCCTTCTTAGTTATCCAACAAATGAATTGGAACAGTATTCTTAAGGAGGTATAACCTGTACCCAAAATCCAAAGATGTCTAACAGGAACAAGATACAATTACTTGCTTTTTATTTGAGAGGAAATGCCTGGTATGTTCCATTTTGTTGGACCCTTAGAAACTTTGTTAGTATAGCAGGTCCCTAGATTTATTTCTTACAATATGCCACACACTGTGTCATACCAGGGCAACCAGAGTACTGCCATATGCTACTTCCCAGATTTAATTAACATAATGTCAACAATACTGTTGATCTGTGTGATGTTAAATGGAATGTCCAGCTACTCAAAGAAACTTTGGATTTATAATGTGATAGAGAGCATAACAATTAATCTAGCCCTGGGAAAGAGCCTAAACCCTTCCCCCCAAAGCATATTGAAGAAAAGACATTCACCAGATTAATAATTACATATCAAGAGGTTGTGTCAATCTGTTATAGTAATCTGGAAGCTACCACTGGTAAAATTTATAGTTGTTCATTGTCATTGACTATGATCTATATATATTATTCAAGGACTACACTGGTGGATTAAATAAAGGTATACTGGAAAACATCACCTAAGCATCCTTTATGTCTTAGACTGTTTTACTAATTTCTACCTTTCCAGTCTGAATGTGACCTTATTCCTGATTTACTATATTTATGGTGGAGGAAATTTCAAGTGCTTCTAGGCTTTTCTCGTCATCATTGCTCTTCCTCAATAAGTTACTGAATCAATATAAAGGTTCTGTCAGCTGCTAAGTATATCCTTTGTGATTATGCACTCAGGTAATGGGAAATGATGATGGAGTGTGTCCATTAATCCATTGCAACTACGTGATATGAACTTAAGCCAGGACTCCATCTATCACTTCACTCTGTACACTCCTATTCTAATGGGGAGGAGAAAGCAGATGTTCTAGAGGTCACAATGGAAAGTATTAACTTTAGACACATCTACCTCATGTGATGATTCTGCAAGCAGAGCTGCTGTCCTCTAATAGTGGACAATGGATACTTTTGAAAGTCCCAAGGATTCCCAGAGAATTTGCAACTTTAAGGTCCTAGAGGGCATCTGCGTGAATGTGAACAATCTTGCTTGCAGGATGACACTCCTTATTTTAGGCTCTGGTATAGAAGACTTAATGGAACTGTGAATTGAACCTTATTTGCAATTTTGTTACTCTCATGATCAGATCCTGATCCCAATTTTCAACCCAAACTCCCCTCAATTATAAGAGATGATAGGCACTTTAAATCCTACCTCACAGTCTTTTCAGCTCCCACCTCACCCTAAAATAATTTAGCCTTTTCTTCTTTCAGCTCATCAAACACTTAAGAATAAACATAGTAACTCCACAGTTCATATATTAATATTGCTTAAATGTTAGAATGTATATATAAGACAATGCATCCTCTTTGACTATATTCCATCCTCTCCTATCATTGACATGAATCTTAGTAATTGTTATGCCTCATGATTCCAGGATTTATCATTATCTCACTTCCAGCATTAAGTTCCTCATCATCCAGATAGTAATTCAATTACAAACTCTATCCTAAGAATGTACTCCTTAGAATTGCATTTAGCATCATCTGTCATGGTTTGAATGTCTCCAGAACTGGACTCTGAAATAAGGATTCAAAACCAAACAGTTGGTTTGGAGGTACAAAGAACACTGGCTCTTTGTATAATAAGGGATAAGTGATAGAGAGGAGAAGACAGTCAAGAAATGGTGTATTTTGTAAACAACTTCCATCATGGAAAACTGGAGTTTACTCTTATGAAGGGAATGGGAGGGGAGAAAGGGCAGATAAATCCAGAAAATGGTGCAAAACACACATCAGATTTATTCTATTTTGGAATAAGGGGCCTATTATGGTTTGCATCTGGAATGTCCCCCCGCCAAAAGTTCTTGTGTTAAAACCATGTTCCCCACTGCAGCAAAGTTCAGAGGTAGAGCTTTTGAGGCAATGATTGCATCATGAGGACTTGACTTTATCAGTGTATTGCTCCATCAGTAGCTGAAAGAACTACTGGGAAATGGAACCTACCTATAGGAAGTAGGTTTCCTTGCCCTCCCCTACTTCCTAGTTGCCATGAGTAGATTTCCTCAACCTTGCTTTTCCATCTTGATGTTTCTAAACTGGAGTCAGCTGATCATGAACTAAGCCCTCTGAAACTGTGAGTCAAAATAAATCCTTCCTCCTTAAAGTTGTTCTTGTCAGGTATTTTGGTCATAGCAAGAAAGAGCTGATGAACAGAAATTTCTGCTGAGAAGTGGGGTTGATGTTGTAACTACATCGACTTGCAATTCAGATAACTTTGAAACTGGTTTGCCAAAGGAGTTCAGTAAAGTTTGGAGATGCAGTCTAAAGAAGTCCTATAATGTTTTAAGCAGAAATTGTCAATTCTGGTATAAGGTCAAAGACCAGAATGCTGATACAAATGTGAACAGTAATGGCTGTGCTTATGAGGTTCAGAAGGGAATGAGGACTTTATTGGGAATTGGACTAGAGACCATTCATATTCTAGTAAAGAATTTCTGTGAATTTTGTCTATGATCTGAGACTTTGTGTAAGCTTTGTGTAAAGTGATGGACTAATGAAACTGGAAAAGGAAATTTCAAGGCAGCACAGCATTCAGGCAGTAAAAGGCTATTGATGGTAGTTTTTAGCAGGGTTTACTGTGAGAATAAGGACAAAAAATGCAGAGCAGAAAGAGTTGAAAAACTTGCAGTTTGGCCAGAAAAACGTGTATAAAACTGGGTCCAAGGAAGGTGTGCTTGCTGAAGAGATTTGTGCCATTAAAAAGAAACCAAGTACTTTGCACAGAGACAATAGGAAAGATGACTTGAGGGCATCTCAGGAGTTAACAGGACCCCACCCATGGCAGGCTCAAGATGTAAAGTGAAAACATGTTTGAAAGCTTTGCTTTAAGAACAGACCTTGTATGCACTTTGCTTGCATGAGGATGGCTAAGAAGCTGTTTCCCTAGGATTTATTCCACCATATTCAACTACCCAGGCACTCAGAGGCTCAAGCAGCCATGGCCCAGCTACTACTTGAGCTGGTGGCAAACCCTAGCATCATCCACAGATGCTGGTTCAGCAGGAATGCAGGATGCTTGAGTTAGGGAGACATGAAGGCTTCCACTGAGATTTCAAAGGAATATCTAGGAGGCCAAGCAACTTGTAGCATGGTTGGAATCACTGAATGCATCCCATGAGAGAGAACTCATGAAATTGTCAAAGCAAAGCCAAAACTTCACTGGAGACCACAGGAATGAAGAGATACCATGAATGTGGGTTACCTGACAAGGAAGCAGCAGGCATTGAGCAGAACTGGCACAAGAGAGAGTCACATGGGCTGCAACTGGCAAAGCCATAAGGATGGGCCTTCCCACATCCTTTGGGGCCCACATCTAACCACCGCATGCCCTAGATACCAGATGTGGAGCTACAGGACCTGTTTTCCTGCTATGTTTTCCTTTTGCTCTTGTCCCCTTCTTTCTACGTCTTCATTCCTCCCTTTTGAAATTGGAATATTTACTTTGTGTCATTGAATATTGGGTGTATGTAACCCTGCTTTTGATTTTTACAAGGGCTCATAGCTTAGAGTTTGCATGAATTCTCAAAGGAGACTTTGGATTTGTACTTTTGAGCAATGTTAGAACTATTAAGATTATGGGATCTCTTGGAGATATTCTGAATGCATTTTGCATTGTGAGATGGGCATGAGCTTTGTGGGGATAGAGACTGAATGTTATGATTTGTATCTGAAATATGCCCCCAAAAGTTCATATGTTTAAGCCTAGTCCCCAGTGCAGCAAGGTTCACAGATGGGACTTTTAGGCAATAATTGCATCTTGAAGGCTCTGTCTTTCTTACAGGATTAATCCTCTTGATGAATTAATAATTTCAATAAGCTTGCCAGGAGGGTAATGAAAACTATAGGTAGATGTGGCATGGAAGGAGGAAGTAAGTCCCTAGGGTGTAGCCTTGTGTCTCTGCCCCTTCTTTTCTCTGTCTCTCTGCTTCCCAGCTGCCACAACTTAGAAGCTTTCCTCTGCCTTTTCCTTTCACCATGATGTTTTTCCTGGGAGCCAATTAACCATGGACTAAATCCTCTGAATGCCATGAACCAAAATAAATGTTGTTCTTGTCAGGTATTTTGGTCACAGCAATGAAAATTTGACTAATGCAGGACCTGAGGCATTTATATACAAACTACCATCAGGTATTGGCTCAGGTTGTCTGCTCTGGCACTTGTGGTTTGATAGCATGAGGAAAAAAAATCTTCCTGGGTTGCTGGAGAAAGTACCCAAGCATGGAGGTATAGATACTAGAAGTTTGAAGTTGGTTTAAGCATATTAGATTAGTAAACTTAAGGAACAAAGGTGAGTCACTGAAACATCTACATCCATGGTGAGTCTGAGCGTGAACCCATGCAAGATACAGATATGATGAAGAAAAAAGAAATATGTTCTATATGTTAAGTTTGAAGTACCTTTGGAATATACAAGGGGATATATCCAGAAAAACTTGAGCATTCTTGTTTGGAACTTAGGAGGGAGAAGTAAACTTTGAAGAGCAGTATAGAAATTTAAGAGATGTTATAATAAGAGTTGCTTGAAACCATGATAATAAAAGAGATCAATGAGTTTGGAAAGGGAAAAAGGCATAATATTGAGAAATTTCTCTGTTTATGGGTAATTGAAGGAGAAGCCAGGGAAAGGAAAGAAGGAAGAAAAGAGAGAGGAAATAAAGGGAGGGAAGTGAGGAAAGGGGATTGTAGGAAAAGAGCATATTGGAAAGGATATGAAGTTCAAATTGAACAATGTTGTAAAATATTTGACCGGAGTTGTTTCATTTTTCTGTATTAAAATCCACTAGAAGAAAGTTGTAATATCATTTTTTCTTCCATTTTCATTGACTATACTTACTTAACCCTTTAAGTTATAACAAAGACTTATAAGTAACATTCTTTATTATTTTTACTGCTGCTCACCAGCACTTGAATAGATTTCTTTACTTAAGCAGGGAACATGGAGGATACGATTAGCCAGTCATACATCCTTACTCCCTTTGCTATAAAATGAATTCCTTGACAAAAAGAAGTGTTATGTGGGACACTGTAATGATGAACGAGGTTTTCTGTAAGCCCACAAATAGTATTGTTGAAGGAAGCATGGTGAGCAGACAGGACAAATCCATAACCATACCCAGAATGAGTGTCTCCTTCCGAAATAATAAATCACTGCCCACTCCTTGGTGGAAATGGCCCAATATAATCATCTTATACTTCTATTGAAGGAAGAAGCAAGACCGAGTTTAAAGAGGTTTCTAACTGTTTCACAGAATTACTTCTGTGTGAATTATCTCAGACATTCAGATAAATCCCTAGATATAGATAGCTGTATTTAATTGGACTCTCCTTTGTTACTTCTTGGTGTGGCCAAAACATGCCCATGAAACAAGGGTTGGATGGAGTTCCTTTGCATGGGAAGTAACCCAGGAAGACTCTTCATCCTTGACAAACTTGGAAACCTTGCATCTGAGAGAGGCTTGCTGAGATGGAATAATTTTTCCATTCAGCTTCTGAAGCCTTGGCAGTTCCCATTTCCCAGCAGGCAAAAGCAGAGTGATCAATTCTGAACAGAATCTCTACTGAGAGCATTTTAATCAACCAGAATGACTACAGAGCAGCTGGCTCACAACCAAAAATTCACAGACATGTTTGCATCCAATTAGAAAACAGTAAACATCAGGCACCAGGCCAGGTCCATTTAGTATATTAATTTCTTAGTCTGAAATAGGTCTTAGAGACAAACGCTTTTTTAAAATCCTCATCTCATTTTAAGGCCATAAAATTCTTATCCTTTTCTTCCTCCCATCTAGATTATCAGGAGAGAATTAGCTCTAACCCTGTTTACAATAATCAAGATAGTTTTAAAATTCTATGGCAGTGGCTGGGATTGTGGCTCAGTGGCAGAGCACTCACCTAGTATGTGTGAGGTCCTGGGTTCAATTATCAGCACAATATAAAAATACATAAATAAAATAAAGGTATTGTGTCCATCTACAACTAAGAAAATATTTTTTAAAAAGAATTTTTAAAAATTCTATGGCATTTCATATTCCAAACTATAGAAACAGAGAGAGGATGGGTGGTAGGAATTAGCATGGGGACTCTAACTTTATCTCTTTACCTCTTGCCCCTCATTTTAAAATAATTAAAGCCAGGTGTAGGATGCATGCCTGTAATCCCAGCAGCTCAGGAGGTTGAGGCAGGAGGACCGTTAGTTCAAAGCCAGTCTCAGCAACTTAGTGAGACCCTAAGCAACTCAGCAAGACCCTATAATAAAATAAAATATATAAAAGTGGCTGGGAACTGGCTCAGTGATTGAGTGCCCCTGAGTTCAATCCCCAGTATCAAAAAAAGATAATTAGAATCATTATTTAATTTCAAGCATGTGACTATAACATAAAGAGACTTCAACAAGAAAGCATTTGTATTTATTTTAATTTTTTAATTTTTAATTTTTGTTCTAATTAGTTATACATGGCAGTAGAATGCTTTTATACATTTTGATAGATCATACATAAATGAAGTGTAATCTCTCATTTTTCTGATTATACAAAGCATAGGATCACATTGGTCATAAGCATTTGTATTTAAACCGAGGTCCTCCACTCTCTGTTTCTCTTCGTGGCACCCATTGCCACCCAATGGAGCATAGGTCCATTTGGGTCTTTATTGTCTCTCTCTTCACAACAATGTAAACCTTATGAAAGCAGGTCTTTTTCTTATTGCCTTCAACTGAATTCACAGTGTCCAAAATGGTGACTGAAACAGGATGTACTCAGTAAATATTTGTTGAATAAATAAATGTTATGAAAGTTTCTGAGAAATCCAGTAGTAATGAAACCTGTTGAATCACCATTCCCAAATATATATATTTGCAAAGCTGCATTTAAGGATATAATACTAGTAGCATCTTATTGAGCATGCTTTGAAAGCTCAGGAGTGTGAAGTGCAGCCCTGCCTCATATGTGCTTCCAGTCTAGTGCAGAAGACGAAACATGGACAGATAATTCAATGTAACCTGGTAAGTGTTGAATTAGGTGTAGAGGAAGAATGCTAAGAGAATACAAGATAAGTCATTTCGTCTCAACCTCTGGGAAGACTGCTTTCAGGAAGAAATTGTTGATTGTGCTATACAAAAGTGTGCATCATTCCATTAGATAAATTTGTCAGTCATTGTTAATTAGTACTAACTGATATTTTATGGGATGGAAAAAGACATCTAACTTTTGACAAAAATCTGGAGAATATAAAAGACCCTTTTAATATAAGTAAATTCAAGGTGGTATCAAATGTTATTTAATCCAGTAATGCCCCAGATGGTTATTTTATAAGAAGACATTTCAAAGAAATGTTAATAAGGGGTAATATTTTCTCATTTGAGATGTGATGTTTTTGTTACCAGGAAAAAATTATATTTGCCATAGTGAGGTATACTTTGCCCTTGGGGTGACTCAGGAAGAAATGAGCTGTGGCTGCCTCTGGGTGGAAGCAGGACATCCATTATCTTCCTTTCACTCCACACACCAAAGCACAAGCCCTCAGTTGCCCCTCCCATGCCCACATCCAGCAAAGCCTAGGCAGAAGAATCCTGTGGCATTCAAGCAGGAGGCACCAGAATTTTCAAGAAAAAAGAAGAATGTTAGGACCATGATATCAAAGAGACAGATTTTCCAAGGGAGGGGATAGGGAAAATAAAGTACCAGTGGCTCCTGAATTGAGGCTGCAGGAAAAGAAAGCAAAATTGAGCTAAAGAGGGATATAGAGTCAGTGATCATGGAACAACCTCCAAAGACAAAACTGGGAGACTGCTCTCTTTCTCAGCACCACTCAATGGTATTAAGTTCGTTGGATCAAGACACAAGTACTAGTCCTCATGCTCTGTACTGATTAAATACTTTAATGGGTATTTAATTATTTATTCTCACCAACACCTCCATATTCTTCCTGTTTCATGATACTTCCCAGTTGTAGGAGACTTTGTTGGAGTACAATTAAAGAAGTCAAGAACAACCAAGACTATCTCTCCCCACCTCTGGAAATTAAGGCATGATCATGACCAGAATCATCCAATCAGATTCTCACACTTGGATTGTTCCGCCTTCAGCAAGAATTGCAAAGATAATAGCCAGGCCTGGTGTACACACCTGTAATCCCAGAAACTTGGAAGGCTAAGGCAAGCGGATTGCAAGTTTCAGGTCAGCCTCAGCAATTTAGTAAAACCCTAAGCAACCCTGTCTCAAAATTTAAACATAAAAAAAAAGAAATGCAAAGATAAAAGAACAATAATAAATGTTATTTTTAAATTTTTATATTTCATTGACATATGGTAAACTTCATTCTTTTTTTTATACTTTCCTTTAGTTCTTAATAAATGGACAATCATGTCCTCGTGACCCAAGTAAAATACAGAACATTTCCTCCAACCCCCAAAACCCTCTGCATTGTCCGTTTATAGGCACTCTCCCTGTGGCAACCACTGATATGTACTCTGTTTCTACAATTTTACTTTTCCAAAATGTTATATAAATGGGAAATTAGGCTTTCCTGTTTCACTTAGGATAATACATTTGAGATTTATCTATTTTGTTAGGTGTCAATAGTACACATTTATTATTATCTCATTTTATTGTCAATCATATGGTAATTCAAGGACTTAAAATAGTTAAAACAATTTCACACAAGGAGAACAAAGTTGGAAACCTCACATAACCAGATTTCAAGACGTCCTACACTTTGGAATTGGTAAAAAGCCACATAAATCCATGGAACTGACTAAATAGTTCAGAAATTAATCAGCATAAATATAGTCAATTAAATTTTGACAAATATGCAAAGACAATACAATAGGAAAACATGATCTTTTCAACAGATGATGCTAAAATAATTGACTGTCCATATGCAAAACATTAGACCCTTACCTATACTGCACACTTTGTTCTTTTAGTGTCTGCAGGGTCTAAGTTACATCTCCTCTTTCATTCTTTGTGTTGATAATGTGTCTTCTTTATTTTTTTCTGGGTCAATCTAGATAGAGTTTTAGCAATTGTTTAAATCTTTATAGAGATCCAAATTTAGTTTCAGTGATTTTATTGTTCACAGTTTTTATTTATGTTCTTCATTTCCATTTCTTTGCCTGATTCAGACCTCATTTTTTAGCATCTTAATGTAGAAACTTTGGTTATTAATTTGAAACCTGTCTTTTTTTCTAACATCAGCACTTAATGCAACACATTTCATTGTAAGTGTTGCCTTGCCTTCTCCCATAAGTTTTGATGTTTGGTTTTCTTTTTTATTTTATTCAACATTCTAGTTTCCTCTATGACATCCTCATTGACCCATTAATTACTTAGAAATCTGTTATTTAATTTCCAAAAATTCTATCTGATGGTTTTCTAGATATCTTTTCACTATTGATTAATTATAAAATTTCATTGTAGCTGGAGAACACAGTATAATTTTGATTCCTTAGTTCATTAGGGTTTGTTCTATGGATCAAAATATGATCTATCTTGGTGAATATTTCATGTGCATTTAAATATAATGTATATATGGTGGTTATTTCCTAAAATCTTCCACAAATTTCAATTATGTCAAATGGATCAACGGTCTTTTTCCAAGTCTTCAGGTAAGAATTTTTTAGTTCTAAATTTCCACTTATTTCTCTTTTATAATTTCTACTTCTCCATTAAGAACTTCTACCTGAATTTTAACACTATTTACCATTGCTTAATGAAGTATACTTATTATAGCTACTATAAATCTTTTTCTAATAATTCTAACACCTGGGTCACTCAATGTTGCTCTCTATTAGTACTGTTGATTATTGGTTCCTGGATTTTTTTTATTTTTTACCTATTGGTTATATTTTTCTGATTCTCTAATACTTCTTGAACAAGGGGCCCTTTTCCTCAGTTCTGCTTCCAACCCTTGGTACTATGAATTGAACCCAGGGGCATTCTACCACTGAGCTAAACCCCCAGCCCTTCTTATTTTTTATTTTGAGACAGGGTCTTACTGAGTTGCTGAGAGTCTTGTTAAGTTGCTGAGGTTGGCCTCCAATTTCCCTTCCTTCTACCTTTGCATCCTAAGTCACTGGGATTACAGGCATGTGCTATCATACCTGATTTCTAAGTTCTTTAAGTCAGTAAAACCAGTCCTTTCTTGGGTTTTAGAAACCAACATCATAGTGGTAGCAGTGCAACACCATGGCTCTGTTTGACCCTGAGTCAGGGCTGGAAGAGGAAAAAAAAAAAAAGAAAGAAATGACTATTTTTCCCCTACCACACTCTCTGGAAAGCAGAGGTCCCTTTTCCTGGTCCTCTAGTTGGAAAGAGATGATTTCTTCCAGAGTTTTTCTGTCAGCACTTGCTGCTCAGTTTCAAAGATTAGCCCTCAAGCAAAGATTCAAAAGAGAAAAACAATCCTTAAACCACTTCACTTCATTGGAAATTGTCAATTATATATTTCAGTCTCCAGTTATTAAATTATTGTTTACTTTTCAAAATCTTCAGGTAGTTTCTTGTTGTTTTCTCTCCATAAATTTAGTTGTAATAGTAGAAGACTACAGTCTGTATACTCTACCTTGACTAGTACAGGAATTTTAGGGAGAAAAACTTCTTGCCCAATCGACAAAGAATAATTTAGTTGGCTGATTAACACACACATATCAATGAAGAAATTAGAATGACTTGATTATTGAATACTAATTCCCTAGGATATTTGCCTATAGACCAGAAAGACAACTTGAATTATGTTATACTACACTTGTAAAGTTACTAAGGGGAATGTGAGCAAACCACTAGAGTAAGTGGCAAGTAGTTTCCAAGTTCTTAGTCAACAGGATAAAATTGCGCCTTGTGTTTCATTTGTTTTATAATATTCATGTCCTGCACCTTTATTTACATATATAAACATTAATGCACTTCTGCTCAAATAAATTAATTTTCCCATATCCACAGACTCTTTGGCACCTCTAAGAAGTTCTCTTGCCAGAGCAAATAGAGAAGGGCAAGGGTTCACATAAACACAGGGGTAGAGAAGGCACTTAATATATTTCTAGAAGAATACTGGCACCTCCAAATGAGTCACTAACACACATACACACACACACACAAATGGATCCATGAATGTGCTGGTAGAGAGAGAAATAACAAGAGATGGCTTGTTTCCATATTTTGGACAATAAATTTGAAGTCAAGAGAGTTGAAATGTTGAACTGGTTATGTAGCTCAGTGGTACAGCACTTGTCAAGCATGAGCCAGGCCCTGGATTCAATGTCTAGTACCACCAAAAGAGAAAGAAAGAGGTGCAGTATTTTGTTCAAGGTAAATCACCTATCTCCTTATTGTTCCCATTTCAAAATTTAGCAGAACAGTTACAGATGGGGCAGTCCATTGTGAGAAACATTGCTTTGTGATTTGGGAGCTCATAGATTATCAACTTTTTGCAATGTAAGGTAAACAGGGTGGAGAATCCAGACATGGAAAAAAGTTGTGAGTAGAGGAAAAAGTGAATGAAGGAGGAAAGAGTAGAGCATCCTGAGAAAAAGGAGGATGCAGAGATAGAGAAAGCCAGAAAAGATTTGCCCTCACAAAAGCATTTTTTTAAAGTTCTGTTGTAACTTCAGTGGGAAAATATTTTCTCTACCCAAGATAAAAAAATCCCATAATACAATATCCATCAACAGCTGTATCCACTTAAAAATCACTTGCTAATTATAAAGTATTTAATATATTTCTCTTCTAAAAACAGTCTGAGCTCTACACTGCTTTACCTACCTCTCCATGAATTGGCAATTAGACCCTGTCCTGAAGGACTTTACTCTGTGTTATCTTTCACTTCAGAATGTGATCTTGGTCATGAAGAGAATTCTAGAGCTGTGCTAATGAGCACTTCTAGAGTCAACCCTGTGCAGAGGTAGCCAAGTTCTCTGTCCTAAGTCACATTTTTTAGAATAATATAGCACCAACCTTAACAACTGAATCTTCCTTTAATCCAGAACTCTGGAAGCAAGAGAATAAATAAAAGTAAATTGGTAAACTAATACATGTTAAGAAGTTACTGACCAAAGGACTTTATTTACTATGTCTCCTTTCTCAGAATAAGTTGAATTTTAACAGGGTACGCTAGAGGATACAATGCTTCAATCTCTAGAAATAAGTGATGAATGATGGAAAATTTTGTATACTGTATAATACATAGGATATATGTTCAAGTCCACCTGTGAAAAAGGTCAAAGAAACAATAGTTCTATAGAAACTGATTTCTATGTCATATATGTAAGCAAAAATAGCCAACACAGTTTTGGCACCACTATGAAAACACAAAAAACCAGGACAGAAGCAGACCTCAAATGGACCAGCAAGCTTTCCTTTATTCTGCAGTGGAGTCAATCAATCAGGCACTGAAAAGGCTCATTTTCTGAGTAGAAAAAAAAAAAATCAGTCGCTGAAGAGGCTCATTTTCTGGAACTTGGGGTGATGGAAGTACTTATGGTACTAGAGATCCTAGTCCTGTCTTGTGTCTCCACTATTCCCAGCACACAGCTTCTATTTCATCATCTAAAATGGCTGCTCCAGCTGTGACCATTACATCTGAATTCATCTTGTGAGTAAGGGAGAGGAAAGAGAGAGATCATATTTTTTTTTCTTTTTAAGGAATGTTATGGTTTGGACATGAGGTGTTCCCCCAAAAGTTCATGTGTGCAACAATGCAGGAAAGTTCAGAGATGAAATGATCCAATTATGAGAGTTGTAATCCTGTCAGTGTATTAATCCATGGGATGGATTAATTTGAATGGATTAATGGGCAGCAACTGTAGACAGGGAGGGTGTGGCTGGAGAAAGTAGGTCACTGGGGGTGTGTCTTTGGGGTTTAAATGATATCCCTGGTGAGTGGAGTTCTCTCACTTCTCGACTGTCATGAACTGAGCTGTCTTCCTCTGCCATGTTCTTCTACCATGATGTTCTGCCTCATCTCAGTCCCAGAGCTATGGTGTCGGCTGACCATGGACTTCTCCTCTGAAACTGTGAGCCAAAACAATTTTTTCCTTTTCTAAGGTGTTCTTTTCAGACCTTTTGGTCATGGTGACACAGAGACAATTAAAACAAAAAGTAACACAAAATTTGCACATATCACTTAGGTTCATATCCACTCACTACGATCTGGTCATAGGAACTATAATGGAAACAAAAATGGCAGTTTTAGCTGGAGAGTCACACAGCTACCTTAAATTTCTATTGCTAGAGAAAGAAGAATGGCCATGAGCGACAAACTGGGAAACTGCCATGGCAATTTTGGTAGGGGGATTTTACTTTTTTACATCCTTTAAGCAATATCATTTCTCCTCAAATAAACCTGGTAGGCATTTGACAGTAAACACTGAATGGCAAGACATTGGAGTTTATATTACAATGTAGAGATTGGCTTTAAAATATGATATAAATATGTTATTATATATTAATTAGTAAATATAATATGTAATAATCATAAAGAATAATGTTAATAAGGTAACATAATTTAAAGTCAATATCTGTTTTAAAAGTTGTACAGAAATTGAACTTTTAGAATTCTATTTTTAGGCATTCTATTTTCCTTTATTGATCAGATATTATATAGCAATACTCCAAGCTAACATATAATATCCTTAATAAACAATCATTGTTCTTTATTTTATAAGACAAAGTAAAATCATATCATTAAACTGCCATTGTTAGGAGGAAAAAGGTATTATTTATCCCTATTTAGGTACTAATTTACTACACCCATCTTTGCCACACCTAAATCATCTGTATGATTTTTAGAGAGAATACTGGTTTTAGCAACTCAGGAAAATGACAGACCAATTTGATAAGAAAAATAAAAGTAGCAAACCTGTTTTTTGAATCTTAAATCATGAAATGATAGTATTCTCAGTTTATTTAAGATTTAAGTAAGCAGTGAATAATGGTGCAAGAGGAGGTGGCATTTTTATTCTAGATTTTCTCTAGTAAAACTGAGGCTGGCTGGTGTTGGACACCCTGGGAAGGATCTCTGTTCAGAGCAACCTGAAGCATCACTTAGAGTAATCATTCAAAAAGAAATAGGCATAATGTATGAAATTCCAATAAATAGCCACTGCAGTCTTCAGTTTATAATAAACTTTGGTGGTTAATACCCTAAGTAAACCTGCTAAACAATAAATCATTTTCCTTAACCAACCAAACTCACAAATTAATTTGAGTTCTACATGTGGGTAATCTTATAGTATAAAAAGCTAGAGTCTTTAGGAAGTAAAAAAGCAAAGAAAAAATTATATTTTAAAAAAGATATTCTTATGACCTAACAGTTATCCAATTCACTTTAAAAGTAACTAAAGATTAAGAATCTCTTATAGTTTAAATCCATCTAGGCCTGGACCTTTTCATCTAGTTTTCCATGAAATAGTGTTGTAACTGCTATTAGGATTTTTTTGCCCTTTCCCCTGATTAGGGGAGTCTCTGTTATTGATTTAGTACAAGGCAACTCTGATAGTCAGGAGGACAGTAACACTTTAGAAACACACTTATTAAGAAGTAAACCAAGTGTGGCAGAGTCTCCTGTTCACAGGTTATTAGAGTCTGTGTATTGTGCTTAGCCTGTAAATTTCATTGTGAACCAAGAAGATCCTTAACCACGAGGAAACAATTTTAGTCCTCTGAGATGAGAATGGATACTCCAGCTTTTTTGCTGTGTCCGTGTGCTGCTTAAGGGAAGCATAAATCAGCAAGACATAACAAATTTGAAGGTAAGTTTTGCTGGGTATAAGATTCTTGGTTGGCATCCATTTTCTTTCAGGGCTTGGTATATGTTGTTCCAGGCCCTTCTATCTCTCACCCTACACAAAACTCAACTCAAAATGGATCAAGGACCTCGAAATCAGACCAGAGACCCTGCATCTTATAGAAGAAAAAATAGGTCCAAATCTTCAACTTTTTGGCTCAGGATCAGATTTCCTTAACAGGACTCCCATAGCACAAGAAATAAAAGCAAGAATCAACAACTGGGATAGATTCAAACTTAAAAGCTTTCTCTCAGCAAAGGAAACTATCAGAAATGTGAAGAGAGAGCCTACAGAGTGGGAGAATATCTTTGCCAACCATACCTCAGATAGAGCGCTAATTTCCAGAATCTATAAAGAACTCAAAAAACTCTACACGAAGAATACAAATAATCCAATCAACAAATGGGCTAAGGAAATGAACAGACACTTCACAGAAGAAGATGTACAAGTAATCACCAGATATATGAAAAAATGTTCAACATCGCTAGTAATAAGGGAAATGCAAATCAAAACTACCCTAAGATTTCATCTCACCCCAATTAGAATGGCGATTTTCAAGAATACAAGCAACAATAGGTGTTGGCGAGGATGTGGTGAAAAAGGAACACTCATACATTGCTGGTGGGGTTGCAAATTAGTGCCGCCACTCTGGAAAGCAGTGTGGAGATTCCTCAGAAAGCTTGGAATGGAAACACCATTTGACCCAGCTATCCCACTCCTTGGCCTATACCCAAAGGACTTAAAATCACCATACTACAGAGAAACAGCCACATCAATGTTCATTGCTGCTCAATTCACCATAGCCAGATTGTGGAACCAACCTAGATGCCCTTCAGTTGATGAATGGATAAAGAAACTGTGGCATATTTATACAATGGAATATTACTCCGCAATGAAGAATGATAAAATGATGGCATTTGTAGGCAAATGGTCGAAATTGGAGAATATCATGCTAAGTGAGATAAGCCAATCTCAAAAAACTAAAGGTCGAATGATCTCGCTGATAAGCGGATGAGGACATATAATGGGGGGTGGGAGGGGCTAGCATTAGGTTTAGGGTTAGGTTTAGAGTTAGGCTAAGGAGAGCGGTAAGAATGAAGGAAAGAAGGACTGTGTAGAGGGAAAAGAGGGGTGGGAGGGGTGGGGGGAGGGGAAAAATAAAATAAACATCATTACCCTATGTAAATGTAAAAAAAAAAAAAAAAATGTCCATATGATTAACTGCTACCCCCATCTGTGCTGATATGTGGAGACAGGGTCTCTGAGAGGAAATTGGGTTTATACTAAGTCATGGGAGTGGATCCCTTATAAGTCATTAGTGCCCTTATAAGAGCAGACATCAGGGAGTTTCCTTTGTTTCTCCTTTCCCTTTTCTCTGCCTTTGTGAAGACACAGCAAGAAAGTGGCCATCTGTAAACCAGAGAGAGGGCACACAACAGGAGCCCAACTAACTGACACTTGATCTGGAGTTTCCAGCCTCCAGAACTAAGAATTAAATATCTGTTGTCATCTCCCTTCTTGCAAAGTCTTGGTTACTGCACACACAGTTCTAACTCACTTTGCACCGGCTCTGTGGCATTTGTTACAGCAGCCCACCCTAACCAATACATATCAAAAACTGAAAAACCAAGAAGCAGCAGTACAAGCATATGGTTTAGGGATAGAGCAGTAAATATCAAAGAGATCAGTTGAAGGGCTTCATTTGACTACCTCGAAGGAATAGGAATAGGAAATGAAGATAGATGATGGGAAAAAAATTATTGATTTTTTTTTCTTGTACCAGGGATTGAACTCAGGGGCACTCGACCACTAAGCCACATCCCCAGCCCTATTTTGTATTCTATTTGGAGACAGGTTCTTACTGAGTTTCTTAGTGCCTTGCTTTTGCTGAGGCTGGCTTTGAACTCTCAATCCTCCTGTCTCAGCCCCCTGAGCCACTGGATCACAGGCATGCGCCACCATGCCCAGCTCAGACTATTGATTTTTTTTTTTTTCTTTTTTTGTGGTGGCTGGGATTGAACCCAGGGCCTTGTGTCCACGAGGCAAGCACTCTACCAACTGAGCTATCTCCCCAGCCCTGACTATTGAGTTTTAATACCAACCTTATAGAACTATTTGACTCTTATAACTAAATGCATGCATATATAACATTGGATAAATAATTTAACTGATGAGAAAATGGAAGGTCATCCTGATGACATTTTTAATAATTACTGGTAAACGGATAACAAATACTTGGTAGATGGGTAATAATATACTTGTTCAAGAAGTAACTATTGCCTAAATATTTTAATCAATTGTTTTAATTAAATATTTTAATTAATTAGGTAAAACTCACCCACTTTTATCAGAAGCTCATTTTCTAACAAGTTGCTTTAAGAATTCATTCATGGCATCCTCTGGAGTTAACTCAAGTCTGCAGATACAGAAGAGGCCTATAGTGTCTAAGACCTAGCTGGTGAGTTCAAGATGAGACACGGACTGGGAATGGAATATGCAATGTATCAGGTGCTGCCCTAGTAATCATGATGAAGGTCCTGAAAACATGTTTTGAATTTCCTTGGTCTGTAGCACATCCCTATTTTCTTTTTTCATTGTATTCTGGTAACAAATTATATTCACAGATGTAGTACATTCCCCTTCTCCTCCCAGGGCTATGACCCATTTCATCATGGTTATAATTCCATCCTTTATTACCCTACATTAAGAAAGGAAGTAAGTTTTCTTATATGTGAAGGAACTCACAGAATCTATTCTAATACATATTAAAAGAGTGAATCTAACATAACTTCAGTATTGGAGTTATTGTTAGAAACATGTTACTTTTTTGGTAGAAGTTGTATTTATATATAACACACACAAAAAGAAAACCAGTCCTAAGTGTACAAATTGTTGAATTATCACAAACTAAAACGTCTGTGTAAGCAGGATCTAAATCAAGAACCGGAACATTAGGAACACCCCCAAAGACCCCCTGTACTCCTCTGGTCATTACCTCTTCCAAGGAATCAGTATCCTGAAACCTGATACTGTAGATTATCTGTTTCTTGAAATTTACATAAATGCAACCATATTGCACATATTCTTGTAATTATATATTTGATTTGTAGCTTTTTAGCTCAACATTTTTTTTGGAGATTCATCCATATTATTTCATGTAGTTGTATTTGTCCAACCCCACTGTTATAAGTTATTCCATTTGATGACTAAATCACAATTTATCCATTCTGCCTCTGATGGGCATTTAGACTCTTTCCAATTTATCAACATTATAAATGATCCTACTATAAACATTCTTACACATGCCTTTTTGTTATTTGTCCTAATTTGTTATACATGACAGTATAATGCATTTTGACACATCACACATCAATGGAGTATAACTTCTCATTCTTCTGGTTGTACATGATTTGGAATTATGCACATAGAGTAATAATGTCCAATTCATTCCACTTTCCTTCCCACCCCATACCCCCTCCCCCTCACTTCATTCCCTCTGTTTAGTCCAAAATACCTCTATCCCCCACATTGTGAATCAGCATCACATATCAGAGAAAACATTCAACTTTTGGTTCTTTGGGATTGGCTTATTTTGCTTAGCATGATTCTCCATCTCCATCCACTTACCTGCAAATGCTATAATTTCATCTTCTTTAAGGTTGAGTAATATCCCATTGTGTGTGTGTGTGTGTGTGTGTGTGTGTGTGTGTGTGTATCACAGTTTCTTTATCCATTCATCTGTTGAAGGGCACTTAGGTTTGTTCCACAGTTTAGCCATTGTGAATTGAGCTGCTATAAACATTGATGTGGATATGCCACAGCAGTATGCTGATTTTAATTCCTTTGTGTATAAACCAGGGAGTGGGATAGCTGGGTCAAATGGTGGTTCCATTCCAAGTTTTCTGAGGAATCTGCATACTGCTTTCCATAATGATTGCACCAACTTGCAGCCCCATCAGCAATGTATGAGTGTACCTTTTCCCCCACATCCTCACCAACATTTACTGTTTTTATGCATGCCTTTTTATAAATAGATTGATACATTTATGTTGAGCATGTATAGGCAGTTGTTCTTTGCCTATACCAACATGCACACATTTCAGTTACCACAGCATAGTTAAATAACACTAGTCCACAAATACATGGTTTAAATTTCAGGTATCACTATTTCTTAACTATGAGAAATTATGTAAAATATAAACTTTGCTACTAGTCCTTCAATTCACAAATAATTATGTAAATAATAGATGGGCATCCTGCTTAGACACCAGTCATCTCCCTTCTTGCAAAGTCTTGCTTACTACATACAGTTCACACACAGACAAATGTGCTTCAATGATTTTTACATCAATTGCTGTACACATGACTGTGTATCTGGAAGGTAGACCCCTAGAAGTGGAATTTCTGAGCTACTTGCAGAGATAATTTCAAGTTATCTGCAGAAATATGTACCCATTTACCCTCCTACTCCAGTGTGTGAGAGGACACATTTTTGCTACACTCTAACCAATGCCAGATACTAGATAATATCAATCTTTTATTAAAAATTAATAATTTTTACCTATCTAATGGGTGATCTTGTTTTAATGTTAGATTCATATAGTGTGTGTATAATGAATTTTTAAATTTAATTTTGTCTAGCTCAGAAATTATGGTTTTGAATTGGTAATAAAATTAGATTTCAATCATGCCTGAGATTTCTACCATGTCTCATGGTAGAACAGAACTGAAAAGCATAATTAATAAGAAAGCAATGATACAACCAGTCTGACGTATTTAAGATGTAAGTCATTCTAATTTCCCTTTCCAAAATTTTTTTGTTATTTGAAACAAGGAAAGGAAGAAGCCAAAGCAGGACTTAAAACAGATCTACTTACTAAAAATGTCATTTGGTCTCCATGGAGGGAGTTATCCAATCACAGTCTAATCTAGTGAGAATTATGATGCAGATTGTCCCTGTCATCAGATCATCTGAATTTGAATCTCAATGTCATTCCTTACCTTGTGCAAATCACTTCCCCAGTATGAATTCCATAAAATGGTTATAGTTACAGTAAGTACTTCATACACTGGTTGAGATTGAATGAGAATTAAATGCAGTAGTCCTTTTAAAATTCTAGCCTTTGTCTGGTACTACCCAAATGTCAAGCAATAGCATCTACATTTCAATGGTATTGTGTAATAATCCTGTTTTACAAGCTGTATGTGCTCTAAGATAAGAAGATATTCACAAAGGGTTATGAAAGTGTAGAGGGATGGGTGCTTTATTGGGGCTGGATATAGTGGTGGAGGTAAAATTAAGTTTGGTCAGATAGGCAAGGTGAGAATATAAAGCATAAAGGAATCACAGAGAGAAAATTCTAGCTGACTGCTATAGAAAGATGGGGTAACTGAGACTGAAAAGTAAGAGGAGGGCAGCATTGCAACACCTGGCCTGGAGTCGGGATGGTTCCCCACTAGATATAGAAGTGTATCAAAATATTCAACTGAGCAACTGGTTGTGACAGTGTTGGTATCCAGTGATGATAGTCTTGCCTTAGTGTAGCCTTTTTCAGTCTTAAAGAAGTCTAGACCCTATGACAGTGCCCTTAAGGAGAATCAAACATAAGACTAAAGAAATTCAGACCTTCCCTATGCATTCTCTAGTCTGTTTACTCACATAGTAGACCCACATTATTCATGGTTTCACTAACATGGTTTCAGTTACCTTCAGTCAACCATAGTCTAAAGATATTAAATGGAGAATTAGAGAAATGAACAAGTCGTAAGTTTTAAATCACATGCCATTCTGAGCAACATGATATAGTTGTCAAGAAAAAAAGTTTGCCCAGTACATGAATCCCTTTGTCCAGTGTATCCACACTGTATATACTACCTGTCCAAAAGATACCTATCAGCTGTCTTGGTTATCAGATCAATTATTGTGGTTTCTCAGAACTTGTGTTCAAGTCATTCTTATTTTACTTAAAAAATGTTTCCAAGGTTTAAGATTCGTGGTGTGGGCAATTCAGATATGCCAAGGGAAGCAAAGGGAAGCTGTAAAGTACTTCCTTTTAGTGAAAAAGTGAGAGTTCTCCACTTAGCGGAAAGAAAGGGTTGCTTAAATCTACGGTAAGTTATTTTGTTAATCTCTTGTTGTGCCTAATTTACAAATTATGTCTTTTCAAAAGCATGTATGTATAGGAAAAAACATAGTATACTCAGGATTCAGTACTATCCATGAATTCAGATATCCCCTGGGGAAACTTGGGTACTGTATTCCCCATGGATAGGGTGGGGAATACTGAATTTATTGAACATCAACTAGGAGCCAAGAACTAAGCTAAATAATGAGGATAAGATGGATAGAAAGTGATTAACAGAATATATGAGGACCCTGCCCTTGGGAAGTTTATTATTTAGTGAAAAAAAGATGGACTTCAAAATGTGAATAAACGGCAAACATACAATCATGCATTGTAAACAGTCTCTTGGAGGAAAAAAATAGAATGCTACATAAGATAATAGAAAGAATTGATATTGATATTGTTAGGTTAATGAAGATGTGTGGATCGGGGAAAGCTTTCCTACAGAGGTAACATTCAAGTTGGCAACTAACTGATAAGCAAAAATAAGAGTTGTAAGAAGAGCTCCATGGAGAGGAATCATCATGGGGTAGGAATGAACTAACACAATCTAAGAACTGAAAGTAGACTGGGGAATAAGTAGTGTGCTGAAGTACCAGTGGCATAAGATGAAGTTGAAAAAGTAGGTAAGGCTCACATAATACAAGGCCCCATACTGCCATTGTAGTAGTTTGAGTTCTCAGATGGTGTTTAGTTGACAGGATGTAATTAAAGAATTCCTTTTGGATCAACATCCATGGAAGAATGGAAGAAAGGAAGAAAGACTGAACAGAGCAAGACATGAGCTGAGATGCAAACCCAAGTGACAGCTACAGTCAACCTTAGGTGGAGCTCTGAGGCTAGAATGGCCCCTCAGAACTGTTCATATTTGGGTCAAGATGACTACATCTTTACACTCTTGCAACGACCAGCCATTAAAGGCAGACTTCCCTGGAAAGTCATGGCCTTCAATGACGTGGCTGCCTGCAGCTGAAGCTGTTCCTGGAGGGACTGACCACTGAAAGCATCTACCCACAGCATTCCCAGTGCCAGACTGGGCAACACCAGCTAGTGTTCACCACAGCCAAGTCTTGAGTGTTATAATTTTATTTGTACTTAATAGGAAGCCTTGTGTTGATGGGAATGAGGTGAACAGCATGAGCCAACATGACTGTCATGTGAAGACTGGGTCAGAGGCAGTAAACTTGGAAACAGAGAGACCAGTCAAGAGACTATTGTTCAGGTGAGAAACAACGGAGGCCGGGACCAGAAGGAAGGAATAGAGATGGAGAGAAGTGGAGAGAGTTAACACAAATGGAAAAAAGAATGATAGGAATTAGTGAGGATTTATTTCTATCAATATGAAATTCACAACATATTATGAGGGAATTATGTGCTTAACAAAAGCTATGCAAAAGATCTTACCAAGGCCTCAACCTTCCATTTGACACTAACATAGTGGGCCAGCTATGGATCGACCTTCAGACAAGTGATCACAGCAGCATTTATGGAAAAGGCAGTGTTTCCTCTGCAACAAAACTCTGCCAGATTTGTCTTAGTATTACAGTTACAAAAGTGAGAACAGGGTTACCTACAGTTCTAAAGTCACCTTTAAATCATTGACACTTTGAAACACAACATTTTAGAGCAGAAAAGGACCTTGGAGAACAAATGATCCAAGTATTCTGTTTTATAGATAGAAAGACTGAGTCTCAGAGGAGTTGATGGATTCATGAGCACATGAGAGATTTGTGACTGAGCATAAACTAGAATCCAGCTTTCTTACCCTGGGCATTTCCACTATGGCCCACTACCCTTCAAATTATTAGTAATGGAAGAAATGCTATAGAAATGGAGCTCTTCAACTACTTATTCCTAAAGCTAAGACTCTGTCTCTTAGGGCATGAAAAACAGGGTTTGCTTATAATGACTCTTCACCAAAATAAACTGATTATCATATCAACATAAACAGTCTGCAAAATATCTAGCATATTATTCTCAAATGTATCTCATCTCTTAAATGTAGATTCTATTCACATTTTAAATTTTCTTGGAAGCTCCCTCAAGCTTTAAATGTGCTATTAGGACACTGCACACATCCATAAATATCCAGCTTTCATATAATAAATTTTCAGTGTCTTTCTTCTTTTTCATAAAGGTCAGTGAACAAAAATTTCATTTTGAGATTCAATCCCCAGGATCACCAACCTTTTAGAGAATTCTGCCTAATGTTCCAGTCATCACACACCCTGTGGAACCAATTCCGACCCATGAAGGAAACAGCATGTCACAGAGACCTTTTGTACAATTCCTTTTGTTAATAGAATCAGTGAGCCCCAACTGAATTCAATCTTAAGTTTCCAGAGCACTGCTGCTGGATGCCCACAGAGCATGTGTTCTCCTAGGACATCATAAATTTTAAACTGATAGATTTTTAAACTTTTCCAGAATAATGTAAGACTAAATTTTTAAATTTATATATAGTGATTAGCATAGTCCCTGGTACTTAACAGGAGCTCACTAAATAATAATTTATTGTTACTATTTGTGTAATGGTACAACTCAATGAAACTTACAACAAAACCAGTTGGACTTAAATTACCCACAAACAAAAATGTTAATGCATATGATAACTAACTATAAGTAGTAAGCACTCATGAATTTTTTTTTTATAATCAATATTACCTTTAAAGAATGAGGCCTAGCTTTTCTGTTTTAGAGTTCTATGTCTTTATAGTGTTTTATTATTTATATTTTGGCTTAATCGTCTTCCACATTCATAATAATCTCTATCCCAGGAGCCACAGAAGCCAGCTAGGATTTCCCCAAGCAGATTCCTGGCTGCCCCACCTTGCCTTGGCAAACATTCCCTGGGGGTCCTCCAGAGAGAGGCTGGCCTGAGTACCTGGGGGCAGAAGGGCAATAAGCCACTGACTCTGGAGTGTGGGCCAGAATGAAACTAGCAGCATCACACAGAGAAAGAAGAGGTGAGTGGGGACAGTCTGGGGACAGAGAGTCTCACATCAAGGGGGTTAAAGTATTCCAAAGAGACATCAAAGTGACAGTCAACCCCAGACACAGGGATATGGAGAAGTTCTGAGTTGTAGGGTAGATTAGTGGGATCTACCTATCTAGTTGGTCCAGAACTCAACAAAGGCAAGGCAATAGACTTCCATGAACATTTCAGTGCTTTGGGAAAGGTCTCTAGCACAGAGATTTTAAAACCTGGCCTAATAACATGCACAAAGTAAGAAATAAGGTCAAGAGAACTTAGAAATACCTCACTATTGAGGTACAAAGGAGAAGCAAAAGCATTCTTCCCTTCTTATTCAGCCTCATGCATTTGTTCTCTTATTAATATTCCAATAATACTGTCCAGGTATTCCCCCAGTAAGCTCATCCTTAAGTTTAGGAATACAGGTATATATATCTATATATATAAAAATTGATAAGGTGTGATAGGGGTGAGGAGTAGGGCAAGGGAAGAGGAGAATCGGGACAGAATTTCTTCCAAGTTCCCATAAACCAAATTAAGCACGGAGGGATTGCATGGAGTGTCAAGGGGTAATTAAACTCCAAGGCTCCATCACCAAGCTGTGAGGGGTTCAGTGCCCATTCCCCAGCTTCTACCCTTAAAATAGAAAAGTAGACACTTGAACTTATGCACTTTTTTAAGTTGTAGATGGACACAATACCTTTATTTTATTATTTAATTTATGTGGTGCTGAGGATCGAACCTAGTGCCTCACATGTGCAAGGTAAGTGCTCTTCCACTGAGCTACCACTCCAGCCCCTGAACTTATGTACTTCTAAGGTTGAAGAAAATGCCAAACAAAAGCATCCCTATATACAATTCTAATTACATTTACTTTTTATATCTTTCAGCCATTTCTATGTCTTTGGAGAAATGTCTTTTCAAGTTCTTTGTTCATCTTAATTAGATTATGACGATGATGGTGATGATGATGATGATGATGACGATGATGATGATGATGATGATGATTTGTCATTGATTTGGATCTATCACCCTGTCTGATCAAGAATTAGGGGCGCTGGTTGCCTGGTACTTCCTTACTTGATGCTGCCTATTCTCACTGCAGGGGAGAGGACAAAACAGGATGCTACTGCGACTTGAAAGTCTTCTCAAAGAGGATGTCAAGATTCCTAAAGAAAATTTTTTCTGCGTCATCCTAGACTTCCAGGTTAATCTTTGTAATGAGCATGAAATCTTGGGACAAAAGTGAGATGTGTAGAAATGGCAATTTGCTTCATTTTTTATAACTAGACCTAATTTTTATATCAAGCATCTATTTCATAGATAGAGAATTTAATATAGAGTAAACTGTGTGAAGAGTTTTCTCATTTAATCGGGGTTTCCATCTTTTCTCCTTCTCCAAAAAGTTGCATTTAAATTCTGGAGGAGAGTTGTGTAAGAGGATAATACTGAGGTGAAGGATAGGGCAGAATGGAAGTGGGGGTAGGGCAGGTTGTCTGGTCCATGGTCATGATTGTGCACACTAGCACCTCCTGAGTTATCATTTGTCTGTCTGGTTCTAGGTTGTTTTCATCCCTCCAGGCTGACATCAGATGCCACTTTGTCACTGCTGAACCTCAAGTTCTTGTCAGGTCCATTGGCTTTGATGGCATGTGCACACTACTCCTGGCCACATAGGAACAAATATATTCTGCTATTCCATGAACCATGCTTAAGTATGCAGGGACTCCATGGGCTCCCTCAGACCATCTTCCTAGATACTTGATCTATTCATTTCTACTCTGTTGCTCCCAGACCATGTTGAATACTGAAGCAGCTCCAGATATGTGACACCTGACCTGACTTCAATCAAAAGCCAAGCACAGATCCTGCCTGCAGAATCTATGTATGTTTTGGAATATGTCTACACTTCTGATCTTCTATTCTGGGCTCAACCACACTTGGGAGGCAGAGCACAGGACACTTTCTTGGAGATACTCAGTGGTATCTGTCTTGCCTTCTCTTTTAGACTGTTTTGTACTGATGTAACTGAAAACAAGAGACCGTGGTAATTTATAAGAATAGAAATTTAGTAGGGGACAAAATTGACCAAATTATGTATGTGCATGTATGAATATGTAACAATGAATCCCAATGTTATAATTATAATGCACCAGTAAAAAAGAATATAATTTTTAAAAAAGAATAGAAAATTTTTAGTGCACAGTTTTAGAGACTGAGAAGTCCAGTATCAAGGTTTTGACATCTGACGTGGGTCTTTTCTGCCATGGCAGAAGGGCAAGAGAGAGTGAGAGGGGTTGAGGTATAGCTAAGTGATAGAATGCTTGCTGAGCATATGCAAGACAAGAGAGAGGAGAGAGAGAGATCCCTTTCATAGCCTCAAGCTCTTGAATAATTGGCATTAATTCATTACCGTGACCTAAACACCTCCCAACACTGTTGACACTGGGGATTAAATTTCCAGCACTTGAACTTTGGGGGAGACATTCCAACTTTAGCACCTTCCAAGTTTCTTCCACTTCCTCAGTAGGTAGAATCCATAGCTCCTCTCCAACAGGAAAAACACACCTCTGACACCGACATGCATGCCTTCTAATCTACTAAGCTAATAGAAAAGCTTTTCTGCACTCAGTTCTTTAGAATCTTGGCTTTTCATATTTAAATCCAGGTTTTTGAAATCAAAACTGTTCCTTTCAAACTGTAAAGAGTCTCAAGTCCATTTGAATCTGAAACCTGAGGGTTGGTTCCTTTTCCCTCCCCCAGCTATACACTCTTTCCCAAGGAAATTGATACCTTTGGTCTAGTTTGGTGCCAAGATATTATGTGTCATGGGGATTAAAATAATTTAACAGCAAATTTTCAAATGATTTTATATTAAAATGCTGTGTCCCTTCCCCAAGTGTGAGGATTATTTCCAAAGGATTTTGGCCATGTGTGGTGCCTTCAACTTTGTGGGAATACAGCTTATGTATTGTCCTAGTTCACATCATTTTCTTTCCTTTTTTTTTTTTTTTTTTTTTTTTGGCAATATCTGGTTATATAGAATATGCATTTGTCAGGAACATTTGACCTTCATCCTTATTCAAGCAACTTGGATTCATAGCCTCTAGACCCATAGAGTATGGAAATTAAAAGTAGAGTCAGCCTATTCAGTATATTTCAGTGCTAGCCAAAAAAACTCTGGCACCAAGCAGAAAAAACAAAAATGGAAAAGATGTATTTAAGATTTGCTAATTGGGTATCATTCTTTGAAGTACATAAATGTGAAAATTATTCATAGCAAAGCTCATTTGTTCTTTTAATAACACTTATAATGCCATGCATCCCTCCTATCTTTCCAAGAATGTTTTATTATGTTTGATAGTTATTTTTATTGAAATGAACTGAAATAACTCTGAAATAAATTTCTATTATACAGCTGCAAGCCTAGGACCAGATATGAGTTTGGTTAAGTTCAGTGAGAAAAATTTCTGTCTGTGTCAAGCAAACCTGGTCTGTAGTTCTTTTCACTAAATTACATACAACTTTGATTAAAGTGAATATTGTTATTTTCTGTCAACCCAGTTGAATGAAATCTATGTGGAAGCCATTTCAACCTGAAATTCAAAGAAGCCTGGATATTAGTGCTTAAATGTTCAATAATTCGTTCAATGTTTCTACAATCTCTGACTTGTATGTGAGTCAAAGACAGAAAAGAGTTGATAAACCCTAGTGATTCCTGGAAACCTGAGATTAACAGTAATCTAGTTCATTTACGGATCATGTTGCAGGAGATGACAGACCATCTTACTTTAAAAATCTTTTAAAGATAGATTCTATAACCTTCTCAAATTACTATCCTGATGGAATATATTTTTTGTCAGTTTTGTTCTTTTAAAAAATCTTTCCTATTTACAAAACAAATGTATGTTAATTTTAAAATGAATAAAATATATGAAATAATAAAGAGAACCTCCCCACCCCCATGAAACCATAATCAGCCCAGTACTAGTCAATGAAATATTAGCTGTTTGAGCCCTGAAGTTCATGGGTGACTCAGATGTATCTGGAATGCATTTGTTCAATCTCAGGAGCTAACGCTGGTTACCACTCCTATCACCCACCATGAGCACCCCAAATGCCATCACTCAGGAGGTAGTTTTTTAGTGTTAATGTTTACAACAAATCTGGGTAGTAGATGACAAGCAGAGAGGAGGGGTCACTCATTCTGGGCAGACCATGCACCCCATACACCCAGACAGTAGCTGCCAAGGGGTAGCAAAACCATTAGGGTTGCTGCATGTCAGAACATCATTTTTTAGTACATATCAATTATACAGAATAATGAATTTTTGTTGGACATACTTGTCTATGCATATAACATACTTTTCTTATACCCTCCTGTATGCCCCTCACCAGAATTACAATGAGCAAGTCTTCCTCTTATTTCTAAAATCAGATTGTTTTTCCCCCTTAGAGCCATCTTTTCACCAAGATGTGACATTTGCTTAAAGTCACAGCAAACTGTTTGTCACTGAAATGACAATAAATATGCCACTATCATTTGTTCAATGCCTAAAGTTACATAATGTGTTGGAAAAAAGAGTCTAAATTTCCCAGGCTTATTTCTTCAAAGGACATTAAGAAGAAATTTGTTAGACTTCTTGTATTTATCAAAGTGTTGTACAGTTGTTTGGGAAATCAACAGATTTCTTTTCCTTGAATAGTACCACATGGTAAAAATTCCAGTTTTACAAGTAACTGGCTCTGTGACCTTGGACAAACTGCTTAAAATATCATTTGTTCATTCATTAAACAAATATTTCTAAGGGTTTATGTGTCAGGTTCTGTGCTAAGAACTGGATAAAGCCCGGCGTCGGGGCACATGCCTGTAATCCAAGCAGCTCTGGAGGCTAAGGCAGGAGGATCATGAGTTCAAAGCCAGCCTCAGCAAGTTAGCAAGGTCTAAGCAATTTAGCAAGATCCTGACTCTAAATAAAATATGAAAAAGGGCTGGGGATGTGGCTCGTGATGAACAAGCCTGGGTTCAATCCTGGGGGGTAGGGGGGCAGGGAAGAACTAGATAAAATGGCAAATATAATCCCCACAACCTGTGACTTTATAATCTTGTAATCTCTTCAGATGAAAAATAAAGCAATAATTCTACTTCCCAAGGTCATGAGGTTTAAATGAGATTACTGTATGTGAAGCATGCCTGATTCAGTGCCAGTTCCTTGGTAAATAAGCATTTGCTGCTATTTCTCTTCTCAGCAGCATTCCAAGCACAATTAACTCTGGATCTGGTTCTGTACCTAATCTGAGCATTTCAGAGGTTATACGCAGATAGCAAGGATACAAGTGCTACACACTTCTAGGTATTTATGTTACCTTCCAGCAACTGAATTCTCGGTTTGTGTATTTTTAAAGAGTGTGTAGTGGGGGTTATTGAAGAACACAGACTGCTGTTATTTTTAAATGTACCTTAATCTTGTTTCTCCCAGGAGTAAACCCTAAAACAATGATTAAAGTACAATTATTTTTGCTGGGAGTTGATCACAAGAAAATCCTACAGGGGAGTGGGAAGTGATTAGGGAAGGGAAGGCAGCCAAGAGACTCTGCTACCAAGGAAGTTCCTGCTATGGGGCTTACTTCTCTTGGGAACATTAGAAGGGAAAGAAAACCATTCCTCAGGAAACTTCCCACTGAGGGGTAAGAGGCTGAGTTTTCATCCAGATGCCTGTAAGCCTTCATGTCTGAGGGCTGCTCCTGAGGATATCACTGCTGGGTGCTTTCATTCTACTCAGGGGTGGGGCTGGGGGACGAACATATTCCCTGGTTGGAAAATTCTGCACATAAAAACTAAAGGTAAAGAAAGTGAGGAGGATCAAAAAGTAAATACAGCATTGGTTGCAGTGTCCCAAAATATTTATTTGACTTGCCACTGAACAACTGGGTTGACTGGGGATCTTTGCATTCTTTTTAGGAAGTCAAATAATCTCATTCTTTAAAACATAATTCCACAGTCCCTGATGTTAGTTATTCTCCATTGCCTAAAAGATGATACTGTATTCCTTAGCCTGACATTCTAGTTCCTCCATGAGCTGGCTTATGTTATCTCTCTCTCCAAGACCCTTTCCGCAAACACACAGGATTCCCAAGTGTACATTCCTACCCTGAGTATGTCATTCTCCTCTGGTTAGAATGCTCCCAGTCATGACCAGTGGACACTGTTCAAAGCCCACATAGAGCCCCGAGTCCTTCACGAGCATCCTGGGCTCAGCCTACCTATTCCTGAAACTCTCCTTGCTTGTACCATTGACTGGAGACTTTGTTTTCCCTGACCTCCATATTTTATCACCAATTAAACAATTCTGTCCCTCCAAATAGGCCCATGAATCTCTTTTTCATGAGTAGAGAGACAACATGTTCCTTCTGGAAATAGCCATGTTCTTTTCTTTTTCACTCTTCCAACGTGCCAGAGCTTAACCAGTGTTGAATAGTGGAGTGACCTGTATTGCCTCCTTGTGCCTAATTACATAAAGCAGTAATATCACTTACAGACAGTAAAGTCCACTAACATCCAACCTAGATTCCTGAGAACAAAAAGCTTAACCAACTCTTTACTTTGAACCTTAAAAGTAATAACTAAAAAGTATTTGTTTTGAGGAATCCTACTCACTATGTCATTGGGCAACTTCCAATATCAGCCCCCAGTACCTCTATTGCTGTAATATAAAACAGCCTGGTGTAAGGATTAAGAGTAGAGACTCAGCCATCAGACAGGTGCGTCATACTTCTCCAGTTTCAGTGTGTTCATTTACAAGAACATCATCACATCCATAAGAATTCATAAAAAGTTTTTGCTCATCTACAACCTTAGAAATTTTATATTATTGTACCCTAGATTAAATTTATATTTGGTTAAATTTTTGATTAGCAAAATTGTCAGCTCATTAAGCCTCTAATATTAAGGAGTACCATAAACTGGTTCACAAAGATAACCGTGCTCTCCACTCCCTCTGTAACAAGTGCTGGTTGGCACCTGTGGGAGGCCAAGTTCCCCAGGCAGGATGCTATACTGCCTGGACATGACCTTGAACTTTTGTTCTCCTCTATTGAGCTGTAGGTTCAGCAAAGATTCTGCTGGGTTTGCTGCCAAATCTGTTTATGTTAGTTCTCTTTTTCACAACTGCATAATCTGATTAATATACTTCTATGACAAAATACAGGAGGTAAAAAGATTGTGTTCATAAAAATATAAATTGAGTCTTTTGGAAAAATAAATTTTATAAATGTATGAGGTTTGAGGGAAGGCAATTATTTTAATGAAATGTTATTATTTTACAGATAACTTCTCAATTAATATAAAGAAAGGACAAGAATGTGTCTATTCACTAATTCAAAATATTTTCACTAAACACCACGAAGAACAGTTTCTGATCTTTTCACCAAAAATGTCTCCTTTATTGAAAAACAGTTTATATAAGTCTTTAATCAAGAATCTAAAGCTGCCAATCAGAGTTTCTAATTATCATGAGATGACAGGTTAAACTTTACAATGTGAGTAAAAATAACTATCAAAAAAGACTTAGCCTAGTCCAGATTCAGTGGTGCACACCTGTAATCCCAGCAACCTGGGAGGCTGAGACAGGAGGATCACAAGTTTGAGGCCAGCCTCAGCAACTACGTGAGACCCTATGGCAACTTAGTGAGACCCTGTCTCAAAATAAAAATAAAAAGGGTTATTCCTGATGTGGCTCAGTGGTCATGCACCCCTGGGTTAAATTCCCATTACAGAAAAGATAAGAAAGAAAGAAAAAAGGAAAAGAAAAAAAAAAAAAGAAAAGAAAAGAAGAGATGCTTTAATTTATACATTCCAACTGAGGGAATCTGCTGACCTCACTGGTAATCACAAGTTAAAGGTCCACATGACAAATACCACTCACATGACAAACAAAAACCAGCAATAAGTATCATATATAAAGCGAGTGCAAAGTATGATATAAAATACATGGTGTCCTGTATTCAAAGAGAACAATGCATGAGGGGAGGGATCTTCAATGGTGGAGAGAACAAACGAACAAAGACACTGAGCCACAGACCTACTGACTATTGAGAAGACAGTGGAGTGCTGTACCAGGTGAAGAGATGTAATCTAATAAGAGGCAAAATACCTTCCCCAAGGCAGAGACTGCCACGCTCTCTGTGGAGGTTTAGTAGCTGAGGCTCACTCTGCAGTCACCCTCCACTCTGAGACCCCAGTCCCTTGGAATCAAGTCCATGAGCAAGAATCTTCCTTAATGTAAACTGACTCGTCTCCAAAGAGTAAAACAAAACAAAATTCAAAAGTAAAAGAATCAGAGTAAGCTCTGACCCTTCATACCTCACTTGTGTCCCGGCGGTCATGCTAGTGAGACAGGGTCCACTTTGTCACTCAGGCTGATTCATTACTGGCAGGCATAAGAACACTCAGCACATCATGCTTCTCATAAATGTCCCCTCAAAAACAGTAAACACCACACAAAATGTAAACTTTCCCCAAGTAAAATGCAGCATCAACTTAAGAATCTACTATATATACTAATCTAGCATATGTTAACCCTTTTCCAACCCATTTACAAATACCTGCACTCTGCAATGCTCTGGAAGTACTACAAATATTGCATTAGATTCCTCTTCTTGAAGTAGTTCAAGATTTTGAAACAACAAATTTGTATATTTTTCTACACTACCATGGATGGGTAGTTATCACAAAAGGTCTACAATGAAACTCTTTCCATTTTTTCCTTCAGATCATAACAAACCATAAAAAGTCAGACAAAAATGAAAAAAAAATTTTAAACAAGGAAGAATCTGTGTCATCATACCAACAGTCTAAACTTTGTTACAGACCAAACAAAAATAACTTACCTCACCATGGCTATGGGTATTTAATAAAGTACCCAAGTAATTAACAGCTCCTAAATATAGGGGGAAAACTTTAGGTTAAAAATAACAACAAACTAACACCAACTCATTCTCTAGCAACAGATCTTTTAAAGTGTCCCGTCCACACAGGGATGTTTGGCAAAGCTGTCTGCAGGGCCGACCTTGTAGGCCAGACTCCTCTCAGGTCTGTTTCCAAGGTGCAGGGATGCTGGCAGACACCTGCGCTAGGTAAGCCAAGGAGCCCTGAGGTACTGCAGAGACTTTTTGTTCTGCATGTGAGTGTCCTGCTGCCTAGGGCTCAGCTTTCTAAAGTGCTTCTGCACCAGAGTGTCTTTCCTCTGCAATTCATTTCTTGGTTTGGAGACATCCTCCTCCATAACTTGCTCGGGTTTCAGGACAGACAACAGCAGCCTTTGAATTTCTTCCTTATAGGTGCCATTGACGTTATCCTGATTCACAGAGAAGCAAAACAAACTTGAACGATGACTCCAACTCGTCCACCATGGTACTGTTAGAAGTTCTCGGTCACCAGGTGCTGCCTGAAGTAGCAAGGCGTGGCCCTGGAAACCCAGTGGGAGTCGGGGGACCCAGGTGTCTGACCAGAGAACATACTGCCCAGTGGGTGGAGCCGCCATGTCTAGATGAGAAGGTGATTGGGAAAGAACTCTAGAAGAGTTTTACACTCACTTTTTCTTTTTTCTTTTCTTCTCTTTTTTCCCTTTTTTTTCCTTCTTTCTTTTTTCCACAAGAGTCTTTAAATCCTCACTGAACTTTAAAGATGAAACTGAAACTGGGAATATAAAGAAAACATTATGGGGCTAGTTTATGCATGAAAATTATGCAGAGCCAGCTTTAGCTGATTTGTGCTCAAAGACTTTAGTTCCACAAAGAAATATGGGTAATAAATATACATTGATAGCCCATTCCTGTGGTCCAGCCTACCTCACAGAAAACTCAGAATTGGGCTGACCACACTATGAATCAGGGCTATTCTGGAACCCTTCATGGCTTCCAGACCATGCCCTAAGTCATATGTACTCTCCAGCCATTTGAGAAAGAGAAAATTCAGACAATTCTGAGTTTCTTCCAACCCACCTGACTTGATCTTGCTCCTGGGCAATGTATTCTTAGAATATAGACCAAAACCTATTAAGCTAAAATACATTACTTTGGCTTTGTTCTGAAATATTCTGCAGAGATTTTTCTCTGAAACACTTTAAAATAAATGACAGTTCCTCACTTATGCTCCACCAACTATTACCTAGGGTTGAGAAGAAACATAATAGAACTTTTCAGAGTTTTCTTCCAGGAACCCCCCCAATCCCACCCCCCCACATTGCTGAATAAAATGTAATAAATGACGTGGTAAAAACAAAAAACAAGTCGCACCTGATCATATCCCACATACTGGCTATACTTGCTGAGTTTCATAGTTTTGGACATTTTTCACAATCATGAAAAATCTTTTTTTTTTCTTTTTCAATGGAGGAAATAAACTTTTAAACTTGAGAGAGGTGGATGGTACCAATCAAATACTTCTTGAGCCTACTACATATATTCATTCATTGACTGCATGAATATTTATGGAATGCACTCTGTGACATCACCATGGTAGAGAGGCCCTGTCTGGAGATGCAGCCACATACAGTAGGACATAACTCCGCTGTCATGGGATCTACTGGGAAGGGCAGACTTACATCAAAGAGTGGCAATGATTATGTCTGAGATGAATCATCCATCTCCCTAGTATTATAGTTGCTTGTGGTGAGGGCATGGTTCTTAGTGATTTTTTTGACTTTTATGAGGGAGATGGGGGTATATAAACGATTTTATCTCCTGCCATTTGAGGAAGTTGAGAAAGATAAATAAAAGAGGTAAAAGATTAAATTGTTTGCATATTTAATAGTAACTTGGACTTAGAAGGCAAAGAGGTTAAAACCTCTTTTAGAGGTTTAGAGGTCAAATGAGAATTAAAGGTAAATATGTATTTATGTGATGCATGCTTTCCTGGGTATCCAACAATTTGGTAGGAGAGACTGAAATCAGAAACAATTTTACCACTTACATTAATGTTAACACAACACTACTGCCAAGAGCACATCCCTTTCTCTCCTTCCCAGAGCCCACTTGTTTTGCCTCTTGCCCGTGTCTTGTCAGACAACATTTTCCAGGCTTTGCACTCCCACGGAGCATCAACAGAAATAAAAGCATGTACTCAGCAACTACAATTAGTTAGTCGCAGAGACTGTGCAAATCCATTCACCTCCCCATGTAGACCGACATTACGTGTCCGTGATATCAGAGAAAAGGCAAATAGGAACCCAAACGCCACAGCTGTCCCTAAATCAGGACAATTCTTAGGTGTCCTGTGACGGTCTTAGGGAGAGTTTTCAGAACCCCGACACTTGCACAGAGGTTGTTATTCACAGATCAATGAAGACACACCTTGCTGTGGTGTGCTCTGCACTCTGGCAACCAGTGTGGTCCTTTAGAAAAGAGGTACAGGATCCCCCAGGAAGCCTGACTTCTGGAGTCAATGCTGCTGCTGTCTTGAGGCTTCTAAGTCTCAGCTTTTCTGCCAAATGAAGACAGTAATGTCCATCTTCTTACCTCCTGGCACATAAACGAAAATGAAATGAGACAATATATCAAAGTGTTCTTCTTTCAAATTGTAAGGCATGATGCCTATAGAGACTGTTGACATTAACATTGTTGAATATCAAAGAGGTTTTTAAATACAAAATTAGGCAACTGTGTTGGAGTTCATTATGCGAGATTATACTGTACAACTCTGCACTGCTGGAGAGGTTATCTGGCACTCAAAGAAGTATTGTCAGAAGCTGGTGGAGTCAAATCCACTGGCAAATCTACAGTGTCAGGAGAGGATAACACAAGAACTGATAGAATCATGGGATGGCCTGAGTAGCTGGTATAGGCAAGTCCAGAGGCCCATAGGAGAGGAAGGGAAAGCTCTGCCAAATGAAATGCACTAACAAGCCCAGAGTCAGCTGTCAGGTGAAACAACTCTCTCCCAACCATGTTGCCAGAGTGATCACAGGTTGCCAAACCACAGGACAGCTATGACCTTGTCACTTCCCTAGCTCATCTGACACTCTCAACTATTTAATAAAAATAATTGCTGGAAATGACCCAAAAGTCCATCAACTAATAAGCAGATGAATAAAATGTGGCACATTCCTACAAGTAATATTATTCCATCATAAAAAGGAACAGAGCGTTGATATATACTACAATCTGGATGAACCTTGAAAACACATGCTAAGTCAAAGAACCAGTCACAAAATGCCACACATTGTGTGATTCCATCTGCATGAATTATCCAGAGCAGGCAAATATATAGAGGCATAAAGATCAGTGGCCACCTAATGCTGGGGAACTAGGGGATATGGGGAGTAACTACTAATGGGGAGGTGATGAAAATGTTATTAAAATTAATTGTGGTGATGGTTGGACATATTTATGAATACACTAAAAACTGAATTGTTTAAATGGGTGAGTTGTATGGTATGTGCAAACAAGCTCCATGACACTGTTCTTTTTAAGTCATGTTCCCCCCTGACCTTCCTAACGTTGGCATCACCAGCTGAGCTGAAGAGCACCACAGCATTAAATTGCCCTTTCTCAGCAAAGCTCCTACTAAGAGATGAGAAGAAGCTGGGACAAGACTGTCCATTCAGGGACAGGGCTCAGAGATCTTACCACAGGCCCTTGCTGGAAATTCTTAGATTAGATTTCCTCAAGGCACTTTGAGTAGTCTGCCTCCTTTCAAGTCTCCATTACATTAAAGCAATTTGGGTATTTTGATTCATCTGTTTTCTTTTGTGGCTTACTCAGAATCAGACTAAGAAGCAAAGTCTTTTAAAACCCATGATCATTTAAAGGCTGTCGGTTTAGGTTAGAGCCTACCTTGGTCCCCACTGGCAACCACTAGCTGACATTTCTGTACAAATGCATAGTTATCACCTTTGCTCTTACATATGCCAGATGATTAGTGTCCCTTTTACCCAAGATAGGTCATTCCTATTATTCTATATGGGCTCTTTTCTTTCTCAGCTCTTATCTCAGTTTTGTGAGAGTGTTGGCTTGTATCTTCCACCTCCTCTATTAGCCTGCAAGTGTTACTAGCACAGTGTAGCGATCCTGATGGTGAAGTTTACCAACCTGGCCCAGACACCTGGCATGGAGCCTGACATAGACAAGATGTCTGTAAACGTTTGTTGAAGGAATGATAGGACCCTTGGTGTGCTGCTTTGGAGGTGTGCCAGGATCTAGACTGCCTTATTTCTGTTAAGTAATATTTCATATTCAAAATATTTGAGTTCTTCCACCTATCTCCTGAAACTCAATTTGTAGTGAACATACAGTTTCCCCTAAGCATCCCCACTTTGGGGGGATCACTCCTCTTCTATGTGGTCTACAAGGGGTTGGCCATTTGACCCCACACCTGGTCAACTGTATGGCCTGGGGTTATTTCTGGCCACTTTCATTAGTTCAAGTTTAGACACATGACCGAAACTAGGCCAATCAGCATCATCCTGAAACATCCCCACCAGCACTTTCAGGAGAAATGTGCTGGAACAGCCTTTCTCAGAATCAGCCTGACGACTGAATAACAGTCCATTTGAAGGGTTGGCCTATGTCTTCTAGGATGGTTAGCAGCATTCCCAATAGATGGCAGTAACAAGCCCTACTGTCACAACCAAAACTGTTTCCAAAAATTGCCAAAAATCCCTTGGGGTTGCAATATTAATCTCAGTTAAGAACCACTGCTGTAAGATGTGTCTGTGAAGACAAAATTAGCTGGATTCACCTGCGTATGTGTTCCCTGGGGTTCCCTGAAGGAAGCTTCCCTGGAGAAGCCATCTGCAGCAGGAGAGGGAAGGACAACAGAAAAAGAGAAAAGAAAGCTGAGAGGTGGCACAAGAGAGACCTACTGACATCTTTTAAATTTCATTTGAACTTGATTTTGGGGATTATCAGCAACTAAAGTGAACTCTTGACATATACGTCCATATATAACTATCTTCTCTGGAGCCACATATAACCCTGGTTTCTCTTACAGAAGCCACATTGCCTATTCAAACCAAAGAAGACAAGGTGTTCAAAAAAATCACATGATCAGGAATAAACAAAGGCCCAGAATCAGGTTCCTGCTCATCTATGGAGACACTGTATACAACTTTGGTATTCTTTATATCTATTTTCATACAGAGTGGGACCCAAAGTAACTATCATCCAAGAATGGCTGAAAGATAATGTATAGTTTTCTAACACTGTTTTAACAAATTACCACCAACTTTGTGGCTTAAAACAACAGAAGCCTGTTCTCTCACAGTTCTGAAGACCACAGACCTGAAATCTAGGTGTCAGCAGGATTGGTTCTTCCTCAAGGCTCTGAGGATCAATTGGGTCCATTCTTCTTTCTTAGCTCCCAGTGGTTTTGCAGCAATCCTTGGCATTCCTTAGCTTGTAACTGCATCATTCCATCTCTCCTTCCATCACTGCATACCCTTTTTTCCTACGTGCCCATGTCTTTAGGAGTCCTTCCTCATAAGAATATCAGTCACTGGATTATGATTTACCCTAATCTAGTATGACTTCTTAACTAATTATATCTGCAAAGACTCTTGTTTCCAAATAAGATCATATTCTGAGGTTCCAGGTGGATGTGAATTTTGAAGGGATGCTATTTAACCCTTTACAGAAGGAAAACAACACCTTATATTTGTAGAGAGCTTTATGGTTTTTTTGAAGCTCCCCTTTCTTCCTCTCCACCTTCCCCAGGTGCTAGGGATCAAACCCATGGCCTCATGCATGCCAGGCAAGTGCTATACTACTAAACCACAGCCACGGCCCTTCAAAATACTTTTTTAAATTTTTTAATTTGTAAATGGACACAGTACCTTTATTTTATTTATTTATTTTTATGTGCCACTGAGGATTGAACCCAGTGCCTCACACATGCCAGGCAAGTGCTGTACCACTGAGCCACAACCACAACCCCTTCAAAATATTTTTAAGAGAAGAGACAGGGCAGACAGTCATGCAAGTCAACTTTTCTCAAGGATGACCTGAAGATGAGCGAAGAACACTAAGCTCCACAGAGTGAGCTAAAGAATCACTTAATTTTTCCAGCTAGTAGACAAGACAAGCTGGATTGTCTATAATCAGACCACTGTCCTCCTCTTCTGTACTCAAATTTTATCTGTAGCCTCAGTTCAGAGATCTAAATGCTGGTTATATTATTTCAAGAGTCATCTGAATTTCCATTTGGAATTCTATCCAAAGCAATATGATACCAAGTCAGCCAAAGGAGCTGCTATTTATTCTTCTATTTTATTTTGCAACCCAGTATGCATTTCTTAATGCATGTATTAGTCAAACTGCTTACTAATCAGGCTGCTTTGCCCCAAAGGATAAGAACAAGGACTCCAGCAGAGTGCTGGCAGCCAAAAGCTTGACATTTGAGGGCTATTATATATCAAGGCCTTTGTTCTCATGTGATCACTACCAATGGCTCCTGGATGGAAGCAAAGGAGAAAATAGAAAGTAACTTTGTTTTGTCTCATGGCCAAATCCTGAGGTTAAAAAAAAAAAAAAATCCAATATCACTGGAGACTCCCAGAACATTCAAGAGTCCTTTAAAATAAAAGAACTCATTACTTCATGGTCACAGTATCATATGGCAGGACTAGAGTCTACACCGGAGGTAAAAACAATGCTCCAATGACATGTTTTGAAGCAGGGTCATGCTTACTTCCAGTTTTCATTGATAGTTATTTGAATGATTGAATTATCTACAGTCATTCTTGCTTGTCAGTAAGAAATAGGACTTGAATCTCTCTTGTAAAAGTGAACTCTGTGTACTCTGTATTTACTATCAGGATCTAGCCAACTCAAGAATTTAATGGAGTAATAATTCTCACCAAGATCTACTGTCCTGGAGTAACGGTTATTCATCATAGTAAGACTATAAATAGCACTAGAGGGAGGATTTACTAAAGTTGATTCTTACATCTCACATTAGTTTTCTCTGTGTCTATGTCTGCCTAGGGGTAGGGTGACAGATTGTACTGTGTTTTCCCAGCATCCAGTCCCAGAGATGATGACTTAAATTTGGGAGGGGGCATAAAGTCAAATCATTAAATTGTGCAGATAGATGAATCTTTTTGTTGGGATTTGGGGCTCCACTTCTTACATGTACAGAGAAAAATTTTGTTCTTGGTATTGTGGACAGAGAACTGTCCATCCTCATAGTTCTGATCCATAGGCACCATAGGACCCCCAGAGTTGCTGGACTATATCTTAGCCCTAAGCCCACTCACAGCCTCTCTTTTTCAAGACTATGGTCTTTACAACCCCTGATTCCAAGTGATTCAAATCCGAAGTATCTTATGGGCTTCCTCCAGTCAGTCATCTGGCATTCTCCTTGTCTCTCAAAGACCTGTTGACAGCAAATGAAATAACCTATTCAAAAGAAATGATATTTTAATAGGGAGAAATTTAATCTCTGCGTCCGTAAAAACAAAAAGTCTCTCTCTCTTTAACTTTCTGAAAACATATTGGAATAGTATCAAAAACTAAGATGTGAAGAGCACAGATTTGGTCTTGAGATAAGATGTGCAATACATTCTTTAAATACAAGCTTACATAAACCTCTTTAGCCATTCACCCAGGGGTTTTTATGCCATAAGTATGCCTTTCTTTTTTTTTTTTTTTTTATTTTTTTTTTTACATTTACATAGGGTAATGATGTTTATTTTATTTTTCCCCTCCCCAACCCCTCCCACCCCTCTTTTCCCTCTACACAGTCCTTCTTTCCTTCATTCTTGCCGCTCTCCTTAGCCTAACTCTAAACCTACCCCTAAACCTAATGCTAACCCCTCCCACCCCCCATTATATGTCCTCATCCGCTTATCAGCGAGATCATTCGACCTTTAGTTTTTTGAGATTGGCTTATCTCACTTAGCATGATATTCTCCAATTTCGACCATTTGCCTACAAATGCCATAATTTTATCATTCTTCATTGCGGAGTAATATTCCATTGTATAAATATGCCACAGTTTCTTTATCCATTCATCAATTGAAGGGCATCTAGGTTGGTTCCACAACCTGGCTATGGTGAATTGAGCAGCAATGAACATTGATGTGGCTGTATCTCTGTAGTATGCTGATTTTAAGTCCTTTGGGTATAGGCCAAGGAGTGGGATAGCTGGGTCAAATGGTGTTTCCATTCCAAGCTTTCTGAGGAATCTCCACACTGCTTTCCAGATTGGCTGCACTAATTTGCAACCCCACCAGCAATGTATGAGTGTTCCTTTTTCACCACATCCTCGCCAACACCTATTGTTGCTTGTATTCTTGATAATCGCCATTCTAATTGGGGTGAGATGAAATCTTAGGGTAGTTTTGATTTGCATTTCCCTTATTACTAGGGATGTTGAACATTTTTTCATATATCTGGTGATTACTTGTACATCTTCTTCTGTGAAGTGTCTGTTCATTTCCTTAGCCCATTTGTTGATTGGATTATTTGTATTCTTCGTGTAGAGTTTTTTGAGTTCTTTATAGATTCTGGAAATTAGCGCTCTATCTGAGGTATGGTTGGCAAAGATATTCTCCCACTCTGTAGGCTTTCTCTTCAAATTTCTGATAGTTTCCTTTGCTGAGAGAAAGTTTTTAAGTTTGAATCTATCCCAGTTGTTGATTCTTGCTTTTATTTCTTGTGCTATGGGAGTCCTGTTAAGGAAATCTGATCCTGAGCCAACAAGTTGAAGATTTGGACCTATTTTTTCTTCTATAAGATGCAGGGTCTCTGGTCTGATTTCGAGGTCCTTGATCCATTTTGAGTTGAGTTTTGTGTAGGGTGAGAGATAGGGGTTTAATTTCATTCTATTGCATATGGTTTTCCAGTTTTCCCAGCACCATTTGTTGAAGAGGCTATCTTTTCTCCATTGCATATTATTGGAACCTTTGTCTAGTATGAGAAAATTGTATTTATTTAGGTTTGTGTCCATGTCCTCTATTCTGTACCATTGATCTACCTGTCTATTTTGGTACCAATACCATGCCGTTTTTGTTACTATTGCTTTGTAGTAGAGTTGAAGATCTGGTATTGCAATACCCCCTGCTTCGCTCTTGCTACTGAGGATTGCTTTAGCTATTCTAGGTTTTTTATTCTTCCAGATGAATTTCATAATTGCTTGCTCTATTTCTGCAAGGTACATCATTGGGATTTTAATTGGAATTGCATTGAATCTGTATAGCACTTTAGGTAGTATAGCCATTTTGACGATATTAATTCTGCCTATCCAGGAACATGGGAGATCTTTCCATCTTCTAAGGTTTTCTTTAATTTCTTTCTTTAGTGTTCTGTAGTTCTCATTGTAGAGGTCTTTCACCTCTTTTGTGAGATTGATTCCCAAGTATTTTATTTTTTTCGATGCTATTGTGAATGGGGTAGTTTTCCTAATTTCTCTTTCTGAAGATTCATCACTTATGTATAAAAATGCATTGGATTTATGAGCATTGATCTTGTAACCTGCTACTTTACTGAATTTACTTATGAGTTCTGAAAGTTTTCTGGTGGAATTTCCAGGTTCCTCTAAATATATAATCATGTCATCAGCGAACAGGGATAGTTTGAGTTCTTCTTTTCCTATTCGTATCCCTTTAATTTCTTTCGTTTGTCTGATTGCTCTGGCTAGAGTCTCAAGGACGATGTTGAATAGAAGCGGTGAAAGAGGGCATCCCTGCCTTGTTCCAGTTTTTAGGGGGAACGCTTTCAGTTTTTCACCATTTAGAATGATATTAGCCATGGACTTAGCGTAGATTGCCTTTATAATGTTTAGGAATGTTCCCACTACCCCAATTTTTTCTAGTGTTTTGAGCATGAAGGGATGCTGTATTTTATCAAATGCTTTTTCTGCATCTATTGAAATAATCATGTGATTCTTAACTTTAAGTCTGTTGATATGGTGAATGACATTTATTGATTTCCGAATGTTGAACCAACCTTGCATCCCTGGGATAAAACACACTTGATCGTGGTGCACTATCTTTTTAATATATATTTGTATGCGATTTGCTAAAATTTTGTTGAGAATTTTTGCATCGATATTCATTAAGGATATTGGTCTGAAATTTTCTTTCCTTGATGTGTCTCTGTCTGGTTTAGGTATCAGGGTGAGATTGGCTTCATAGAACGAGTTTGGTAGGGTTCCCTCCTCTTCTATTTCATGGAATAGTTTGAGAAGTATTGGAATGAGCTCTTCTTTAAAGGTTTTGTAGAACTCGGCTGAGAACGCATCTGGTCCTGGACTTTTCTTTGTTGGTAGGCTTTTGATGACCTCTTCTATTTCATTGCTTGAAATTGGTTTATTTAAGTTGTGTATGTCCTCCTCGTTCAGTTTAGGTAGTTCATATGTCTCTAGAAATTTGTTGATGTCTTCGAGGTTTTCTGTTTTGTTGGAGTATAGATTTTCGAAATAGCTTCTAATTATGTTTTGTATTTCACTCGTATCTGTTGTGATGTTTCCTTGTTCACTCCGAATTTTAGTAATTTGAGTTTTCTCCCTCTTTCTCTTTGTTAGTGTGGCTAAGGGTTTATCAATTTTATTTATTTTTTCAAAGAACCAACTATTTATTTTGTTAATTTTTCCAATTGTTTCTTTTGTTTCGATTTCGTTGATTTCGGCTCTGATTTTAACTATTTCCTGTCTTCTACTACTTTTGGTATTGGTCTGCTCTTCTTTTTCTAGTGCTTTGAGCTGTAGTGTTAAGTTGTTTATTTGTTGATTTCTACTTCTTTTTTTGAATGCACCCCATGAAATAAATCTTCCTCTAAGTACTGCTTTCATAGTGTCCCAGAGATTTTGATATGATGTGTCTTTGTTCTCGTTTACTTCTAAGAATTTTTTTATTTCCCTCCTGATGTCTTCTGTTATCCATTCATCATATAATAGTGTATTATTTAGTCTCCAGGTATTGGAGAAGTTTCTGTTTTTTATTTTGTCATTTATTTCTAATTTCAATCCATTATGATCTGATAGAGTACAAGGTAGTATCTCTATCTTCTTGTATTTGCTAACAGTAGCTTTGTGGCATAAAATATAGTCTATTTTAGAGAAGGATCCATGTGCTGCTGAGAAGAAAGTGTATTCGTTCTTTGTTGGATGGTATATTCTATATATGTCAGTTAAGTCTAAATTGCTGATTGTGTTGTTGAGATCTATAGTTTCTTTATTCAATTTTTGTTTGGACGATCCATCCAGTGGTGAGAGAGGTGTGTTAAAATCGCCTAGTATTATTGTGTTGTGGTCTATTTGAATTCTGTAATTGAGAAGGATTTGTTTGACGTACGTGGATGAGCCAATGTTCGGGGCATAGATATTTATGATTGTTATGTCTTGCTGATTTATGCTTCCCTTAAGCAGCATGTAATGTCCTTCTTTATCCCTTCTGATTAGTTTTGGTTTGAAGTCCACATTATCTGAGATGAGGATGGATACTCCAGCTTTTTTGCTGTGTCCGTGTGCATGGTATGTTTTTCCCCATCCTTTCACCTTTAGTCTATGGGTGTCTCTTTCTATGAGGTGAGTCTCTTGCAGGCAGCATATTGTTGGATTTTTCTTTTTAATCCAATCTGCCAGTCTGTGTCTTTTGATTGATGAATTCAGGCCATTAACATTCAGGGTTATTATTGTGATATGATTTGTATTCCCAGTCAATTGACTCATATTTGTTTTTGACATGATTTGGTTTCTCCTTTATTTGGCTATTCCTTTAGGCTAGCGCCTCCTGTTGCTGATTTGCATCGTTGTTTTTCATGTCTTCCTCATGGAATATTTTGCTGAGAATGTTCTGTAATGCTGGCTTTCTTTTTGTAAATTCCTTTAGCTTTTGTTTATCATGGAAGGATCTTATTTCATCGTCAAATTTGAAGGTAAGTTTTGCTGGGTATAAGATTCTTGGTTGGCATCCGTTTTATTTCAGGGCTTGGTATATGTTGTTCCAGGCCCTTCTAGCTTTTAGGGTCTGGATTGAAAAATCTGCTGATATTCTTATTGGTTTCCCCCTGAATGTAATTTGGTTCTTTTCTCTCACGGCCTTTAAAATTCTGTCTTTATTTTGTATGTTAGGTATTTTCATAATAATGTGCCTTGGTGTGGGTCTGTTGTAATTTTGTATGTTTGGAGTTCTATAAGCCTCTTGTACTTGGTTTTCCATTTCATTCTTCAGATTTGGGAAATTTTCTGATATTATTTCATTGAATAGATTGTTCATTCCTTTGGTTTGTTTCTCTGTGCCCTCCTCAATCCCAATAATTCTTAAATTTGGCCTTTTCATGATATCCCATAATTCTTGTAGATTCTGTTCATGATTTCTTACCATCTTTTCTGTTTGTCCAACTTTGCTTTCAAGATTAAATAATTTGTCTTCAATGTCTGAGGTTCTGTCTTCCAGGTGTTCTATCCTATTGGTTATGCTTTCTATGGAGTTTTTAACTTGGTTTATTGTTTCCTTCATTTCAAGGATTTCAGTTTGGTTTTTTTTTCAGTATCTCTAACTCTTTATTGAAATGATCTCTTGCTTCCCGTATTTGGTCTTTTAACTGTTGATTGGTGCGATCATTTAATGCCTGCATTTGCTCTTTCATCTCCTCCTTCAATGCCTGCATTTGCTCTTTCATCTCCTCATTAGCTTCCCTGATCGTTTTAATTACATACATTCTGAACTCCCTTTCTGACATTTCTTCTGCTGTGCTGTCATTGGGTTTTATTGATGTAGTATCTAGGTTTGTTTGGGACATTTTCTTCCCTTGTTTTCTCATATTGGTCAGCTGTCAGTGGGACCCTGAGATATTGCAGTTTTCCGCTACTGGCTTATAGTGTCCCGGTAGATTTCCAGTGTATCACCTCCCAGCCTTCAGTAGCCTGATGTCTTGGAGGAATCTGATAAAGCAGCTCATCCGAAGAAAACTGCCCCTAGCCCCCTACTGGTTCCACGGTTTGGAACTGGCTCTGTGCGGAAATGCTCTCACTGTGGGCCTGCACCGTGCAGCTGGCCGTGAGGGAAGAGCCCACTGCCGGAGTGTGGAAGGCTACCTTGGGAAGACTCTAGCTGCCCTGCCCAGCTCCAATAAGCCACCTCTATCTGGGCCTGCCACCCGGGCCGAGCTTTACCCAGTGAGCAGACTCACCTGTGGCTCTATTTCAGTCCGAGTCTCTCAATGCCTCCCCTTCTTAACTCCTGGATTCTGGAGCGACTAGGGGTGCAGTCTCCCTCTAGGCCGCCATCTTGGATCGCCCCGTGAAGAGAGCCTGCAGCCAGAGTGGGCAGAGCCGCCTGAAGAGGTCTCTGGCTGCCCTGCCCTAATCCCAGAGGCTGCTTGCTGATCGCGGCTCTCCGCTGGTTCGTTGCCGGAGTACGCTGCGCTGCAGGGGCTCCGGGACTCGGAGCTTGTTCTGGTCAGAAAGGCTCTCACTAGCGGGCCAGTTCCGTTCCAAGAACCTGGAGAAGCTGGCTGTGTGGGCGGGGCCCACCGCCGGAGTGCGCAGGGCTGCCTGTGAATGACTCTAGCTGCCCTGCCCAGCTCCGATAAGCCACCTCTATCTGGGCCTGCCACCCAGGCCGAGCTTTACCCAGTGGGCAGACTCACCCGTGGCTCTATTTCAGTCCGAGTCTCTCAATGCCTCCCCTTCTTAACTCCAGGGTTCTGGAGCGACTGGGGGTGCAGTCTCCCTCTAGGCCGCCATCTTGGATCGCCTGAGTATGCCTTTCATAACACTGTGCCGATCCATGACTCTTATTTTTCTTTTCAATAAAAGAGGAATATAAGTAAAAAATAAGATTGAAAACAAAACTTATATCTCAAACAGAATTCTGAAGATAGAATTGCTAATTCTGCTATTTGAATAATATGTAATTGCTAATAATTTGGATTATGAGGAAACAGAAACTTCTAAAAAAAACAGAAAATGAGTCAACAATTTACAAAGTTCAATTCTGAAGGGAACATTTAATGAATAATTTTTTTTTTTTTTTTTTTTTTTTTTTTTTTTTTTTTTTTTTTTTTGCCGTACTGGGGATCAAACTCAGGGCCTTATGCTTGCGAGGCAAGCACTCTGCCAGCTGAGCTATCTCCCCAGCCCTAATGAATAATTTTTTAATTCTGAAAGAAATTGGGTTGACATGAGCTCATTTACTAAAGTCTAAACTGTGAGAACAAGGAGTATCACGTCCTACATTCTTGGTGGTTCCCAAGTGCATGAAAGTCTTTAACACAAATGTGCAGGCTGAAATTCTAAACAGATTTAGTGGAGTTAAGCTTTAAATGAGTATGAAAGGTACTGAGATTTCTGCGATGGAATGGAAGAAAAGTTAGGGCTGGCTAGGAGGAAGTGTGGATCTTACTTATTTTGAGAATTAGATATAAAATGACTTTATTATTAGCCTAGACAAAACCTGTGAAGAATAAATCATGAATTCAACTCAACAAAATATGTGATAATCTTCTCTTCTTCTAAAAAATGGCTTTGGGTGATACTTCAGACTCCTCCACATAACACTCAAGGTTCCTATTATTGATTTCTTGTGTAATCTTGGAGAGTTGATCCTGATGGATCTCAGTTTTGCGTGTACACAAAATAAAAGATTGGGGACTTCTAAGGGCCCTTTGAACCCTGGAATGCTATGTTCATATTCTTGAAATAGTAGAACAATGATGGATATTGGAATCAGAGAAATCAATGCAGAATTTGAAATCCAGTCCTGTTCTAAAGAACAGGAATAGCTTTTTTTTTTTAAAGTTGTTTAATTTTGAGCATGATATAAGTACATTGAACTTAAATTTAACACAATTATAAAATTAAAATTATGAGGATCCATCTCACATGGTTTTGTGGTGCTTGGTTCTAACATATAAAACACCTAGTTCAGTGCCTGGTACCCAATACACAGTCATATGAGTCATCCAGTATCCCTCTCTGGCTTTCTTTACATTCCCGATAAAACCTATTATATCCTATATAAATGCCTCTTTTCATCACACAAACACTGTAATCATTTTGTTAACCATATTTTCATTTTTTAACTTTAAGCAAATCCCAGAACAAATTCCCAGAAAATTATGAACCAGTTTCATAATGTCAGAGATATGAAGGAGAAAGAAGACTCTAAAATTTTGCACCAGGAACCATGACTTTTCTGTGGTGGTGACAAACTGCACTGAAAATATATTTCACAGTTTGGAAATCATCAGAGGCAAAATAGATCATTAGATCCCTGGGGGAAGCATTTCAACTCCAAAGAGTGAGAAATAAATGAAAAGAATAACTATGACAAATAGCCAAATCCAAGGGTCCATTTCAAATGGATGGAAGCACAAAAAGTGAAAGAAAGAAGGGATGATAGCTCATCCAGACTTTTTGTAGTATAGATAGAGAAATTGCAAGCCCAGTCTCTTCTCTCAGTCTCACACAACACCTTCCATGTAAACAGAGTAGCTTGATTTCCTATACACGTGGCTATAAGATTCCTCAGGTCAGTGAGTGCTGCCCACTTGTTCAATAAGAGACCCAGATTACTGTTTTGAGAGCAAGTGGTTAAGAACTAGATGATTACCAATAGACTATATACAGTGTATGTGTTTGTGTGTATTGCTGCATGCACAGAATACACAAGTATATAACACATAAGATAACAGCTCTATCTTTACACGAGGATAGATCCAAATAGGAACCTTGAAGCTATTACAACAAAAATTAATGTTTTATGGAAAAATTCACGTGCTCCAGAAATCAAGACAGAGCCCACTCAAGCTCAAATGATCCAGAAAAGATCACCTGCTCCACAATATTTTGTTCTCAAATGTACAATTCAAATAACAGTTATGCTCTGATGCCTTTTTCCAATGCATACCAAGATCTATCCTCACTGTTCCTGCCCTCTTTCACTATCATAATAGCACATGTTCCATTATGAACAGAGAGTACATTATCAGGAGACCTGAGAACATGAGTTTAACTTTCCCCTTGTAAGAAGAAATGAGTTCTCAGGATCCTTCCTTGGCAATTTTTTGGAGTCCTTGATTAAGACCAACCAGTTATCAATAGAAAGTCTCCATAGATGATTTTGTTCTTGACTTCTTGACCCAAAGGATACTATACAGTAGTTTCTGATTCTTATTCAATATCCAGGCCACATGGAGTATAATCCAGATATCTCTAGTTGGAATCTTCTTTTGGGATCCTGGTAAAATTGCCTTGTTTCATGCAGTTCTCCAACCTTTGGGATTCCCATAGATTTCCAAGGCAATTGGATCTGAGATTCCCTGAGCAATTTCTCCCCTTCCTTCACCTGCCACCTGAACCATACTAAATCAATTTAAAAATGAAATTTGGTGTTTTCACCTGCATTTGCATACACTCTTATCTAACATATTCAAAATTTTCAATATCTGGTATTCCCAGGAAGGATTTAGGCTGGGAATATGAGAAAGAGCTTCTACACCCCTTATTAGTCATATCTAATCTCTAAAGTTTTATGCCCAATGTTGCCTCTAAGGGTTCATTTTTTGTACTTTCCCCAACTCAGAGACCAGGTCCTTATCCTTCCATCTTTCTCTTCTTTATCATCTCATCTCTCCTGAAAATGACAAATCCAGTTCACTCCTCATTCACATGAATCTATTGCCTTTCCTGAAACTCTATCAGTAGTCAACACCTATGCCTTTGGCATGCCAAGTGAGATAAGCCAATCTCAAAAAACCAAAGGATGAATGATATCGCTAATAAGTGGATGATGACACATAATGGGGGGTGGGAGGGGTTAGTGTTAGGGTTAGAGTTAAGGTTAGGGAGGGGGGCAAGAATGGAGGAAGGAAGGACTGTATAGAGGGAAAAGAGGGGTGGGGGGAAGGGAAAAAATAACAGAATGAATCAAACAACATTACCCTATGTAAATTTATGATTACACAAATGGTATGCCTTTATGCCATGTACAAACAGAGAAACAACATGTATCCCATTTGTTTACAATAAAAAAAGAAGAAAAAAAAGAAATTAGCATATTGGAACTAGGGATATAGCTCAATAGGTAGAGTGCTTGCCTTGCAAGCACAAGGCCATGAGTTCAATCCTAAGCACCAAAAAAAAAAAAGAAAAGAAATTAGCATATTGAAGAATAATAAAAATATTATTTGGATAGCTTAAAAGGAAGGACTACATTACCAGATGGAATTAAAATAGTCACCATTGTGTGGTGCTAGTAAAACTGGAAATCCATATGCAGCAAAATGGAATTAAATCCCTCTTATTCCGCACAAAACTCAACCTAAAGTGGATCAAAGACCTAGGAATTAGACCAGAGATCCCTCATCTAATACAAGAAAAAGTAGACCCAAATCTTTATCATGTCAGCTTAGGACCTGACTTCCTTAACGAAAATCCTGAAGTATAAGAAATAAAATCAAGAATCAATAAATGGTATGGATTCAAACTAAAAAGCTTCTTCATAGCAAAGGAAACATTAACATGATGAGTCTACAGAGTAGAAGAAAATCTTTACCACATGCACATCAGATAGAGCACTGATCTCCAGGATATATACAGAACTCAAAAAACACCACCATAGGAGGTTTCAAGATGGCGGACTAGAGGGTGACTGCATCTCCTGGCGCTCCAGAACTCAGGATTCAATAAGGGGAGGTATTGAGAGACTTGGGAGAACTCAGAGATGCTGGGGCAGGGCGGCGAGAGGCGTTCCCCAGCAGCCCGGCTCCATCTGGTGGCAGGCCCAGCCCACAGCCAGTTTCTCGGAGCAGGTCCGCCTAGTGAGAGGCTTTCCGAGAACAACCAGCCCCAAGCGGCGGGCCCTGGTTCGGTCCTCAGACAGCTTCTGGAACCAGGGCAGGAGGGCCAGAGGCTTTCCCAAGCAGATCAGCTCCATCCAGTGGCAGGCCCATTCCATAGCCAGCTTCTTGGAGCAGAGCCGCCCAGTGAGAGGCTTTCCGCACACACCCAGTCCCCAGCAGCGGCCCCGGTCTGGTCCACAGTCAGATTCTTGGACCAGGGCAGGGGGCCTGAGGCTTTCCCGGTCAGCCCGGCTCCATCTGGTAGCAGGCCCGGTCCACAGAAGGCTTCTCGGAGTAGGCCTGCCTAGTGAGAGGCTTTCCGAACACACCCATCCCCCAGTCCCACACCCAGTGGTGGGCCAGGGACAGCTTTCTTCTGAAGCACTACATTATCAAGTTCCTCCAAGACTTCAGGCTACTGAAGGTGAAGAGGTGATATGCTGGAAATCTACAGAACACTATAAGCCAATAAAGGAAATCTCCAATATCTCATATTGATATAGTATCTAGGTTAGTTTGGTACATTTTCTTCCCTTGTTTTCTCATATTGGTCAGATATTGATATCTGACCAATATGAGAAAACAAGGGAAGAAAATGTACCAAACTAACCTAGATACTATATCAATAAAACCCAATGACAGCATGGAGGAAGAAATGTCAGAAAGAGAGTTCAGAATGTACATAATGAAAACAATCAGAGAAGCAAACAAGGAGATGAAATATCAAATGCAGGCATTGAAGGATGAGATGAAAGAGCAAATGCAGGCATTAAATGATCGCACCAATCAACAGTTAAAAGACCAAATACGGGAAGCAAGAGATCATTTCAATAAAGAGTTAGAGATACTGAAAAAAAAACCAAACTGAAATCCTTGAAATGAAGGAAACAATAAACCAAGTTAAAAACTCCATAGAAAGCATAACCAATAGGATAGAACACTTGGAAGACAGAACCTCAGACACTGAAGAAAAAATGTTTAATCTTCAAAACAAAGTTCAACAAACAGAGAAGATGGTAAGAAATCATGAACAGAATCTACAAGAATTATGGGATATCATGAAAAGGTCAAATTTGAGAATTATTGGGATAGAGGAGGGCACAGAGAAACAAACCAAAGGAATGAACAATCTATTCAATGAAATAATATCAGAAAATTTCCCAAATCTGAAGAATGAAATGGAAAATCAAGTACAAGAGGCTTATAGAACTCCAAATACACAAAATTACAACAGACCCACACCAAGGCACATTATTATGAAAATACCTAACATACAAAATAAAGACAGAATTTTAAAGGCTGCGAGAGAAAATAATCAAATCACATTCAGGGGGAAACCAATAAGGATATCAGCAGATTTTTCAATCTAGACCCTAAAAGCTAGAAGGGCCTGGAACAACATATATCAAGCCCTGAAATAAAACGGATGCCAACCAAGAATCTTATACCCAGCAAAACTTACCTTCGGATTTGATGATGAAATAAAATACTTCCATGATAAACAAAAACTAAAAGAATTTAGAAAAAGAAAGCCGGCATTACAGAACATTCTCAGCAAAATATTCCATGAGGAAGAGATGAAAAACAATGATGCAAATCAGCAAAGGGAAGAACTTGCCTAAAGGAATAGCCAAATAAGGGAGAAACCACGTCGTGTCAAAAAACAAAAATGAGCCAAATGACTGGAAATACAAATCATATCTCAATAATAACCCTGAATGTTAATGGCCTGAACTCATCAATCAAAAGACATAGACTGGCAGATTGGATTAAAAAGAAAGATCCAACAATATGCTGCCTGCAAGAGACTCATCTCATAGAAAGAGATACCCACAGACTAAAGGTGAAAGGATGGGAAAAAACATACCATGCACATGGACACAGCAAAAAAGCTGGAGTATCCATCCTCATTTCAGATAATGTGGACTTCAAACCACAGTTAGTCAGAAGGGATAAAGAAGGACATTTCATACTGCTTAAGGGAAGCATAAATCAGTAAGACATAACAATCATAATATCTATGCCCCAAACATTGGCTCATCCATGTACATCAAACAAATCATTCTCAAGTGCAGAAATCAAATAGAGCACAATGCAATAATACTAGGCAATTTTAACACACCTCTCTCACCACTGGACAAATCTTCCAACAAAAACTGAATAAAGAAACCATAGATCTCAAAAACACAATCAAGGGCTGGGGAGATAGCTCAGCTGGTAGAGTGCTTGCCTTGCAAGCACAAGGCCCTGAGTTTGATCCCCAGTACAGAAAAAAAAAAAAAAAAAAAAAAAAAAAACCACAATCAATAATTTAGACTTAACGGATATATATAGAATATACCACCCAACAAAGAGCGAATATACCTTCTTCTCAGCAGCACATGGATCCTTCTCTAAAATAGACCATATTTTATGCCATAAAACTAATGTTAGCAAATACAAGAGGATACAGATACTATCTTGTATTCTATCAGATCATAATGGATTGAAATTAGAAATAAATGACAGAATAAAAAACAGAAACTGCTCCAACACCTGGAGATTAAATAATACGCTATTATATGATGAGCAGATAACAGAAGACATCAAGAGGGAAATTTTAAAAATTCTTAGAAGTAAACGAGAACAAAGACACATCATATCAAAATCTCTGGGACACTATGAGAGCAGTACTTAGAGGAAGATTTATTTCATGGAGCGTTATCAATAAAAGAAGTAAAAATCAACAAATAAACAACTTAACGCTACAGCTTAAAGCCCTAGAAAAAGAAGAACAGAGCAACAACAAAAATAATAGAAGACAGAAAATAGTTAAAATCAGAGCTGAAATCAATGAAATTGAAACAAAAGAAACAATAGAAAAAAATTAACAAAATAAAGAGTTGGTTCTTCGAAAAAATAAACAAAATTGATAAACCCTTAGCCACACTAACAAAGAGAAGAAGAGAGAAAACCCAAATTACTAAAATTCGGAATGAACAAGGAAATATCACAACAGACATGACTGAAATACAAAACATAATTAGAAGCTATTTTGAAAATCTATACTCCAACAAATCAGAAAATCTCAAAGACATCAACAGGTTTCTAGAGACATATGAATTACCTAAACTGAACGAGGAGGACATACACAACTTAAATAGATCAATTTCAAGTAATGAAATAGAAGAGGTCATCAAAAGCCTACCAACAAAGAAAAGTCCAGGACCAGATGGGTTCTCAGCCGAGTTCTACAAAACCTTTAAAGAAGAGCTCATACCAATATTCCTCAAAGTATTCCATGAAATAGAAGAGGAGGGAACCCTCCCAAACTCATTCTATGAAGCCAATATCACCCTGATACCTAAACCAGACAGAGACACATCGAGGAAAGAAAATTTCAGACCAATATCCTTGATGAACATCGACGCAAAAATTCTCGACAAAATTTTAGCAAATCGCATACAAAAACATATTAAAAAGATAGTGCACCACAATCAAGTGGGTTTTATCCCAGGGATGTAAGGCTGGTTCAAAATTCAGAAATCAATAAATGTAATTCATCATATAACAGACTTAAAGTCAAGAATCACATGATTATTGCGATAGATGTAGAAAAAGCATTTGATAAAATACAGCACCCCTTCATGCTCAAAACACTAGAAAAAATAGGGATAGTGGGAACATTCCTTAACATTCTAAAGGCCATCTAAGCTAAACCCATGGCCAATATCATTCTAAATGGTGAAAACCTGAAAGCATTCCCCCTAAAAACTGAAACAAGGAAGGGATGCCCCCTTTCACCACTTCTATTCAACATTGTCCTTGAAACTCTAGCCAGAGCAATTAGACAGACCAAAGAAATTAAAGGGATACGAATAGGAAAAGAAGAACTCAAACTATCCCTATTTGCTGATAACATGATTATATATTTAGAGAACCAGAAAATTCCACCAGAAAACTTTTAGAACTCATAAGTGAATTCAGTAAAGTAGCAGGTTACAAGATCAATGCTCATAAATCCAATGCATTTTTATACATAAGCGATGAATCTTCAGAAAGAGAAGTTAGGAAAACTATCCCATTCACAATAGCCTTGAAAAAAATAAAATACTTGGGAATCAATCTCACAAAAGAGGTGAAAGACCTCTACAATGAAAACTACAGAACACTAAAGAAAGAAATTAAAGAAAACCTTACAAGATGGAAAGATCTCCCATGTTCTTGGATAGTCAGAATTAATATTGTCAAAATGGTCATACTACCTAAAGTGCTATACAGATTCAATGCAATTCCAATTAAAATCCCAATGATGTACCTTACAGAAATAGAACAAGCAATCATGAAATTCATCTGGAAGAATAAGAGACCCAGAGTAGCTAAAGCAATCCTTAGCAGGAAGAGTGAAGCAGGGGATATCGCAATACCAGATCTTCAACTCTACTACAAAGCAATAGTAACAAAAATGGCATGGTATTGGTACCAAAATAGACAGGTAGATCAATGGTACAGAATAGAGGACATAGACATAAACTCAAATAAGTACAATTTTCTCATAGTAGACAAAGGTGCCAAAAATATACAATGGAAAAAAGATAGCCTCTTCAACAAATGGTGCTGGGAAAACTGGAAATCCATATGCAACAGAATGAAACTAAACCCGTATCTCTTACCCTGCACAAAAATCAACTAAAATGGATCAAGGACCTCAGAATCAGACCAGAGACCCTTCATCTTATAGAAAAAAGTAGGTCCAAATCTTCAATATGTCGACCCAGGATCAGACTTCCTTAATAGGACTCCCATAGCACAAGAAATAAAAGCAAGAATCAACAACTGGGATAGATTCAAACTAAAAAGCTTTCTCTCAGCAAAGGAAACTATCAGTAATGTGAAGAGAGAGCCTACAGAGTGGGAGAAAATCTTTGCCACCCATACTTCAGATAGAGCACTAATTTCCAGAATATATAAAGAATTCAAAAAACTCTACACCAAGAATACAAATAATCCAATCAACAAATGGGCTAAGGAAATGAACAGATGCTTCACAGAAGAAGATCTACAAGCAATCAACAGATATATGAAAAAATGTTCACCATTTTTCTAGTAATAAGAGAAATGCAAATCAAAACTACACTAAGATTCCATCTCACCCCAATTAGAATGGCGATTATCAAGAATACTAGCAACAATAGGTGTTGGCAAGGATGTGGGGAAAAAGGTACACTCATACATTGCTGTTGGGGTTGCAAATTAGTGCAGCCAATCTGGAAAGCAGTGTGGAGATTCCTCAGAAAGCTTGGAATGAAACCACCATTTGACCCAGCTATCCCACTCCTCGGCCTATACCCAAAGGGCTTAAAAGAAGAATACTACAAAGATGCAGTCACATCAATGTTCATAACTGCTCAATTCACAATAGCCAGATTGTGGAACCAACCTAGATGTCCTTCAATTGATGAATGGATAAAGAAACTGTGGTATATTTATACAATGGACTATTACTCAGCCATAAAGAATAATAAAATTATGGCATTTGCAGGCAAATGGATGAAATTGGAGAATATCATGCTAAGTGAGATAAGCCAATCTCAAAAAAACCCAAGGAAGAATGATCTCACTGATAAGCAGATGATGACACATAATTGGGGGTGGGAGGAAGGCAAGAATGGAGGAAGGAGGGACTGTATAGAGGGAAAAGAGGGGTGGGAGAGGTGGGAGGGCAGGGGGGAAAATAACAGAATAAATCAAACAACATTACCCTATATAAATGTATGATTACACAAATGGTATGCCTTTACTCCACATACAAACAGAGAATCAACATGTATCCTATTTGTTTACAATAAAAATAAATATATAAAAATAAAAAAATTTAAAAAAAGCAACTTCATAAGAACAAATAACCCAATCAATAAATGGGCTAAGGAACTGAGCAGACACTTCACAGAAGGAGAAAACAATCTATCAATGAATATATGAAAAAATGTTCAACATCTCTAGTACTTAGAGAAATGCAAATCAAAACTATTCTAAGACTTCATCTTACTCCAGTCAGAATGGCAATCATCAAGAATACAAGCAACAATAAGTGTTGGTGAGGATGTGGGGGGAAAGGTACACTCATAAATTGCTGGTGGGACTGCAAATTGGTGCAACCACTCTGAAAAGCACTATTGAGATTCCTTTAAAAACTTGGAATGGAACCACCATTTGATCCAGCTATCCCACTCCTAGGTCTATACCCAAAGGACTTAAAATCAGCATACTACAGTGATACAGCCATATCAATGTTTATAGCAGCTCAATTCACAATAGCTAGACTGTGGAACCAACCTAGATGCCCTTCAATAGATGAATGAATAAAGAAACTGTGGTATATATATACAATGGACTATTACTCAGCCTTTCAGAAGAATGAAATTATGGCATTTGCAGGTAAATGGATGGAACTGGAGAATATCATGCTAAGTGAAATAAGTCAATCCCCAAAAACCAAAGGCCAAATGTTTTTCTGATAAGTGGATGCTGATCCATAATGGGAACCGGGGGGACAAAGGAAGAATGGAGGAACTTTGGATTGGGCAGAGGTGCGGGGAAAGGGTAGGAGGGTGGGAAAGATTTTGGAATGAGAAGGACATTACTACCCTATGTACATGTATGATTACACAAATGGTGTAACTGTATCATGTACAACCAGAGAAATGAAAATTTGTGCTTGATTTGTGTACAATGATTGAAGTACATTCTGCTGTCAAGTATAACTAATTAGAGCAAATAATAAAAACAAATAAAATAAGATAAAATAAAATAGTCACCATTGGAGCTGTGAGTATAGCTCAGTGATAGAATGTTTACCTATCCTGTGCAAAGCCCTGAATTTCATTTCCAGCACTACAAAAAATAAAATAAATTAATAACCATCTGTAGAACTTCCCCCTTTGAGATGTTAGCTTCACAATATAGCTCATCAAAATTTCACCTAAGTGCCCTCTTTAATAAATCTTCCCATCAAGCAGGTCAATGAACAGGGCAGTGACAGACATAATATAAAACATAGGAATGTACCAAACCAGGAGCAGGTGAAAATACATGATACAAAGAGGGAACAGACCGTTTTAACCCTGGGATCAGAATTGGAGTTTTGGTGCAAGGCCAAAGTCAAGTCTGAGGAACCTGAATGAGAGATATCAAATGCTACAAAAGGCAGTAAACAAAAAACTTGGGGGTCAGGACCAGAGTTTAGGAACCTGCGAAGCAGGTCGAGTATAATAGAAAACAGGTGACCAGATTTTGTTCTGAGGTTAGAATTTGTCTGACCCTAAGCTCTAATTAATAAACCAGGGTGTTCAAGCCAGTCTGGGTCTGTGTCTGTGACTTGCTGATGGCCCTCCTGGTGTCAGACAGATATCTGTAGCACAAAATGGGCGATGCCCACTCACAGTCTAGATGAGACCCTAATGGAGACAAAAAAATTTAAAAAGGAAATTTATTCTACACTTCAATTAAGCTTGTCAGTAGCACATTTCTTTCCCAAGTCACAAACACATTTTCAATCTGAGATTGCAAGGCAGACACCTCAAAAATAAACTTCTGGAATGAAAGAAAATGGATTTTAAATTGCAGAGGTAACATTTCTATTTCATGCCATCTGTTGTAACTCAAGTTTCCCTGCTAATGGATTATTCACCAGAAATGATGCAAAAATTTTTGAGATCAAAAATATGTTATAGGACACAAAGATATTCAAAACTGATAAGACAATTTAAAAGAATTAACTGAATATTTTTTAAACTTCAAGTTTATTTACAGATTATTGATTATGCATCATTGCTTGGGGACCAAAATGATGATGAACTAAACATTTTTCCTTAAATAAACATAGACACATGAGTGAATGTTTTATCTGTTTTACAAATCTCCTCGCACTATTTCTAAAGTATGGGCATTTTTCAGAAGGGTGTTCTCCACTGTAGATTCCCTTTGAAATCAGAAATGGCAGATAAAAGCAAATGGCCAAGAATTAGGGGCACCAGGGTCCTGTTCATCATAGGCATGGCTAACCCTGGTTGTCTGACCTGATCAGCAGCAAAAGTCTCAAAGTCCCTAAATCTAATTATAATTGCTGATTTGTATCAGAAAACGATTAGGACTACCTAAATTAGAGCTGACACAAATACCTCAGAATCAGAAAGAATCATAACATTCAGTCAACTGCACAGTGTGGTTAAGAACAAGAAACAAAACAGTGAGTATCTACCATCACCCTCTCTTCCTCATAGTATTAGCTTCACGTTACTACAACACAATGCCTAAGACGATTAACTTATAAAGAGAAAAGGCTTATTTAACTCACAGATTGGAAGTTCAAATACAAGATCAGACAACTCTGGTTTGGAGTTAAATGAGAGCAGAGAATGGCAGTGGCAGGAGCCCATGTTGGATTAAATGGTCACCCCACAGGTGGGAGGTGCAGAGAGAGAAAGCATTAGCTAGGGACTCACAATTCCCTTGAGAGGCATGCCCCCAATAACCTAAGAACTCCCACTGGGTCCCACTTCTGAAAGGTCCATAGCACCTCCCAACACCACCACCCTGGGAGCCACATGGATGTTTGAGGGACACCACCCACATTCAAACTCATCGATGCAGCAATGTTGCTCAGATGAAAAAACAATGTTTTAGTAAAATCTAGATTTTTAATATCAACACATGACCAACCAGAAACAAAACAACAGGGAAAGACTTTTCTTAACATGACAGCTAGAAGACAGACATTGAGTGGATTTTTCTCATTCACGTCTACTGGCACTGACACAGAAACTCATACCTACTTCAATGACAACCTTGCCCTACCTACATCATGAGCAGTCCCAAAGTCCAAAAAAATCAGGAATGGTGACATTCTAGCTTAGGGAAATTTCTATATTTGCTTAATTAACCATCATAGAGACCTCATAATAGAAGATTAAACAAAGAGGTATAGGACTCCGAGGAGTTCCAATTCAGAGAACAGCATGTATATCCTCCTCCTATAAGTAGGAAATGGACCCTGAGGCATCTATCAGAATAGTGGAAAGTTATCAGTGGCAGAATAATGGAAAGTTACAGAAATACGGAGTGTAGGCATATGAGATTTCATGGTTTGAAGGTATCAGTTTTGAAGGTTTCTAGGCCATTACTATGCACTCTCAAAAGCAAGTGTCAGGCCTCATCCCCACTGTGCCTAACCTATGAGAAGGGTAAAGGTGATTGGCACACTAACTAGAATTATAATGATATTTCTATGTAAAATATAGATTTGCCACAATGGTAGGAAGTTCCCTAACCTTTGCTTCTCCCCTGAATAAACATACCTTATTTGTGAAATATTAAGTTAGGCAAATGAATGAACAATGCCATACCTCTTCAGTGATGACTACATTTTCATACATAATTCACAGCCCAAATGGTAGATCATTTTAGCATTGTTCAGGAAAACATGGTTACTTTTGTAATGTATTGTAAATAGAATAAGAGGCCAAGTGTTTAAGTGTCTAAATTAAAGCTGTAACTCTTTAATTGTATGGTCTTGGGCAAACCCCTAAACTTTCTAGGCCTTTTCAAAATCAGGGGATTGGAATGGATCAGTGACACTCATTAGATGGCTACGCATTAGAGTCACTTGTGGAAATGCCACTACCCAATCCAAACCACCTAAACCAGCACCTTTAAGATGTGTACCTCAGACAAGTTTCAAGCACCCTTTTTATTTTATAATCTTTGTTCTCTATAAAAATTTTGAAGTGAGTTTTTTCATTCACTGTATATTTTAGGCAATGCCTAGTGTTTTCCAGAGTTTTCTGGGCTGAATTATATCCTTGTACTTCTCCCCTTCCAACCACCAGTATCTCAGAATGTGACTGTATTTGAATATAATAATTACATTTGAAATAGTAATTAAGTTAAAAGAAGGTCATTAGGATGGGATCTAATCTATTATAACTGGTGTCCTTATATGGAGAGGACAGACAGAAGACCATGCGAAGACAGGGAGAGGACAGACTGAGCACTAAACAGAGTAACATGCAAGACTATGGGTACAGCTCTGGGTAAAACACAGAAATGATCCCTAGTCCCATGGAATTCACAGTTTGTGGGGCTCATGCAAGAAATACTTTCAATTGCAGCATGTCCTAGGAAGGCCATGTGTAGGTAGACATAACAGAGAAGGACAACACAGGTGGGAGCTGACCTTCAGACCAGCTGGACAGGGAAGGTCTGAAGAAGTGACATGTAAGCCTGAAGGCTGAGAGTGAGGCAGCCATGTGACAGCACGAGAAAGAGACTTTCACTCTGGAGAAGCGGCAGATGCCAAGGCCACTTCTGCAGAGAAGAAGTGAAGAGGAAATGTACTTATTTGGGGAAAATGAAACACTTATGTGGCTGCGATGGAGTGAGTGATGAAGGAAGCAACATGAAAGGAGTCTGGGTAAGTGGAGTGGCCAGGCTGTTGAAATTCATGGCAGAATTTGCAAGTGCAATAAAAGGCAATTGAATTAAGAGACAAACAAAGAAAAAAGCAAAGAGATTTTGAGCTCATCCTCAGATAAACCATATCCATAGCATCATCATTTTATTCAAATCACAAGGCTATGACCATAACAGTGCAACCATCTAAGTTGTGTGGTGATAAAACCAAGGGAAAACCTAAATAAATCCTCTAGACTTAAACCTACACCACCTGGACTCAGTTCCTGAATAAATCCTCCAGAGTTAACCGGCTCCTAGTTACTTTCAACCAGTTGACTTTTGGAGGTAAAGATAACACCTCTGACATGCAGGTCATGATGGTAACAGTTGATTAATTTTGATTACACATGTGCAGACCACCACTTGATCGGTCAGAGTTCTCTAGAGGAACAGAATCAACAGGAAGTATGATTACAAAGAGGGGATTCATTATAGTGGCTTCCACAACCAGAAGCTGGAGAGTCCACAATGGCCATCTGCAGGCTGGAGAGATGGAGGAACCAGTAGCTACACAGTCTAAGATGCTGATGCCTCAGAACAAGCGGGATCAACAATGCTGCCCCAGTTCAAGAACAAAAGTTTCTGGAAACTCCCTGGAGAATCACTGGAAAAGTCTGCTTTGGAAGAGTGAAGAAGCAAGAGTCTGATATCCTCAGGCAATCACAACATCAATCAAGAACCGATCCAAGAAGAATCAAGCTTGCAGCTGCTGCTGCTTCCTTGTTCTTCCAACTTTTATTCCATCTAAACCTCCAACCTATTGGATGGTGCCACCCACACTTAGGAAGAGTTTCCACTTCAGTTCATTAGTCTACATGCCAATCATTCCTAGACACACCCTCACTGATACACCCAGAAGTCTCTTAATCATCAGCATCTCTTAATCCAATCAAGTTAACAGTTCAAATTAACCATTACAACCATTTACTTCCTAACTTCCAATAACATTTCCAGACCCCTCAGCCCATAAATATTCCCAAATCCTACCTTCAGGAAGTAGACCTAAGATTTGCTTTCTTGTCTCCACAGGTTTGGCCACCTTGTGAATAAATGATCTTTTGCAAAATCTGTCATTTTAGTGCTTGGCTTACTCTGCAGTGGGTAAACAGGACTGGTTGGGCAATACTGAAAGTGCCCTTTTACTTCTCTGCAGTGAGAAACAAACCTCCTTTGGCATATTTAAAATTTACAAGTATACTGAGATGAACAGAAATATAATTTTTAATGGAAAAATAGCTATAGCTAAACATTCATGAGATCCTATTTTCAATTATGGTAGAATATAAATTTATTCTTATTTTTTAAAATGAATTTAGATGTTTTTTTTTTGGAATGGAACCACCATTTGATCCAGTTATCCCACTCCTTGGCATATACCCAAAGGATTTAAAATCAGCATACTATAGTGATACAGCCATATCAATGTTTATAGCAGCATAATTCACAATAAGCTATAGAACCAACTTAGATGCCCTTCAGCAGATGAATGGATAAAGAAACTGTGGTATACACAATGGAATATTACTCAGCCTTAAAGAAGAATGAAATTATGGCATTTGCCAGTAAATGGATGGAACTGGAGAATACAATGCTAAGTGAAATAAGACAAACCCAAAAACCAAAGGCCAAATGTGAGATGCTAACACACAATTTAAGAGCTGGGGTAGGGAAGAATAAAATTTCATTGGATTAGACAAAGGGGAATGAAGGGAAGGGAGAGGGGTTGGAAATAGGAAAGACAGTAGAATAAATCAGACATAACTTTCCTATGTTCATATATGAATACACAACCAATGAAACTTCACATCATGCACAACCACAAGAATAGGATACTAATTAGAATAAGTTATACTCCATGTATGTAAAATATATGTATGTACACATACATATACATGTATATATAAAGTAAGAATGCACTCTACTATCATGGATATGTAAAAAGAACAAATAAAAAATGATTGGGATGTTCTTTTGTTTTGTTTCATTTTAATTTTTTAATTATTTTTATTTAGCTTTTAATTTTTTACAGACTGCATTTAATTCATTGTACACAAATGGGGTACATAATTTCATTTCTATGGTTGTACACAATGTAGATTCATACCATTTGTGCAATCATACGCGTACATAGGGCAATGATGTCTGTCTCATTCCACCATTTTTCATACCCCCCTCCCTCTCATTTTCTTCTACATATTCTAAAGTTCCCCCATTATTCTCTCATTCCCCATCCCCACCCCCATTATATATAATCCTCCACTTATCAGGGAAAACATTAGGCCTTTGGTTTTTTGGGCTTGGTTTATTTCACTTAGCATGATATTCTTCAAATCTATCCATTTATTTGCAAATGCCGTAATATTATTCTTCTATATGGCTGAATAGTATTCCTTTGTGTATATATACCAGAGTTTCTTTATCCATTCATCTGCTGAAGGGCATCTAGGTTGGTTCCACAATCTAGCTATTGTGAACTGAGCTGCTATAAACATTGATGTGGCTGTGTTACTGTAGTTTGTTGATTTTAGGTCCTTTGGGTATAAACCGAGGAGTGGGATAACTGGGTCAAAAGGTGGGTCCATTCCAAGTTTCTTAGAATTCTCCATACTGCTTTCCAGAGTGACTGCACCAATTTGCAACTCCACCAGCAATGTAAAAGTGTGCCTTTTTCCCACATCCACGCCAACATCTATTATTGTTTGTGTTCTTGATAAAAGCCATTCTAATTGGAGTAAGATGAAATCTTAGAGTTGTTTTAATTTGCATTTCTCTAATTACTAGAGATGTTGAACACTTTTTCATATATTTATTCATTGCCTGTGTGTCTTCTTCTGTGAAGTGTCTGTACAGTTCCTTGGCCCATTTCTTGATTGGGTTCTTTGTATTTTTGGTGTAAAGTTTTGTAAGTTCTTTATAAATTTTGGAGATAAGTGCATGTGGAAAAGATTTTCTCCCACTCTGTAGGCTCTCTCTTCACATTCTTGATTGTAACCTTTGCTGAGAAAAAGTTGTTTAGTTTGAGTCCATCCCATTTATTGATTCTTGCTTTGATTTCTTGTGCTTTGGGAGTCTTGTTGAGGAAGTCTGATCCTAAGCCAACATGATGAAGATTTGGGCCTACTTTGTCTTGTATTAAGTGCAGGGTCTCTGGTCTAATTCCTATGTCTTTGATCCATTTTGAGTTGAGTTTTGTGCAGGGTAAGAGATAGAGGTTTAATTTCATTTTACTGCATGTGGATTTCCAGTTTTGTCAGCACCATTTGTTGAACAGCCTATCTTCTCTCCATTGTATGTTTTTGGCTCCTTTGTCTAGTATGAGGTGACTATATTTATGTGGTTTTGTCTCTGTGTCTTCTATTCTGTACCATTGGTCTGCCTGTCTATTTTGGTGCCAATACCATGCTGTTTTTGTTATGATTACTCTGTAGTATAGTTTAGTGTCTGGTACTGTGATACCTGCTGTTTCACTTTTCTATTCAGGATTGTTTTGGCTATTCAAGTTCTCTTGTTCTTCCAGATGAAGTTCATAATTGCTTTCTCTATTTCTATGAGGAATGTCATTGGTATTTTAATTGGAATTGCATTGAATCTGTATAGTGCCTTTGGTAGAATGGCCATTTGGACAATGTTAATTCTGCCTATCCAAGAACATAGGAGATCTTTCCATCTTCTAAGACTTTCTTCAATTTCTTTCTTTAATGTTCTGTAGTTTTCATTGTACAGGTCTTTCACTTTTTTTTTTTTTTTTTTTTTTTGCAGTGCTGGGGATCGAACCCAGGGTCTTGGGCTTGCAAGGTGAGCACTCTACCAACTGAGCTATCTCCCCAGCCCCTCTTTCACCTCTTTTGTTAGATTAATTCCCAAGTTTTCTTTTTTTTTTTTTTTTTTTTTGACACTACTGTGAATGGAGTGGTTTTCCTAATTTCTCTTTCAGAGGATTCATCACTTATGAATAGAAATGCATTAGACTTATGCATATTGATTTTATATCCTGCTACTTTGCTGAATTCATTTATTAGTTTTAGAAGTTTTCTAGTGGAGTTTTTTGGATCTTGTAAATATAGGATCATATCATCAGCAAATAGTGATAGCTTTAGTTCTTCTTTTCCTGTTTGTATCCCTTTCATTTCTTTGGTCTGTCTAATTGCTTTGGCAAGTGTTTCAAGGATGATGTTGAACAGAAGTGGTGAAAGAGGGCATCCTTGTCTTGTTCCAGTGTTTAGAGGAAATGCTTTCAGTTTTTCTCCATTAAGAATGATGTTGGCTGTGGGCTTAGCATAGATAGCCTTTACAATGTTGAGGTATGTTCCTACTATTCCTATTTTTTTCTAGTGTTTTAAGCATGAAGGGGTGCTCTATTTTATCAAATGCTTTCTCAGCATCATTTGAAATAATCATGTGATCCTTAACTTTAAGTCTATTGATGTGGTGAATTACATTTATTGATTTCTGGATGTTGAACCAACCTTGCATCCCTGGGATAAACAATACTTGATCATGGTGCACTATCTTTTTAATATATTTTTGTATGTGATTTGCAAGTATTTTGTTAAGGATTTTTGCATCTATGCTCATCAGGGATATTGGTCTAAAGTTTTCTTTCTTTGATGTGTCTTTGTCTGGTTTTGGTATAAGAGTGATACTAGCCTCATAGAATGAATTTGGAAGGGTTCCCTCCTTTTCTATTTCCTGAAATACTTTGAGGAGTACTGGTATTAGTATTTCTTTAAAGGTCTTATAGAATTCAGCTGAGAATCCATCTGGGTTTTTCTTGGTTGGTAGGCTTTTGATGGCTTCTTCTATTTTGGTGCTTGAAATTGATCTGTTTAGTTTGTGTACGTTTTCCTGATTCAGTTTGGGAGGATCATATGTCTCTAAAAATTTGTCGATGTCTTCAATATTTTCTATTTTGTTGGAGTATAAATTTTCAAAGTAGCTTTTAATTTTGTTACGTATTTCAATGGTATCTGTCGTGATCATTCCATTTTCATCACAAATTCCAGTAAAAGCAGGAGTCTCCATCCTCATATCAGATAAAGTGGACTTCAAACCTAAGTTAGTCAGAAGGGATAAAGAAGGACATTTCATACTGCTCAAGGGAAGCATAAAACAGCAAAATATAACAATTTTAAATATTTATACACCAAATAATGGAGCATCTACGTATATCAAACAAACCCTTCTCAATTTTAAGAATCAAATAGACCAAAACACATTAATAGTGGGGGACTTTAACACACCACTCTCACCACTGGATAGATCCTCCAAACAAAAACTGAACAAAGAAACTATAGAACTAAATAATACAATCAATGATATAGACCTAATGGAGATTTACAGAGTATTTCATCCATCATCAAGTGAATATACTTTCTTCTCAGCAGTTCATGGATCCTTCTCCAAAATAGACCATATGCTATGCCACAAAAAAGCCATTAGTAAATTCAAAAAAATAGAGATCCTACCCTGTATCCTATCAGACCATAATGGAATGCAATTAGAAATTAACAATAAAATAACAAACAAAAACTACTCATACACCTGGAGACTAAATAATATGCTACTGAATGATGCAATGATAACAGAAGACATCAGGGAAGAAATAAAAAAATTCTTAGAAGTAAATGAGAACAATGACACAACATATCAAAACCTCTGGGACACTCTGAAAATAGTACTAAGAGGAAAGTTCATTGCATTGAGTTCATACATTAAAAAGATAAAAAGTCAACAACTAAATGACCTAACATTACACCTGAAAGCCCTAGAAAAATAAGAACAGATCAACACCAAAAATAGTACAAGACAGGAAATAATTAAAATCAGAGCTGAAATCAATGAAATTGAAACAAGAGAAACAATTCAAAAAATTGACAAAACAAAAAGTTGGTTCTTTGAAAAAGTAAACAAAATTTATAAACCCCCAGCCACACTAACAAAGAGAAGGAGAGAAAAAACTCAAATTACTAGAATTTGTGAATGGGATGTTTTTAAGCAGAGATTTTGTGTTGTGATACAAATTTTGGTATTTATGTATAACAGAAAGTCAAATTTGTTGTGTCTCCATTTTGGTTGCAGCATGAAGACAACAGATGCCATAGGTGTCTAAAACCTGGTTAGATGACACCTAAACTCTCCTTCCACATTGAGTACACAAAAATATAAGGAGTTGGATATTAAAGAAGACGGTTGTTTTTGTTGTTGTTGACATTTGTTTGTTGTTGTTTAGATTTGGGAGAAGAGGAATGCCCCAAGTCCCACTATATGTATACTGCCTAGAATATCATATTAGTCACTATATTAGTGATACTACATCAACTTGACTGAATGAACAAGAAACTGCAACTATATGTAAAACCGGTTAGTTAGTTAGTTAGTTATTTAGTTAGTTAGGGTACTGGGAATTGAACCCAGGGCACTTTACCACTGAACTGCATCTCCAACCCTTTTCATTTTGTTTTGAGATAGGGTCTAACTATGTTATTCAGGTTGGCTTCAATCTTGTGGTCCTCCTGCCTCAGTCTCCTGAATTGTTGGGATTACAGGCACGTGTCCCTGCATCTAGTCACTAGAGACCTTCTTAAGTCACATGAATTTCAGGAGTGAGAGAGAAACCCTTCTGCCCACCTAGAAAGATATTAAGGATCTAGTGGTCTGGGCATAATGGGGCATCCTCTTTAAAGGACAAGTTTGCAACTTGAACCTGCAACCACTAAGAATGAAGCACAATGCCTGGGTAGGCTTTGTGACCAATATTTCTGGTTTGCCCAGGACTGGGGAGTTTTCTGGAATGCAGGACTCCCAGTGCTAAAACTGAAACCATCCCAAGCAAACCTTGATGGTCAGCCTTATAGTAGACCTTTCACTTTTAAAAGCCACTTAGCATCAGGCCTCTGTTTCTTACAACTGAATACATTCTAACTTACCCTATCCTTATGTCTCAAAGAAACTCGGGTTGGGGCAGGAAAACTATAAATGTCTGCAATTGACTGAGCTCTGAATTGAATTAGTTGCTCTTAACTGAGGAATAAGGGCATCTCCATCAGTAATGTCAAAGAATCTAACACAATTCCCAGACCATAGAAGGTTTTTGGCAAATATCTGTTTAAAACCAGCATGATTTCAGGATCTTAGCACTCAGAAAGGAAAGTTTAGGAGTCCAAATGGAAGGCTCAAAATGGTAAAACTCAAGTTCAGTAAACTCAAGTTCTGGAAGAATCTTTCCGCTAACTGGACAAGGAAGAAGCTGGCCCAGACACGGTCAGAGAAGAGAATCTGAAGACATCTCTAGCCTCCCCTGGTGGATCAGAGGAGAAGATAGTGTGTCTGTATAGGGTGGAGATGGAGGGAGGGAGTGGAAATGGCCACAAGATACTTACTTTCCTTAGCAAAAGAGAGATAGTTTGATTGCTGGAAACTTTCTTAGTAAGAAGTAGATGAATTAAAGGAGACCCCAAACACTCCCACCAGGACCCATTCTTACTGTTCCTGGGAGTAATGGCAGCTGAGAGCTTTCAGTAGAACCCAGTCCCTGGGGCTTGCCTTCAGCTGAGAAGGGTTAACTCACCTAGGCTCAAACCCCTTCTTGGGAGTAGTGTGAATCCAAAGATTCATCTGTGCAAACAGTGAGAAGACCCAAGACCCTCACTTAACTAGGGGAAACCCTGAAAAATCATCCTGGCTTCAGAGCTTCCCATAGGATTGAACAGAACATTTGTTTGATTCTGCTATAGTTTATCAACTTATCTTCTCCCTCAGTCACCTTTTCTTTCCCAACTGCAGAAGACACAAGACTCCTGGGTCAAAAAAAAAAAAAAAGAATATTCTTATTCATGGTTCAGTAGCCAGCATGAATTCCATGTTCAAAAAACTGATTTTTTATGCTTCCCAAATCCTGCAGGGATATAGAACACACAATAAGTTTGTTTCACAGCTGAGGAACCCTGAGCGAAGGAAACCCCAATCTTTTAAAGGAAACAACTAGCAAATATGCCCATCCTTTGTCCCAGATGGCTTTTATTATTATTGGTCAGGAAACTGGTCCTAGAGGCAGATGCTATTTCTATCCCCTAAGCCTCTTTGCCAAATAAACATTCTTGAACTGATCGTCCAGAACAAAAGCTGACAGAAGACATTTAGAAGTATGAGACAGTTATCTCCCAACACGCACAGAGCCCCACCTGTGCTATACACACATACACAGACGTGGAAGCTGTTGTAATTTCAGTATTCATAAAAATGTTGTCTCTTAATTTCCATAGAGTAGTGTTATTTTTCAATTGTATATTTGGAACTACTATCATCTTTCGTCATTCTCAATTTTTTACTTTTATCAATTACATGTGTATATAATTTTAAAAAACAAATTAGTACTAAAAGATTCATAACAAAGAAATGATAGTCTCCTACCCAATTCCCCTTACTACTATTCTCTACTCCCCAAAGCAGTAACTTTCAATTACCATAGACATTTCCTTTGGTACCTACATTCATATTTATAAAAAACAATACTTTTCATTTTTGTCTGATTCTTAGATCTCTTGAATTCTTTTGAAGTCGAGAAACTAACTTACAACAACTATCAACACACATTTTTCTTCATCCACACTATCAAATATGAGTATATTAAATCATATTTCTAGTCAAACCCATATACCATTATTTTACTTGTATGATTAAATCAATATAGTTTATCAAAGAGTTAGGTAGGGTATTATAATCATATCCCTTCCTTATTCACTTCCCTCCGACCATACCTGGGACTATTTACCTTTTATTTTCCATTTGGTTTGGATCTGCAAAGTTTCCCACAACCTTCAAACGGCTCTGAAAAAAATGCTTCTTAATTCAATTTTCCACATGGTCAAAACTGTCAAATAATGTGCCAGTCTAGTTTCCCTGTTGAAACTTTCCTGTAAAATCTTTTTTTCAGTCTTGGAAGGGTTCTCTGTAGGCCAGCTATGCTACTGCTATCCTGGGAATTCCCAACCAACTATATTATCTAGGAGAATTTCCTATACTTCTCACCCTCATAACTGGTAAAGCAACTAGCCTCCTGTAAAAAGGATGCATGAGAGGTAAATCTCTAGGCCTGGGAAGTCTGAACAGTCTCTGTCTCTGTCTCTTTCTCTCTCTCTCCCTCTCTCTCTCTCTCTCCATCTTCTTACACTTGTAACAGTTTGGGTATAAAATTTTGAAGGAACTATTGTATCAATTTCTAGCCTCCAGAGTTTCTTTTACGCAAGCCTTGGTATCGGGGCTAGGTTGTAGCTCAGTGGTAGAGCACTTACCTAGCACGTTTGAGGCACTGGGTTTGATCCTCAGCCCCACATAAAAAAATAAATAAAGTAATAAAAAAAAGAAACACATAGTAGAAAACCTTTAAAACAAGAGAGAGACTTGGTATCTTTCTAGTTCTTAATCTTTTGTATGCTATATGTTTCATATCTCTGGAAGAATTTAGCATCTTCGCTATCTGAAAAGCATCTTCATTTTGTGCTAGGTACCTTTTGGGTCCTTCCGATCTGGAAAAAATGCCTCTCAGTTCCAGGAAATTTATTTTGACAATTTTTTCCAGGTTGTTTTCTCTGTTCTTTAGTTCTGGAATTCTATTAATTGAATATACTGTACTCCCTTTAATTTAATTTAATTTTAATTTAATTTAAAATTTCTTGCTTTTTTCTGCCTATTTTGTACTTTCTTTTTGTATCTTTTATTCTTTCTAGAAATACCATCTTTATTTTCCAACCCCTCTCTTGAATTTTAAAATGTTTATTTTATTGGTACTGGGGATTGAACCCAGGGGTGCTTAAGCCACATCCTCAGCCCCTTTTTTAAATTTCTGAAACAAGGTCGCACTGAGTTTCTCAGGGCCTCACTAAGTTGCTGAGGTTGACTTTGAACTATGATTCTCCTGCCTCAACCTCCCAAGCTGTTGGTATTACAGGCACATACCACTGCATCCAGCTAAAAGCTTTATTCTTATATTTTTAAGTTCTAAGAGGTCTTTCTTGTTCCCTGACTATATCTTTCCTTCCTTCTTTTTTTTTTCCTTCCTTCTTCCATTTTCAGCATCTTGATCTTATTTTATAAATGTATTATCTTTCACCTTTCTGGAATTACTATCAGAGCTTTTTTATGATTCCTCCTGCATCTACACTGCCACTTTTTCTGGTTTGTTAGTTTTAACTTGGTAGTTCATGTAAGAAAGCATCTTCAAATGTTGGATTACCCTCTAATGTCTATTAGAATTAATTGTGAGGATTAAAATGCAATTGGGAAGATTCTATGAATGTTAACAGGAAAGCTTTACTACAGCAGAGCGAAGTATTTGCTTTTCTTGGAAGAAAACTCAAAGTATCTATAGGTATTTTTGTGGGTTTCTTGTTGTTGTTATTGAGTGTTTGCTTTGTTTTTGTTTGTTTTCCTGGTAGTATCTGTTTTTGAGTTGGCATATTTTCCCCAAATAGAATTTCTCAGCAGCCACAGCCACCTTCACATGCCTGCTTTGGTAACGGACCAGAGGATACTTACTACAAACAGAGGCTCACAGGGCACTGTGCTGTGGGCATGTGCTGTGGCTGCCAAGTGGACTAAGCCTGAAAATCAGGCCTGCCTAGAGTCTGGCAAGCCTTTGTTTGAACTCGACTCTGCAACTCGCCAGCTTTGTGATTTCACATGAAGAGGAAAGAAGAAGTTGGTTACAAATAGAAAATAATTGTACCTGTCTCCTGGAACCATTGTAAGTATAAAATGAAGTACTATATGTAAACATAACTAGAAAAGGGCCTGGCAACTCTTCTCAAAAATGTTGAATACCATTAGCATTAGCAGCAACTGCTGCAGCAGTAGCATCAGTAATGTTTTAGAATTTCTTTATTATAAGGGGGCTTAGGGCAATTTAATTGGAACCAAAGAGATGATGGTGATACAGGCCTTGAAGCTGCATATGTTCAATAAGAAAGATACGTGATTGCATGTTAATTTGGAATAGTTTGGCAGGGAGAAAAGCCTCTCCTGGCACTGCCAGTTACCATTATTATTATTATTGCTAAGTCCTTGTGCTTACTATGACAACTACCATTGTGGTAGCAGGGTATTATAAGTCATGGCTGCTTGCATTTGGGGTGCACTCAAGTGTGTGTGTGCGTGCATGTGTCTGTATGTCTGTGTGTGTGTGTGTATACATGTTGGTTTTCCTAAAGTAGCTAGCCATATTAGCACAAATTCAAATATTAGATGAATACTTTAAAATTTGTGACTGATTTCCTCTGATGTTCAGAAACAGTTCATGCTCACTCTAGGGAGTAGTTGGCATGTTGGAGGAATGACAGTCTGCTAGTGACAGAGTTTTAAATGAATCCTGCTTCCCCCACCAGTTCCTTAAGCTCAGAACTTCAAAGAAAGCATCTGGGATTAAAGCAGTCAATTTTCTCCTTTTTGCTTTTGGAATGAAGGCCGTTCATCTGCTACCTAGAATGTTTAGCTTTTATGCTTCCCTTTCACATCTATAATCAAGGTCGGACAAGAGAAAAGAGAAGAAGGAGAAGAAAGTAAGAATAAGGGAAAAACATTAATTTATATAAGATTGAGTACCTATAATATGCTTAGCACTCAGAAAAATAAATCTATCCTGAAGCAAGAATGTTAGGGGGTAAAAGTGAGGCACTAGCTAGACTAGATTCTGTTAAAGAAAGATGAGGGTCAAATACTGTTCAGATTTAATATATAAACTAAATTCACAAAGACAAAATCAGGTTGAAGAATGGGTGATAGAATTAAGCAACCAGGATTCATACATATAAACAGTTGCCTGATTATGACAAAAGGTCTCTTGTCATGCACTTGAGAAAGGATGACCTTTTCTGTAAATGGTCCAAGTCATTTGGATATCCTCATGAAAAAATAATCTTGACCCATGCCTCACACCACATTCAAAAAGTAGTTCCAGATGGATTATAAAGTTAAATGTGAAAAGGATAAAGTTTCCAGGAGACAACCCAGAAGTGTCAAAGTAAAGATCTCTTAAATAGGTCACACAAACTACATTAAAATTAATGACATTTATTTATCAAAAGACACCATTAGGATAGTGATATGGATTGAATGTTTGTGTACCTCCCCCAATGAATGCATATGTTGAATTCCTATCCCCCAATCTAATAGTATAAGGATCGAGGCCTTTGGAAGGTATTTAAGTCATGAGGGTGAATGCTTGTGAATAAGATTGTTGCTCTTATAAAGAGAGTTACAAGCACCTGCTTCCTCTTTCTGTTCTCCATTATATGAGGGAACAGTGAGAAAATAGGCATCTGCAAATCAAGAAGTGAGCCCTCATCAGACAATGAGTTGGTTGACACTTTGATCTTGGACTTTCTGGTTTCCAGAACTGTGAGAAGTATTTGTTGTTTAAGTCACTAGGTCTATGATAATTTGTTACAGTATTCCTAACCAACTAAGATAGAGAGGAGTTTTATCATAAAACAGGTAAAAATATTTTCTACATATACAGAGAGCAAATGTGCAAACACACACACACACACACACACACACACACACACACACGTATATATGGTCAACTTAAATGGATTAAGAGATGCCTAAGATTAAGAGACTTCTGGGTAAGTTGAGGGTATTTCCAGAAATGATTGACATATGTGACATCAAACTGAGGGGAAAAACCAGCCCTGAGGGTATGTGGTACAGTCCAGTAGGCTGGGAACAGAAGAAGCCAACACAGAAAGTGGTACCAAGAAGTGGGGTCCCTGCTGTGAGTAAACTGACCATATGGTTCAGAAGACTTTGGAACTGTGTGCAGGAGGCATTTGAAAACATTTGGAGATACAGGATGGAGAGGACATAGAAAGTTGTAAGCAGAGCTTAGCGGGTAATTCTAGTGGGAGCTCAGAAGACCAAAATGCTAATAGGAATGTGAACAGTAAAAGCCTTACTCATGAGGTTCCAGACAGAAATGAGGACTCCATTGGGAATTGGACTAGAGGTCATTTGTGTTACATTGTGGCAAAGAATTTGTCAACATTTTGTCCATATCCTGAGGCTTTCAGGCTAAATGTAAAGCTGATAGACTAAATAATATGACAGAGAAAATTTCAAGGTAGCACCACATTCAGGAAATGGCATGGGTCTTGCTGGCAGCTTTCAGCCAGATTTACTGGGAGAACAAGGGCAAAATGTAGAACAGAAAGATTTTTTAAACTTACCATTTGGCCTGAAAAGTATATGTAAAATTGGGGCCAAGGAAGGTGTGGTTGCTGAAGAGATTTGTGTCATAAGGAGCAATCAAATACTTTGCATAGATACAATAAGAAAGATGCTTGGGGGCATCTCAGAAATCAGTAAGACCACACCTATGACAGAATATAAAACTGGACACTTGTTTGAAAGACATGCTTTGAGAAGAAAAGAGAGCACAGGAACCACCTCAGAAGTTGTTTCCCTGGAATTCATTCTACCATATTCATCTGCCCAGGCACTCAGAGGCTGTTGTAGCCATGGTCCAATGGGAACTAGCTATTGCTTGAGCTGTTGGCAGACCATGGCATCACCTATGAGTTGCTGGTTCTGCAAGAATGCAGGATGCTGGAGTTAGGGGTTATGGAAGATCCCACTGAGATTTCAAAGGAAGGCCTAGAAGGCTAAGAAACCTGTAACAGGGTCAAAATTCCTGCTACAGGAAATTCTGTAGGGTAGGAAGTCTCTGGGAGGGTGATTCATGAAAATGAGAATGAAGTCAAAACTAGAATGGTGATCCCCTGAATCAAGAGATGTCAGTAATGCACAACATCTGCAGAGGAAATCTGTTGGGTGCACACAAAGCTAACCAAAGAGAGAGACCAGTTGGGCTGCAAGCAGCAAGGCCATAGGGACAGGACTGCACAAGCCCTTTGAAAATCACATCCAGCTGCCAAGTGCCCCAGATGCTGGACATGGAGCTACAGGACTTGTTTGCCCAGCGGAGTTTGGTCTTGCTTTAGTCCCATCCCTTCTTTCTATACCCCTGTTCCTCCCTTTTGGAACAGGAATGTTTACTCTGTGTAATAGTGTATTGGGTGTATGAAAATTGTTTTTGATTTTACAAGTGTTCACATTTGAGAGTTCGCTTTGAATCAGAGGAGACTTTGGACTTGAGCTTTTGGGAAATACTGAAATGGTTAAGATTGAGAACTCATAAGGTAATTGCAAATTAATGTCATAATGAGATATTATATCACATAACCACAAGTATGGCTAAATTTTTAAAAATTGATAAACACTTCTTATCAATTAATATAATTGATTTCGATAAGCACTGGTGGGAGTGTAATTGGTACCAGCACTTTGGAACCCTTTCTGGCAGTATATGCTACAGGTGAATATAGGCATACTGTATGGCCCAGAAATTCATTTTCATTTTCCAGGTATATATTCAACACAATTACATGTTCTTCAGAAAATGTATAATAATGTTCGCAGTAGACCCAAATTGCAAACAATTAAAATGTCCATATATAATAGAATGGATAAAAACATAAATCTTGTTATACTTAAATAACTGAATACCACACAATAAAAAAAGTGAAGAGATTCCACATACACACAACATGAATTAGAATAATGTGTGAAAAAAGGTCAGCCAAAACAGTGTACACTATATGATTCCATTCATATAAAGTTAAAATAATATATGCTGTTAGACTCAAATAATGTATGCTGTTAGAAATCAGGTAGTGGTTACCCTTGGAAAGTAGTAACTGAAGGGGAGATGTACTGTAATATTCTGTTTTTAATGTAAGTTTTTCACTTTAAAAGTTCATCAAGCTGTATATTTAGGATTTGTGCATTTTCTCTAACTATGCTATATCTGAATGTGAAGTTTAAGTGAGTTTAAACAAATAAAATGACTCAGGATTCACAGGGTAAGACTTGGAGCAGAAATAGCACACAAATAATCATGGAGAGTTCAGAAAAAAATTCTGCTAACAGCCACAAAGATGGTGGTGATATGATGGTTTGTGGGTGGGTTACTACAGGGCCAGGCAAGTAAAGTAGGGTGAAAAATCCATTATGGTCCAATAATTACAATAACTTTATATTGTGCTGGTGTATACACATATGAATGTTGTATTTTTTTTGCTGATTTTCCTGTTTTCTATACAAACGGGTATAAATTATTAATAAAATTGAATTCTTATTCATACAATGGGGTGTATTATTCAGGAAGCTATAAAAAAAAGAATGAACTAGATTTACATTTCTCAACATAAAGTGCAATATTAAGAGAAAAAAAAGCACCATCCATACAGTGTGATATTAACAATGCAAAATTTAAAAACACATACTCTATTTATGATTGTATACAGATGACTAAAAAGGGTTCTTTAGGTTTATGGGAAAGCTGCAACTTAATTTCAGTATAGTGATTACAGTGGAGGAAGAGAAAAAGGGACAGGAAGAATTAAGCTTTATAAGCATTTGCAATGTTTTATTTTGGTTTATACTTAAACCAAACATGAAAAAATATTAACATATGTCAAACCTAGGAGACAAGTAAAAAGTTGTGTATTATCTTCTGTACTTCTTTTTTATATTTGAAAGTTTTTATTACATAAAAAATTTTTAATTTATATTTGAAAAGTCCACTTGTGGATAATATCTGGTGCGAAAATTACTTTGTGTTGATTTGTAAAAAGAAGTTCAATTCTAAGTTCACATAATTATAGACAGATTTTTGTTTTGTTTTTTAAATTTCATTATTTTCCAATTGATATGTATATAAACACGAAAATTGTACATATTGATGAGGTACCATGTAATGTTTTGATACATGTATACATTGTATAATATTTAAATCAGGTCTAACACATCTATATCCTCAAACATTTATCATTTCTTTATGATAAAAACTTTCAGAATCCTTTCTTCTAGCTTTTTGAAACATACAGTAGTCACTCTACTGTACAATAGCACCAAGAACTCCTTATACCTAACTGTATATAAGCAGGTTTTTCACCTACCTGAAAGTCCAGCAAAATATTGAAGGTATTCATAAGTTACAAAGATAAGTGACATCTTTTATTATAGGAGGCTACCTTATGCATGGCAAGAAAACTATTATCCCTGGCCTCTTTGCCTACTAAATGCCAATTGTATCTCCCAGTGATTGTGTAAACAACTGTTGTGGTTTGAATATGAGGTATACACTGAAAAGCTCGTGTTAGCCAGTGCAGGAATGTTCACAGGTGAAATGATTAGATTATGAGAGCTTTAACCTAATTGGTGAAGTACTCAATTTCATGGACTAGTAATTAATTCAATTTGAATGGAATACTGGGTGGTAACTGTAGGCAGGTGGGGCATGACTGGAGGAAGTAGCTCCCTGCAGGAATGCCTTTGGTGATTATATTCTGTCCCTGGCTCCTTTATCTCTGCTTCCTGGCTGCCATGAGCTGAACAGATTTGCTCCACCATGACCTTCCATCATAATATTCTACCTCACCCCAGGTACAGAACAATGGAGCCAGCTGATCTTGGACTGAAACCTCTAAAACCATGAGCCAAAACCCTAAGTTGTTCTTGTCAGGTATTTCAGTGAGAGCAATGAAAAGTTAAAACCCCTCCCCCAATTTCTCAAATGCCCTCTATGGGTAGTGCCATCTCTATTGAGCGTCCCTGCCCTAAATGTCCTTTTAAATTATCAGTAAATATGCAACACCCCATCTCTTCTTTGGGAAACCTTTTTTCTATATATGGCATGGTTGTCAAGGAACCTTCCAGACCTTTCTACCTGCTGGAAAAGCTCTTGAACCACTCCTTGAACCCAAGCCTGCTTCTTGCTCCTATTCTCTATGGCTCCTATTCTCTCTGTCCTCTTGTGAGTTTTGCTTACCCCCTCATTCCTCAGAGTTCTATTTCTTCCCTGATTGGTTGGAATGTAAGAGAGTCTTGCCAGCTTCCCCTCTTCTTCCTGAGGCACCTTGGAGAAAAGCAGTCTGACGGTAGAGTCAGGAGCTGTCAGGGGTATTGCAATGGTCAACCTCATGTTATTATAATAAAATACCCATCACAGGACACTTACAAGGTCAAGAGAGGTTTATTTTGACTCATGGTTCTGGAGTTTCAAGTACAAGAAGGCAGCTCACCATTGGTTTGGGCCTCTGGTGAGGGTGGCCAACTGTGGCAGATGTACAGGTACCGTGAGTGCTCACATCTTGAGACAGGAAGCAGAGACAGGTGAGAATGGGTAAGATCCTACAGTCCATTTCAAGGACACATCTCCAAAGACCTAAAGAACTCTCATTAGGTCCTGCCTCTTAAAAGACCATAACCACTCAGAACTGCCACCCTGAGGACTTAGACTTTACTTATGGGGCTTTGAGGGTCACTACCTATGTTCATATAATAGCAGGCATTAAGGCAGACATGCCTGAGTATGAAGTCTGGCTCTGACACGAACTGCCTCTCTCCATAATGACTGTTATTTAAGCTTTCTGGACCCCCTTTCATTGACTATGAAGTAGGAGTAATAATTACTACTACAAATTCATATTGGAAGAGTAATTGAGTTAATATATTTTTCTTTTCCTTTTATTTCTAAAGTGACTTAACAAGGACAGTGGGGAAACAGAGTACTAGCTCATGATCTAACTTGTGGCAATGTTTGCTATCTGAAGAAACATACCTGGGTACTAAGTCTGGGTACCGGAAATGTCCTCTCAGAGTCTGTGCTTCACACCAAAGCCCCAAAGTCAGTAGTGGGACACAGAGCAAGAGAATCAAAAGAAAGTCAATGATCAGAAGCTGCTCTGCATGCAAAGTACAGAAAAATCATCAAGCAGAAATATGGGTAGCATTAGAACAAAACCCATTGATAGTACCCATACTGAGTCTAGGGTCTTCCCATATGATATCCTATATCATCCTCTCATCTTATTTAATCATCTCTTAATTCTGCCATCTGAGTATTCTCAGCCCATCTTCAGAGAACCAAACTTTCTGAGGTTGAATTCTGCTTATTAGCAGTTGACCTCAGCAAATCATGTACCCAACACTCAGTCTCAGTTCCCTCATCTTTGAAGTAGAAGCAACAATTTACCTATTCTGTAGGACTTTTATGAAGAGTGAGTCAATGAATACAAAGCATTCAAACAATACTAAAGCATAGCCAAACCTGTGAAAGCCAAGGTGAACCCCGTTTCATAGGTAGGTGAGCTATCACACAGAGAAATTGAGCAATGTCCCTTCACTGCAAAACATTAGGCATCTCTGGACCCTAATTAAGGTTTGAGGAGAGACCATGGGGCAAGTGTTTACTTGAACTCTCTAAAATTTGTTTAGTCACGAAGAGACACACTGTGGAACAGTAAGCAGAAAAGTCTGTATGCGTCACAGCTCTAGGATGAGGAGGTTATATAAAATTTTCACATGTTGAATCATGAATGCCTTACAATACCTAAAATAGCCTTTATTCTATTGTTAACTTGCTTTTGTTGCCTGGAATTTCAAGTATTATTTAACTTCTAAAAGATTTCTTTTTCCATTACTAATTGCACTGTGAAGATTCAATATTGTCTGTGCACAAGAATAGAGTAGATTGTCATTAAGTTCTCTACAATATATATTAAGTTCATCATTTAGGTAAATTTGCAACACAGTTAACGTGCGCCAGTTTTATATTGTGAAACAAGTCCCTCAACATTGCCTATAAACAATACCTCCAAGAACAGAAGATAGGTCTTCCTTAATGGACATACTGAGTCGCTGGTCTATGACATCAGAGTGTTGCTTCGGTAGGGTCTTATTTAGCCATGTAAAAACAAACTGCATTATTTGTTATTAGTTAAAATAGTATCTAATTATGCACAGTTTGATATCAGTGATTTAAAAGCAATTATGGTGCAATCAAGCAAAATGGCATTGTTGGCAGGTTCCACTTATCGTTCTTAAATGACCACATTGGCAAAAATCAAGACTTTATTATTAGTGCCACTATAAAACCAATCAAATAGTCCATTTATATGGTCCCCTTTAGTGTCTCTGAAAAGTTGGTGCTCACACCTGGGGAGCATAATTAATTCTTGGTGTTGTTTTTCAGTTTCTAGTCCCCATGAAAACCTCTGAAGACTTTGGGTTTATCCACCCAAAGTTTAATAGGACTGAAAATCACTTTTATTAAACTCCAATCTTTATCCATAAGAGTTTGTATTTTCTCACATAAATCCTTAATTATCAGACTGCCTGGTAAATGATATCTTGTGACAATTCACTTGAGTAGAGTGCTCAAATAATTTTCTATTTCAGTCAATTCTATCACAGGGTAAAACAGAAATATAACTTGCTATGGTTTGGATCTTCGACGTCCCCACCAAAAGTTTATGTGTTGAAGACTCAGTCACTACTGGTACAGCAATGTTCAGAGGTGGGATCTTTGGGAGGTGATTGGATCACGAGGACTCTGACCTCATGAATGGAGCAATCTATTTACAGATTTATATCTAATAGTTTGGGGAAGGGACTTTGTTATAAAAGTGAGCACTCTCTCCAGCTCCTGGCTGCCACAGGTGAGCAGTTTTGCTTTACCACATGCTCCCTGCCATGATGTTCTGCCTTGCCACAAGCCTAAAAGCAATGGAGTCAGCCAGCCATGGACTGAAACTTCTAAAACTGAGCCAAAATAAATCTTTCCTCCTTTAAGTTGATTTTTTCAGGTATTCTGTCACAGTGACAGAAAACTAAGACACCTGAAAGAATTCAGTTTATTGAAAACCTTTCTAAAATATATGGTGTACCTCAAAGATTTAATAAGCATACTAATAAAACAATAGCTAACACTATGTAGTACTTACCATGAGCCAGTCACTGTTTTTATAAATATTAATTTAATTCATCGTCACAGAAAATCAAGTAAATAGCTACTATTTTTCTCTTCTTCTACTGGAAAAAAAAGGTTAATTTTTTCAGACTAATTGACTTACTCAAGGTGAAATGGATGGTTTAAGTTCAAATGAAGATTGAAACTCAGCTCTCTGACACTACCTATTTAACCACTGTGGTAGGTTGTATGGCCAGTGTAGGGTTAATGTTTATGTATAAAAGTTCGTTAATGATTTTACATTATATATTACATGAGGACCACCATGATGAACATCAATTCCCATTAAAAAAATAATACAAATAAAGCAGGGTGAGAGGTTAAGTAAAGGGCATGTGCTGGGGAAGGCAAGAAAGTGGTTTAGGGCTTGAGCTCAGTTAATTTGGGGGTTTTAACAAAAGTATAAATAAAAAGAACAAAACTGCCAGTCATTCCATTAGCAGCATTTTATAGGATGTCTTGCAAGTCTTTTCTGTACAGTATAGATGCCTTTTTAAAATGCAAAGGCAGTTTTATAGTTTAGAGGTTAAGCGGATTCTGAGAAAGAAACAGAACTTTCCTAAAGTCTCTAGACTTCAGCTTCCTTCTCTTCAAAAAGTTTATAATTTGAACTTATATTCGTGGAATCATAGGGAGATATACAAAGTACTGAGTACAACGCTTGGCACATAGTAAGCACTTCAGAAAAGTAAGACATTGTTTTTAGCATCAGCTTTACAAAGCATTTTCAACTTGCTTTCCTATCCAAGTACAGATTTTGAACTTTTTCTCACTTCACTACATATTCTTCAAAATAATTTTAATTTTTAAATTTTTATTGATACACAAAAACATGAAAATATACATGTTAATGAGGTGCCATGTAATGTTTGATACACATATACATTGGTTAATGGTTGAATAAGGTTAAGCATATTTATCTCCTCAAGCCTATACCATTATTTGGTGGTGAAATCTTTCAAAATCCTTTCTTCTTTTTTAGTGTACAGTATATTGTTATCTATAGTCACCCTACTGTGCAGTAGCACACCAGAACCCCTTGCTCCTGTCCACCTGTTACTTAATACCCATTCATCAACCTTCCCCCATCCCGCCCCCACTCTACAGCCTCTGGAAGCCATCATTCCGCTCCCAACTTCTGTGAGATCAACAATTTTAGATTCCACATGAAGGAGATCACCCACTACTTGTCTTTCTGTGCCTCACCATAATGATCTCCAGTTCCATCCATATTGTTGCAGATGACAGGGTTTCCTTCTCTTTTATAGCTGGACAGTAGTATTTCATTATGTATATGCACCATATTTATTTAGGTACCATTTTTATTTAGGTTTCAAATTTGGAACTCAATTGGGTTTTTTGCTGTGATTTTTTTCCTGACCTCAGATTTTTCTTTATGATCACCTTGCTTGATAACCACTTCCCTATTATGTTAAGATCACAAATTTAAAACAACTTTTTCCCCTCTGTTTTTAACAGCAGCAGTAGTTCATAAGAACTACTTGATCATCCTGATCCCTCTATTTAAGCAGAAATATCTTTGCATCTATCTGATGGAGTTCATGTGCTTTCTCATTCTTAAAGAATCATCCGTACTTGTTTAGTTTGGGAAATTGAGATGGATTCTGTCAAAGATTATTTGAATTTTTGTCTAAATCTTTAAATTCAAGATAAAAAGTAAAGATTTAGATTTAATGTAACTTTCCATTAAGAGTATCAATACTGGACAGCCTGGGTCACTAAGTCAAAGGTCACTAAACCAGAGCTAAAGCCAGAGCTAAAGGCAGAGGCAGTGAGAGCAGTCTCAGGCTGAAGCTAGGCTCCTGTGTTTGCCCAGCAGCCAGGAAATAACTGCAGCCACGCCGCAGTTCGGTTTGGCATGCTTGTCCTCATGAGGAGTCAGATGAGACTCTTTGTCTGCAACAGATGTCTGTGTTCATTGTAAGCCAGAAATAAAATCATCCTTTGCCCCACTGAGTGTGGCATATCCCTGGGGTACATTTCCTCTTCCTTGTCACCCTTTGCCAGGCTATCACATCACTAATCCTCCTAAATAGGGGATGGGGAGGAGGTTCTACCAAGAACTCTCCTTCTTGACTTTTCAGTCTTCAAAGGAGAGCCTGGATTCATATTAGTCTCTCCTCCAATTCAATCTATGCCACAACCAACACAGATTCTAGCAAACTGGTGCCGCCCTTTCATACATTCCATTATCAGTTTCCAGTATGTCTCTTTGACTTTTATACTCACGGAAGTGGAAATCTAGGGAAGTGATGGACTTTTTGTCTGTGTTCCATTAGTTTCTTGTCCAGTAATCCCTTAATTTATTTCTAGCCTGCACTTAAGGAAGTGCTACCGTACATTGCTAATGGGGTGAGGAGGAGACACTTCAACCTTCTTTAGGAAATACAAGCAAAAATAAACTCCTTCACTTAAGGAATCTAGCCAAAGAATTTTTCTAATGTTAATATGAGATCTTCCTAAGCTATCTTTCTTTTTCCGGTTGAAGAAAACAAAGCAGAGAAACTCAGATGATGGCTATAACAGGAACTCCACAGATCTTTTTAACTTACTGGACTCACTAAAGAATAAGACTTAGTCCATTCCTTCAGATTATGCAGATATAATGCATTTCCTCAGGTTTGAGACAAAGGGTTACTTCCAGGTATTGTAAACTCTTGAATTTTGAGCCTATTGATAGAATTCAGGGCAAATTAGGGGAAAATGGTATTGATGAGATGGTATTCAAATAGAAGATTATTAAAGAAACGTAAAGGATTAAAGAGAAATGTAACCAAGTGTATTCAGCAATTCTTTCTAGTTAGAACCTGCAAAACAATTATTTGCTTTATTGGTTTAAATTTCACTGTGTTGACAAAAATATTATTTCTGGTAAAGGAAAATTCATAATTATGATATGACTCTCCCAGGCAAAGTCTATACCTTGCAGTTTATGCCAGGAAACCAGAGATGGCCTCTTGGTGGAGTGCTGGGCCTCTGTACAGGGACAGGCTGAGAAGCAGGAATGCGGGAAGCAGGTTCTTTGTAGCAACAGGATGGTGACCAACCTGACTTCTCCTTAGCTCTGCCACCACCCAGCCAGGAGACTGAATCCTCACCTCCCATTCCCTTCTCAACCCTCAGCATTGTGTTTTTCAACTTAAACCTTATAAATTAGTAGATTTGAACTGGTGGTCATGTGAAGAGAAAGTTTTCAAGTAAATTTTGATAAGCAAGATCTCTTACTATCTTCTGTTCCTGGAGCAAGTATTTCCTGGAACAAGCAGCTACATTTTGGTGGGTGGGAGTTAGTCCTGGTATTGTTGAGCACAGAGACCCCCCCTCTCTCTAATTTGCTCTCCTCCAACCTACCCTGCGTACAGTAGACCATTTCAAAACACAAATCTGTTGACATTATTTTCCTGTTGTGTCATGGTTATTGCTTTTAAATTCCCTCCTATAAGTGGCAGGGCTGGGAGGGATGCAGTCCCTAAGGAATTCTGTATACAAAAGTCTCATGATTTGACCCTAACCTTCCTTTCAACCTCACCACGATCTATCTGCTCTGACAGACCCAGCTTATAATAGGAAATTCTAGATATATCAGCACTCAGTACCTCATTTTCAAGTGCTACTTCTCCACTAGAGATGAGTAATGCCAAGGACTGTTTCTCAAAGAGGGTGCAATTCTCTGTAGCAGACAGCACAGCCTTGCTCGCAAACCCTGGGGACCCATTCTGTGATTCTTCCTCTGCAACTTTCCAAAAACATCACATGTCACTGACTCTTTGCGGTACCAAATCCGTGGGTATTTGTCACCGCCTGCAGCACGGGTCTTTATGGGTGGTGGACTGGAAACAAACTACTTTTACTGTCTTTCTTTAGTGGACTGCTTTCTCGCTTATTCGCTTGTTCCCTGGGCTATAGAGGAAGAAAGGCTTTTCTTAGGGAGAGAGAGAGAGAGACTTTGCATAAGAAAGAATCTTTGAGGGGAGAGAGACTGAGAGAAAGATAGAGAAAGAAAGGCTTCTATGCTTATCAGAGATCTATTTCTTCTTAAAGTTCTGCTGCTTCTTCTTAAAGGTGCGTCCTGCATCCTGTGAACTAAAGGTGCGTGCTAGGAGCATGTGCTAAAAAGGTGCGCTGCTTCTCTCTGCTTGCCGCTGCCTGTACTCGCTGCTTCTCTTTCTGCTTGCCGCTTTTCTCTGCTTGCTGCTGCTCCTTACTGTCGCGCTCCTTCCGCCTACGGGCCGGCTTATATCACCTCCAAGAGGCAGAGAGTAGGGCCACGCCTCTTGTGCAAAGATCAGGCAAGAAGCCAGATGTCCGAGCAGGCACGATTAGGAGTGCTGGAGAACACATGCGCATGCATTGTGTGCGTGGAGGATAAATCACCTGAGTGTGCTTATGTCGATTAACCTCCTCACTCCCGACAACCTTTGACTGACTGCCAGGCGCCATCCTGGTGCCATCTGCATGGCACAGCCCCCAACAATCACAGTCAATCTTTTCCTACCACCAACATCTCCCACACTTCAAGTGGCAGGACTACTTGCACAGCAGCCTGGACCTACTACAGAACCCTGTCTTGTTCTAGATCCCACTCAGAACTGGACACCTTCCATTTTACTCATCACATGTACTGGAGAAGTTTCCTTTAATATGAAATATGTTGTCTCAGAACCCAAAAGGCTTTCAGGTCCTGTGTTTTTTTATTTTGTAGTAGGGTTACAAGGTGCAACAATTTGTCTTGGAGGAATTTTCTTGGCATCTGACAATGGGCCTCTGAGAGCTTTACCAAAGTATGAGATCCCCAAATCTTCATATGGCTTGTCTCCTGCCTTCCGGAATGCATGTGCCTTACCCAGGCCACCTCTTGCTCATTCTGCCCAATCAACATGATGTAATAGATCAATGTGATTTTCTGCAGGATGACCACACAGTCCCCTCTTTGGACTACATTTTAATAGAGGGTAGAAGAGTTAACATAGTCCTATGGTCAAATTTTAAATAAGTTATCACCCAGCCCATAAGAATATGAATAATTTTTGATTCTCTGTTTTGATTAAAATGGGAAAAAAATACCTTTGCCAAACCAACAGCCAAAAACTGTATACCTAATGAGGGTTACTATTTGAACTTGCCATTCTCCAGGATCCAACCGGTTGCACAGGGCCATATTAGCAAACTAAATGAGGCGATGATAGGGACCACCGCCCCTGCATTCTTTGGATTTTAACTGAGGCAGTAATCTTTGTCATTGTCCTGTGGAAAGACTAGGTATTATCTAATACCTTTGATGGGATATAAGGGACCTGGGGCTCTTTCAGAAGTTTCATCTTCATTTTCCTTTGTGCTCACTTTTATCCTACAGGAAAAGAATGCCAAATTGGTGTTACTCCATGTTAGCCAGGATCCCACTTTTTGTCTGACTCCCACATGCCCCTACTCTAACAATGGGTCTCATTGATACTTTCAGTGTCTGTATTCCAATATCAGCTCACACCATGTTTCAAATAGCCCTCAAAATATTTATGTACTATTCTTTCCCCAGTTTACAATTACCCTATTGAATTACCATAGGTGTTTTTTTTAGAAAAGTAGTGGGGGAATCATTGAAGTGTACACCTGTCATGTTATTGCAGAATTCTTCATTTTGGAGAGCAAGTCACTTCATTCAATCGGTTCCAGATGAGGAAGTTATCTCAAAACTAAGAAAGAGCAAGAATCATGAGCTCTCATTAAAATAATTGCCCCCAGTCTCCCAGTCACCCATCCTGCATTTCTTCTGGGAGTACAAATTGAGTAGTACCTTTATTTGCTATTGTCCCTCTAGTGATTCTGTGTTCTATTAATCATCTCTAAAACTTTCTGTGGGTCAGGTTCTTTTGGTTGCCAGGCTAATAATTATGATCATTGCAAACATTACCCTCTTCAATCAGGCTTCTGGAGAATAAATTGATGTTCCCTGACCTATGTTACTTCAGGGCCCTATTAACCACATTGCTAGCAGTGAACTTTCTTTAAAAGACTTTTTACCAACAGCATTAGCCTCTGAGGACAGGCACCACTGAACTTCTTAGAAATGCCAATGACATGTTCTCTAGCACATTCCTAATGGTCTTTGTGAATGGGTTTTTCTTTAGATCCTCCCATGGAACAACCTTTGGAGTGTCTTTTGAATTCCCATAATTTATCATGCTAGTACGCCTACTTCCTTAAGTCTTTAAATTTCTTCCTTCGACCTTTGTCACAATGACTCAGGCATTTCAGCTCTGCTCAGTATGGTCTATCACTTTCTCCAGACTTCTGTGAATATCAGAAATGTGTCCCATCATCTGGGGTCTTTGTCAAGATGTTAAGTGCTATATCCTAAGAAAGTGTCTCTCTGTTAACAAATGGTTGTTGACACAGTCTCTGAAGATATCTTTAAAAATTCAATCATAAGGGTGCTCTCCTGGTTCTGTTGGTACAAATTAGTTAATTCTCACCCTTTCTCCAGAGTGTAATCTCTTTCCCTGCTTATCAGACCCAGCATGCCTCCAACTGGGTTATGCTAGAATTTAATCTAGTTATGTGCCTGGCAGCTAACAGAGGAGGTGGGGTCTCCTGAAGAGAGCACTTGCCAGCATGCTGAGAACAACCCCAGTGCCTCCAAGCATGTAGAAGTATCAGCTCCTGATTGGGTAAGGTGTGCTGCCCTGCAGAGCTGAAGTTTTGGGGGAAACCAGAGAGCCAGATTCCTCAATCGCATCCACCCAGACGTCCTCATTCCTGTTTCAGGGTCCCAGGTTTTCCACCCAGGAAAAATGAGTGTAACAGGTGTAACAGGTCTGCCTTGCTTGATGATTTCTATGTCTTTGGGGATCTTTAATTCTATCAATCCCTGTATCTGTCCCTCAGGTATGTCAACTTTTCACTGCAGGAGACCACAAATAGTACATAAGAGGTACTATTTGTTAAGTAGATGAATGGATGGATGGATGGATGGATGGGTAGGTAGAAAAATGAGTGATATTGGACAAGCAGAGGTGTAAAAAAGTATACAGGGCACTAAAATGTCTTAGTTTTATATTATTTCAAAATAAGGCAAAGAATGTAGATAAGAAGATATGAAAGAATCAAGGTCAATTTTTCCAGAAGAAAATAGACCTCCTTAGCCCTTTCTTGTGTCTTTGTATCTAATAAATAATAACCATGAATTATTCAACAAAACATTTCTTGATATTGTTTGTCATGTCTCTCATAAAACAAAAACCATAAATATGATATATAGAATATAACATGGAAATTATTTTGCATAGAATAATATAATGGGGAAATTGGAGATTACAATGTTTAGAGCTAGTTATAAGATGCTTTCTTTATATAATGAACAAAAAGTTGAATATGTCCCAAGTTTATATTTGTTATTTATTGGAAATTGAAAGCTTGGTATATTTTACAGATATCTTAGTAAACAAACTGATTCAGAAGAATAAATCAGCAGGAAAATATAGTTTGGGGTTATGAAAAACAGTAGGAAAGAGTGATATTTAATCTGCTCAAAATGCTATTTGGACACAAAATCTTGTTTAGTAAATGTTTCACTATCAGAATGTTTGTCTTTAAAAATATCTCAGGCATTAATGTCACAAAGTGAATCAGAACCAACTAGTTGAGTGACACAACAAAATTTGAAGCCAAGACTGCATGAAAACACATCTGAAGAACAACCGAAGATAAAAAGAACAAATGAAAAAGCTACATGTGAAGAAAAACGAAACTTATTAAATGCCCTACATGAGCAAGCAGATTATCTGCAAATAGTATGATCTTTACCTTTACCTTTATTATTTAATGTTTCCCATATTAAATGCAAAGGTATTTAGTACATAAAACTCATCACTTTTGTCATTTTGCTATCATTTTCTGTTATCTTTATGCTCTTGAGAGCTTATCTGCTGCTTCTCTCTGGAATGTTTGCTTCTCTGCATCTCTTCCAAGCCCAAATTCAAAGTCATCACGTTCATAGCTTGAAATCAGCCATGGTGGTCGAAACTACCCACAGAAACTGGCAAACACTGCCCATCAAGGGTTTTCTTTGTTCAGAGATCCAGTTGTTGAACATTTATCAGCACAGCCTAGCAACATTCTTTCTGGCCATAAAAATTTGGGAAAGGTCTTCATTCTCTCTGACCAAGGACTAAATACTTACGTGCTTTGGAATCCATGTGACAGATGATCTCTGAGTTTGCACCAACAGTATTTGATATACCCTTTCTTCCATGATTCCTGAAGCCGAGAACTGTACTATGCCAACATCATAAAGCACAGAAACTGTTCTGATCAACAAGAACCAGTTTCACTTCATGTCCCACGCTACTTGTCACCTAAACTTGTCAAAACAGTTCATCTGAAATTGATCTCTTTGTATATGGTATTAAAAGCTTACAACAGTAAATTTTTTATTTACCCCTTCCTCTCTTTTTGATATCTTTATTATGCATTTATGCTGGTTTTGTTTTAAACAATCAAATGACTTCTAAAGATATAAAGAAATGTTTAAAAATTTGTAATCCCAGTGACTTGGGAGGCTGAGACAGGAGGATCACGAGTTCAAAGCCAGCCTCAGCAATAGCAAGGTGTGAAACAACTTAGTGAAACCCTGTCTCTAAATAAAAAAAATACAAAATAGGACTGGGGATGTGACTCAGTGGTCAAGTGCCCCTGAATTCAATTCCCAGTACCAAAAAATAAAATTGTACATTTATCACTTATTTTACTGTTTATGACACTCTTCGCTTACTATTGAAGATCCAATTTTTCTATTGATGTCATTTCTGTTCAACTGAAAATGCTACTGAAGCATTTTTGTAGTAAAGATTTTTAGGTGACAAATTCTCTCAACTTTCATTTTCCTGAAAATGTCTTTATTTCACCTTTATGTTTGAAGGGAAATGTTTCCACTGAATATGAAGTTTTAGGTTGAGATTCTTTAGCACTTTAAATATGTCATTCCACTATTGTTGTAGTTTGACTTTTTCTTATGAGAAGTCAGTCATAATTCTTGTCAGTGTGTGTTGTGTCTTTTTTCCTTCTGGTTGCCTTTAGAACTTTTTAACTTACCTTTGTTCTCATTGGTTTGACTATGATGTTCTGGGAGTAATTTTCTGTGAATCTATTTCACTTGGGTAAATCCATGTTTACTTGCCCACACTTTCACCAGGGCCTCTGTTGAAATCAGTCAAGTCCCCTGGGATTTAGCAGACTTTCTCCTTCTCCTACCAGTATCCAGTCAATGCTTTTGCCCTGAAGCTGCCAGAGTATACCACTCATGTATGAGGGACATTTTTCTCCAATAATCAATTTGTTAAGGCTTCCTGACACCCAACATGCTTCAAAAGTCCCGCAGGTGAATTCCATGTTGTCTGGACTTTTCTATGGTGTTACTATGGGCAAAAAAGTCTTCCACATTCTTTTACATTCCTGGCTGAAATAGAGCTGCCTATACCAGCACACTTGTGAAAAGAATATGGTCTTTTGGATTCAGACAGATATGAGTTTAAAACTGAGACTTTGTACTACTAGCATAATACATAGTTCAGCTAGTTGCTAATATACATATCATCTAGTTGACAAACACTCTTTAAGAGATGCCACTGAAGAATGAGTGACTGTTAAGTAACAATTTTTTCTACATTTGCTGGGTCACCTTGTGGAATTGGAGCTCATAACCATGCCAAAACTGAATACCAGGCTGTGTGCTAGCTGGTGATTCAACAATTAAATTCTGACCAGTGTTAGGTAGTCATAGTAACAAATTGGTCATTTTGTTCTTGGAAATGAAAAGTGATAGCCCACTCAAAAAGCTAATTTCATATTGTTCATTAGAAAAAAGAAGAAGCTGCAGTTTCAAAGCCTGTCTTTAAGAGCCTAATAAAAATGTAAGTATTTTGTTATTATTAAAATGAGTACTTTCCACAAAGTGTCATCTTTTTCTGCAGGTATATAACCTGAATTGACAGAATGTCAACTTGCCTGAGAAGTGAAAAGCTAAATCACACCAATCACTGGAACTGACAGCCTGTGAGCATATTTATAAAACATGGATTTTAATTCAGTAAATCATGCTGCACAGAAAGAAATACCTAATAATCATTTGTTGTTCTATTTCTAACATCCCATTTTATTTGCTAAATCTGCTTAATAGAAATCTGCAGTAAATAGAGAAACACCAAACATTCACTAGGAACAATAATCCCTGAGCCTCTAATTTCACCTTACTGAAGACAGAATTCATCTTCCATTCATTGACATGTTGAGCTTCTGTGTTAGGAACTAGGCATATAGTGGTTTATAGGACATTTATGGTCTCTGCTCTTAGATAATTGACAGTGTTCCAGACAGACAGACATTGAAACAAATCATCACAATGAGAACGAATGCTACAAAGAACTAAAGGGTGGGCAGAGAATGTAGCTCAGTGGTAAAGAACTTGCCTGGCATGCAGGAGGCCATGCGTTTAATCCCCAGCACCTGCCTGCCCCCACCAAAAATAAGTAAAGGGTGTTATTGGAGTGTTGTTACACTAAAGGCTGTCCTAATCTACAGACTCCCATCCAGGAAAAGAAGTTTAATCTCAGAGGTCAGAGGATACCCAGGTGTTAGTAGACCCCCATGGGCAAAGGGCCTCTCATGCAGGAGAAAGAGTCTAAAAGGAGAGAGCTGACTTCTTAGTTTTATTCCTCTTCACCTCCAGATGTCCTAGGATGTTCGATGGTTTAAACTCCCTGCACCCAACTCTCTTAATGAGTTGTCCTTTGAATTAATTTCCTTTCCATCTAAACTTGAAGCACCTCCTTGATCAGGGCTACTCCGAGTATGATCCACTTAGCAGTAGTAGTCTGTAGGAAATGCAAGTTCTCAGTCCCCACCTCTGTTAGTTCTCCAGGTCTGCATGACAAACCACCATAAATGGGGTGGCTTAAAAACAGTAATATATTTTCTCACAATTCTGGGAAGCATAAATCTTAAAGATGTCGATAGGACTGTGTCCCCTTCAAATCTTTTGAAGGGGTCGGAGGGTGAGGGAAAGATCTTTCCTTGCTTCTTCCAGTTTATAGTAGCACCAGGCATTCCTCAGTTTATGACTGCCAAACGCTAATCTCTGCCTTCATATAAGAGTCTCCCTGTATCTTCTGTATCTTCTGTTGTTAGATTTACCAGCCAGATGATCCAGGATGATCTAATCTCAACAGTCTTCATTATATCTGCAAAGATTCCATTTTTCCAAATAAGGATCACATCCATAGGTTCCAGGTGTTAGAATAGTAATATATCTTTTTGGAGACCACCATTAAAGACTTTACACAATTATTAAGTCAAAATCCTTGGGTATAGGACCCAGAAATCTGTGACTCAACAAAATTTTCAGGTGATAGTTATGGTATTAAAGTTTGAGACTTACTAGACCAAGTTCTTGTTGCTCGGCAGGGTTCTGTTATTGGATCTTCTTTGTCAACCCTCTCCTGGTGCTGGTCTCAGAGGAAAATCTTTGCAGGAAGCATGAAATATTTGCTCTGGATTATTGAATGATGACATACTCATACAATCTTCAAATAAGTATGTATTTGTAATGGTTATTTTTCAAAAGACCCTAAGAATTAACATTTTCCTTTTTTCATAAATAAAAGAACATTTATTTAGGGCTTGATGAAGAATGTCCTAATGTTAGGGCAGACTACTTAGTGCAAAGAGCATTCCTTATATGCCAAAAAATGTGGAAATCAAAAGATGAGAATTTTCAAGGAAAACATGATTGAATAGCATCATTTACCATGTCAAGAATATCTCTTCAAAAATAGAAATATTCTTCCTTCATAAAACCATTAGCCATAATTCCCAGGAATCGTGATAAAAATAATAAAAATTATGAATGTGAGATTTTAAAGGTTTTTAATTTGGGAAAAAAATAGAAGAAAAGAAGGAAAACATGCTATATTGTAATCCCATTATCCTTTAAGAGTTTGCTCTTAGTCCAAGGTCAAGTCTGTTAACCATTTGAAAAATGAGCCAGGTCTAAAGGTTAATTGTATTCTAAAAACCTACAGTGGTCTTGAAATGTCAAATGAAAATCTTTTTAAACTTCCTCCATCTTTACAAGCTCTTAAAGATTCATAAAGCATTAGTACTGACCTTGTGATGTAGTTAAATTCTATTTACTTTTCATACAGAAAACTCAGTTTGCATGTGGTAAATATTAGAGACAGGTGTTAGATGGAGGGATGGAGATAGATAGATAGATAGATAGATAGATAGATAGATAGATAGAAGAGACCAACCCAAAACAATCTGATAAAATTGAAAAATCTAGTCCAAATATTGTGTACATATTCAGAAACTTACACTAGAAACATTCTTTTCTTCCATTTTTTTTCCAAATTAAAAACCTTTAAAATCTCACATTCATAATTTTTATTATTTTTATCACGACTCCTGGGAATTATGGCTAATGGTTTTATGAAGGAAGAATATTTCTATTTTTGAAGAGATATCCTTGACATGGTAAATGATGCTGTTCAATTATGTTTTCCTTGAAAATTCTCATCTTTTGATTTCCATATTTTTTGGCATATGAGGAATGCTCTTTGCACTAAGTAGTCTGCCCTAACATTAGGACATTCTTCATCAAGCCCTAAAAAAATTCATGAAAAAAGGAAAATATTAATTACTAGATTCCTTTGAAACAATCTGATAAAATTGAAATATCTAGTCTAAATATTGTGTACGTATTCAGAAACATACACCCAGGTACCTCCCTACAAATGTACATCACACTTTTAGAAGATATAACCAGTGGTCTATTAAGGTAAACTTTTAAAGTTTGAGATTGTTTTGTGTTTGTAGATCATAGATTTCTATTCCTTTTCTAATATAAATGTGTATATGTGATTGTGGTTTTGTTTCCCTCACTCTGATCAAAACCTCCTCATCTGAGACTTATCATTCATTATCAGTTGCTCTTCCATTCTTCATTCCCACTACGGTCTAAGCTTTCTCCTTCCATGTGGAATTTGTGATACAAGTGAGTCTGCTTTAAAAGTCCCAGCTGTCTCCCTAGATCTTCCCCTGCCCCAGTTTATCCACTCAACAACTATTTATTGAGCACCTACTTTGTGCCAGACATTACAGATACACAAGTGAATAAGGAAGAAGTTCTACCCACGTGGAACATTTTCTCGTGGGGGATGTTGGGGATAGAAGAGGGTGGTGGGGTTAGGGACATGAGAAAAGCACTGGAGATTAGAGATATCATACATTGTAATATTCCAGACTTTATATGCCAAAATTTTAACAAATATTATCTCAAAAACCTCATGACAATCCTATAAGGTTGGATATTGAATATTGTATTTTTGCAGATGATGAAAATCAGGATTATTAAGTAATTTGACCTGAAACACATAACTGGTACTCAATGGAACCAAGGTTCAAGGAAAGACTTCTTGTTTCCAGATAGCCAGCTCTTGGTCATATCACCAGGCGGTACCATATGGGAAAGACACCTCAATTCACTCAGACTTGCCTCCTCTTTTGCCTCCTCCCATACTTACCCCTCAACCCTTTCAGTCCTGAGGCACATAATCAGGCTGATCTACACAGGTATGAATTCAACATGGTGCAAACATGTTCAATTTATTTGTAAAACTCAATAGAATTTGTTCCCCTTGTCAATGTCAAACAACTTGGAACAAGTATTGTCTATATTTTCTTAGTCTAGCAGTGATTTTGTCTCAACCAAATGTGACTTGTAATCCAGTCATTTATCAAGCTAAACCTTGGTGAACTGAATGTTCTTCTTCTGACCTTCTCTTTGGGGAAGTATCTGAGTCCCAGGGAAACTTTTGAGAGCACTACAGCCTTGTAGGATATATGTAACTTCTCTAGGTCATGTCTCTGCTAGTACCTACTGATGATATGGTGTGTCTGCTCTCTTGGTTCACAGAGGATACAGTGTTACTTGGGGCAGAGCTTAAAACTCTTAACCATGTTTCCCTCCTTGTCCTCTGGTGCTACCAGTCCTCTGCATTCAACTCTGTGTTCCATGTGATCCCTGGCTAGATGTACATGAAGTGTTCTTTTGGTGATACTTTCTCAGCCCTACAAGGTGACCTCCTGGCAGACTTACCAGCTCTCGCTCTTAGCTAACTTCTGTATCCTCACACTAGGCCCAAAGAATAACTGATCTCAGGATCCATAAGAAAAGTTGCCGGGAGGGGGTTTGTTTCTGGCCCACTCTTCCATATACACCATCTTCAGTTTTGCCAAGCTTTCCTCGCTAGGATTCCTAGGTATAAGAAAGATTTTAGAGAGGGGAGGCAGATACATGGGTGGAGTTCAAAAAGCATAGTTCCTACACTGCTCCTAATTCCTTCCCCCCACTTTCTATAAACTTTACTCTTACTTGGAGGTCATTTATTAAGTCTGGGTGTTGGTGGCCAGAAATATAAGCATGTTCCTTCAGTTCCTCAAATCCATTTCTAGTCTCCTCTATCTTATACCCACCTCAAACTTAGAATGAAAGAGTAAGTCAACTTTCTTCTCAGTTGTGAGCTTTTCCTACATCAATAGGTCTTTCTGACAAATGGAGAAAGGCAGGTAGCTATACAATATGGACTTGAAATAGTGCAGCAATTAGTGATTTGAAATACTACCCTGTAATACTAACAACATATATTTAACTAAATTCTAGTTTTTAACCACAGCAGGGACAGATACAACCCTTATAAGTAAAGTATGTGCTAAGGGTCTGCACAGACTCTGTTTTCTGAAACAGCAATATAGATGTTTGGTTAGTAGCCAGAGGTAAAATCAGGGATAGGAGCCATAAGAACATTCAATTGAATGTTCAGTGCAAACTTTGATACCCACCAGTTTAAGAAAAAAATTATCTATGGTGTTTGAAAGCATTTAGAATCATTCAGGATGAAAAAAGAATTTTTGTGATTCTTCACCAGTTTTTACCCTCAACTGTTAAAAAAAAAAAGCAATATGAAAAGAAATACAGAAAAAAATAGTAGAAAAAATGACAACATACAGATAATCATTTGGAAGCCTTGCTTTGTTCAAAGACAAATAATGATCATAACAAAGGTGGCTTACCTTAACAGAATTTAAAAGACAAGTAACTTGAAATAAAAAGTGCAGGGATTTTTAATATGTTGAGTTGCTTAGAGAGCAGTCCAATGCAAATTTGTGAGATCAATGTTTTCCCGGCAGAGAAGCAATTACATTTAAGAAAGTTTTAAAAGATGGTTACCAAGCAACTACATTCAGCCTACGCACATTGTTCATAATCTCTGGTAAATTATAGAAAATGACAGCCTGTCATTATAGAACAGTGACATACAAAAATTAGGGCATTGTTATTCTGTGTTCCTCCCACAGGAGAAAGATCAATTATATCTTTGGTACAATGATTAGGTTAAATAACTACAATAGATATTAAATGTTAGCATGTTGTGGTATAAATGTGTAAAAAGCCCAGAAGTTTTTCAAGGAACGACCCTTGTAAGCAGGCAGAGCCCTCCCTTGACCTGACTTCACATCCCATCTTTTCAATCATATCACGGGCAGCTCAAAACACTCCGTTGGCAGCATTTCAAGTGAATCTTTGGTAGAAAGACTGTAAGAAAAATACACATATAGGTATAACTAACAACTCAGAATTCTTTATTCTTTCTAATAAAACGATGATTTTTTTAATATGATAGTCTTTGATGGTGGCATTTTAGGGACTGCCTGCTATTCCTATAGATGAGATGATCATTATGTAACCATAGATAAAAACAAAATACCCTAATTTAAGATTATTAGGAAAATACCTACTTTTCTGGGTAACAAAATACTTCTTTTTATTGGATCTTTTTAGTTATATATATAGTAGAATCCATTTTGACATAATTAGAAAAGCATAGAGTACATCTTGTTCTAATTCAGTCTTCAATACCTTTTCTTCCCCTTCCCTCCCCTCACTCCCCTGCTCCCTTCTCTCTGTTGTTCTCTCTACCATTCACCCATAGTTTTTTTTTTTTTTATTAATTTCCTGTGGATGTACACAATGGTGAGATTCACTGTGGTGTATTCACATATGAACATAGGAGAGTTAGGTCAGATTCATTCCACTGTCTTTCCTTTTCCCATGCCCCCACCTTCCCTTTATTCCCCTTTGTCTTCTCCACTGAACTTCTATTTCTTGCCCCCCTTATTGGGTGTTAGCAACCACATATCAGAGAAAACACTTGATCTTTAGTGTTTTGGGATGGCTTATTTCACTTAGCATGACATTCTCCAGTTCCATCCATTTACTGGCAAATGCCATAATTTCATTCTTATTTAAGGCTGAATAATATTCCATATACAACATTTTTGTTATCCATTCATCTGATGAAGGGCACCTAGGTTGGTTCCATAGCTTAGCTATTGTGAACTGTACTGCTATAAATGTTAATGTGGCTATGTCACTGTAGTACCCTGATTTTAAGTCCTTTGGGTATAAACCAAGGAATTGGATGACTGGGTCAAATGGTAGGTTCATTCCAAGTTTTCTGAAGAATCTTCATACTGCTTTCCAGAGTCGTTGCACCAATTTTCAGTTCCATCAGCAATGTATGAGTGTATCCTTTTCCCCACATCCTCGCCAACATTTATTGTTACTTGTATTCTTGCCATTCATTGCCATTCTGATTGGAGTGAAATGAAATCTCAGTGTTGTTTTAATTTGCATTTCTCTAATTACTAGTTGTTGAACATTTTTTCATATCTTTGTTGATCATTCATATCTCTTCTTCTGTGAAGTACCTGTTCAGTTTCTTTGCCCATTTACCGATTGGGTTATTTTGGTTTTTGGTTTTTTGGGGGTTTTTTTTTGTTTTTCTTGTGTGTGTGTGTGTGTGTGTGTGTTATGTTACTTGTATTCTTGATAATTGCCATTCTCACTAGAGTGAGATGAAATCTTTGTAGTTGTAATTTGCAAAACACTTCTCTTAAAAATATGCCACTGAATTTATAATCGTATGATCAACATATTCCAAATAAGTGTTCTCACGTTACAGGGAAAACCTACTGTCCACATGTATTTTAAAATATCATCAATTCCCTTATTAATAAAAATAATTCCTATGGTTGGGTTAAATCAGATCTTTACTCAGTTATCCATTTCCATTTCAATATGCATTATAGAACAATCCATCTTTAGAAATGATGAAGTACTTTCTCTTCATGCTCCCATATCCCACACCTCTCACCAGCCTATAATGACCAAGTTCAGGTGGAAACAATGAGCCCTCAGAAGCTCTTTCTTACTGCTCAGCAACAACCATTTCACACAACTGTTTCTCTCTAACATTTCTAATTTCTCACACATGCCAGTCAAAATTCTGAGGAAAGAAGAAACGTTGTGCAGCCCAGTTCATTTTGGAGCTATATTATTATTGTATGAAACTCTGTTACTGACCCTCTCTCCAGGGCTACGTGAATTTTCTTTCATTCCATTTCACCTTTTCTCTTCATTGTGTCTCTGCTTGATAGATGAACAGTTTTCTCATACTTTCTGACTCTTCATAAGCTTGGTTTACCAGGGTCTTATCTATAATTCATGATATTCTTTCATCTCTGACACTTCTATCCAAATCATTCCTTTATATTCCTTGTTCAAATTTTTGAGGAACCAAAAATAATGGACCCAGTTCATCTTTTTAAGCTAGACCATGTTAAAACAAACAATAATGATAATAATAATGGTAATAAAAACACTGCCTAGCCTTTGGGTTATTGATTTCAAAATTCTTTGAAGATGGGATCTATCTATGTCTCCTCCCCTTGAATCTGGGTTGTGTAAACACAGTAGAAGTGACACAGTAGGATTCCAGGATCAGACCTTAAGACACCAACAGCTTACTCTTGGAATCCATCCAGCACAGTTTAAGGAAGCCTAGGCTACACAGAGAGTCCAGGTAGGTGTAATGACTGAAATTCCAGGCAACAGCCCGCATCAACCACTGGAACTATATGGGTAAAGCTGACTCTAAATGACACCAGTCTCTAGTCACTTAATCACTAATAGCCTTCAAGTCTTTCCCACTAGTGTATCAAAGGATCATGGACCTGTGATAAGCCAGACTCTGTGCCATCTGAATTCTTCATCCATAGCATCTGTGAGCACAATAAAATGTATGCTTGATACCTCTAAGTTCTGGGGCCACTTGTTATACAGCAATAGAAAATTGAACATATTTTGGTTCTATTAATCAATTATCTCTTAGCTGTGTCACAAAACCACACACTTCGGTGGTTTAAACATTTTTTCTTTGGAAAAGCAAAGAATATTTATAATTACTATTTCTATTTAAGTACAGAGGAAAAGTAAGGAAACATATTTTGATCCTGAAACTTGATGTTTAGTTTTATATTTGTGATCAAGCAGTATCCTCAAATTTCTAATTGGCATTTTTCTTTTAATATCATAAGATTTTTGTTGTCATTATAACCTCTTAAATCATGTTCCCCTTTTTTTATTTTATGACAAAAAATTAACAAAATGAAGAGAAAAATTGAAGTCAATAATAACAAGCATTTTTCCATTTTTATTTAGCATCTTACTGTTAATAACAAAACATTTTATTAGTTATTTATTCTGTTGAAGGATGATCATGATTAATTTTAATCTATTTTTAACATATACACAAAAACATAAAAGTTGTATATATTGATGGGGTGCCACATAATACATGTATATATTGCTTAAGATTTAAATCAAATTAAACACATTTACCTCCCCAAACCTCTGTCATTCCTATGTAGCAAAACCTCTCCAAATTCTTTCTTCTAGCTTTTTGAAATGTATACTACATTATTATCATCAATAGTCACCATACTGTACAATAGCACACCAAAACTTCTCATTCCTCTCTACTGCAGCTTAATATCCATTGATCAACATTTCCCCACCCCACCATTTGGCTCTCAACTTCTATGGAATCCACTCTTTCAGATCCCACACCAGTGAGATCATTTTGTACTGGATTCTCTGTTCCTGACTTATTTCGTTTAGCATAATGATCTCCAGGTCTAGTCAAAAACATTTTATTTTTATAGTAAAATTAGGCAGCAAACAAATTTAACTATTTATAACTAATTGCTTCTTTTTATTTCAAGTTTATTTTTGTTTGTTTTGAGAAAAGTTCTTGCTACATTGCCCGAGCTGGCCTTGAACTCCTGGGTTCAAGCAATTCTCCAATCTCTGTCTCAAGTTGCTAGGACACACCACTGCACTCAGAAAGATGTTTTTCCTTCATTTAAAATAGAATACATAAAACGGACAAACTTGGTGGATTTGATATAAATTTTCCCTGTTACCTCCTGAAATCCCAGTAAAAAGCGAGGAAAAGAACTTAAACACTATCAATCCATGAAAACAGAGAAATGATGACAGCAGATGAGAGATGTCAAAACCTAGAAACTGAAAAGCAATAAGTGAGAAGTCGTCTAATAGACCAGAGGAAAATGAAAACACAATCTGTAAGGAGACATTCAATAAGAAGTAAGCTAATTACATGTCAAAAATTTGGTAAGTCACTGAACCTTGGAAGTTCTCAAGAACTGGTTAAACTAGATTCTCACTGAATCCAGCAGTTTAGGTTGGGTTGAAAGCAAGAGGAGTGATCAAAAATCTTTATAAAGAGTCCATAGGACCCCGGTGAACTTCACCAACTCATCCAGATGGGTCAAGAAGAAGAGCAGACTGGGAATCAGAATATCAGGAAATAGGTCCAGAGAGACACTGATCTGGGAAAGATCAAACACAATGAATACAGAGATGAGATGACTTATTCAAAAGGCAACTATACAAACTGAATCTGAGTCCCTAATGAGCTCCCAGGATAGTGCTGTCAATCCTATGTCACTCCTGGCAGGAAAGTGGAGATATACACACACACACCCACACACACACATACATATGTCTCCATCCACCTCCATAGAATAGCAGAATAGCAACATATGTATACATATGTATGTGTGTGTGTAAATATATGTTATATGTATAAGAATCCCCTTAGAGTACCTATTTAGGTCTAGACTACCTATTTAATCACACAATTTGGGGGTTCTTATTTCAAGAAGGACCTAGAACTTCCACTCAGCACACAGAATCTCTATCCAGTATTTTAGGACCTCATTTTAAATATGAATGGCAGTCACTGATTACAAATCATATGAAGAAAAACCTAATATAAAACACAGAGATCACAAAGATTCACAAAGAAAAAGAACTCTGAGGAAAGGGAGAAAAGGCAGAAAGAAGAAACAAACAAAACCTTGTAATTAAAAAATAATGAGATTGTTGGTGGAAACATAAATTAGTACAGCCATTATGGAAAACAGTACAGACGGTTCGAAAAATTAACGTGATCCAGCAATCCCACTACTTGGTACATGTCCAGAGGAAATGCAATCAGTGTGTTGAAGAGACATCCGCACTCTCATGTTCATTGCAATGTGTTCACAATAGCCAAGGTGTGAAATTACCTAGGTGTCTATCAGTGGTTGAATGGATAAAGAAAGTTTGTTATAAACACACAATGCAATGCTATTTAACTTTTAATAGAAGGAAGTTGTGTCATTTGCATCAATATGGATGAACCTAGAGGACATTATGCAAAGTGAAAAAAGCCAGACACACAAAAACAAATACCACATAATCACACCTATATGTGGAATCTAAAGAAGTCAAGCTCATAAAATCAGAGTAAAATCATGATTACCAGTGGTTAATAGTAGGACTGGGAGGTGGCTGGTGTGGGGCAGGGGTGCTGAGATTGGGAAGATGTTAAGCAAAGGATATAGATTTTCAGTTAGGAGGAATGGTTCAAGAGATCTACCATACAACACAGTGACTATTGTTAATAACAAATAAGGTACTGTGTACTTGAAAATTGCTAAGGGAGCCAGGTGCAGTGGTGCATGCCTATAATCCCAGTGACTCAGGAGACTGAGACAGGAGGATCTTTAGTTCAAAGCCAGCCTCAGCAATAGCAAGGTGCTAAGCAACTCAGTGAGACCCTGTGTCTTAATAAAAAAATACAAATAGGGTTGGGGATGTGGCTTAGCAGTTGAGAGCCACTGAGATCCTTTCCTGGTACCCACCACACCCTCGCAAAAAAAGAAAAGAAAATTGCTGAGAGAATAGATTTTAAGTATTCTCACCACAAGGATAAGTGATTATATAAGGCAATATATATGTTAATTAGCTTGATTTATCCATTCTACAATATATACACATTTCAATTATATCTACATACAATTTTATTTGCAATTAAAAATAATAATTAAACATTGTATTGGAAGGTCAATGTAAACACAAGAAAAAAAATTAAAGACATAAGATTGAGGGAAAAAAAAATCAATGAGAGAATAGAAAACATTACCTCCATAAGAACAGAAGGATATAAAAGAGGAACGAGCCAAGAACAAACGAAGCTCCCTGAAATAAAAATATTAACATACTTTTTCAATTAAATTTTAAAATTAGAAGATAAAATTAAGAAAATTTCCTAGAAAGAAAGATTTAAAAGACAAAGAGAAGGAAAATGCTGGTGGGGAATAAAAGAAAGAGGAAGTACAGCATTCAATCCAATTCATAAGAGTTTCAGGAAGAAAGAACAGAAGAAATGAATAAAAGGATGTCTTCAAAGAAATAAAGCACATTAAAAAGAAAAATCTACCTTGCATGCTAGGAAGCCCTGCATTCAATCCCCCAGCCCCACAAAAAAAGAAAGAAAAAAAAATCTGAAGGGCATGAGTTCCAATGTGAAAAGGTCCATAGTTTGGACAGAACAGTGAATTAATATGACCCTCACCAAGGTACGTTATGGTCAAATTTTAGCCCACTGGGGAGAAAGAAAAGATCCAAAACTTCCAGAGAGGGGGAAGAAAAAAAAGGCTCACCTAAGAGCAATACTCACATCCCAAAGTAACAGTGGAAACTAGAAGAAAGAAACCAATGTCTTCATAATACCCGGAAAAAAGTATTTTCAACCTCAAATTCTTTGCCCAAACAGTCCATCATCGGTAATCATAAAGGAAATCAAGTTATGCTTCATCAAAGAATAAGAGAGCAGGTGGAGGATATAGGATATCTAGAGTAGGAGAGAGGAAACAGGAATTCCCAGGATGATGCTGAAGAATAAAAGAAGGGAGGAAAATAGTCTGCTTTCTCTTCCTTTTGCCATTGGGTTTCCTGACAATGCTTCTCACTGACTCTCCAACAAACAGGGCACCTAGGAGAACTCAGCAGGTGGGCAACAGACAGCACCCTTATTAGACTACCAGAGCAAGTGAAGGATGAATGTCAGAGCTGAAGCAGATATCCCAACACTAGCACAGTCCATCTCTAAATAACATGTTCACAATACACCATTTCAGTTTTTCAATTTTAAACCTTATCTATTGACTTCCTATCATAGAAACACATAGTAGAACTTAGAAGGAAACATAGCTTTGAGTTTATAGCTTAGACTAGAGAAGGTCAAAACATAAAGCAAAAATAAAATTTCTGCATGGAAACATAAAGGAAAACGTTTATGCTTGCAATAAAAGAAGAAATTCTTACATAGGAAAAAAAAAGCAAGAATCATTAAAGGAAAAGTTAATTTCATTAACCTAATCAAAATTGAAAATGAGTGCTTTTTTAAGTCATAGGCAAATGCAAACTAAAACTATATTGTTATTCACTATACTACCAGGAGAACAGCTAAAATTAATAAATATTGAATATGCCAAATATTAGAGAGGATGTAGAGCAACTAAAATTCCATTCATTGCTAATGGAAATGCAAAATTGCACAGCCACTTTGGAAAGCAGTGTTAACAATCTCTTATATGGTTAAACTTTCTCTTAAATAAGATCCGGCAATTTCACTCCTAGGTATTTACTCAGTTTTTTGTCCACAGAAAGAATTGTATGAGAAAGTTCATAGAACCTCTGTTCATAATAGCCAAAAACTGGAAACAATCCAAATGTCTACAGATATGTGAATGGATAAGCAAGTTGATCTATCCCTGAACCAATACCTCCAGGTTTTAATAACTACAAATTACATGTTAATATCTTGCCTGGAAAGTCTTCATTCCTTATTATTTTTTCAGAATTTTTCTTCAAATTCTTGCATATTTTTTCTTCCAATTTAACCTTAGAAGGATTTTTTTCAATCCCCTTCAGTCACAATAACTCTCACAAGTCTATAAGAGTAAATTTTGGACAAGACTGAATCTTTCTCTCCAAAAATAAAGCATCATCTCCACTTGGTCAGGTATACTTGAGGAGACTGAACTTCTTTTATTGGCTCTCTACCAGATCTATACCAAACCTCACTTCTACTTTCACTTCAGGAAACTGAACTTTCTTTTTTCTTTTTTGTTGACAGTGATAAATATTTTTTAAATTCTTTTCATATGTGTATATAGGGTAATGTCTGTCTCACTACTGTCCTTCCCATCCCTACCTGCCCCACCCCTCCCCTCACTCCCCTCTGTACAATTCAAAGTTTCTTCATTCTTCCCTACCCACCTTCCACTATGGATCAGCATCCACTTATCAGAGAAAACATTTGGCCTTTGGGTTTTGGGATTGGCTTATTTCACTTAGCATGATATTCTCCGATTCTGTCCATTTACCTGCAAATACTATTATTTCATTCTTCTTTAAGGCTGAGTAATATTCCATTGTGTATATGTACCACATTTTCTTTATTCATTCATCTTTTGAAGGGCATCTAGGTTGGTTCCATAGTTTAGCTATTGAGCTGTTATAAATATTATGTGTCTGTCACTGTAGTATGCTGATTTTAAGTCCTTTGTTATAGGCCAAGGAGTGGAATAGATGGGTCAAATGGTGTTTCCATTCCAAGTTTTCTGAGGAATCTCCATACTACTTTCCAAAGTGGTTGCACCAATCTGCACTTCTGCCAACAATAGGTGAGTGTACCTTTTCCCCCACATCCTCACCAACACTTATTATTGGTTGTATTCTTTATAAGCCATTCTGACTGGAATGAGATAAAATCTTAGAGCAGTTTTTATTTGCATTTCTCTAATTGCAAGAGATGATGAACATTTTTTCATATGTTTTGTTGATCGATTGTATTTCTTCATCTGTGAAGTGTCTGTTCAATTCCTCAGCCCATTTATTGATTGGGTTATTTGGTTTTTTTGGTGTTAAAGTTTTTTGAGTTCTTTATGGAGATTAATGCTCTACCCGAGGTGCATATGGTAATGATTTTTTCCCATTCTGTAGGCTCTCTCTTCAAATTATTGATTGAGGAAACTGAATTTTCTACTGAGTGTTTTATTCCACAATTGGTGCTTCACAGATGATGGGATTTTGGTATGATCAAACCCATTCACATGTGCTCAGTGCTAGTTCTTCACAGACATGGTCAGCATTAGAAAGCATGCTTGTTACCATAACTGAACTTAGGTTGATTTAATTCTATGATCATACATTGTGCACCAACTATGTGCCTGCCAAGGTGCCAATTTCTGTGGGAAGCCAAGTCAGGGGCCCCGTTGTCACACACCTTTCGATCTATTATGGTGGTTGTCATAAACCAAAAGCAAAATGTTCCAAGGACACAGGCTGCCTGGGCACAGAGGAAAGAGGTATGTTTAGGTGAGAAAAAGAGCAACACTGTACAGACCAGCTTTAATGTTCTGTATAAAAATATTGATTCAATGTCTTGTATCTTGTTTCGATCTAACCTGAGTGTTAGGGGCTATGCTGAGCAGATGGCACCGGGATGGCAGCTGGCAGCCAGCCAGAGTCTGCTTTGATCACATCGGCGGTGAGGAGGTTGATTAACATAAGCACACCCAGGTGTTTTGTCATTGGCCGTATTCAATTAAGTCCATGCACACAACACGTGCACAGGTATTCCCGAGTGCTCCTGCTCATGCCTGCTCGTTTTGACCTTTGCTGTGAGGGCAGCTGGCTCCTCACCTGATCTCAACTTGCATGGCCCCACCCTCCGCCTCCTGGAGGGAATATAAGCGGGCAGTAGGCAGAAGGCAAAGAGCAGCAGCTAGCAAAGAGAAAAGCGGCAGCAAGCAGAAGCAGCAGCAGCAAGCAGAAAAGCAGTAGCTAGCATAGAGAAGAAGCAGCTAGAAGAAGCAGCTAGCAAAGAGAAGAAGCAGCTAGCAGTAAGAAGCAGTAGGCAGCGGCAGAAGGCAGATCATAGAGCAGAGAACTGAGAACACACCTCTAGGTGGTAGATAGATAGCACCTAGTTCACAGGATGCGGGACGCACCTGTAAGAAGCACCAGCAGAACTCTAAGAAGAAATAGTCTCTGATAAGCATAGAAAGGCTCTCTTTCTCTAAAAACTTCCTCTAAGTAATTCTCTTCCTCTAAGCAAAGTTTCTCTTCCTCTAAGCAAAGTCTTTCTTCCTGATAAGCAAAGTTCCTCTAACCTCTAAGCAAAGCCTATCTTTCTCTCACAGTCTCTCTTCCTCTATAAATTAGTGAATATAGGAAAAGTAGTTTATTTTCAGTCCACCTCCGATAAATACCCACTCAATTGTTGCCGTGGGCAGCGACACCTGAGGCCTAGGAATTTGCTGAATTTTGTGTCTTGTGATGAACTTGCTTCACTGCTCTTCAACTGTAAGATTTAGGGAACTCAGAGCTTGTGATTTTTGTTTTGCAATCATATTTTTCACACTACTTGTTTAGGTGGTAATTCCTTGAGCTAAAAATAGAACCTGCCAACAAAATTTAATGGAGAAATGAATGTAGGAGTGAATGGTGGGGCAACTCTCCATTCAACATTTTATTGTTAATTATAAACTTGCTGCGGAATTTCAGTTCCTAAGGAAGCTTAAATTTTTTTTCTAATTAAAAGAGACAAGTGGTGTGTATCAGGAGCAGCTGCTCCAGAGAGAACTTTTGCTAACAGTCATTTTCGAATTACACACGTGCAAATGCATTCAGTTTTGCTACTTTTCATTTCAACCTTGAAAGTGGGATTGAAATGTCTTCACATAGAATGTACAGGAAAATTGGTTAATATTTCAAAATTTATTGTGCAAAGCTATGCAGGATAATCTCTCCTAGGAATTTAAATCTTGGGTGGAAGTACAAAAATATGGTAAGTGATGCCAGTGTCCCCCAAGAGCCTGACATATATCTGGTAGCAGATTGATAACACTGAATCTCCTCCTTCATGAAAGAAGGAATTGAAAAACAAAGGCAGCTGACATCTATTCTGGATCTAGATTTTCAGCCTATCCCTGTGATGTGGCTGCCAGCAAAGTCATCCATGTACTCACTGGAAGGCTCATTCACCATTACAGTATCACATAGCCTGTTGCTTCTGGTCAAGGAGCTCCATCTGCAAGGGGAAGGGGCAATGGGATCACTATTTTATATGACATGTTGATGGTGGTTAATTTCACATTATATAAGTTACAGAATACTGATGTGAGGTTTGCAGAGCTAAATGAAGTTGGATTGGAAATGTATCAGCAAGTGATGAAACTTAACCTGTCTACCTTTTGGAAAAGGACAAGTATACTTTCAAGCATATGAAGAGAGGATTGCATTATATAAAGAGGGAGGAGGTTTTGTGGGTTTCTCGCTGTTGTTTGTTGGTTTACTTGTCTTTCCTTTATTCTTTCAGAAGTTAAGTACATGCAATAAGGTGTGCTTTGATGTTGGCCAGCCAATAGAGTGGACTGTAGTGGGGAGGAGGGTGTCAGCATTTTTAGCTGCCTGACATTTTGTATCCCTTTCCTGTGAGTCTTAGTGGGAGGCATATGACCTAGAGTATTTGACCTAGGGGAGAGTACTCAGCTTCAGAAAGTAAAATTTTCACTGTGCAACTAGGAATGCAAGAAATGGAGCCGTGGAAAAGTTTTTCTAGTGTTTGTCTCAACCACCTGTTCTAATATCCAGGGCCAGCAAAAGTTAGAAAGAAATACTTCTTAATTCTGTTATGGATCCTATTTGTGAGACCTTTTACTCATCTTACCTAGGATTAATATATGTTACTTCCAAAAATGAGGCACTAACTATATCTGATTAGAAAACAAACAAAACTTGGTTGACGAATAGTAATTGAACAACACAGGAGCCATTTTCCCATAAGTTAAGTCATGCTTTTTATAGCATGCCTGACCACGCAGGAGGCCTTAGGCATCACCATGTAAGCTGGGCCCAGGATTTAAGCTCTACAGAGCCCCTGTAGTCCTCCTGGCATAAATGTTGCTGCAATTTAGTTCCTAATAAATTTACACAAAGTTATTAGTTCTATACTGATGTATGTAAGCTGAGGCTTGGAACTTTCTTAGGGAAGCTGTTCACACCTGTGCTCTGTGGCTCCTTTAGCACCACAGCCTCTCTGGATGAGTCAGTGAAGAAAGAGGAATGGTACCAAGATGGACTCAAATGACCATCATTTACCTTAAGAAAAATAGATTATTTTCTCACCCCATACCAATCCCCTGCTGAGATCTGGGTATAGCTTCAGGATGAGGGTAAGAGGCAACTACTGTGCACATCACTGTGTAATAAAAGACAAACATTTTACATTTGACTCAGCCATTTTGATTTTATGCTTCCAAAGAGTTGCATTAAAACAGCATCATCAAAAGTCTCCTGTGTCAAAATAACCTAACCAAAACCACGGGTCCAAATGGCCGCTTCCCTCCTTGTCCTTATGGCCACTGCTGCTGCAGGAAAGCTGTGGACAGTGTTTCTCTGAGAAGCAGCTCCCTGACTCTGCCCTCTCCATTGATTGTGTTAACTGTGCTCCAGGGACAGCGGTGTCAGGGACATCTGCCGCTCTTTAAACTTCCCTTGGTCGGGTTGTCCTCTGTAGGTGGAGATGCCCTTGCCATCTAGTACCCCACAATGGGGATGTAACTGCAGCCACTGTTGAAAACCAGAGGTGTGGCTAAGTGGGAACTGGCCTCCTAGCCTACCTCCTTCCTCCCTCCACACAGGGGAGAAGTCCTCACAGACGGACCTCACAGAGGAGCCTGGTGGCGTGGGATTTTGGGAGAGTGACTCAGTCCTAATCCACCGGCCCCACTCCCTCCTCTCCCCCCAGCCCTCTTCCTTTAACCCTGTTACCTCTGGTGTTGCTGCCATATCCAATTGCAACCCAGCTTCTCCCCTGGTATCCACTCCAACTCCCCAGAAGAATAGACAAGTCAGTCACCACCATTTCCCTCTCAGTCTTGCAGCCTCCACAAACCCAGCTGTGTCCCACCAGAGGGCTTCTGTTGGTTCCACTACCTCACTCTGCAGAAAAACAGGGGCAGATTTTGCTGGTTCTGGGCTGGGGAGGGTACCCTGAGAGGCAGAAGGCATCTTCCACTCCAGGTTCTAGCTCATTTGCTCTTAAAAGATCTAAACTATTAAATATATTTTTAACCACAAGGGTTAATTTTCATCCTCAAAAGCACATGATAAATTTATAGCATAATTTTGATCTTATTTCACACGAACAAATATCATGATCGTATTACAATGAGAATATTAAATCCTCTTGTCCCCAGTCATATGACAAAGCATCCTACATTAGTTGACCAGAAATTGTGCCATGCCTACATTCTCTCTAATGACTTGATTTTCCCTAACTACAGGAGAAAGGAGAGAATTAATTTGCTCCACTGCACGTATTATGGCAGTCTGACTAGACATGACTTTTTGTCGAAACATTATAAATTTCAAGTTTGTAAAATAGCATATGATCCTACTCAGAAACTTTCATGTGACTTCAGTGTTCTCAATTTTATAATGGGTTATCACTGAAGAAATCACCTGAATGGTTTGCCATCTAACCTTCAGTATTCTCACATTTTCCACATTTGGTGCTCTCTGCCATTTAATATGACATCCTAAATGTTTTATCTTTCAATACTTAAATAAATCTACACAACTTGAATATGGAATTTTCAGTGTTATAACCTTTTGATTGTCAAATGATTGTCAGCCCTGAGTGACCAGGAAACTGACCAGCAGCTGCTGACAATCCCATCATATTTTTCACAAGACAATAGCATTGCCTTGAGATGCTGTAGTCAAGACATACAGAAAAGAATAGAAAGGCTGAGGTGTTTAGAGCAGATTCAGTGCATTTTTCTGGCAACAGAGAGCTGTTACTATAAATGTTCCTCAGTTATTTGCAAAGTTCCCTATAACCTGACTACCTCATGTAAAAAGCAGCAATTTAATGGTGTTCTGATATTTCAACACAGAAAGTCTCCATAATGGAAGTTTTCAGATAGCAATATAAGTATCAAACCCTCACCTTTGACTGTGAAATGTAAATCCAATGATGTCACTTAGAAGCACACTTCCATAAGCAAAGTCTCAGTCCTAAACAAAGCAGGTGAAACTAAGAGCTTCCTCAGGCTTATGTTTGGGATTTGCAGACTAGCAGGAAAAGCACATGAGTCTTCATAGACTTCTATTTTGATTACTTCAAAATAGACTAAACCTGTAAATCACACACACACACACACAAAATGGTGAACACAGAACACTTTTACTTGTCCCCTAAAATACCATTTTACATACATGCAGTATTCAGTTTGCTGCTGAAGAAGCTTACCAGTAGAAAATCCCTGCCAATTATTTCTAGACTATGACTCTACTTAAACTAAAATATGTTTTGTTAGAAAACAGATGTTTCAAAAAGTAAACTTTAATTTTAAAATGGTTTTAGATTTACAGAAAATTCAAGAAGATCTTATCAGAAGTTAACATGTGGGTATTATTTCCCATATCATTAACATATTATGTTGGCATGATACATTTGTTGCAAGCAATGAACAAATATTGTTGCATTATTATTAACGAAGTCTATCATTCATTCAAATTCCCTTAGTTTTCACCAAGTGTCCTTTTTCTGTTTCAGGGTCCTTTCTAGGACACCACATTATATTTAGTAGTCATGTCTCTTTTGGCCCTCTTGGCTGTGACTTTCTCAGACTCTCCTTGTTTCTGATGTCCTTTGCAATTTTGAGGAGTACTAATCAGGCATATTGTAGGATTGTCCATTATCTGTTTGATATTTTTCTCAGGAGCAAGCTTTTGGGGAGAAATGTCACAGAAATGAGGTGCCATTCTCATCACAACATGACAACCATACATACTATCACTGTGATTTATGATCACAGATGTTTACCTTCAGCATCTGGCTGAAGTAGCTTTTGTTAGGCTTCTCCACTACAAAGTTATTCTTTTTTCTCACCCCTTTCTACATTGTATTTGGAGGGAAGTCACTGTTCACAATCCACATTTCAGTGTGGGATGTAATGTTCCCTCTCCTTTAAGGCAAAGGACCTACATAAATTATTTGGATTTCTTCTGCACAGGAAATACTTAATTGTTCAATTCCTGTGAACAAGTATAGCAGGATCAGAATGGTTAATCTTTCTCCCGTGAGACAACTTTATCAAATAGAGCAGTGCTTACATATACTTCCTTTTGCTTTTAGCTTATAGATTCCTCTAATTTCCAAAGTTAGTTAGAACTGTACCTTTTTCCTCTACCACCTTGAGTGAAGTTATTTCAAACATTTATAATCCATTCAGTTTCTCTCATCACTTTCTCTTGTTCTCATTCTGTGCTGGCATCCCCTGATCTCCTAAATGATTTTTTAAAATTTATATACATTAGGTTTTACTTTTTATTCTGTAAAGTTCTATGGGTCTCAACAATGCATAATGTCCACAATTTCATTATTATATAGAATAATTTTCCATCTTCAATCTCTTGCATGTATTCATTCCTTCCCTATCCCTTCCAATCCCTGGACACTACTGATCTTTTAACCATTTTACTTGTGTAGTTTTGCCTTTCCAGCATGTCAAAAGTTGGAATCATATGGCACATAGCCTTTTCAGAATGACTTCTTTCACTTGGCAATACACATTTAAGTTTCCTTCACGTCTTTTGATGGCTCAATTGTACATTTCCTTTCAGCATGGAATAATATTCCATTGTATAAACATATTAGTTTATTTATCCATTCACCTGTTGAAGGACATCTTGGTTTTGCCTAGTTTTATGGAGATGTAAATAAAAATGTTGTTAAGTATTCATTTTGTATGGATGTTTCCTACTCATTTGGGTAAATACCTAGGAGCATTATTGCCAGATCATCTGGTAAGGCTATGTTCATCTTTGTAAGAAACGGCTAAAATGTCTTCCAAAGTAGCTAAACCATTTTGCATTCCTACCAGCAATGATTGAGAGTTCCAATAACATTTTGTTTAAATTTTGAGAACAATCAAACCTTCAATTACACAGAATCTCATTACTACAGAACAGCTCTGTCATGGGGATTAGGCAGACATTCAGTCTCTATGGCTCATGCCTTCTTGGAAATGAACAATGAATTTCGCCAACTGTTTAAAGGTGGCATTTATGTTTAAGGGAACATAAAAGTGTAATTCTTTTTCTCTCTTTCATAGCGATAGCAGAGTGTATTGACCAACTTCTTACTATAAAAGGCTACTGGAAAAATTAAGCCAATAGTTCTATAATTAATGTCATACATACCAGTATTCTATCAAAGAGGAAGAGGGTATAGCATTAATATCACCTTTTTATTTTTTTATTTACATATTTTGTTGGTGAATCATAATTATATTAGTGGAATTTGTTGTTACATATTTGTACATTCACACGCTATAACAATGTAGTTTGGTCAATTTCATTCCCAGTACTTCCCATTCCCTTCATTCCTCTCTCACCATGGTCCCCTTCCTTGCCCTTCTATTTTCATGAGACCCCTTCTCAACATCACCATTTTAAATATAAGGAATTTCAGGAATTAAAACAGACTAGGTGATTGTCTGCAATTGCTAAATTCAAGATAAGTAGAGAAAGATGTTACAATTATGGGCCCTTTACCTAAGTCTGGGGTCAAAATTCTGCCTTTGTTACTTACTAGTCACATGCCACTAAGTAAGTTTCTTAATCTCATTGGGCCCTGATTTTCCAAATGTAAAATGAGAATAACAATAATATTACTATTTTATAGTTGGAATCAGTCAGTATACAATCACTGTCAATGCCCAGCCCCTTGTTTCTATGCGGTAACTCTGAATTATTGAGAGTTCAGGGTCATTCCAGCTCTTGAACTCATAATGGGATCAGTAGAACCATCTGTGGCAATGGTATTTTATTTCAACAGAATCTTCCCAATCCTACTTTTCTCATTCCCTTGTGAGTATTGTTCCTAAAAACCTCTTCTTAATAACCGCCTGCATACAAATCTTTGTCTCAGGAAACCTATACACCTAGCATGCTCATCATAACTATTACTATTGTTGTTGTTTATTCCAAGGCCCCAGATCTACTCCAGATGGATGGTTCTGTGTGCACTGCAGCAATACATCCTGCGTTCTTCATTTGAAGGATCACTTTCCCATGGACAGACTCATACTCCCCGTACGATGAACCACTTGAATTGGTCAACCCAGCCCAAAGTGTTGGTCCTCTTCTTAGCATAGCTAGTGTCCATGGAGGATGATGGAGCAAAAATGCAGGAAAGAGATACTGAGCTAATGAAAGTTCCTTAGTGCAGCCTTGCCTAAACTAAAAGAATAGAATTAAAAGTGAAATTCAAGGGAAGAGTAATGGCAGAAAGCAACTGATCAGAAAAAACCTCCATACCAAGAAAGCAGATATAACTGGAAGCTGGTTATACAAATAGTGAGTTAATAGCTCCAGAGGATGGAGAATTTGAAACTGCATTGATTTGTACACAGCCAAGGCCCACAAAAGAACCCCAGAGTGCCATCCATGCCTTGGAATGGAAGCAATCTGAAGCACAGGGAAACAAAAACAAAACAAAACAAACAAATAAAAACACACACAAACAAAAACCTAATGGCACTGGAGTCTGACTGACCACACAGAGAAGAAACTGTTAAGTGTTGGAGTTCAATGATTCCCTTTCCTTGCTGGAAAAAAAAGTCAACTGCTTCCATTTAGCAATTTACAGGATATACAGATATTTTGTATCTACGAATATAAAGAATAGGTCATGTTTTCTTTCTAAACATTCATAAATATTTCTATTATACTTACCCATGTCATCCTGTTTAGTGCATCACTCCCAGAAATATGTGGGTTCACAATTCCTATCAAGTTAAAACTTAGGTCTTTAAGAACAGTAATAAAAGAAACCTCAACACTAGCAGTCAACCTGTCGAAAAAAAATTTTTTTTTTCTTACTTGTATGTCAGCTTCTCTTTCCTGAAGACAGCTTTAATTATCTGATGACTACATTTCCAGAATTACTCTGAATAGTTTTCTGGAATAGTGCTATGAGGGTGCAAACAGTAGACACTGGGAAAAGTTGTGTTCTAAAAAAATTGACACATTTGGTGATCTTTAGGATTATACTACTTGCAATGAATCAATTTCCAAATTTATAAAGATCCTCCCGTTTAACATTTCCATCTCATAACTCATACAAAATACATTTATGTTTAAGATACTGTGCCCCTCAACGAATGAAATGAATGGATAAAGAAAATGTGTCATATATACACAATATATTACTCAGCCACTAAGAATGACTTTATGGCATTTGCCGGTAAGTGGATGGAACTGGAGACTATTCTGCTAAGTGAAATAAGCCAGTCCCAAAAATCAAAGGTCAAATGTTTTCTCTGATATGCAGAAGCTAATGCAAAATAAGGGTGGGGGTGGATTAAAAAAAAAAAAGAATAGAAGAAAGACCAGGGGAATGAAGGAAGGGAGGTGGGATGGGATAGGGAAAGCTCAGTAGAATGAATCTGACCTAACTTTCCTAAGTATATATATGATTATACCACGGTGAATCTCAATGTCATGTACATCCACAAGACACTAATTTAAAAAATTAAAGTACATCCACACACTAAAAAAAAAAAAAAAAAAAAAAAAAACTGTAAGTAAATAGCAGAAAGATCATTAGAGAAGAGAGAAGGGAACAGGGGCGGGGGAGGAAGGGAGGGGAAGGGAAAATACTGGGACTGAATTAGAACAAATTTTATTCCATGCTTTTATAATTAAGTCTATTATCATGTATAACTAAAAAGAACCAATAAAAAAGAAATTTAAAAAATACTACATACCATTGAATCCACAAGACACAAAACTATCCCCTCTGGGCTGGCCCATGGGCTAAAACCCAAGATCATAAATGTGTCTTCCTTTAGAATGAAACAAATTTACTTTTGCCAAGTCCAAGTTTCTCTGTAAAGACCAAGAAGACGGCATAACTAAGCTCAACCAGGGAAGCCAAAGATTTCATCTGCTAGACTGCTGGGGACCTGTTAGAGGTAATGATGTCTGATTACCTTAAATGCCAACAGGGTATGACACAACTGAATGAGGAGATGCAATGCTGAGCTTGAGATTGCCCAGAAGCAGAGGCAGGGTGATGGGTACCTAAAGTGGAAACCAAGGTCCAGTTTGGCTTAATGTGACTCATGGAGCATCAGAGGGAAGGTACTAAAACCAGTGGCACCCAATAATGCTTGGTTTCCCACATGTAAAAACTAACCAACAGAGATAACACATATTAAAGTACTTGTTCACAACTTTAAAAGAAAAATGGCTAAAAATCTTTATTTCTGTAACACCTTTTCCTCTGATGAATTCAGAACAATTAACACCCACACCTAATTAGTCCTCACAGTTTGAGGTTTCTCATAATTGAGATTTTCCAGGGATGCTATTCATGATTCATATAAGAGATTCTAAAGGCATATTTTTTTTATCTAATCAGGTCACTTCAGTCCACAGTCTGGTGGGGAAATATGGTCGGCCTTGGGATATCATGAGAGTTCTCAAAGAGGGCACAGCCTCAGGACTTTGATAGGAAAGCTTCTGAGCCAAGGCCCTCATCTGGCAGTAGCCACTGGGGTTCTGTAGTGAAAGGCATTGACAGACAGAGGTCCACCTTAGTGGAGAACTCTGGGATCAGTTATTATGTCTTGCGCAAACAGAGAACCATTACAAATTTGATGACAAACTTGGCCTAAGAGGTTCTCCTAGAGAAGACTGTCCCAGCTCTGACAATCTCTCCATGTTGCCAGCCTTTAGAGCAGATCAGACCACCATACATTATTCCCCAAACATGACTCAGAGAAGCTGGGCCAGGACCAACACTGGTGCACAGAAGAGAGGCATGGGATGACAGGTGTCCAGCCTACAGTGTGGGTGGGGTTTTGGGTCTCCTTCGGGTGTCTTATTTCTTCTCAGGTAGTTAGAAGTCTTTTAGTACAATCGTTAAGCCATGAAAATTATCTTTACTAGTAAGAGAAAGGCCTGTATGTGCTATGGGTACTCCCATTGTGGTGTAGGGCCCCAGGGAGTTGCTGACTCCTAAAGCGCATTGCTCACTCAGTGTGTAATCAGTATACAGTTGTCCTTTGGTACCCTTGGGAGATGGGTTCCAGGACCATCCACTGACACTGAAATCCACAAGTGCTCATGTCTCTCATATAAAATAGTACAGTGTTTGCATGTCACCTACATACATCCTTCTGCATAATTTAAATTGTCTCTAGATTACTTATAATATCTAATACAATGTCAATGTATTGTTTTACTGTATTGCCAATATATTGTTTTACTATTGTTTTACTAAACAGTTGTTTTACTATATTATTTAGGGAATAATGATGAGAATAAAATCCAAATATGTTCAGTAAAGACGTGATTTTTTTCTTTGAATATTTTTAATCTGCAGTGGATATAGAACCTGTGGACATGGAGGTTTGACAGTGTTAGTTTCAAATGCCTAGTGTGACAACTTAGTGGCTTAAAGCAACATCTATTTATTCTCTTATACCTTTGGCTCTGGAGGCTGAAAATCCAAAATCAATTTCACTCAGCTGAAGTTAAGGTGCTAGGGGGAAAGGCACACTCCCTCCAGAGGCTCTAGAAAAGACTTTATGCCTTTGCTTTTTCCAGCTACACTCCTTGCATCCCGTGGCTTACCCCTTTATCCATCTTCAAAGCCAATAGAAGAGCATCTTCAGTCTTCACATTGTTGTCTTCTGTAGTCAAATCTCTCTTTAACTTTTGTTCTTTTTAGCTGAGGATTGAACCCAAAGGTGCTTTACCACTGAGCTACATACCCAGCCCTTTTAGTTTTTAGTTTGAGATGGGGTCCCACTAAATTGCTTAGGCCTTCGCTAAGTTGCTAAGGCCAGCCTTGAATTTATGATACTCCTGCCTCAAACTCCCAAGTCACTGGGATTACAGGAATGCACCACCATGCCAAGCAACTGCTTCCTTCTTATAAGAATAATTATTGATTTAGAGTCCACCTGGATAATCCAAGATAATCTTCCCCATTTCAAGATCTTTAACTTAATCACATCTGGAAGATCTCTTGCCCTATTCAGTTGATTTACAGGTTCCAGGAATTAGGATCTGGATATCTTTGGCAGCCATTATTCAGTCCCCAGCCTTTACCACCCTAACAAAATGAAAGTGGGAATGTGGGGACAGGGAAAGCATAGGAAGGAAAAAAGAAGGAGCATTAGGACCAGGATGTAATCAACCTAAGACTGAATCTGTATGACTGGAAACAGCGAAGAATTCCATGTACCTGACTCTATGCTCCTGATTCTTCTAGACAGAATGATGCTCACTGATGAGGCTTAAATCCATTTTTTTGTCTGAATTACAGGTATTCATTTTTCCTAATTATAATACCAATACCTGTTCATAGAAGAAAATTGTCACTATTAATAATTTGATATAGCTGGGCACAGTAGCACATGCCTGTAATCCCAATGGCCTGGGAGGTTGGGGCAAAAGGATCACAAGTTCAAAGCCAGCCTCAGCAACTTAGAAAGGCACTAAGTAACTCAGTGAGACTCTGTATCTAAATAAAATTAAAAAAAAAAAAAGGACACCCTAGATGGTGAACTAGAGGAAGCCTGCATTCCATGTCACTCTGACTCAGGATTCAAGCAGAGGAAATACTGTTTGTGAGACAGCCCTCACTGCCCACCGATCCCTTGCTCTTTGCCTCCTCTCCTATTTGTCTGCCACAATCACCAGCCCTTTACCAGTATATGGCCTGCCTTTTGCATACAGATCTCTTGCTGATCACTGCCGACACACCGCTGGTTGACCGTTTGCCTGCCCATCACCCACCACCTGACATCCACCCACTGAGCACCAGCCATTTGCCAGCAGACCACCCACAGACCACCCACAGAACATCCACTGCCCGTTGCTGCCTGAAGTCCATTGTGAGGGTGCCCACAGGTTTGGTTACATGTGGCTAACATCATCTTGGGACACCAGTCCAGGTTTGGGAGTCCAGGGCCAAGGGGCCTTCAGGTTTGCCACCGCCACTGCCTCCATCTTGGAGTGCAGCTACCTTCATCCTGGGACACAGACCAGGGCCTAGAGATATATTTTGGGGGTACCTGCAGGTCTGGTTGCACCTGAGATCTTCCTGCTGGATATTCTTGTGGCTGTCATTTGGCTGCCTCTTTTCGGGGGCACTCCTTTGGGTGAGCACATCCCTGGTGGTCTGTCTGCAAGTTGGAATGGCATTGAGATCTTGGGGCCACAGCAAGGCAGAGCCTGGGGAAGCTGAAGCCCAGGTCCATCAGATTCCAGCTGGGTCATTGTGGGTCAGTCTGGGCCTGGTAAGCCTGTGGAAAGCCAGAGACTGGGGGCAGTTCCCCGGGAGATGGGGGATCACAGGTTGGACAAACTGGAGAAAACTGGGCTCTCTCCAGCTCAGTGAGTCCTGAAGTGTGCAACGACTGAAAGGTCCAGCTACAATGGATGGGAAGACTAGAAGAGGGCATGAGGGCATCTTGCTATCCACTCACCCAGCTACCCAGTTTGACACCCACCCAACTGGAGCTACCTTTAAACTTCAAGCAACCCCACATATCAGGAAGCTGAAAAAATATTTGAAAGCCAATAGAAGCAACTGGTCAGTTTTCCACAGAGAATTTCCTTCCTCGCCACTCATATCACTGCCACATTTGATTCCAAATATATTTCATGCATCAATTTATTGAGGAATGGGATGTTGGAATCATATATTACACTTTGGTTGTGTTTCTTATATTTTTACTTTTTTAAAAACTCTGTATATATTTTTTCTCTCACTTATCTGTCTCCCTGGATTCTCTTTCTCACTTCTCTCATACTAACAGTGAACCTCCATTAAGTCCTCCTTTGCTTTCACTATAAATTTTTACCTCTATCTTCTCACCTTCTCCCTCATAATCATCACATCTACACTACTTCTGTTCCCCCTTTGACCATCAGTTGAAACTGTAAACCCTTTTAGCAAACATATTATTTATAATGTAGAAAATAATTGAACACATCAATTCTGTTTATCATGACAAAACTGTACACACTTTAATAGGAGCTATTTGGCTTAAGGTGGTATATTGTTTGCATTGGGTGCTGTTAATATTGGTCTCCCTCTTAAAGGTGAGGTACTAGAAGTCTTCAGAGGCACTATAAGACTACAGGGTAGAAACTGTACTGCCCCTGATTCACACAACTACATGGGAAGACAAACAACATGAAAAAACAAGAGAACTAAGCATCCCAAACAAATCAATATGTTCCAACAATAGAATCCATAGACAACACAGTAGAAGAAATGTCAGATAAGGAGTTTAGAAAGTACATGGTTAGACTGATCTTTGAAATAAGGATGGTATCAGAGAGAAAATATAGGAAGTGAAACACACTTCAATAAAGAGGCAGAGGTTATAAAAAGAAATCAAGCAGAAATCCTCAAAATGAAGGAAACAATAAACTAATTAAAAAATTTAGTGGAAAGTATCACCAACAGATTATACCACTAGGAAGAAAGAACCTCAGGCAAAGAAGACGAAATATATACTCTTGAAAATAAAGTTGACAGCACAGAGAAAATGGAATAAACCATGAACAGAACTTCCAAGAAATATAGGACAATATGAAAAAAAACAAATTTAAGATTTATTAGAATTGACAAAGGCATGGAGATACAAACCAAAGAAATGCACAATCATTTCAATTATATAATATCAGAAAATTTCTCAAATCTGAAAAATGAAACAGAAAATCAACTACAAGAGGTTTATAGGACCCCAAATATACAAAGTTGCAGCAGGATCCACACCAAGACACACTATATTGAGAATGAGTAACATACAGAATAAGGATAGAATTTTAAAGGTTGTGAGAGAAAAAAATAAAATTACATATAAAGGGAAACCAATTCAGATCTCAGCTGATTTCTGAACCCAGACCCTCAATGCCAGGAGGTCCTGGAATAACATATATCAAGTTCTGAAAGATAATGGATTCCAACCAAGAATTTAATGTCCAGCAAAACTAAGCTTCAGATTTGAAGATAAAATAAAAACCTTCCATGATAAACAAAAGTTAAAAGAATTCATAGCTAGAAATCCTTCACCACAGAATATTTTCAGCAAAATATTCCATGAGGAAATGAGAAGGAAGAAAAAAAAATGAAAAACAATGAAACCAGCAAAGGGAGGAACTACACTAATGGAAAAGTCAATCAAAGGACAAAGTCAAGTTAAAAACCAAAATAACAGGGAGTACAAATCATATCTCAATAATAACCCTAAATGATAATGGCCTAAATTCATCAATCAAAAGATATAGACTGGCATATTGGATTTAAAAAAAAGAAGAAAAAGAAAAAAAAAAAAAAAATATATATATATATTGTCTTCAAGAGACTCACTTCCTAGGAAGACATCCACAGACTAAAGGTGAAAAGTTGGGAAAAAATATATCACTCACATGGACTGCATAAACAAGCAAGGGTTTACATTCTCATATCAGATAAAGTGGACTTCAAGCCAAAGTTAGTCAGAAGGGATAAAGAAAGACATTTCATACTGCTTAAGGGAATCATATATCAACAAGACATAACAATCATAAATAAATATGTGTAAAGAATCCCACAAAAACCACACCAGACACGGGAAATCACAAAAGGGAGTTTATTAAGCAAACAGAGTGTCTCCCTGCAGGGTAAGAGAGAGAATGAGAGAAAAAGAGAAAGGAAAGAGAAAGGGCACGCGCTAGAGAGAGTGGAAAGCAAGGAGGAGAAAGAAAGCAAGTCAGGGGAAGAGAAAAGCAAGAGAGAAAAGATGGCGGTTGTAAGGTATAAAGCCACCTTTCTCTCCCGCTACAGGAACCACCTGTCAATCTGCGTTACGCCCGCCTCTCCCGTTACAGGAATTTTCGGCTTACGTTGCCGTAATCTTCCTGCCTCCCACATTACGTTCTAATATGTCATTGGTCCATCAGTCAGTCTGTAATAATTCTCCTCCGCAATTGGTTCCTCCCAGCCCGCGAAATTCCGATAACTGAGGAGAAACCCTGCGCCATCTTCTTCTTTTCCTTTCCCCTTTTCCCCGAGCGGGCACGATTCGTCCACATAAAATAAAAAGTTCCTTGTGTGGGACCTGTGTCTGCGGAGCGTTTTTCTGGGAGTTATCGACGAACCAAAACTGCCCCTAACATCTGGCCTAACATCTGGTGCTGAAACCCGGGATGGGTTTTTTCCACTGACTAAGCAAGCGGAATCCCATCCAATGGCTCCTGTGCCCGCAGATTCAGGCTCACCTTCCATTTACCTGGATGCCCAGTTTTCTGCATACAACACTGGACTCCAAAATTGGTGAGTTACCCTTAGGCAGGCCCCTGACCACTTAAACACATCTCGGTCACCCGCAGCTCCCACCGCAGTCCCCTCCTTATTTGAGAAGCGGCCATCCCCACAGTTCCCTCCGCCGGCTTGCGGCTCTCGATGCTTGCCCACGCTTCCCCCTCACGGCCTTCCACTGCCTGCAGCTTCCCCCCTCGTGGCTCCTGCCGCTCAACTGCCCAGGTGTGGGGGTACCTCCTTGTTCCTCATAGTTGGTCTTAGTTGTTGGGTGGATGTCTGAATTTTATGATGCTGAGATTCTTTCTCAGGGTTTGAAGCTTGCTCTCTTATTTCCCGCTGCGTCTCGCTCGAAATCCTGGCCAGATCTTCAAACTCTCTCGGCTGTTTGCCCGGTTAAACATTGGTTTCAGGTGACGACCAAACCATTGTTCTGACCTCTTGTTGCCTGGCATTGTGGTTTTTGGGACGCCAAATCCACTAGCCAGGTGGGTCTCAGATTACCATGGGATTCAGGACATCCAACCCAGCAAACTCGCCCCTGAGATGCTTATTAAATCATCTCAAACCCCTTCACCTATTCCCTGAATCAGAGCTAAATTGTCCTTTAGATAGTAAGTCAGAATGGTCTATTTATGACACCCTAAATTCTAGCTTTGTACTAGGTATAATTGTATGCCTAATTGTACTAGTTATAATTAAATACATATGTGGGCAACCTGGTGAATGGAAAGGAACTTTTCCCCTTCGTGTTTTTTCTTTCTTTCAGGCTAAACCTAATCTCTGCTCTCCCCAAAAGCCTGAACCTGTTCTCTTGGCTTCTCCCCCACCTTTTAACCCTTCTTTCCCTTCTGAGTTCGAGCCATCTGATGAGTCGTCTCCTTACAAGCCTCCTACTGCAGAAGTCCTTATCCATTCTTCTTCTTTGCCTCATTCTGTTTCTCCTTCCACTCCTCCATTCAGCCCACCAAGTCCCCCTACCACGCAGTCCCGTGCACATATCTTAGCCCCTTTACTGGAGGTGGCTGGCACGGAGGGAGTAATCAAAGTTCATGTCCCCTTTTCACTGTCTGATCTGTCTCAAATAGAGAAGCGGCTAGGTTCCTTCACCTCCAACTTTGCAACCTTCATTAAGGAATTTCAGTACCTTACCCAGTCTTATAACCTTACCTGACATGACATTTACATAATCATGTCCAACACCCTAACCCCTGAGGAACGCAGGAGAGTCTGGGAACAGGCGCGCAATTATGCAGATGACATTCATCAATTGACCCCAACCCATCCCATTGGGGCTGAAGCGGTACCAAATAGAGAGCCCCTATGGGACTATAATACTGAGACTGGGTGTCTACAGCGAGATAGGTTTCAAACTTGCATCCTCGCAGGTCTACGAAAAGCTACTATTAAACCCATTAACTATGATAAACTTCAGGAAGTAATACAGGACAAAGATGAAAACCCGTCAGCATTTCTAAGCCGCCTTACAGAGGCCATGCTTAAGTACACCAACCAGGATCCCGAAACCCCAGAGGGACGGCAGCTACTTATGACTTATTATTTTTCCCAAAGTTACCCTGACATAAAGATGAAATTGAGGCAGTTGGATAGGGGGCCCCTTACCCCACAGCCAGAGGTTCTAGCAGTGGCATTCAAGGTTTATAACGGAAGGGATGGAAAAAAACAAAAATTAAAATACCAAATGCTGGCCAAAGTCTTTCAGCCAGCTAGACCTGCCCAACTGTCCACCACTAGGGGCGCCCAAGCTCCCAGAAGACCTTCAAGTTCATGCCTCAAGTACAGGCAAGAGGGCCACTGAGCACGAGCCTGCCCCAACCCCCCGGCAGCCCCCAAGTCCTTGTCCAAAATGCCACCAACCGGGACATTGGGCAATGGATTGCCCTGGTGCTCAGAGAAGTGCCAGGTCATCCTTGGCCCCTCCCTCCGGCAACTTGCTGGGATTGGCAATGGATGAATGAAGGGGCCCGGGACTTCTGCACCCGACGACCATCATGACTCAGGAGCCCCGGGTGACCCTTACGGTGGCAGGCAGGCAGATCCCTTTCCTTATAGACACTGGAGCCACATTCTCAGTGCTGCGGGAATTTTGGGGACCCACTTCCCCTGCCAAATCCTCTACTGTCGGGGTAGAGGGAAAACCATATAATCCCCTACAAACCCCTCCAATAAGCTGCCAAATAGGACAAATTGGCTTTACTCATTCCTTTTTAATAATTCCTTCATGTCCCATTCCCCTTCTGGGAAGGGACATCCTAACCAAATTGGGTGCCTCTATTTCCTTCTCACCCACCATGCACCTTAGCCAAGACTCCTCTGCTATTACTCTCCTTATGACTCTACAGGAATATACAACTCAAACAGAGTCCCCATATCCCCTTCCTCCCTCCCTGGTTGACCCCAAGGTCTGGGACACTCATACACCCTCTGTAGCTAAATGCTCACCTGTACTCATTCATCTAAAGGACCCAACATCCTACCCAGCCCAGGCCCAATATCCCCTTCCCCAAAGGAGCCTCATAGGACTTCAACCAATCATCCAGGATTTAAGGCAGAAAGACTTCCTGCGCCCTGCCAACTCACCTTATAACACTCCCATCCTGGCTGTTAAGAAACCTAATGGATCTTACCGTCTAGTGCAAGACCTCCGCATCATTAACTCAGCAGTGGTCCCCATCTTTCCCATTGTATCCAATCCTTACACCCTACTTTCTTCTATCCCTTCTTCCACCACATACTTTTCAGTGCTAGATTTAAAGGATGCATTTTTTACTGTCCCACTTCACCCTGATTCACAGGATCTCTTTGCTTTTACTTGGACTGACCCTTTCACTCAGTTTCTTCTCAGCTGACCTGGACAGTTCTCCCACAGGGTTTCTGAGACAGTCCTCATCTCTTTGGCCAAACATTATCTCAGGATCTTGCTTCTCTCACATTCATTTCCTCCTCTCTTTTACAGTATGTTGATGATCTTCTATGTAGCCCCTCTTGAGGACTCCCAAAGGGACACAGTTAAGCTTTTAAACTTTCTGGCTGACAGGGGTTATAGAGTTTCTCCAGCAAAAGTGCAACTTTCCCAGCCTCAGGTTGTTTACTTAGGTGTCAGCCTCTCACCTGGATTTAAAGCCATCACTGTAGAGAGAAAAGCATTAATACAGGACATGCCCACTCCATCCACCAAAGAAGAAATCCTTTCCTTTTTGGGATTAGCAGGATATTTACGATCCTGGATCCCCAATTTTTTCCATCCTAGCAGCTCCCCTATATGAGGCTTCAAAGGGTACTCCCACTGAACCTCTCCTCAACACAGTGAAAGCCCCTTTCCAAATCTTAAGGAAAGCCCTTCTTCAAGCCCCAACCCTACATCTCCCTGACTTAACCAAACTATTCTACCTGTTTGTCTCCAAGAAAAGTGGGTTTGCCCTGGGGGTCTTAGGACACATGTTTGGTCCCACTTTTGGACCAATAGCATACCTGTCAAAGAGGTTAGACCCCACTATAAGGGACTGGGCACCATGTCTTAAGAGTATTAGCAGCAGCATTTGTCTTAATTCAGGAATCAAAAAAACTTTCTTTCGGGGCTCCCACCGAAGTGCACTCACCTCATCATCTGTCTAAGCTTCTTACTTATAAAGGTCTGCAAATGCTACCACCCTGTCGGGTGTTAACCTTACAAACTGCTCTTATTGAGGACTCTTCCATTTCTTCAAAACATGCTCTCCTCTAAATCCAGCCACCCTCTTACCCCTACCTTCCAATATACATGCTTCTGCAACCCACAGCTGCCTTGAGACTCTGGAAGAGTTACTTCCCTACCCCTCTAACATCCAGGAAGGAGCTCTATGCAACCCTGCTTTCGTATGGTTCACTGATGGAAGCTCATTTCTCCACAAAGGAATCTGTCGAGCTGGATATGCCATTGTCTCTCTTAAAAAGGTAATAGAGTCAGGACCACTACCCAACAACACTACCAATCAACAGGCAGAACTAATTGCCCTTACCCACGCATTCACCCTCGCAAAGGGACAATCCCTCACAGTCTACACCGACTCCAAATATGCTTTTCACATTATCCTCTCTCATGCTGCTATCTGGAAAGAGAGAGGCCTTCTTACTACAAGAGGAAACTCCATCACCAACTCTAGTTACATTCTAAAACTCCTTGAGGCTGTTCACCTCCCAGCAACTATAGGCCTTGTACATTGCAGAGCCCATCAAACACATCAATCATTCATCTCTTCAGGTAATAACAAGGCAGATGAGGAGGCTAAAAGGGCTGCCCTCTCGTCCAGGCCAGCCCCTATTATTACTGTCCATAATCCTTTGCCTTCACCACCCCGCAACAGGGAAATACTTTCCTATCTCCATCGTCTGTTTCACCCCAACCTTTCTTCACTCTTACAATTTGCTAAAACTCATCTGCAACTGTCCTCCTCTGATATCTCATTTCTAAAGGAACTCTCTTCCTCATGTGAAGTTTGCCTGAGAACAAATCCTACAGCTGTCAGGCCCCCCATTTTTCCGACTCACCAAGCCCGTGGCACCATTCCAGGGATAGACTGGCAGCTTGACTTCACTCACATGCCCACAGTAAGAAAGTCTACTTATTGGTTATGATAGACACCTTCTCAGGATGGATTGAAGCCATCCCCACCACCAACAAAAGGGCAATAACTGTCTCTACCTTCATCCTTCATGAAATCATCCCTCGCTTTGAAGTACCTACTTCCTTCCAGTCAGATAATGGACCTGAATTCATTTCCCAAGTCACCCAACAACTTGCCAAGGCTCTCGGGGTCCCTTGGCATTTCCACATTCCTTTTCACCCAAAGTCATCAGGCAAAGTAGAAAGAGCAAACTGAACTCTTAAAAATGTTTTAACCAAGCTCTCTTTAGAACTTCATCTCGACTGGGTTAAACTCCTGCCCCTTGCTCTTCTGCGCCTTCGCATCTCAGAAATGTTCGATACATACTCAGAAGTAGCAAATGATAAATTAGGATTCTTTTTTATTTTATTTATTTATTTTTTTTGGAATGAGGGCAAACCCAAAGGCATTTTACATGGGGTTATGCTGACTCCACCCTACCCAAACCTTTATCTGGCCTCCTTACCCAACCTCTTCAAATAGGAGACCAAGTTCTTATTTCTCCTCCTCAGGAAGCTACAATCCCTCTATCTCCTAAGTGGCAGGGACCCCATACAGTGATCCTAACCACACCAACAGCTGTCAAGGTACAAAATCTACCAGGATGGCTGCACAATTCTTGGGTTAAGCTCTATTCTCGGTCCACTAACCCTTCTCCAGCTTCTAATCCACAGGCTTCTTCTAACCGATACTCAGCCACTCCTTTGGGACCCTTTCATCTCAGACTGAAGATCATGAAGCCCTCCACCCTTCCTCCCATTCCAGAAATTGGGAGCCAGACAATACCAGACAACCATGCCCAGCCATGAGGACCGGAGTCCTGCTTATAATTTTCCTAACCACTGAATTTTCTTTCCAATAGAATGCCAGCCAAAGAGGGGAGCCCCCTGTCTTTTACTTCCATGTCAATTAATCAACTTGTACTGCAGAAATATCAGGATCTCACAAAAAATTGGAGCCTGGCTGCAGATGTACCTCCAGGATTGGAGCCTAGCTGCAGATGTGCCTCCAGAGAAACTGTCAAGTCTCCAGTTCTTCCTGCCACAATGATACCAGCTCTACATCCACACCCAGCAGGAAGTAATTACAGAAGACTGACCTTCATCCATGTACCCAAAAAAAAAAAAAATTTTTTTTTTTTATAAAAAAGGAAATGGGGGAATGTAAGGTATAAAGCCACCTTTCTCTCCCGCTACAGGAACCACCTGTCAATCTGTGTTACGTCCGCCTCTCCCATTACAGGAACCCAGCCTCCCAACCCACCTGTCAATCTGCACTACTCCTGCCTCTCCCGTTACAGGAATTTCCAGCTTACGTTGCCGTAATCTTCCTGCCTCCCACATTATGTTCTAATACGTCATTGGTCCATCAGTCAGTCTGTAATAATTCTCCTCCGCAATTGGTTCCTCCCAGCCCGCGAAATTCCGATAACTGAGGAGAAACCCTGCGCCATCTTCTTCTTTTCCTTTCCCCTTTTCCCCGAGCGGGCACGATTCGTCCACATAAAATAAAAAGTTCCTCGTGTGGGACCTGTGTCTGCGGAGCGTTTTTCTGGGAGTTATCGACGAACCAAAACTGCCCCTAACATCTGGCCTAACAGCGGTGAAGCTATCTTTAAGAATCCTGCCAAGCTAACAGGGGACCAATAATGGAGAAGGATACTTGCAAGCTGACTGATGAACCAATAGCTAGCTAGGATGTTCACAGACTGACAGTCATTGGGAGGCAGGGAAAATGGCTGCACCAGAAAGGGAAGAGAGAGCAGCTTTGTATTACAATATGTATGCCCCAAACAATGGAGCATCTATGTACATCAAACAAACCCTTCTCGATTTCAAGAATCAAATAAATCACAACCCAAAAATACTGGGTGACTTTAACACACCTTGACAGATCCTCCAAACAAAAACTAAACAAAGAAACTATAGAACTAAATAATACAATCAATAATTAGATTTAACAGACATATATAATAAGTGTATTTCATACATCAAGTGAATATGCTTTCTTCTCAGCAGCACATGGATTCTTCTTTAAAACAGACTATATGTTATGCCAAAAAGCAACTCTTATCAAATACAAAAAATAGAAATACTACCCTGCATTCTGTCAGATCATAATGGAATGAACTAGAAATAATCCATAAAATAAAAAATAGAAGCTACTCCAACACCTGGAGACTAAATAACATACTGTTGAATGACAAATGGATAGCAGAAAAAATCAGGGAGGAAATTAAAAAATACCTAGAGGTAAATGAGAACACCAACACGACATATCAAAATCTCTGAAACACTGTGAAGGCAGTGCTAAGAGGAAAGTTCACTGTTAATTGAGCTTATTAATTAACAGAATAGAAAGTCAACAAATAAATGACCTAACATTACATCTCAAAGCCCTATAAGAACAAATCAACACCCAAAGCAGTACAAGACAGGAAATAATTAAAATCAGAGCTGAAATCAATGAAATTGAAACAAGAGAAATAATTCAAAAACTGACAAAACAAAAAGTTGGTTCTTTGAAAAAATAAATAAAATTGATAAACCCTTAGCTACACTAATGAAGAGAAAGAAAGATAAAACCCAAATAACTAAAATTCATGATGAAAAAAGAAATATGACAGACACTACTTGTATTAATCAGGGTCCTCTAGAGGAACAGAATCAACAGGAAGTATAATTATAAAAGGGGATTTAATAGATTGGCTTACATGACCAGAAGCTGGATAATCCACAATGGCCGTCTGCAACAGGAGAGCTGGAAGAACCAGCAGCTGTGCAGTCCAAGAAGCAGAAGCACCAGAACATAAAGATCAACAGTGATACCATAATCTGAGACCAAGGCTTCTGGAAACTACCTGGAGAATCACTGGCAGAGTCCACTTTAGAAGAGTGAAGAAGCAAGAGTCTGATATCCTCAGACGATCAAAGCAGCAATCAAGAACCTGTTCAAGAAGAGCCGAGTTTGCATCTGCATCTGCTTCCTTGTTCTTCCAACTCATTCCATCCTATTGGGAGGTGCTGCCCATGCTTAGGGAGGGGCTCCACTTCAGTTCACTATCTCACATTCCAAGCATTCCTGACACGCCCTCATTGACACACCCAGAAGCCTCTTAATCATTGGCATTTCTTAATCCAATCAAGTTGACAATTCAAATTTACCATTACACTACTGAAATACAGAAGATAATTAGAAACTATTTTGAAAATTTGTACTTCAATAAAATTGAAAATCTCAAAGACATCAACAAATTTCTAGAGACAATATAAGCTACCCAAACTGAATCAAGAGGACATACACAATTTAAGCAGATCAATTTCAAATAATGAAGTAGAAGACACCCAAAAGTCTACCAACCAAGAAAAGCCCAGGACCAGACAGATTCTCAGCCAAGTTCTAAAGATCTTTAAAGAAAAACTAACACCAATACTCCTCAAATTTTTCCATGAAATAGAAAAGGAGGGAACCCTTCCAAACTCATTCTATGAAGCTAGTATCACTCTAATACCAAAACCAGACAAAGACACATCCAGGAAGGAAAACTTCAGACCAATGTCCTTGATGAATATAGATGCAAAAATTCTCAATAAAATTCTGGTAAGTCACATACAAAAATATATTTAAAAGATAGTACACCATGATCAACTGGGGATTATGTCAGTGATGCAAGGTTGGTTCAACATGGAAATCAATAAACATAATTCTGCACATCAATAGACTTAAAGACAAGAATCACAATCTATGATTAAAGACAATCTATGATTGTCTCATAGATGCAGAAAAAGCATTTGCCAAAATATAGTCCCTCTTTATGTTCAAAACACTAGAAAAATTAGGAATAGTAGGAACATACCTCAACATCATAAAATCTGTCGATGGAAAACCCAAGGCCAACATCATTCTAAATGGAGAAAAATTGAAAGCATTACCCCTAAAAACTGGAACAAGACAAGGATGCCCTCTTTCACCACTTTTACTCAACATTGTCCTTGAAACTCTAGCCAAGCAATCAGACAGAAGAAAGAAATTTAATGTATACAAATAGGTAAAGAAGAACTCAAACATCACTATTTGTTGATGACATAATTCTATATTTAGAAAACCAAAAAAAAAAAAAAACTCCACCAAAAATCTTCTAGAACTAATAAATGAATTCAGCAAAGTAGCAGGATATAAAATCAATACCCATAGATCAAACATGCTCCTATACATCAATAATGAACCCACTGAAAGAGAAATTAAGAAAACTACCCCATTCAAAATAGCCTAAAAAAAAAAAAAAAACCCTGGGAATCAATCTAACAAAAGAGGTGAAAGACATCTACAATGAAAATTGCAGAACACTAAAAAAAGAAATTGGAGAAGACCTTAGAAGATGGAAAGATCTCCCATGCTCTTGCATAGACAGAATTAATATTGTCAAAATGTCCATTCTACCAAAACTGTTATACAGATTAAATGCAATTCCTATTAAAATCCCAGTGACATTCTTCATGAACTAGAAAAGATAATCATGAAATTCATTTGGAAATATAAGAGATCCAGAATAGCCAAAGCAATCCTTAGCAAAAAAGAGTGAACAGGAGGCATCACAATACCAGAACTTTAACTGTGCTACAGAACTATAGTTACAAAAACGGCATGATATTGGCACCAAAATAGACATATAGACCAATGGTACAGAATAGAAGACACAGAGAAAAACCCACATAAATATAGTTATCTCATACTAGACAAAGGCACCAAAACCTTACATTGGAGAAAAGATAGCATATTCAACAGATAGTGCTGGGAAAAGTGGAAATATATATGTAACAAAATGAAATTAAACCTCTATCTCTCAGCCTGCATGAAAATCAACTCAAAGTTGATCAAAGGCTTAAGCCAGAGAACAGAGACCCTATGCCTAATAGAAGAAAAAGTAGGACCAAATCTCCACCATGTCAGCTTTTAGAAAGTGACTTCCTTAACCAGATTTCTAAAGCACAAGAAGTAAAATTAAGAATACATAAATGGGATGAATTCAAACTATAAAAACTTCTTTTCCACAAAAGAAACAATCAATAATGTGAAAAGACAGCTACAGATTTGTAGAAAATCTTTACCATATGCACCTCAGATAAAGTATTAGTCTCTAGGATATATAAAGAATTCAAAAAACTTAACACCAAAAAAAAATAACCCAATCAATAAATGGGCTAAGGAACTAAGCAGACACTTCACAGAAGAAGAAATACAATCGATCAGCCAACATATGAAAAAAAGTTCATCATCTCTAGTGATTAGAAAAATTCAAATCAAAACTACTCTAAGATTTCATCTCACTCTAGTCAGAATGGCAATTATCAAGAATATAAGCAGCAATAAGTGTTGGCGAGGATGTGGGGGAATGCAAAAGGGTACAACCACTCTGGAAAACAGTATGGAGATTCCTCAGAAATCTTGGAATGGACCCACCATTTGACCCAGCTATCCCACTCCTTGGCCTATAACCAAAGAACATAAAATCAGCATACTACAGTGACGCAACTACATCAATATTTACAGCAGCTCAATTCACAATAGCTAAAACCAACCTAGATGCCCTTCAACAGATGAATGAATAAAGAAAATGTGTTACATGTACACAATTCAGCCTTAAAGAAGAATGAAATTATGGCATTTGCAGGTAAATGGGTGGAGCTATAGAATATCATGCTAAGTGAAATAAGCCAAACCCAAAAAAACAAAGGCTGAATGTTTTCTCTGATAATTGGATGCCAATCCATAATGGTGGGGGGCGGGGGAATGAAGGAACCTTGGATTATGTAGAGGGGAGAGGGGTGTGGGAATGGGAAGGATGCTGTAATGAGATGGACATTATTACCCTACATACATATATGACTACACTATAGGTGTGTCTCTGCACCATGTTCAGCCAGAAGAAGAAGTTGTGCTCCATTTTTGTACAATGTGTCAAAATGCATTCTACTGTCACGTAAAACTTATTAGAATAAATTTTAAAAAAGGTCGGGCATGTGACTCAGTGATTAAGTACTCCTGGGTCTAATCCCTGGCACCTAATAATAATAACAATAACAATAACAATAATTTGATCTATTCCCAAACTATTCCTGAGCCCATCTTTCTTGAATCAAGTCCTTGGAACATTTTGGGTTTAGCCCTGCCAAAAAATTCTTACTCAGAAAGCCAGTCTTCACATTTGTGTTGTATTGATGAAAAGACCAAGATATGAAAGTTTCATCCAGCATCATTCATTTGAACCAAGAGTTAACAGTCTCTCCCTTCTCATTGTTGTCTTCTAGTTGTAAGCTCAGGGTCATGGCTAGTGGCCAAATAAAATCGGACAGAAAGTGGCCAAAGCAAACTTTATTGGAATTTGGCTCTTGGGCAAAATTCCCAGCCCCCCGGGATACAGGTCAGGGTAGGGAGCCCGAGAAAATTGCACATGGCCCGGTTGCCCAGGGTCTTTATAGGCGGGAATGGGTGGGGGTCCTGCTGAGTGACAGGTGGAGGTAAGGGTCAGTGGAGTTTTCCTGCCTATTTGATTGGTCACTGTGTGGTGCACTGCCCTTTGCCTCAGTTGCTCCACTCTCCATCATATAGTCGCCCAAATTCCAACCTAACTCTAGTCATCATAAAAGACTTCTTGGTATTCCATATCCAATTAAACATTTCTAAATTCCTAGTTGGGATCATAACAATCCATTTGTTACCCATGTTGATGGCACATCAATGTTCTGACCATTTTTTCCCAAGTCATAAATCAACACCTGCCTTTCCTGAGTCAGAAGCTATATTGCTATTATAAATCACAATGGAATACAAAAGTGACCAATTATTTAGCCTGTCAAATCTCTGGAGAAGAGTAGAGTAAGGATTAGCTTAATTCTATTATTTTGTTCTTGTTGAGCATACTCTTAATAGTTTAGAAAAAAAGTTAGCAGGTATTTTTCCTCAACTATTGGTCAATTTGAATCTCACCTACAAATAAGAATAATCAACTTTAGTGATTAGGCAATAAATCAATAACCACAGTGCTTCTACACTTTAAGGTGGATTCCCCTCTTTGCTAAGCTAAAAAAAGACTCACAAAGGACTGGGAAAGTGTTTAATGATGTGGAAATTCAAGTCAATCATTTGATCTGAAGAGATCAACACATTCTCCGGTCATTCCACATTAACTCATTGTTCCTGGGATGAAGAAAACTAGAGATCTCAAAAGTGAAGAGGGCCAGGTCCAAACACCCAGTGTGCAGTAACTTCGAGATCTTCAGGACTACTGAGTAAACAAGGTCTTACCTTGTGATGGCAGGACTACCAGCACCCCAGCAGAGAAGATTCCTGCTTGGAGGTGTGAACCTTCTAGGAAAATAAAAAGTCTGAAAATAAGCAATAAGGAACAAAAACCAAAAGGCAGAAAAGAGTTTTAAAAGCAAAGACCTGGTGGGTCTTCCAGTCCTGATAGGACCTGGAACTGAACAATGAAAAAGGCCCAACATATTTATTTAAGGGAAACTACATTAAAAGTTTTCAGTGTGGCAGACTTCTTGAGGAAAACAGGATAAAGACAGGAAAAACAAGTTGTTTGGGGCTAGGGAGGGTGTGCCCGCCTCCACGGTTTGAACCTAGGGCTGTGAACTTGGGTAGGGTGTCAACTTTAATCCCAGCAATATGCAACCAGTAGATTCACACCAGGAGTTCTCAGAATAGCAACCCCCTGCCTTATGGCTCAGACAAACCCATCATTCATACCCGGCTTCCAACAAAGTGACCCCTCACTTTCCAGCCTGTCCTTCCCACCCTGCTGTCCACAGTCTTTCTTCAGATAGATTTCAGTTCATTTGAACCCTCTGGATCACTGCCTTGATTCCACCCTTTTTCTTTGAGGGTATTTCTGATCACCTTGTTAGCATTTGGACATCCCAAATCAGAGTAAAGGGATGGGCTCCCAAGCAACAGCCAGCTGTAATGGGCATTTAAAACATTCTGGACTCAATCAGACATATAATGCATGAACTCAGATTTCCAGAATCAATCCCTTCTGTAATCGGTGAAATGTAATTTGGCAGCATTTCCTCTGAAGTAGAAAGTAGCCTCAAGTGAAAGGAGAAAATACTTCCTGCTAGTCAAACCCATATCCCTTGAGTATTTTTGTGACACAAAAAGTTTATGTGGACCAAGAGTCTGTGGCATCCAGCAACACTGAGACTAGCTATCTAACAGAAGTCTAGAAGTTGACCAAACTCCAAAACAAATTAATGTGCAGCATAATTCACTTATCTGGAAAAAGAAAGAAAAATTCTATAATGCACCTCCAAATAGCTTGCTTGATTTACTTTCAAAGATAACAGAAGAAAGGACAAAATGCATAAACAGGTGGGAAAAAATAGCTTCTACCATGAATAAGACTCTCACCAGGTCCTTAAATGTTACCTTTATCGATAAAGTCATAGGCAGTGAAAACTGAGAAAGGAAAGAAAATTTCACACAAGTAAAAATTTTCTGAATAATCACTGTTAGTTTATAACATTAAAAAGAGTAACATTATTATTACCCACAAAGAAATATTTAAGAAGTATTTAAGTAGTATTGCCTTGAAGAGGGCTTTGAAGCATTAGCTTGCCTAGGGACCCACGTCTCAGTTTAGCTGTCTCTAGATCTTTTCTCTGTGATGTGCTTACATGTTCTCTCAATTTTCATTTATGAATGGCTAATCTGACAAGTACAATCTCTGCAGCCAAATCACTGGGCTCAGATCATAGCTCTGCCACTTTCAAATTGAAAGACCTTAGTTAAATTTCCTAACCTCTGTATCCGTCAGGAGCCTCATCTGTAGAAGCTGATAATCATACTACTACTGTGTGTAATTATTGTGATAACTAAATACTCTAATACATGCAAAGTGCTTTAAAGAATTCCTGGGAACTGGTAATCACTCAGTAAATTATAACATGGATGATCATAATAACTTCAGTGATACATGGATTTAGCTCAATTTTACATTACTTTATATTTCACCATAGGTTGATACTGCTTTAAAAATTGGTTTAATGAGATGTAACTGAAATATGACAAACTACACATATTTAAAGTATGCATCTGCTTTTCTTTGTCAAAGGTCTTTGGGTTATTCTAGATATTTTACATTTTCATATAAATTTTAATAGCTTTACTGAGACATAATTTATATACCATAAAATTCACCCATTTTAAGTATATAATTTGATGATTTTTTTAGCATATTTGCAATTTTACACCTATCACTACAACATAACTTTAGAGCACTTCTCGCACCTGAAGACCAAACATCTTGCCCACTAACAGTCATTCCTCACCCCCACCCTCACATCAACCACTAACCCATTTGTTCTCTATGTATTTTTCTATTTAGACATTGCATGTAAAAAGAAATCTATAATGTAGTATCTTTGGTGCCTGGTTTATTTATTTTAACATAATACATATTTTTAGGTATTTCATATTTAAATTGTTTCAGTACTTCATTCCTTTTAATAGTCAAATAGTATTCTATTGTATGGATATACCGCATTTTGTTTATCCATTCAGTAGCTGGTAAATATTTGGATTTAAATATTTCTGCATTTTGGCTATAATGAGTAATGGGAATACGAAATGGTACAACCATTTTGGAAAATAGCTTGGAAGTTTTTTATATTAAACACATACTTATCGTATAATCCAATAATCATACTCCTGGGATTTACCCTAGAAAACTTAATGTTCACACATAAATCTATATAGGGATTTTGTAATGGCTTTATTTGTAATAGTCGAAACCTGGTAACAAGCCAATGTCCTACATATAGTGAATGGAAAAGCAAACTGATATATCCATACTATGGAATATTACTCAACAAAGGAATGAATTATTGATAAAACGAAAACCTGGATGGATCTCAAGAACATTTATGCTAAGTGAAAAAGTATCTCAGAGGGCTATATATTCTGTTATTCCACTTATATAATGCTCTCAAAGTAAAACAAAAAAAAAAAATCACAACAATGGGGAACAGACAAGCAATCGTTCAGGGGTTGGAAGAGTGTGACTATTAAAGGGTACATGAGAGCAGAGGAACACTGCACCTGCCTCCTTGCTTACTCAGCACACCCTTGCTGGGGCTCCCCAGCTTCTTTGGAGGGCAGTACAGGCAATTTGAATTATTCCTGAGGGCATAGCCATCATAATTGGAAGGGCAGCTCCCTTCCTGAGACACCTACAGAAGACTGAAGGCCCTTTGACAGGTACCTCTATTTACTCACATCCTACACTCTTCCCCATCCTCTTCATTCACAACTAGAAATACTGTAAATAGTAATGGAACTCATCCTGTTTATTACAATAAAGTGTTTATAGGGGCTCTCTGGTTCAGGGCTGCATTTTCTCTGTATTGGGTGCTGCTATTGTTGATCTCCTCTTCAAAGGAGTGGTCCTGGAAAATTGTAGGGTCACAATAAGCCTGCAGAGGGAAAACTTCAGTACCTCAGATCTTCACTGCTAGAGGGGAATATACAGAAACAATATGAAAAAGGAGGGGAAGAAAGTGTCCCTGACAAACCAAGATGCTATTTCGATAGAATCCAATGACAGCATGGCAGTAGAAATGACAGAAAAAGAGTTTAGAATCTGCATAATTAAATTCCATGAAGCAAAAGACAAGATAAGAGAGTAAATGCAGGCAATGCATGATCATTTGAGTAAACACTTAAAAGAATAAATGCAGGAAGCAAAAGAACAGTTCAATAAAGAGATAGAGTTTCTGGAAAAAAAACAGAAATACTTGAAATGAAAGAAACGATAAACCAAATTAAAAACTCATTAGAAAGCATCACCAACAGAATAGATCTTGTGGAAGACAGAATCTCAGACAATGAAGACAAAATATCTAATCTTGAAAATAAAGTTGAACAAACTGAGAAGATGTTAAGAAGTCATGAACAGAATCTCCAAGAATTATGGGATATTATAAAAAGACCAAATTTAAGAATTTTTAGGATTGAGGAATGCACAGAGAAACAAACCAAAGGAAGGAACAAACTGTTCAACAAAATAATATCAGAAAATTTCCCAAACCTGAAAAATGAAATGGAAAATCAAATACAAGAAGTTTACAGAACACCAGCTGCACAAAATTACAACAGATCCACACCAAGATACATTATAATGAAAATACCTCACATATAAGATAAAGATAGGATTTTAAAGACTGTGAGAGAAAAGTGTCAGATTACATACAAAATACAGATATCAGCAGATTTCTCAGCCCAGACTCTAAAAGCAAGAAGGACCTGGAACAATATATTTCAAGCTCTGAAAGAACACGAATGCCAACCAAGAATCCTATACCCAATAAAAATAACCTTCAGATTTGACAATGAAATAAAATCTTTCCACAATAACAAAAGTTAAAAGAATTTACAAATAGAAACCCTGCACTACAGAACATTCTCAGCAAAATATTTCATGAGAAGGAAGTGAAAAACAACAATGCAAGTGAGCAAAGGAAGGAACGACCCCAAAGGAAAAGTCAATCAAAGGAGAAACTGGGTCAAGTTAAAAACTAAATCTAAGCCAAAATGACCAGGAATACAAACCATATCACAATAATAACCCTGAATGTTAATGGCCTAAAATCAATAATCAAAAGACATAGACTGGCAGATTGCATTAAAAAGAAAGACCCAACAATATGCTCCCTTCAAGAGACACATCTCATACAAAAAGACATCCACAGACTAAAGGTGAAAGGATGGGGAAAAACATACCATGCACATGGACCCAGTAAAAAGGCAGGGGTCTCCATTCTCATATAAGATAAAGAAGACTTCAAGCCTAAGTTAGTCAGAAGGTATAAAGAAGGACATTTCATACTGCTTAAGGGAAGTATAAATCAGCAAGACATAACAATTTTAAATATTTATGCCCCAAACAATGGAGCATCTATGTACTTCAAACAAACCCTTCTCAATTTTAAGAATCAAATAGACCAAACACAATAATAGTGAGGGACTTTAACATATCTCTCTCACCACTGGATAGATCCTCCAAACAAAAACTGAACAAAGAAACTATAGAACTAAATAATACAATCAATGATATAGACTTAATGGACATTTACAGAGTATTTCATCCATCATCGAGCAAATATACTTTCTTCTCAGCAGCTCATGGATCCTTCTCCAGAATAGACCATAAGCTATGCCACAAAGAAGTCATTAGTAAATACAAAAAATTGAGATACTACCTTGTATCCTATCAGACCATAATGGAATGCAATTAGAAATCAACCATAAAATAACAAACAAAAACTACTCATACACCTGGACACTAAATAATATGCTATTGAATGATACAATGATAACAGAAGACATCAGGGAAGAAATAAAAAAAAATTCTTAGAGGTAAATGAGAACAATGATACAACATATCAAAATCTCTGGGACACTCTGAAAGCAGTACTAAGAGGAAAGTTCATTGCATTGAGCTCATACATTAAAAAATAAAATAAAAAGCCAACAACTAAATGGCCTAACATTACATCTCAAAGCCTTAGAAAAATAAGAACATATCAACACCAAAAATAGTAGAAGACAGAAAATAATTAAAATCAGAGCTGAAATCAATGAAATTAAAACAAGAGAAACAATTCAAAAAATTGACAAAACAAAAAGTGGCTTCTTTGAAAAAGTAAACAAAATTTATAACCCCTAGCCTAACTAAGAGAAGAAGAGAGAGAAAACCCAAATTACTAGAATTCGTGATGAAAAAGGAAAGATCACGACAGACACCATTGAAATACATAATTAGAACCTACTTTGAAAATCTATACTCCAACAAAATAGAAAATATTGAAGACATTGACAAATTTTTAGAGACATATGATCCTCCCAAACTGAATCAGGAAGACATACACAATCTAAACAGATCAATTTCAAGCACCAAAATAGAAGAAGCCATCAAAAGCCTACCAACCAAGAAAAGCCCAGGACCAGATGGATTCTCAGCCAAATTCTATAAGACCTTTAAAGAAGAACTGATACCAATACTCCTCAAAGTACTCCAGGAAATAGAAAAGGAGGGAACCCTTCCAAACTCATTCTATGAGACTAGTATCAGTCTGATACCAAAACCAGACAGTCTTATCAAGGAATGAAAACTTTAGACCAATATCCCTGATGAACATAGATGCAAAAATCCTTAACAAAATACTGGCAAATTGCATACAAAAATATATTAAAAAGATAGTGCACCATGATCAAGTGTTGTTTATCCTAGGGATGCAAGTTTGTTTTAACATCCAGAAATCAATAAATGTAATTCATCACATCAATAGACTTAAAGTTAAGAATCACAATAATTTCAATAGATGCTGAAAAAGCATTTGATAAAATACAGCACCCCTTCATGCTTAAAACACTAGAAAAAAATAGGAATAGTAGGAACATACCTCAACATTGTAAAGGCTATCTATGCTAAGCCCACAGCCAACATCATTCTTTTTTTTTTTTTTTAATTGTATACAAATGGGATACATGTTGTTTCTCTATTTGTACATAGAGTCAAGGCATACCATTTTGTAATCATACGTTTACATAGGGCAATGATGTTTATTTTTTTCCCTTCCCCCCCACCCCTCCCACCCCTCTTTTCCCTCTATACAGTCCTTCTTTCCTTCATTCTTACCGCTCTCCTTATCCCTAACCCTAAACCTAACCCTAAACCTAATGCTAACCCCTCCCACCCCCCATTATATGTCCTCATCCGCTTATCAGCGAGATCATTCGTCCTTTAGTTTTTTGAGATTGGCTTATCTCACTTAGCATGATATTCTCGAATTTCGTCCATTTGCCTACAAATGCCATCATTTTATCATTCTTCATTGCGGAGTAATATTCCATTGTATAAATATGCCACAGTTTCTTTATCCATTCATCAACTGAAGGGCATCTAGGTTGGTTCCACAATCTGGCTATGGTGAATTGAGCAGCAATGAACATTGATGTGGCTGTATCTCTGTAGTATGCTGATTTTAAGTCCTTTGGGTATAGGCCAAGGAGTGGGATAGCTGGGTCAAATGGTGTTTCCATTCCAAGCTTTCTGAGGAATCTCCACACTGCTTTCCAGATTGGCTGCACTAATTTGCAACCCCACCAGCAATGTATGAGTGTTCCTTTTTCACCACATCCTCGCCAACACCTATTGTTGCTTGTATTCTTGATAATCGCCATTCTAATTGGGGTGAGATGAAATCTTAGGGTAGTTTTGATTTGCATTTCCCTTATTACTAGGGATGTTGAACATTTCTTCATATATCTGGTGATTACTTGTACATCTTCTTCTGTGAAGTGTCTGTTCATTTCCTTAGACCATTTGTTGATTGGATTATTTGTATTCTTCGTGTAGAGTTTTTTGAGTTCTTTATAGATTCTGGAAATTAGCGCTCTATCTGAGGTATGGTTGGCAAAGATATTCTCCCACTCTGTAGGCTCTTTCTTCACATTTCTGATAGTTTCCTTTGCTGAGAGAAAGCTTTTTAGTTTGAATCTATCCCAGTTGTTGATTCTTCCTTTTATTTCTTGTGCTATGGGAGTCCTGTTTAGGAAGTCTGATCCTAAGCCAACAAGTTGAATATTTGGACCTACTTTTTCTTCTATAAGATGCAGGGTCTCTGGTCTGATTCCAAGGTCCTTGATCCATTTTGAGTTGAGTTTTGTGTAGGGTGAGAGATAGGGGTTTAATTTCATTCTATTGCATATGGTTTTCCAGTTTTCCCAGCACCATTTGTTGAAGAGGCTATCTTTCCTCCATTGCATATTTTTGGAACCTTTGTCTAGTATGAGAAAATTGTATTTATTTGGGTTTGTGTCCATGTCCTCTATTCTGTACTATTGATCTACCTGTCTATTTTGGTACCAATACCATGCCATTTTTGTTACTATTGCTTTGTAGTAGAGTTGAAGATCTGGTATTGCAATACCCCCTGCTTCGCTCTTGCTACTGAGGATTGCTTTAGCTATTCTAGGTTTTTTATTCTTCCAGATGAATTTCATAATTGCTTGCTCTATTTCTGCAAGGTACATCATTGGGATTTTAATTGGAATTGCATTGAATCTGTATAGCACTTTAGGTAGTATAGCCATTTTGACAATATTAATTCTGCCTATCCAGGAACATGGGAGATCTTTCCATCTTCTAAGGTTTTCTTGAATTTCTTTCTTTAGTGTTCTGTAGTTCTCATTGTAGAGGTCTTTCACCTCTTTTGTGAGATTGATTCCCAAGTATTTTATTTTTTTCGAAGCTATTGTGAATGGGGTAGTTTTCCTAATTTCTCTTTCTGAAGATTCATCACTTATGTATAAAAATGCATTGGATTTATGAGCATTGATCTTGTAACCTGCTACTTTACTGAATTCACTTATGAGTTCTAAAAGTTTTCTGGTGGAATTTCCAGGTTCCTCTAAATATATAATCATGTCATCAGCGAACAGGGATAGTTTGAGTTCTTCTTTTCCTATTCGTATCCCTTTAATTTCTTTCGTTTGTCTGATTGCTCTGGCTAGAGTCTCAAGGACGATGTTGAATAGAAGTGGTGAAAGAGGGCATCCCTGCCTTGTTCCAGTTTTTAGGGGGAACGCTTTCAGTTTTTCACCATTTAGAATGATATTAGCCATGGGCTTAGCGTAGATTGCCTTTATAATGTTAAGGAATGTTCCCACTACCCCAATTTTTTCTAGTGTTTTGAGCATGAAGGGATGCTGTATTTTATCGAATGCTTTTTCTGCATCTATTGAAATAATCATGTGATTCTTAACTTTAAGTCTGTTGATGTGGTGAATGATATTTATTGATTTCCGAATGTTGAACCAACCTTGCATCCCTGGGATAAAACCCACTTGATCGTGGTGCACTATCTTTTTAATATATATTTGTATGCAATTTGCTAAAATTTTGTTGAGAATTTTTGTGTCGATGTTCATTAAGGATATTGATCTGAAATTTTCTTTTCTCGATGTGTCTCTGTCTGGTTTAGGTATCAGGGTGATATTGGCTTCATAGAACGAGTTTGGGAGGGTTCCCTCCTCCTCTATTTCATGGAATAGTTTGAAGAGTATTGGAATGAGCTCTTCTTTAAAGGTTTTGTAGAACTCGGCTGAGAACCCATCTGGTCCTGGACTTTTCTTTGTTGGTAGGCTTTTGATGACCTCTTCTATTTCATTGCTTGAAATTGGTTTATTTAAGTTGTGTATGTCCTCCTCGTTCAGTTAGGGTAATTCATATGTCTCTAGAAATTTGTTGATGTCTTTGAGGTTTTCTGTTTTGTTGGAGTATAGATTTTCGAAATAGCTTCTAATTATGTTTTGTATTTCACTCGTGTCTGTGGTGATGTTTCCTTGTTCATTCCGAATTTTAGTAATTTGAGTTTTCTCCCTCTTTCTCTTTGTTAGTGTGGCTAAGGGTTTATCAATTTTATTTATTTTTTCAAAGAACCAACTATTTATTTTGTTAATTTTTCCAATTGTTTCTTTTGTTTCAATTTCGTTGATTTCAGCTCTGATTTTAACTATTTCCTGTCTTCTACTACTTTTGGTATTGGTCTGCTCTTCTTTTTCTAGCGCTTTGAGCTGTAGTTTTAAGTCGTTTATTTGTTGATTTCTACTTCTTTTTTTGAATGCACCCCATGAAATAAATCTTCCTCTAAGTACTGCTTTCATAGTGTCCCAGAGATTTTGATATGATGTGTCTTTGTTCTCGTTTACTTCTAAGAATTTTTTTATTTCCCTCCTGATGTCTTCTGTTATCCATTCATCATATAATAGTGTATTATTTAGTCTCCAGGTATTGGAGAAGTTTCTGTTTTTTATTCTGTCATTTATTTCTGATTTCAATCCATTATGATCTGATAGAGTACAAGGTAGTATCTCTATCTTCTTGTATTTGCTAACAGTAGCTTTGTCACATAAAATATGGTCTATTTTAGAGAAGGATCCATGTGCTGCTGAGAAGAAAGTGTATTCGTTCTTTGTTGGATGGTATATTCTATATATGTCAGTTAAGTCTAAATTGTTGATTGTGTTGTTGAGATCTATAGTTTCTTTATTCAATTTTTGTTTGGACGATCTATTCAGTGGTGAGAGAGGTGTGTTAAAATCGCCTAGTATTATTGTGTTGTGGTCTATTTGATTTCTGGAATTGAGAAGGATTTGTTTGACGTACGTGGATGAGCCAATGTTCGGGGCATAGATATTTATGATTGTTTTGTCTTGCTGATTTATGCTTCCCTTAAGCAGCATGTAATGTCCTTCTTTATCCCTTCTGACTAGTTTTGGTTTGAAGTCCACATTATCTGAAATGAGGATGGATACTCCAGCTTTTTTTCTGTGTCCGTGTGCATGGTATGTTTTTCCCCATCCTTTCACCTTTAGTCTATGGGTGTCTCTTTCTTGAGATGAGTCTCTTGCAGGCAGCATATTGTTGGATTTTTCTTTTTAATCCAATCTGCCAGTCTGTGTCTTTTGATTGATGAATTCAGGCCATTGACATTCAGGGTTATTATTGTGATATGATTTGTATTCCCAGTCAATTGACTCATATTTGTTTTTGACATGATTTGCTTTCTCCTTTATTTGGCTATTCCTTTAGGCTAGCGCCTCCTGTTGCTGATTTGCATATTTGTTTTTCCTCTCTTCCTCATGGAATATTTTGCTGAGAATGTTCTGTAATGCTGGCTTTCTTTTTGTAAATTCCTTTAGCTTTTGTTTATCATGGAAGGATCTTATTTCATCGTCAAATTTGAAGGTAAGTTTTGCTGGGTATAAGATTCTTGGTTGGCATCCGTTTTCTTTCAGGGCTTGGTATATGTTGTTCCAGGCCCTTCTAGCTTTTAGGGTCTGGATTGAAAAATCTGCTGATATTCTTATTGGCTTCCCTCTGAATGTAATTTGATTCTTTTCTCTCGCGGCCTTTAAAATTCTGTCTTTATTTTGTATGTTAGGTATTTTCATAATAATGTGCCTTGGTGTGGGTCTGTTGTAATTTTGTATGTTTGGAGTTCTATAAGCCTCTTGTACTTGGTTTTCCATTTCATTCTTCAGATTTGGGAAATTTTCTGTTATTATTTCATTGAATAGATTGTTCATTCCTTTGGTTTGTTTCTCTAAGCCTTCCTCAATCCCAATAATTCTTAAATTTGGCCTTTTCATGATATCCCATAATTCTTGTAGATTCTGTTCATGATTTCTTACCATCTTTTCTGTTTGGCCAACTTTGCTTTCAAGATTAAATAATTTGTCTTCAATGTCTGAGGTTCTGTCTTCCAGGTGTTCTATCCTATTGGTTATGCTTTCTATGGAGTTTTTAACTTGGTTTATTTTTTCCTTCATTTCAAGGATTTCAGTTTGTTTTTTTTTCAGTATCTCTAACTCTTTATTGAAATGATCTCTTGCTTCCCGTATTTGGTCTTTTAACTGTTGATTGGTGTGATCATTTAATGCCTGCATTTGCTCTTTCATCTCCTCCTTCAATGCCTGCATTTGCTCTTTCATCTCCTCATTAGCTTCCCTGATCGTTTTAATTACATTCTGTTCTTCAGTACATTTAATTACATTCTGTTCTTCAGTACAGTACGTTTTAATTACATTCTTTTCAGTACATTCTGAACTCCCTTTCTGACATTTCTTCTGCTGTGCTGTCATTGGGTTTTATTGATGTAGTATCTAGGTTTGTTTGGGACATTTTCTTCCCTTGTTTTCTCATATTGGTCAGCTGTCAGTGGGACCCTGAGATATTGCAGTTTTCCGCTATTGGCTTATAGTGTCCCGGTAGATTTCCAGTGTATCACCTCCCAGCCTTCAGTAGCCTGATGTCTTGGAGGAATCTGATAAAGCAGCGCATCCGAAGAAAACTGCCCCTAGCCCCCTACTGGTTCCACGGTTTGGAACTGGTTCTGTGCGGAAATGCTCTCACTGTGGGCCTGCACCGTGCAGCTGGCCGTGTGGGAGGAACCCACTGCCGGAGTGTGGAAGGCTACCTTGGGAAGACTCTAGCTGCCCTGCCCGGCTCCAATAAGCCACCTCTATCTGGGCCTGCCACCCGGGTCGAGCTTTACCCAGTGGGCAGACTCACCTGTGGCTCTATTTCAGTCCGAGTCTCTCAATGCCTCCCCTTCTTAACTCCTGGGTTCTGGAGCGACTGGGGGTGCAGTCACCCTCTAGGCCGCCATCTTGGATCGCCCTGTGAAGAGAGCCTGTGACCGGAGTGGGCAGAGCTGCCTGAAGAGTTCTCTGGCTGCCCTGCCCTGATCCCAGAGGCTGCTTGCGGATCGAAGCTCTCCGTTGGTTCAGGGACTTGTGGCTGGTTCTATGTAGAAAACCTCTCACTGGGCGGTCTGGTCTGAGAAGCTAGCCTTGAAAGGCACCTCCCACCGCAGGGGTCCAGGCTACTTGGGGAGGTCTCTGGCTGCCCTATCCTGGTCCCTGAAGCTGCTTGTGTGCCGGAGTATGTTGCGCTGCACTGGCTCCAGGACTCGGAGCTTGTTCTGGTCAGAAAGGCTCTCACTAGCCGGCCAGTTCCGTTCCGAGAACCTGGAGAAGCTGGCTGTGTGGGCGGGGCCCGCCGCCGGAGTGCGCAGGGCTGCCTGTGGATGACTCTAGCTGCCATGCCCGGCTCCGATAAGCCACCTCTATCTGGGCCTGCCACCCGGGTCGAGCTTTACCCAGTGGGCAGACTCACCTGTGGCTCTATTTCAGTCCGAGTCTCTCAATGCCTCCCCTTCTTAACTCCTGGGTTCTGGAGCGACTGGGGGTGCAGTCTCCCTCTAGGCCGCCATCTTGGATCACCCCGTGAAGAGAGCCTGCAGCCGGAGTGGGCAGAGCCGCCTGAAGAGGCCTCTGGCTGCCCTGCCCTGGTCCCAGAGGCTGCTTGCAGATCGAAGCTCTCTGTTGGTTCGGGGACTTGTCCAACATCATTCTTAATGGAGAAAAACTGAAACCATTCCCTCTAAAAACTGGAATAAGACAGGGATGCCCTCTTTCACCACTTCTATTCAACATTGTCCTTGAAACACTGGCCAGAGCAATTAGACAGACCAAAGAAATTAAAGGGATACAAATAGGAAAAGAAGAACTAAAACTGTCATTATTTGCTGATGGTATGATCCTATATTTACAAGATCCAAAAAACTCCACTAGAAAACTTCTAAAACTAATAAATGAATTCAACAAAGTAGCAGGGTATAAAGTCAATATGCATAAATCTAATGCATTTTTATTCATAAGTGATGAATCCTCTGAAAGAAAAATTAGGAAAACCACTCCATTCACAATAGCCTCAAAAAAAAAAAAAATAAAATACTTGGGAATTAATCTAGCAAAAGAGGTTAAAGACCTATTCAATGAAAACTACAGAACATTAAAGAAAGAAATTGAAGAAAACCTTAGGAGAGGGAAAGATCTCCCATGTTCTTGGATAGGTAGAATTAACATTGTCAAAATGGTCATTCTACCAAAGGCACTATACAGATTCAATGCAATTCCAATTAAAATCCCAATGTCATTCCTCATAGAAATAGAGAAAGCAATCATGAACTTCATCTGGAAGAAAAAGAGACCTCAAATAGCCAAAACAATCCTGAGTAGAAGAAGTGAAGCAGGAGGTATCACAATACCAGACTTTCAACAATACTACAAAGCAATAGTAACAAAAACAGCATGATATTGGCACCAAAATAGACAAGCCGACCAATGGTACAGAATAGAAGACACAGAGACAAAACCACATAAATATAGTCACCTCATACTAGACAAAGGAGCCAAAAACATACAATGGAGAAAAGATAGGCTGTTCAACAAATGGTGCTGGCAAAACTGAAATCCACATGCAGTAAAATGAAATTAAACCTATCTCTCACCCTGCACAAAACTCAACTCAAAATGGATCAAGGACTTAGGAATTAGACCAGAGATCCTGCACCTAATACAAGACAAAGTAGGCCCAAATCTTCATCATGTTGGCTTAGGATCAGACTTCCTCAACAAGACTCCCAAAGCACAAGGAATCAAAGCAAGAATCAATAAATGGGATGGACTCAAACTAAAAAGCTTTTTCTCAGCAAAGGATACAATCAAGAATGTGAAGAGAGAGCCTACAGAGTGGGACAAAATCTTTTCCACATGCACTTCAGATACAACACTTATCTCCAAAATTTATAAAAATCTTACAAACTTTACACCAAAAATACAAAGAACCCAATCAATAAATGGGCCAAGGAACTGTACAGACACTTTACAGAAGAAGACATACAGGTGATTAATAAATATATGAAAAAGTGTTCAACATCTCTAGTAATTAGAGAAATGCAAATTAGAACAACTCTAAGATTTCATCTTACTCCAATTAGAATAGCTATTATCAAGAACACAAAAAATAATAGATGTTGGTGTGGATATGGGGAAAAAGGCACACTTTTACATTGCTGGTGGAGTTGGAAATTGGAGCTGCCACTCTAGAAAGCAGAATCTATGGAGAATCTCCATATTTTCTATGGAGAATCCTTAGAAAACTTGGAATGGATCCACCTTTTGACCCAATTATCCCACTCCTTGGTTTATACCCAAAGGTCTTAAAATAAGTATACTACAGTAATACATCCACATCAATGTTTATAGCAGCTCAGTTCACAATAGCTAGATTGTGGAACCGACCTAGATGCCCTTCGACAGATGAATGGATAAAGAAACTGTGGTATATATACACAATGGATATTATTCATTATTCAAAAGAATAATATTATGGTATTTGCAAACAAATGGATGGAATTGGAGAATATCATGCTAAGTGAAATAAACCTATCCCAAAAAAACCAAAGACCAAATGTTTTTCCTGATAAGTGGAGAATGATATATAATGGCAGTTGGGGGTTTGGGAAGTGAGAGAAGAATAGAGGAACTTTGGATTATGTAGAAGAAAATGAGAGGGAGGTGGGGTATGAAAAATGGTGGAATGAGACAGACATCATTACCCTATGTACATGTATGATTACATGAATGGTATGAATCTACATCGTGTACAACCATGGAAACGAAATGATGTACCCCATTTGTGTACAATGAATCAAAATGTAGTCTGTAAAAATTTTAAAAATAAAAAAAGATATCGAAATATAGTTGATTATTTGCAATATGTGGTATGACTTTCATATATTAAAGCATAAGTTACTATTTTTCTGACTTATTGCTGTTAATATTGGTTTATCCTTAAAAGTACTTTTTTGCTTTGACAGGAGAAATACTCCTAAATTATTCATTCAGAATGTATCATCACTCTTATTGGATCAGTGAACTGAATGACAGCTCAATTTGAGGCAGGCAAAAAAAAAAAATCCTTTAGGGAAATCATATGTGGTTTTGGCAAAAAATTATATTGCCTTTCAGAATCAAGATCATGTGATACTGAATGAGAAAACTGTAGGAGAATAAATAATTGTGTGAGAGTAACATACCTGCTCACTGAAATGAAATTTGTTTAGTAAGCAGGAAAGAAAGGGAAATGAAAAGGGGATAAAAATATATTTTAAACCAATTCAAAATAAAGTTTCAGAATTTAGGAAGCCTGAAACCAATGCTCCCAAAATTTAATTGCCTGCTCACTGAGATGTAGAAAGTCTCCATGGAGGGTATAAGTAGAAATTGGAATAATTGCTAGAAAGCAATTTTGATATAATTATCAAAGAAAGCAAGAGAAAAAGAGTCTTTAAAATGTTCATATTGGGGCTGGAGTTGCAACTCAGTGGTAGAGCGCTTGCTGAGCATGGGTGAAGCACTGGATTCGATCCTCAGCACCACATTAAAAATATATAAATAAATAAAAGTTAGAGTCTTTAAAAAAAAGTTCATATCTTTTAATATGGTTAGGTTATTCTAGGTATATAATCCTAATGAAATAATCTGAAAAATGGTTGGAGATATGTACACAACAATGTTAACTGCAGCACTCCTCGTCAGCAAAAACAGGAATAAAATAAATTAAATATCTACTGTATTTCAAGCAATGTGCTAGATGCCAGTGGCTGAACAAAACAGGTGTCAGCAAGGAAGTGACTCTTATGCTGATACCTGAAGAAGTGGAGTTGTTCATCAACCAGAGTCCAAGAACAAGTGTTCATGTGAAAGGAAAAGTCACATGTCTCTTACTGTAAATCAAAAATAGCAGTGATTAAACTTAGCAAGTGTTATGGTTTAGATATTAGGTGTCCCCCAAAAACTCATGTGTGGGACAATGCAAAAAAGTTTAGAAGTGAAATGATTGAGTTTTGAGAGCCTTAACCTAATTAGTGTATTAATCCACTTATGGATTAACTGGGTGGTAACTATAGGCAGGTAGGGTGTGGCTGGAGGAGGTATGTCCCTTGGGGGTATCTTTGGGGTTTATATTTTATCATGATGAGATATCACTCTCTCTCTCTCTCTCTCTCTCTCTCTCTCTCTCTCTCTCTTTCTCCCTCCCTCCCTCTCTCTCTCCTTCCTGATGCCATGTCCCCAGCTCCTTTCCTCTGCCACAACCATGATGTTCAACCTCACCTCAGGCCCTGAGGAAAAGAGACAGATCTCTGAAACCATGAACCCCAAAATAAACTTTTCCTCCTTAAAATTGTTCTTGCCAAGTCTTTTGGTCACAGCAATGAAACAGTTAAGACAGCAAGGAAGTCAAGTTAAAAGGGAGGTAGGCAGAGAGCTAGGCTTCTTGCACAAAATAGCCAAGACATGAATGTAAAGAAAAAGTTCTGCTACTCCAATGCACACATGAATGATTAGAAAAAAAAAAAAAAAAAAAAGCAGACAGTTTTCTTGCTGATATGGAGAAAGTATTAGTGGCCTGGAGAGAGGATCAAACCAGTCACAACATTTCCTTAAACCAAAGCCTCATCCATAACAAGACCCTAACTCAATTCTGTGAAAGCTTAAAGAGGTGAGAAAGCTGAAGAAGGAAATTTTGACATTGACAAATGTTTGTTCATGTGTTGGGGGCTATGCCATGCGGACTACGCCAAGATGGCACCTGGCAGCCAGCCAGAGGTTGTTTTGATCACATCGGTGAGGAGGTTGATTAACATAAGCACACCCAGGTGATTTATCATTGGCCATATTCAATTAAGTCCATGCACACAACGTGTGCACAGGTGTTCCCGAGTGCTCCTGATCGGGCCTGCTCGTTTTAACCTTTACCGAGACTGGACAGCTAGCTCCTCGCCTAATCTTCGCATAATTGGCATCAGTCCTACCCTTCACCTCCTGGAGGGGATATAAGCCGGCTCTCCTCGAGCGCCGGTGTTCCCGGGTTTCATGAATTTTCAATAAACCGTTCTGAATTCAAGGACCTCGCTACTCGTTTGTCTCCCACGCTAAATTGACTCCGCTGGATGGCGTCAAATGGTGTACGGGGAACTCTGCGTATGGAACTTCTGCGTTCATCTCCCCTCCTGAGAACTCAAACAGTAAGTAGTGAGGTAAGCTGCAGCCCCTGTCTCTAAGGCAGTTAGATGCTCAAGATAGCTGGCCAGGTAGTGAAGTGCAAAAGTGCATGTATTTTGTGTTGCTTGTGTGTTTGTCAAATTCTAGAATCTTGCTACCCATTTGTCTATCCAAATGGTAAGTAGCAAGGTAAGCTGAGGCCCTGTCTCTAAGGCAGTTAGGTGCTCAGGTAAGCTGAGGCCCTGTCTCCCTCTGAATCAGTTAGGTGCTCAGGATAGCTGGCCAGGTGAAACTGAGCCCCTGTCTCTAGGGCAGTTAGGTACTCAGGTAAGCTGAGGCCCTGTCTCTCTCTAAGGCAGTTAGGCACTCAGGATAGCTGGCCAGGTGATGAAATACAAAGAGGATGATAAAGGAACTCCGGAGTGCATGTATTTTGTGTTGTTTGTACTACTGTTAGTGTGGTCTTTGTTTGTCCTGTATCAAATTTATTTAGTAGTAAAAGGTGGGTTCAGAAATATCACGAAATCAGTCTGAAAGGATGATTCAAAAAGGAGGCATAAAAAATATATTACAAGAAGGAGGTTCTGAGGAGGAGGGAGATACTGGGGAGGAACTAGAAAATAAGCGAGTTAACATTGAAAAGTTGCTAAAAGGCAGGAAAGACCATGAAATAATTACCCCCTCAGATCCCCCTTATGATAAAAGGTGGGAGGACCCGACATTTTGTGGGCACTCTTGTTGGTCATGTTGTGGTGGAGTCCCAAGTGATACCGGGGATCACTGGGACCCTGTGGAAGGCCCATTAAGACTGTCCTGCCCAGTCTTGGTGGATGGTCAGGGGCAGCGATTTCATCAGGCCCTAGAATTTAAAACAGTAAAAAATCTTAAAGAGGCAGTCGCTACTTATGGGCCCCAAGCTCCGTTTACCATGAGTATGGTGGAATCCATCGCAACACTTAATCTGACTCCTAGTGATTGGGCGAGTATGTGTCGAGCAGTTTTGCATGGTGGACAATATTTAATGTGGAAAGTAACCAATCAAGAGCTCTGTGCAGAGACGGCTCATAGAAACACAGTCACAGGTTTCCATCAACGAAACCTAGATATGTTGCTGGGACAAGGACTATATGCTGAACAACAGCAACAAATTACGTATGATCCAGTGGTCTATCTTCAGATAGCTATCGCCGCTGTTAGAGCTCGGAAAACATTACAAGGTTATGGGGACTTGCAAGGGCAATTATCCAAAGTTATACAGGGCTCAAATGAACCATATGCAGAGTTTGTAGACCGTCTGTTACAAACAGCAGGCAGAGTGTTTGGGGATTCAGAACAAGCAATGCCTTTAATAAAACAGCATATGAACAAGCTAATAAATGGTACAGGGAAGCAAATAGGCCATAGAAAAATAAGGATCTCAATACCTATTTAAAAATATGCAGAGATATTAATGAGTCAGCTATACAGGGTCAAGTACTAGCAGCTGCTATCACTCAAGGAGTAGCTCAAGCTATGGGGGCCAAACCCAAAAGCTGTTTTTCATGTGGACAGCCAGGACATTTTAAAAGGGACTGTCCAAACCCAAGTCATAGTACATACAAGAAAATGCCCGGAGTATGTCCAAAATGTAAAAAAGGAAAACATTGGGCAAGTGAATGTAAATTTGTAATTGACATTGAAGGAAAACCACTCCCAAAAAATGAGATGAGGGGCCCTCAGGCTCGGGCCCCACAGATATTCAGAGCCCTGAAGGAAGGACAGCCAGTGGCAGATCCCATCAGAGTGATTCCTCAAACCCATTATCCATTAATTCTCTCATCAGACATACAACAGGAAGCACAAGACTGGACCTCTGTGCCGCCACCAGAGTAGTACTAACTCCAGAAATGGGGGTTCAATTAATACCTATGGGTATCTATGGACCTCTTAAATCGGGGACAGTAAGTTTACTATTAGGGCACAGTTCTGCCGCCCTAAGAGGACTCCATATAACACCAGGAGTGATTGATCCAGATTATGAGGGAGAGATAAAAATAATGGTCAGTTCCCCAAAAGGTATTTCTGTTATAAATCAGGGGGATAAAATAGCACAAATACTGGTGATACCCAGTGAACATGACAAATATTTAGCAAAAAAGAATAAAAGAAATAAATTGGGGTTTGGATCCACAGGGGAACCTATGACCATGCTTGCCTTGGATCTAAACACTCGCCCCATGTATACTATAAGAATAAATGACAAGGAATTTAATGGGTTATTAGACACTGGAGCTGATCTTAGTATCATAACATTGACCCAATGGCCAAAAGATTGGCCTCTTCAAAAGGCTGACCAGACCTTATGAGGTTTGGGGGTTGCCTCAAACCCACCCTGGAGTGCACAGTTATTGAAATGGACAGATACAGAAGGAAATTATGGCACTTTCCAACCCTATGTTTTAAGAGATTTACCCATTAATTTATGGGGGAGAGACATATTAAGACAATTACAGATCAAGTTGACTAATGAACATACGCATATTAACCTGATAGCTTGTAATATCATGGTGAACCAGGGATCTATACCTGGAAAAGGACTGGGAGCACATTCACAGGGAATAACTGGACCTGTCCAAGCTATGAGGAGAAGTAATAAAGAGGGACTGGGTTTTCAGAGGGGGCCACTGAGCCAATAAAAATTACATGGAAATCACAAAAGGCTGTTTGGATACTTCAGTGGCCCCTCAATGCTCAAAAGTTACAAGCAGCCAGAGAGTTAGTAAGACAACAACTGGCCTTAGGCCATCTACAACCTCCTACGTCTCCTTTTAATACACCTATCTTTATAATTAAAAAGAAAGTGGCGACTCCTCCAAGATCTTAGAGCAATTAATAATCAAATGGTAATAATGGGAGCAGCTCAATCCAGACTCCCTCAATTGTCTGCTATTCCAAAGGATTGGAGAATTATAGTTTTAGACATAAAAGATTGCTTCTTTTCTATACCACTTCATAAGGAAGATACCTGTAGATTTGCTTTTACTGTACCAGCTACTAACCATGAAGGACCTGATCAAAGATATGAATGGACAGTATTGCCGCAAGGCATGGCCAACAGCCCCACTATGTGCCAGGTCTGTAAAGACAAAGCTTTACAGCCTATTAGAAAATCTGATAAAGACCTAAAGATCTACCATTATATGAATGATGTCTTATTAGCTCATCCTGATCAAGACAAACTTTTCAGAGTATATGATGGGCTGGTCAAAATTCTTCTTCAGTTTGGATTAGAGATAGCAGAGTATAAATTACAGAGTTCTTGCCCCATTACCTACCTTGGTGCCATTATTGACAAAACCTTGGTACGACCCCAAAAGGTTACCTTTAGGATGGATAGATTAAAAACATTAAATGATTTCCAGAAACTTTTGGGAGATATAAACTGGATAAGACCATATTTAAAATTAACAACTGAAGACCTTGGACCATTATTTGATATTCTTAAGGGAAGTGGTGATCCTGTCTCGCCCCGGGAAATTACCACAGAAGCTAGAAAAGCATTGTGTAAGGTAGAAGATGCCATTACTAAGGCATATTTAGATTGGGTAGATATAACTAAGCCTATATTACTGATAATCATAGCCACCATAGGAAGTCCTACAGGAGTGTTCTGGCAACAAGGACCTATTTACTGGGTCCATCTTCACTATAGCCAAAAGATAACTCTAGTGAGTTACCCAGAATTAGTGGGAAAGTTAATAGAAAAGGCAATAACTAATACTATAGGAATTTTTGGCATTATTCCAAAAAAATTATCACTCCTTATAAACCAGAAACTATAATTGAACTTGCACAAGAATCAGAAGTATGGGCTACCATTATATGTAATTATTATCCAAATTTTAATAACCACTACCCTGGGGACCTGATGATCCAAATGTTCATCAGACACCCATTCATATTTCCTAAAGTCACCAGAAAAGATCCCATACCAAATGTTATAACTTGCTTTTCTGATGGATCCAGTAATGGAACAGCTGCTATAGTCACACCAACACAGACATTTACTTTTCTTTATCCTCCAGTCTGCCCAGAAGATAGAGCTTCTAGCCATTTGTCAAATTTTCCAAATGTTCCCAAATCAGCCATTTAATCTGTTCTCTGACAGCAAATATATAGTTAATGCTCTAAATATCATAGAAATTGTACCAAAAATATCCTCGGCATCTACCATGCATTCCTCATTATCTACAATTCAAAAGTTAACTTGGGACCATAAGGAACCATTTTTTGTTGGACATATTAGGGCTCATACTGGGTTACCAGGACCTCTCAGTATGGGTAATGCTTTAGCAGACTTAGCTACTAGAGACATACATATTTTTTCCACGTTCTTAGAAGCAGAAAATTTTCATAAAAACTTCCATGTTAACACTAACACTCTTCAAAAACTTTTTAAATTGACTAAAGAACAAGCTAGAACTATTGTCAAAAATTGTCAACATTGTGTCACTTATCTCCCAGTACCTCAAAATTGTGTTAACCCTAGAGGATTACAAGCCAACCATATATGGCAAATGAACCTTAATCATATCCCAGAATTTGGAAAGATTAGATACATGCATGTGTCCATAGATACTTATTCAGGATTTATTATGGCCTCCTTACAGTCGGGTGAAAAAACAAAAGATACTATAAATCACTGCCTATATACCTTTTCTATTCTGGGCATTCCAAAAACAATAAAAACAGACAATGGTCCAGGCTATACATCCTTAACCTTTAAACAGTTTTGTTCTACATTTAGTACATTTCATGTCACAGGTATTCCTTATAACCCCCAGGGACAAGGAATTACAGAAAGAACTCATCTAACCATTAAGACCTTATTAATAAAACAAAAAGGGGGAATAGGGGAGTCATATCCACCAAAGAACAGATTATCCATAGCCCTTTTTACCTTAAATTTTTAGAATTTGGATAAATCAGGAAAATCAGCAGCGGATCAACATGCTGCAGTTGACACTGACATAAAGCCACAAGCTTTATGGAAAGATGTTGTAAAAGGAGAATGGAAAGGACCTTCCCCGGTCTTGATTTGGGGAAGAGGGCATGCGTGTGTATTTCCACAGGAAGAAAAAATGTCAATTTAGATTCCAGAAAGGCTAGTCTGAGCAGTTAAGACAGTTCGTCAAGATGCAGCCGAGCCCTCTGGGTATTCTGCCACTACTGATGATGGTGGTGAGTTTCGTCCAGGGTGAACAATTCTGGACAATAGTCAGGGTATTGCCTTGACTGGTTCCAGACTCTCAAGGTGGTGCAGTCTTTCCCCAGTTCTTTTCCACTAATGAATCTACTGGGCAAGCTACCCTTAGGTGCGCACCACCATTGGACTCCGAGTTTGCCCTGAATTTATCACTAGAGAATGCATTATGCCTCGCCTTTGGCAGTGGCACACCTTGTGTACAGTTGATCAATCATACTTTGGCAGATATTACCTTAAATAAAGAAAACAACTCCAATACAAATGTCACAGGTTACATGCCCAAAGCTATTAGTAATAAGACTGATTTTCATATCCATTAGTACGGCCATTGCCAGTCCTTCAAAAAGCCTATTACTTGGCCTCCCTTATGGGAAGCTTGTCGGCACCTAGGACCTGATAAAAAGGTCTCCAGTAATCTGGCTTTTGGACCTTGGTATTTACCTAATCAAATATATATCACATCTCAAAGCACAGAAGATTTTATAGAAAATTTAGAATGTAAAGGCAATTTCAACCCCTTATCCATCTGGTCCTTATGCAGACCTAAGGCATATACAGATATAAGCCCCCTGGCTTTTGTAAAAGGAGGGTCTATAAGTAAAGTGCACTGTGCACTGATCAAAAGGTTAATGGAGTTAATACTGAAATATGTACAGAGAGTGAAACGATTGTTTTTTCATGTACTCCTGTGTGCCTAGTTCTCCCTTTCCTTTTTGTGACTTTTAATGAGAACTTCTCTAGACAGTTATTTTCACAGATTGCACAACAATGGGCGGATGGATTTGACGAACTGGTAACAAGGCTTCAACGGCAGATCCTCACCAAGAACGCCACTAAGGTGGAAGTCAAACCGGGAGGGCTTATCATGGGAGCATTAGATAAACTAACACAATTTGGCACCAAATTTGAGGGACTCTTAAGTCCCACACTAATAAGCTTGGGTATGCTTGTGTTCATTCTATTCTACATTTACAAACGCCTCAAAGCCAGTCAACAGGCTCATAATGTGATCATAAAACAGGCCATGGCTGCCCTTGAAGCAGAACAATCTCCCAACATATGGCTTAGTATGCTGGGTCGGTAGTCAAAGATGGGTAACCATGGGAAAACACTGTACCAACCTAAGACAGAAGGGCCAACTCCGCTTTGGTATCCTTTGATGACGGGTAATGACAGGATGTTGATTCCCGGGACTTAAGACAGGCACGATCCCTGCCAGCTTCATTTTTATTTCATATAAGGAAAGGGGAGATGTTGGGGGTTATGCCATGTGGACTACACCAAGATGGTGCCTGGCAGCCAGCCAGAGGTTGTTTTGATCACATCGGTGAGGAGGTTGATTAACATAAGCACACCCAGGTGATTTATCATTGGCCATATTCAATTAAGTTCACGCAAACAACGCATGCACAGGTGTTCCCGAGTGCTCCTGATCGGGCCTGCTCGTTTTAATCTTTACCGAGACTGGACAGCTAGCTCCTCGCCTAATCTTCGCATAATTGGCATCAGTCCTACCCTTCACCTCCTGGAGGGGATATAAGCCGGCTCTCCTCGAGCGCCCGTGTTCCCGGATTCAATAAACCGATCCGAATTCAAGAACCTCGCTCGCTACTCCTTTGTCTCCCATGCCAAACTGACTCCGCTGGATGGCGTCATTCATGAGGTTTACAGACAGAGCCATCTCCCCTAACGTAAAAGTGCAAGGTGAAGCTGCAATCGTTTATGGATCCATAAGATATGGCTAAGATAATCTATGAAGGTGGTCACACTAAACAAGAAATCTTCAATGTAGATAAAACAGGCTTAGATTGGAAGAAGATGCCATCTTTTTGGGGGCGTGGTGGGTACCAGGGATTGAACTCAGAGGCACTCAACCACTGAGCCACATCCCCAGACCTATTTTGTATTTTATTTAGAGGCAAGGTCTTACTGAGTTGCTTAGCACCTTGCTTTTGCTGAGGTTGACTTTGAACTCACAAAACTCCTATCTCATCCCTCCGAGCAGCTGTGATTATAGCCGTGTGCCACCGTACCCAGCAAAATGCCATTTTTTAGAGCTAAGGAGAAATCAATGCTGGCTTTAAAGCTTCAAAGAACAGACTGACTCTCTTGTTAACAGTTAATATAGCTGGTGACTCTATAAGTTGAACCTAACTCCTTTACCGTTCTGAAAGTCCTAGGGTCCTTGAGAATTACACTAAGTCCACTATATTGTGCCTGTTTCTCTGTAAGTGAAACAACGAAACTGGGATGGCAGTACCTCTGTTTCCAACTTGGATTACTGTATATTTTAAACCCTATGTTGAGACTTATCACTCAGTAATATATATATATCACTGATGATGTACCTGGTCACCCAAAGGCTCAGATTGAGCTAGACAAGATTAATGTTGTTTTCATGCCTGCCAACACAACATCCATTCTGTACCCTATGGATCAAGTAGTAACTTCAACTTTTAAATCTTATTAAGAAAAACATTTTGTAATGCTCTAGCTGCCACAGATAGTGATTCCTCTGATGGATCTCTGCAAAGTAAATTGAAAATCTTCTGGAAAGGAGTCACCATTCTAAATGCCATTAAGAACATTTGTGACTCATAGGAGGTCAAAATATCAATATTCACAAGAGTTTAGAAGAAATTGGTTCAAATCCTCATGGATGACTTTGAGGAGTTTCAGACCTAAGTAGAGAGAGTAACTGCACATAAAAACTGACCTTCATCAATAATGTTAATCTCCCCCTCTCCCCTCTCCCCTCTCCCCTTTCCCTCTCTCTCTCATAGACTTAAAAGAATGGAATATCTGGGAAGGCAGATGTCCCTTTCTAGATACCTCACTTAGTTACATCTTCCCCTTCCCCCAAACCCTGCTGCTTCTCTTTGCTACTGATAAGTCTGATTCATGTACTTGGAAATTCATCAGGTTTTAATAATTGTTATTATGTAGTATGTCAACATAAGAGGGAGGTTATACATATATACATAACCTTGTATGTAGTATGCTACCATCTGAAAAAAAAAAAAGTAGAAGAGAAGTTGAAATATGAATGAGATTTTGTATGTTTAGAATATCTCCCAAAACTCACACAGGGAACTGGTAACATTGGTTCACTTTGGAGAAGGTTGATAGTCAAGGGTAAATTTTCTCTGGATACACTTTATGAACACTTTCAATACTTTACCATTTAAGCATTTTACCTCTTCAAATGATTAATAAAATGAAAACTGGACAACTTGGGAAGGTCATTCTAGCTCCAGAGTTCTCTCCAAAGTCAGCAGAGGCAACCCAACCACTCTCTACCCAATCTTGCTTTCTTGTATTTCATAAGTATTGACTCCAAGGCCACTTGCTAATAATAAATACATACTAAATGCATGAGAAATCAGAGTATGCTTCCCATGGAGGCCATTCTGAGACATTAATCTTACACTCAATCTTTTGGCAGTTTGTAAAATCAGCAAAAGTAAGATATTTTAATTAACTGCAGTTGGTTTAAGTTGTCACATTTTTAATCTCAACATTTCCCCCGACAGACTTCTCATCACATTGTGCAGTGTTAGAGCACCCATGGGCATGTGGGGATACAGTTAAATTTGAGTTGGAGGTACGATTCACCTGGGTTGTTGGGACACAGTTATGTGAACACAGGCACTTCCCTTGTAGACAAGTCATGGACGATTATCCTGCTATGGGAATGGTTTCTAGAAATAGTCCTAACACCCACTGTGCAGTGTCATGACACAGCAGTGCCAGGGCAGATATCATATCCAGAAGTGAACATCATTCTATGACACTCATGGAATTTGGCAGGTAGTAGTGGAAAACAGTGATCTCTAAGGATCCAGAGCCAATCTGTGGGAAATGCTTTTAGCATCAGATATATAGAATAGTAAGTAAAAGATATGATTCCTATCAAGGCCTGGTCAAAGTGGAATTTCTCTCCTATCAGATAGCATAAAGCTCATAATATGCAAAGACAATAAGGACAAATGATGATGAACTGGCAACTGAGTGTCATCTGTTTAAAGAATATTTAAAATTAGTTACTACAAAATAAAACATGAAATAGCCTAAAATATAAGTTCATGTATAAAAAAAACTTAACAATTTTCCAAAATTTAACAATACTAAACATTACACATTACCAATAATGAGAAGTGAAACTGAAACTTTTCTAAGTTATTATAAATTTTGATCAACCATGATAAAGATTAAATTGTCTTTTTTATTCTCTCTACAGAAAAATTATATTACAAAATCATTGTCATAGGAAGAGTGTGGTTAAAGATTATGCAGCCAAAAATAATGTGGGGGGTGGGGTACTATAGAAGATGTGTCAAGCAATTAGTTCACTAAAACACCATGTCACATTTCCTGGGTTTTTATGATATTTGTGTATTTTTCAGCTTTTATAATTTATCATTTGCATTCATATCTTCTCTTAGTCTAAATAAATTTTCACAGTTGCCTCTGGCTATGCATTCTTTTCCTTAAAAGATCCTAAAAATTTCATTAGTTTTCAGGCCTTACAAAATCTAGGTTCACCCATGAGAGCCTCACTTTGAAAAGAAATGTGTAAAATATTATTACTACTGCCTTAGAAGTCTATAACAGCCAGAATATCTCTCGAGATAGAAACCCTTGTATTGAGAAAATCTTGTGTTTCCAGGGTAGGCTGGAAGCTATAGAATAAAAAAACACAGCATTTTCCTGAATGCTGCTCAGGCATGATACAATGATTGATGGAGAAATTATTAACATTTCTGCTTTCACATCATTTACACATTCATTTTATTCTTTTAACTATATCTTATAGTCAAAGATACTATGCAGTAAAGTTCTAAACGGTGCTATTTAACAATCAACTGTGGTATACAGCCTTGATAAAATTCCCTTATTGTTCCTATTTCTTTTTCCCCTTTTCCATTCCTATCAAATTTACAATCTCCAATTCATATGCAATTCATATTCATATTAACTAGGATAATAAACATATGCCATAAATGTTACTGGGTAAGATGTAAAAAAGAAATAAGAGCTTAGTGTTTCCCATGATTGTTGACATGATAAGACAATGGGTGTTGTAATTCTCATTGGGAGATGTCATATGATTCAGCTCACACATTTGCATATGAACTGGTCCCTATCAAAATGGATGGTATTATGAATTGAACAGTGTGAATGTGCATTAATATTACACCGAACAAGAAGAAAACAAGACATCTCTGGTTCTATCATGGCAAACAGAAGAAGTCTAATAGCAGGAGTGGCAGACTCTGCAGGGTTTCTGTCAGTATTCATTCTCCTTCCTTACCCACACTATTCTGATTTTCATGGAGTGGCCATGTACCCAACTGACAAACTATATTGCTCATTGTTCCTGGAAGCCAGCAGTGACAGAGTTCTGACAAGAACATATTGCTGGGTGGGGCTCCTGGGAACACTCTAAAGTGAGCAGACTCAGAAACCTCTTTTGCCTTTCCCCTTATTTCTGCCAGGAACTCAGAAGCAGCCATATTCCAACTAGAATGCAACAAAAATGAAGTTAAGAAGTCACACGACCCCTGGCTCTGCAGGTGGTGGAAGCGTTGCTGGCCTCCCCTGGAATTCTTGTTAGGTTTAAATTGCAAATCCTTACTTGTTTCAGTCAACTCTAGTCCAGTTCTGTCATGTATAACTATATACTAATTCCCATCTGATACAAGAGATTGAACTCTATGCTTACTTTTCTTAGTCTATTTATAAATACTTACTAGTCCTAAAAACTAAGATATTTAGAGAGTTAGTTAACTCAAATTCTGCAAAGTATCACTAATACCTACTTCTGCTTTTTCCCTCTTTCTCCCTCTCCCTTTTCCTCTCTCTTCAAATGCCTAAGTCGCTGATCAGTGTGGTCCATGGAGCATCTGAATTACCTGGGGCGGGGTTCAAGGTTAGGAATACAAGCCCCATCCTTGCCATTTTCAATCAGAATCTGCACTTTAATAAGAATCCAAGTGATCCGTAAGCCCAATTAAAATTCTAGAAGGCCTGCCTTAAAGTATTACATTGTACCTACAGTCCCCATTTGCTTTTGTTGTTGTTGACAGGGTCTCTCTAAGTTGCCCAAGGCTGGCCTTGAATTTGCAATCCTCCTGCCTCAGCCGACCAAGTCACTGAGATTATAGGTGTGGACCACCAACCCTGGCTAGAACAATAAATCTTGATGATAAAATGAGTTCTCTTGGCAAGAACATTCTAGAACTGTTATTTTAGTAGTTTTTTCTGAAAGTTCCAATCCATCTACTCCACTGTGACCATCACTACTCTGAACCATTACTGGTAACATAAAAGTTGTTAGACCCTATTGCTTCTGACCAGAGAACTATGATTACATAATTCCTCTACTGAGTGTAAGGAATCTGTGGAGAGTAACCTTATCAGAATTGTCACCCCTCATGTTTCATTATTCTCAAGTCAATAATCAAGCCATGCCAGCAGAATGATACGTCTTCTAAAGTAGATGGTCAGAAGCAGTTTATTGAAGCAAATTCCCCCTAAAGCTTGCTAGGTTTCTCTGCACACAGATGTCACTCTGTTCAATACGAAAAGGGTAGCTTGATCTATTCTTTCCTATATTAAATCCCTTTCCATTGAATTGAAGGCTTATAGGACCATTTTATATGATATCCTGTCTTTGTCTGCCTTCATTCAATTCCTTCAATGAAATTGTTTTGTTTTATTTTTTTCAAGTTAAAAGGTAACTAGGGATAGAAGGAATTCATCTCAACATCATAAGGCTATACATGACAACATCATACTGAATAGGGAAAAACTGAAAGCATTTCCTCTAAAATCAGGAACAAAAAAAGGATGTCCACTTTCACCACTCCTATTACAACATAGTACTTGAAAATATAGCCAGAGCAATTAGATAATAGAAGAATATTTAAAATATACAAATAGGAAAAGAAGAGGTCAAGTTATGTTTGTAGATGATATGATCCTATACTTGGAAGACCCAAAATTCCATCAGAAGACTTCTAGAGCTGATAAATTCAACAAAATAGGACACAAGATAAACACAAAAGTCAATAGCTTTTCTACACACCAATAATGAACCTGCTCAAAAAAGAAAAATAAGGAAACCAATTACATTCACTGTAAGAGGTTTAACTTAATCATTGCATTAATCCCCACTTTGGGATTAACTTGGTTTTAACTGTAGGCTGATAGGGTGTGGCTGGAGGAAAGTTCTAGAATGTTCTTGCCAAGAGAACTCATTTTTTTCATCAAAATTTATTGTTCTAGCAAGGGGTGGTGGCTCGCACCTGTAATTCCAGTGACTTGGGAGGCTGAGGCAGGAGAATTGCAAATTCAAGGTCCCTGGCGACACGCCTTTGGTTTTTATATTTTGTCCTTGTTGAGAGCTCGAGCTCTTTCCCTCTCTCTCTCTCTCTCTCTCTCTCTCTCTCTCTCTCTCTCTCTCTCTCCTTCCTCATGTGAAATTCTGAGTGTCCTGAGCCACTTTCCTCCACTACACTCTTCCACCATGATGTTCTGCCTCACCTTGGACCAAGAGCAATGGAGTTGGCCATCTATGGATGGAAACTTCTGAAACTATGAACTCCCAATTAACCTTTTCCTCCTCTAATTGTTGTTGTCAGATCTTTTGGTCATGGCAAAGAAAAAACTGGCTAAAACAGATGGAATTGGAGAACATCATGCTGATTGAAATAAACCAGACTCAGAAAGTCAAGGGCCAAATGTTTTCTCTCACATAAAGAAGGTAGAGAGAAAAAAGGAATTTAACTAAAGTGTGGCAGGGATCCCATGAAAATAGAAGGGATATCAGTAGAGTAGAGGTAGGGGATTAAGGGGGAGGGAGAGAGGGAGGGAAAGGAGAACAAGAGAATAAAACTGAACAATTATGCTATATGCATGTATGAGTATTAATTCCATTTTTATGTTAAATTACCATGCACCAATGGAAAAACCAGAAGACTAGAGAGAGGAGACAGGTGGAAGGAAGAGGGGAGGGAAAGAGAAGTACTGGGGAAAGTATTGGAGCAAATTGTTATGCGCATATATGAAAATGTCACAATGAACCCCACTGCTATGTAAAATTATAATGCACTAATAAAAATATTAAAAGTATAAAAATTTAATAATGGAAGGGACACTAGTAGAGTAGAGGAAGAGGATCTGGTGAGAGAAGAGGGGAGGAAATGTGAAGATGTGGGGTAATAAGATTGATCAGATTATATGCATTAAGAATATGTCACGGCAGTCGCAGAGCGAGCGAGCAGGTGAGCCAGGCTGCCTATGTTGTGGAGGTAGGAGGCAGGCAGCTATCTCGCCTAGCCAGCAGGTCAAGGAAAGACGACATAACTGAGCAACCCCGCCTGACCCCTGCACTTAGGTTGGTGCCATCGCTGGCTGGTCACAATCACAGAGCACACGGGCGGGTGAACCAGGCCGCCTACATGGCGGAGGTAGTCTACAGGCAAACCTAACCCGCCTGCCTTCTGGAGCTGGGTGGCGGGTAGCCAACCTGCCCAACCACCAGGCCAAAGACAGACGCCATCACTGAACAACCCGGCCCGACCACCACACCGAGGTTTGTTGCCATCACGGAGTTAGCCAGAGGCTTCTTAATAGGGTGGTGCAGGCATTTTGAATTACTCCTGAGGGCATGGCCATCATCTTTGGAGGGCAACTCCCTTCCTGAGACACCTACAGGAGGCTAGAGGACCTTTGACAAGACCCAGGAGCCAAGAAGAGGAGGTATTGAGAGACTCGTGACCAATTCAGGGCCACCAGGGAATATACCCCACCTGAAGGCCACCACCCCTAGAAGGCCAGCTTCCTAGTGGAGCACTGCATTATCAAGTTCCTCCAAGACTTCAGGCTACTGAAGACTAGGAAGTGAGTTCTTGGAAATCTACAGAAACAATATGAGTCAATAGAGAAAATCTGCAATATCCCAGATTTTCACTATTAGAGGGGTAGATACCTGAACAATATGAGAAAACAAGGGAAGAAAATGTCCCAAACAATCCGAGATAGTATAGCAATAGAATCCAATGACAGCATGGAGAAGAAATTTCAGAATGGGAGTTCAGAAAGTACACAATCAAAACGATCACGGAAGCAAACGAGGAGATGAAAGAGCAAATGCAGGCATTGAAGGATGAGATGAAAGGGTAAATGCAGGCATTGAATGATCGCACCAATTGACAGTTAAAAGAGCAAATATAGGAAGCAAAACATCAATAAAGAGTAAGATATATTGAAAAAAAAAATCCAAACAGAAATCCTTGAAATGAAGGAAACAATAAACCAAATTAAAAACTCCATAGAAAGCATAACCAATAGGATAGAACACCTGAAAGACAGAACCTCAGATATTGAAGATGAAATATTTAATCTTTAAAACAAAGTTGACAAAATAAGAAGATGGTAAGAAATCATGAACAGAATCTACAAGAACTATGGGATATCATGAAAAGGCCAAATTTAAGAATTATTGGGATTGACGAAGGCTTAGAGAAACAAACCAAAGGAATGAACAATCTATTCAATGAAATAATATCAGAAAATTTCCCACATCTGAAGAATGAACTGGAAAATCAAGTACAAGAGGCTTATAGGACTCCAAATACACAAAATTACAATAGACCCACATGAAGTCACAATATACAAAATAAAGACAGAATTTTAAAGGCTGAGAGAGAAAAGAATCAAATTACATTCAGGGGGAAACCAATACAGATATCAGCAGATTTTTTCAATCCAGATCCTAAAAGCTAGAAGGGCCTGGAACAACATTTTTCAAGCTCTGAAAGAAAATGGATGCCAACCAAGAATCTTATACTGAGCAAAACTTACAATCAGATTTGATGATGAAATAAAATCCTTCCATGATAAACAAAAGCTAAAAGAATTTACAAAAAGAATGACGGCACTACAGAACATTCTCAGTAAAATATTCCATGAGGAAGAGATGAAAAACAACAATGTAAATCAGCAAAGGGAGGAACTACCCTAAAGGAACAACCAAATAAAGGAGAAATCTAGTCATGTCAAAAAAAAAAAAAAAAAGAGCCAAATGACCGGGAATACAAATCATATCTCAATAATAACCCTGCATGTTAATGGCCTGAACTCATCAATCAAAAGACATAGAATGGCAGATTGGATTAAAAAGAAAGATCCAACAATTTTCTGCCTGCAAGAGACTCATCTCATAGAAAGAGATACCCACAATTAAAGGTGAAAGGATGGGGAAAAACATACCATGCACATGAACACAGCAAAAAAGCCAGAGTATCCATCCTCATATCAGATAATGTGGACTTCAAGCCAAAGTTAATCAGAAGGGATAAAGAAGGACATTTCATACTGCTTAAGGGAAGCATAAATCAGCAAGACATAACAATCATAAATATCTATGCCCCAAACAGTGGCTCATCCGTATATGTCAAACAAATACATCTCAATGCCAGAAATCAAATAGACCACAACACAATAATACTAGGTGATTTTAACACACCTCTCTCACCACTGGACAGATCTTCCAAACAAAAATTGAACAAAGAAACCATAGATCTCAATAACACAATTAATAATGTAGACTTAACAGACATATATAGAATATACCATCCAACAAAGAGCGAATACACTTTCTTCTCAGCAGCACATGGATCCTTCTCTAAAATAGACCATATTCTGTGCCGAAAAGCTAATGTTACCAAATACAAGAAGATAGAGATACTACCTTGTATTCTATCAGATCATAATGGATTGAAATTAGAAATAAATGACAATAAAAAACAGAAACTACTCCAACACCTGGAGATTAAATAATACACTATTATATGATGAATGGATAACAGAAGACATCAGGAGGGAAATAAAATAAAAATTCTTAGAAGTAAACGAGAACAAAGACACATCATATCAAAATCTCTGGGACACTATGAAAGCAGTACTTAGAGGAAGATTTATTTCATGGAGCACATTTAATAAAAGAAGAAAAAATCAACAAATAAATGACTTAACACTACAGCTTAAAGCCCTAGATAAAGAAGAACAGACGAACACCAAAAGTAGTAGAAGAGAGGAAATAGTTAAAATCAGAGCTGAAATCAATGAAATTGAAACAAAAGAAACAATAGAAAAAATTAACAAAATAAATAGTTGGTTCTTTGAAAAAATAAACAAAATTGATAAACCCTTAGCCACACTAACAAAAAGAAAGAGAGAGAAAGCTCAAATTACTAAAATTCAGAATGAACAAGGAAATATCACAACAGACACGAGTGAAATACAAAACATAATTAGAAGCTATTTTGAAAATCTATACTCCAACAAAACATAAAACCTAGAAGACATCAACAAGTTTCTAGAGACATATGAATTACCTAAACTGAACGAGGAGGACATACACAACTTAAATAAATCAATTTCAAGCAATGAAATAGAAGAGGTCATCAAAAGCCTACCAACAAAGAAAAGTCCAGAACCAGATGGGTTCTCAGCCGAGTTCTACAAAACCTTTAAAGAAGAGTTCATTCCAATACTTCTCAAAGTATTCCATAAAATAGAAGAGGAGGGAACCCTCCCAAACTCATTCTATGAAGCCAATATCACCCTGATACCTAAACCAGACAGAGACACATCGGGGAAAGAAAATTTCAGACCAATATCCTTAGTGAACATCGATGCAAAAATTCTCAACAAAATTTTAGCAAATCACATACAGAAATATATTAAAATGATAGTGCACCACAATCAAGTGTGTTTTATCCCAGGGATGCAAGGTTGGTTCAACATTCGGAAATCAATAAATGTCATTCACCATTTCAACAGACTTAAAGTTAAGAATCACATGATTATTTCAATAGATGCAGAAAAAGCATTCGATAAAATACAGCATCCCTTCATGCTCAAAACACTAGAAAAAATTGGGGTAGTGGGAACATTCCTTAACATTATAAAGGCAATCTACGCTAAGCCCATGGCTAATATCATTCTAAATGGTGAAAAACTGAAAGCGTTCCCCCTAAAAACTGGAACAAGGCAGGGATGCACTCTTTCACCGCTTCTATTCAACATCGTCCTTGAGACTCTAGCCAGAGTAATCAGACAAACCAAAGAAATTAAAGGGATACGAATAGGAAAAGAAGAACTCAAACTATCCCTGTTCGCTGATGACATGATTATATATTTAGAGGAACCTGGAAATTCCACCAGAAAACTTTTAGAACTCATAAGTGAATTCAGTAAAGTAGCAGATTACAAGATCAATGCTCATAAATCCAATGCATTTTTATACATAAGTGATGAATCTTCAGAAAGAGAAATTAGGAAAACTACCCCATTCACAGTAGCCTCAAAAAAAATAAAATACTTGGGAATCAATCTCACAAAAGAGGTGAAAGACCTCTACAATGAGAACTACAGAACAAAAAGAAAGAAATTCAAGAAAACCTTAGAAAATGGAAAGATCTCCCATGTTCTTGGATAGGCAGAATTAATATTGTCAAAATGGCTATACTACCTAAAGTGCCATACAGATTCAATGCAATTCCAATTAAAATCCCAATGATGTACCTTGCAGAAATAGAGCAAGCAATTATGAAATTCATCTGGAAGAATAAAAAACCTAGAATAGCTAAAGCAATCCTCAGTAGCAAGAGCAAAGCAGGGGGTATTGCAATACCAGATCTTCAACTCTACTACAAAGCAATAGTAACAAAAACGGCATGGTATTGGTACCAAAATAGACAGGTAGATCAATGGTACAGAATAGAGGACATGGACACAAACCCAAATAAATACAATTTTCTCATACTAGACAAAGGTTCCAAAAATATGCAATGGAGGAAAGACAGCCTCTTCAACAAATGGTGCTGGGAAAACTGGAAAACCATATGCAATAGAATGAAATTAAACCCATATCTCTCACCCTACACAAAACTCAACTCAAAATGGATCAAGGACCTCGGAATCAGACCAGAGACCCTACATCTTATAGAAGAAAAAGTAGGTCCAAATCTTCAACTTGTTGGCTTAGGATCAGACTTCCTTAACAGGAGTCCCATAGCACAAGAAATAAAAGCAAGAATCAACAACTGGGATAGATTCAAACTAAAAAGCCCTCTCTCAGCAAAGGAAACTATCAGAAATGTGAAGAGAGAGCCTACGGAGTGGGAGAATATCTTTGCCAACCATACCTCAGATAGAGCGCTAATTTCCAGAATCTATAAAGAACTCAAAAACTCTACACCAAGAATGCAAATAATCCAATCAACAAATGGGCTAAGGAAATGAATAGACACTTCACAGAAGAAGATCTATAAGCAATCAACAAACATGTGGAAAAATGTTCAACATCTCTAGTAATAAGAGAAATGCAAATCAAAACCACCCTAAGATTCCATCTCACCCCAATTAGAATGGCGATTATCAAGAATACAAGCAACAACAGGTGTTGGTGAGGATGTGGGGAAAAAGGTACACTCATACATTGCTGGTGGGGTTGCAAATTAGTGCCGCCACTCTGGAAAGCATTGTGGAGATTCCTTAGAAAACTTGGAATGGAACCACCCCTTGACCCAGCTATCCCACTCCTGGGCCTATACCCAAAGGACTTAAAATCAACATACTACAGAGATACAACCACATCAATGTTCATAGCTGCTCAATTCACATTAGTCAGATTGTAGAACCAACCTAAATGCCCCTCAGTTGATGAATGGATAAAGAAACTGCGATGTATATACATATATATATATATATATATATATATATATATATACACATACACACACACCCCATGGAATATTACTCAGTCATAAAGAAGAATAAAATTATGGCATTTGCAGACAAATGGATGCAGTTGGAGAATATCATGTTAATTGAGATAAGCCAATCTCAGAAAACCAAAGGACGAATGATCTCACTGATAAGCGGATGATGACACATACAGCGGGTGGAAGGGGGCAAGAATGGAGGAAGGAGGGACTCTATAGAGGGATAAGAGGGGTGGGAGGGGTGGGGAGGAGAAAAAAATAATAACAGAATGATCAAAAACTGTTGCCCTAGGTAAATGTATGATTACACAATAAATAAATAAATAAATAAATAAATGAACTATGTTTATTTAATATGTCACAATGAGTCTCATTATTATCTATCATTGTGGTGCACCAATAAAAACCCAAGAAAAAGGGTAACACATTCAGACAAAAATTACCTTTGTTAAAGCAGAATTCTGGAAGGGGAAAAAAAATTAGCTGATTTTGCCTACTTTGAGCAAGAGAATTTTGACTCTAATTTACAGAGAAGAACACTCAATTCATTATACATACCTATATGAAACATTTAACTTTGCCTTTATAGTGCCAACAAAAGCTTCACTGAAACAATAGAATCCAAATTCTACAACTTAATCAGAGGTTTTTAAATGCTAATCCGAGCAACCTTGAGGAGTTGCTTCATTAGATTAACCTGGGAGAAATTTAAAATTGATAATAACTTTATTGAGATACAATTCCCATCCAAAATGTTCAACTCAACGTACATTCAGTGTCTTCACGGAGTTGTATAACCATCATCACAATCAAGTTTAGAATAGTTTCACTGCCCCATAAGGAAACCCTGAACTGTTAGCAGTCATTTCCATTTTTTAAGAAGATTTTGCGGGGGCTGGGGAGATAGCTCAGTTGGTCGAGTGCTTGCCTTGTAAGCACAAGGCCCTGGGTTTGATCCCCAGCTCCCAAAAAAAAAAAAGATTTCACATCTTTATTAAATTTTCCTATAAACAATAGGGTGTTTAAATTTATACAAATCTTCTCTTAGTTCCCACCCCCATTATTTCTTTTTTTAATGTACACATAAAAACTGTACATGTTCCTATGATCCCAGTTTCCCTGCAGGCTGAGACAGGAGGATGGAAAGTTCAAAGCCACTCTCAGCAACAGTGAGGCACTATGCAACTCAGTGAGACCCTGTCTCTAAATAAAATACAAAAAAAGGACTGGGGATGTGGCTTTGAGGTTGAGTCCCCTGAGTTCAGTAACTGGTACAAAAAAAAAATTGTACATATTTACAGGGTCCCATGTGACATTTTGGTACATGTCTACATTTTGTAGTATTCAAGACAGGGTAAGCTTCTCTATCTACTCAAACATGTACCATTTCCTTGTGGTGAAAACATTCAAAATCTTTTCTTCTAGTTTTTTAAAAATATGCAGCACATTATTGTAAGATATAGTCACCAAATTGTTCAATAACACACGAGCACTTCTTACTCCTAATTATAACTTAATGCCCATTAGCCAAAATTTATTCATTCATCCCTCCTCCTACACTCTCTCCAGTCTCTGGTAACCATCATTTTACTCCCAACTTCTATGAGATCAACTTTTTAAAATTCCACATATGAATGAAATCATGCAGGGGAATTGTTTTTACAATACAGATCTATTAGGGTTCAGATGAGGTGTACCCCAAAAACTCATGTGTGACACAATGCAAGAAAGTTTAGAGGTGAAATGATTGGGTTGAGAGCTGTAACCTAATCAGTGCATTAATCCATTTGAATGGATTACTGGGTCATATCTGTAGGCAGGTAGTGTGTGGCTGGGGGACAGTCTTTAGAGTTTATATTTATCTGCTTCCTGTTGCTGTGTCCTGAACTGCTTTCCTCAGTCATGTTCTTCTACCATGATGTTCTACCTCACCTTTTACCCAGAGCTGTGGAGTCAGTTACCTATGTCAACTGATACCTCTGAAACTGTAAGCCAAAATAGACTTTTCCTCCTCTAATTATTCCTATAAGTTCTTTTGGTCAGAGTGATGACAAAGCTGCCTAAAATAAGATCCTAAAGTTCTATTATCTGGACTCAGATTTTTTAGGCTAAGGGCGAGGTCTGAAATAGGCCTGTCTTACAGACTCCACCAGATTATCCTAATACACAACAACTGGGTACATACACAAGAACTCTAAATGCTACTCATTGGGTTCTGGCATCTACTTCTTACTCCTTCACACTACAAATTGGTAACTGCTCATATAGAATATCCATATTGTATTCAGCAGAAAATGGTTCCTATAAGAACCGATTAACAAAATGAGAAGAAAAAATTAAAGTTTTGTAAAACACTGATTTTAAATAAAGTCAGACCATTTTCTTTTCTTTATGTCTAATGTATATATAAATCTCTATCTGGGAGGACATAGTAGAAGCATTTTCCTAATGTACTTGACCATTGAGCCCTCTTTTCAGTGTGACATATCATAACATCTTGCAGGTCTGGTGTTCTAAAGTCCACAGTTCAGGAAACTGTCTCAAGCAGAGTGGCTAGGAAGTGATGTCTGGGATGTTGCTCTCTGGATCCTCCACTGGGGGTCCCACTGTTCTTGTCCCACTCCCCTACGTTATGCCTCCCCTGTACTTGACGTTTCCTTCTCTCCAGAGCTCTTGAGTTTAGTCACACACAGTTCTCTATTTGTTCATACACTTGCTTGTACCTAATCACTGAAGACTCAATCACCACAACTGATGAGCACTGAAACGCTTTCCTTCCCTTCAATTTCCTTCCCTTCAATTTGCTCTGCAATATTCTTATGGTGGCTGTGCTGACTGAACCTCTCTGATTCATATATTCTCTCTCTCTCTCTCTCTCTCTCTCTCTCTCTCTCTCTCTCTCTCTCTTTCTCTTTCTCTGTCTCATGTTCTTTTGCAGGTTCTTCTTTCTCATGTTCTTTCTTGTATGCTGAATGGACAGCTGAGAAGGAACACTCCATTCAAGTGTCTCCATTACACTTCCTGTCTGACATCATTAAACACCCACAGGCAATACCACCATACTGTAATTTTCATTCTTCATTGTATAGATGAAATTAAATATTGTATGGGTGAAACTAAAATTGTTATAGGAACAAGAACTCATTTCCCATCAACCACAACCTGAAAATTCATAGGGTAACTTAAAGGAATACAAGAGGGAACAGAGCCTATTATTTGGATGAAAAGATACTAGAAGATTTCTTTAGACAGACTATACCCTTCACATAATGAGAATTAATGTCCTAGTCAGAAACAGCCATGTAGCCATTATCAGCTTCCAATGTTATAGTTTTCTCTCAGTTCTACTCATCTCCTATCACCATGGCAATCAATAAGACAAAAGGGAAATCAAGGAAAGTTTCTGAGCTTGTCTTGACCAGGGGTCTTTATATTCCTTTGACACTGATGCCACATGTGAAAAACACACATTCCTCACAACTCAGTCCATACACTACTTCAGTAAAATCTACAAACAGTCTAATGTGAACAGTCAGGAAATGAGAAAGAAAAAACAAGTAGCAAAACCATCGTGGAATTATATAACTACTCAAAACCATGCTGCCCTGTGGAGGTAATGTCAGAAAACATGAGAGGGAGCAGGTCTGAAAGATGTTATCCCTCCATTTTGTTTTAATATCGGACCCTCACATAGTTAATATGAGAGTTCTGTGTGTTCAACTCATAATTCCATAGGCCCAAAAGAGATTACAGAACTGGACCTAAAATCAAGCCCTGTGGAATTTGGGACCTGCAAGAGCACGAATTGATTGGTGCAGCATCACTGTGGTGATAATGCTTGAAATTATTGCTCCAAAGGTGACTTGATAACAGATAGTAGCAGAACCATTAACAAAACTCCTCTAGAGACAACTGGAACTGATGGCTCAGTTATAGCTACTAAAGACAGATGAAACCCCAAGAAGACAGGAGCTATTTTCTCTGCTCCCTGTGAATACTAACATATTATCCCTTGGTCTCCACACTTCTCCAAAATGGAACTCACTGCCAAGTTATCATCCAGTGGAATTGGAGGTGGTTTTATAGTTAATGGTATTTGTATTTCTGTTCTTGGAAGACTCATTACTTGTTACGATACTTTGGAGGTGGTGATCCCAGAGAGCTTGTACTACAATGAAAGACTGCTTGCTAAAGCCCTGCCTTTATTCCTCATTTGTCTTTCACTGTTTCTTTACCCAATATTGGAATAACCAAGTTCCAGTTATAAATGGACTGGTAGCCACAAAGAAATCAGATCCTTATTGTCAGGACTATGCAACTAGCCAATGACAAATAGCAGTTAGGTCTGGAAGCCTGGTGACATCGATTGAATAAACTCACCCTTTGTCAAAGAAAAATACACCCACACATTATGTTTTAGTCAGCTTTTTCACTGCTGCAACTGGAAGACCCAACCAGAACAACTGTACAGGAGGAAAGGTTTATTTAGGGGCTCATGGTTTCAGAGGTCTCAATCCATAGACAGCAGGCTCCATTCCTCAGAATTAGAGGTGAGGCAGGACATCATGGCCGAAGAGTGTGCTCACCTTATGATCAGGAAGAGCAGAGAGACTCCACTTGACAGATACTAATATATATACCCCAAAGTCACACCCCCAACTAACCACTTCCTCCAGTCACACCCCACCTGCCTCATTACCACTCAGTTAATCCTATCAGGGACTAATTCATTGATTAGGTTAAGGCTATAACCCAATCATTTCTTCTTTAAAACTTCTTACATTGTCTCACACGTGAAGTTTTGGAGGACACCATATGTACGCCATAACACATTACAGAGTCAGAATTAGAAAATGCAAACCCTGCCCCCAATCCTGGGTAGACTAACTTATAAATCAGAATATGGTGGTGAAGATGATGCTCCTCAAATTTTCTGGGTACTACAACCATGAAAATGTGCTGGATTTCTTGCTATAAGAAGCAGAATGGACCAACAACCCTAGCTACACCCCTCTCAATATATCATCACATCAGCACTAAATCTGTGCTCCCCCCCAGATGGCCCCAAGTCTTGACTCTGACTGTCTAAGACACTAGTGCAGGTCTGTTCTTATAGGATGCAACCTCCTCTAAGGTGACTTGACCTGGAGACATCAATCCACCTGACACCTTCTTAGAACTGCTCTGCCATCTGAATTCCTTCCTGCCAAATCCTCCGTCCTTCCAAGTCTTCTTCAACAGGAGTCTGGTCTGCATCACAGTCTGCAGGCTGTCCCCACCCACTCCTGCTCTCTCTCTCCCCTATATCTTTCTCAGACATATTTTCTAATAAATCTCTTACAAATCTATCAGAATTTTGATGATCACTTCTTAGAGAATGCAAATTGACACAGATTCTACACATAATAGTCGATTTTTCAAAATTGATTTTATCTCCTTCAAAATCTTTTCTTGTATGTAATTTTATTTGATTCATGTAATTGCTTATAAGGTTTTCTTGGTTATCTTTCAAGAACATACAAGTCTCTTCCTCCTGAAATGAAGAATTACACTCTACGAGTATATGTGATCACATACTACTAAATGAGAATAAGCTATATGGCTCATTCATCCAACAAATATTAAGTTGCTTCTATGCACGCATCTCTGTGCTGTACTCCCTTAAGGATATAGCAGCGAGCAAGATAGAGTCACTATCTTGCCTTTATGCCATTTACAGTTTAAAAATCAATTTTTAAACATCACAATTGTTTCATGCAGGGTAAGAGAGAAAGGTTTCCTTTCATTTTGCTACACGTGGCTTTCCATTTTTCCCAGTGCCATTTGTTAAATAGGCTCCCTATCTTCACTGACTGTTTTTGGCACCTTTGTGTAGTATGAGATAGTTATATTTATGTGGGTTTGTTTCTGTATCTTCTATTGGGTACCATTGGTTTACATGTCTGTTTTGGTGCTAATACCATGCTGTTTTTATTACTATAGCTCTGTAGTATAGTTTGAGGTCTGGTATTATGATGCCTCCTGCTTTCACTTTTCTTGCTAAGGATTGCTTTGTCTATTCTGGGTCTCTTATTTTTCCAAATGAGTTTCATGATTGCTTTTTCTAATTCTATGAAGAATGTCATTGGAATTTTAATAGGAATTGCATTAAATTTGTATAATGCTTTTGGTAGCATGGGCATTTTGACAATATTAATTCTCTCTCTCCAGAAGAATGAGAAGTCTTTCCATCTTCTAAGGCCTTCTTCAATTTCTTGATTTAGTGTTTGGAAGTTTTCATTGTAGAGGTCTTTGGTCTCTTTTGTTAGATTGATTCCAAAGGTTTTTTTTTTTTTTTTTTTTTTTTTTTGAGGCTACTGTGAATGGAGTAGTGTTCTTAATTTCTCTTTCAGTGGATTCATTACTGATGTATAGGAATGTGTTTGATTTATGGGTATTAATTTTATATTATGCTACTTTGCTAAATTTATTTATTAGTTCTAGAAGTTTTTTGGTGGAATTTTTTGGATCTTCTAAATGTAGAATCATGTCATTGGCAAACAGTGATAGTTTGCGTTCTTCTTTACCTTTTCATATACATTTAATTTCTTTCTTCTGTCTGATTGCTCTGGCTAGAGTTTCAAGGACAACGTTGAGTAAAAGTGGTGAAAGAGGGCATCCTTGTCTTGTTCCAGTTTTTAGGGGGAATGCTTTCAATTTTTCTCAGTTTAGAATGATGTTGGCCTAGGGTTTAGCATATATGGCTTTTATGATGTTGAGGTATATTCCTACTATCCCTAGTTTTTCTAGTATTTTGAACATGAAGGGGTGCTGTATTTTGTCAAATGCTTTTTCTGTATTTATTGAAATGATCATACGATTCTTGTTTTTAAGTCTATTGATGTGATGAATTATGTTTATTGATTTCTGTATGTTGAACCAACCCTGCATCCCTGGGATGAACCCCACTTGATCATGATGCACTATCTTAATATATTTTTGTATGCAATTTGCCAGAATTTTATTGAGAATATTTGCATCTACATTCATCAGGGATATTGGTCTAAAGTTTTCTTTCTTTGATGTGTCTTTGTCTAGTTTTGATATCAAAGTGGATCAAAGACTTAGGCACTAGAACAGAGACCCTGCCCCTAATAGAAGAAAAAATAGACCCAAATCTCAACCATGTCAACCTAGGATCTGCCTTCCTTAACAAGACCCCTAAAGCACAAGAAGTTAAATCAAGAATCAATAAATGGGATGGGTTCAAACTGAAAAGCTTCTTCTTGGCAAAAGAAACAATCAATTATGTGAAGAGAGAGCCTATGGACTGGGAGAAAATCTCTACCACGTGCCTCAAAAAACAAATAATCCAATCAATAAATGGGTTAATGAACTGAGCAGACACTTCACAGAAGAAGAAAAACAATTGATCAAGAAACATATGAATGCTGGGGAAATAGCTCAGTTCGTAGAGTGCTTGCCTTGCAAGCACAAGGCCCTGGGTTCAATCCCCAGCACCGCAAAAAAAAAAATAAATAAATAAATAAAAAAAAAAGAAACATATGAAAAAATGTTGAACATCTCTTGCCATTAGAGAAATGCAAATCAAAACTAAGATTTCATCTCACTCCAGTCAGAATGGCAATTATCAAGAATACAAGCAATAAGTATTGGTGAGGATGTGGGGGAAAAGGTACACTCATACATTGCTGGTGGCACTGCAAATTGGAGCAACCACTTTGGAAAGCAGTGTGGAGATTCCTTTAAAAACTTGGAATGGAACCACCATTTGATCCAGCTATTCCACTCCTCATTATGCCCAAAGGACTTAAAATCAGCATACTACAGTAACATAGTCACAACAATATTTATAGCAGCTCAATTCACAATAGCTAAACTATGGAATCAGCCTAGGTGTCCTTCAACAGATGAATGGATAAAGAAAATGTGATATATATATATATATATATATATATATATATATGATGGAATATTACTCCGCTTTAAATAAGAATGAGATTATGGGATTTGCTGGTAAATGGATGGAATTAGAGAATATCATGCTAAGTGAAATAAGTCAAACCAAAAAAACCAAAGGCTGAATGTTTTCTCTGATAGGCGGATACTAATTCACAATAATGTGGGGGCAGGGTGCTAGGGAAGAATAGAGTTACTTTAGATTAAGTAGAGGGGAGTGATGGGAGGAGAAGGGGTTTTGGGGTAGGAAGGATAGTAGAGTGAAACAGACATTATTTTGACAACTCACACAAAAATGGAGTGTAATTTCTCATTTTTCTGGTTATACATATTGTAGGATCACATTGATCATGCAGTCATACATTACATGCATTCTACTGTCATGTACAACTAATTAGAACAAATGAAAAAAATTAATTAAAAACCAAAATTATGACAAGAGATACACAGGAAAGGAAGGATCAAGGTATCATTGGGATAGGGGCTAGCCTAGGGAACCTCACTTTGGTAAGTGGTATGGGAAGGGCTTCTATAAGACTTATCATTGAAACTTGGTTCAAAAAGTTGAATGGACATCATCTGTTAGGAGTAGTTGATCAAATATTGGGGGCAAAGTGATGATGCTGAATACATGGGAAAGGACAAAACCCTTGATCTGGAAGCATCAGGAAGCATTCAAAGAGCTGTAAAAGGATGAGTGTATCTTAACAGTAGAGAGCAAATGGGAGAGAAGCACCTGGCAAGGCTGGAGAGGCAAAAGCTGTCACTAAGTACTTCTCTGAGGAGTTGTCAAGATTTTGCTTTAAAATACCTATGAAAAATTATGTATCCACTCACACATTGTCAATTCACATCTAAGTTTTCTCCTTTTAAATCTAAATTGTTGCAAAATATTTGATTTCTGGAGTATTATCAAAATTGATATTTTAGAAGTACGAAACTATGTTACCAAGGAATAGCTAAATACCAAAGCTATAATACCCAATATCATTCACTGAAAAGATGTATTATTAACAAGCTCATCTTTAACACCCAGAAAATTATATCATTCTTGTTTCTCCTTGAACTTGCATTTTGATTCCATTTTCCCATATAATATCTTAATATGACATATATTTATACTTTCACTGGTCACCTTTCATCTTTCTCTGCAACAAATATAAGTCTCTTGAAGATAAAATTTTCCTTCTGGGTTAAACTATTACTACAATTATTATTAATATATAGTTTCTCAAAAGTGATATAAATACATTTTAAATTTTACACATAAAAAGAAAAAAGTTAGAAAAAAATTTTCCTTAATGAGATTGATGAGAATATTTTTATTTCTTTCATGTTTACTTACTGCTAGATAAGACAGTGTTCAGCATCAATTCTAATGTGTATTTTTAATAAGTTCTGAGAATCTTTGTTCATATGTATAAATAGATGGAACTGGAGCAATACTTGCTGTAGAAATGTCAATCAACTCTTTGAACTTCTTCCACTTTACATGCCAAAAACCACACAATGGCACATACTCAAATATTATTTTTGTGCTCTATTAACTGACAACTCAGTTATATTTTCCTCAATTTTATTGAAAGAAATGGAAACCATCATAAATTGTGAAGAGATTTGTTACCATCATTAGAGATATCAGTTTCTTAATTTCTGGTAAATAAATCAAAAAAATGTCCAAAATTTAGCAAATGACTATCAATTATACTTAAGTCTTTCACTTAGAAGCATCTTCTTTAACCTAACATACTCAAACAGGTTAGGAAAATTAAATATTGTTAATTACATTTAATATTTTTAACAAGCTTTTAATAAATTGAGTTCAGGATGCACCTTGAAGTTCTAAACAAACTTTAACAGCAGTACTTTGAAAATACCCATCACATAACCTAATTAACAATGTTATTCCTCATTGTCAAGTCTAATAACCAATCAGAATTCTGACTTTATTTTTCATTTCAAATAACTCTGTGACAGCATCTCCCTTTTGAGCTTTAGTGGTAGATATTCAAGTAGAGACGCATGGAGTCCTCAAGAGGATTGAGCAGCACCTCAGAAGGCTGAGGCAGGAGGATCATGAGTTCAAAGCCAGCCTCAGCAACTCAGTAAGGCCATATCAAAATTTAAAATTTAAAAAAAAAAAAAACAGGGCTGGGGATGTGGTTCAGTGATTAAGTGCCCATGGGTTCAATCCCTGGTATAGAAAGAAAGAGGGGAAGGAAGGAAGGAAGGAAGGAAGGAAGGAAGGAAGGAAGGAAGGAAGGAAGGAAGGAAGGAAGGAAGGAAGGGAGGGAGGGAGGGAAAGAGAGAGGAAGGAAGGAAGGAAGGAAGGAAGGAAGGAAGGAAGGAAGGAAGAGAGAGAGAAAAAAATGGGCAAAGGTAAACTCGAATAACCATCATCAGCTACATGAAAAGTAGCTTGTGTGGTCACCAAGGGTAGCAATTTACTTTCAATCACCCCAGTCCAATTTAATTCACCCATAAAACCCAGCTAGAATTTGGTCCATGTCCTTGCAGAACTTGTGTTTCCACTGAGGAAACAATTCATATTCTTATCCATATGAAATTTAAAACAAAAAAAAACACAGAAAATATAGAATTATAGTCCTTCAAAAGACAAAAGGGATACCTGTGAACTGATGTAATCAGAGCAGTCTTCAAAGATCCTTATCTGACACTTGAAGGACAGGTTAGATGGAAATACAGCAGTTGAGGAAGAGGGAACAGTATATGGAAAGGCTTAGAGGTGCTTCCAGGATTAGTGAAAAAAAGTTAGTCAAGTACAGTGGCTTCTAATTAGAGAACAAAGTAAGAAAATGTTCAGATTATAAAGAGCCTAAAATAAACCCATAAAGACTTAGGCTTGATCTCACTGGCAGTAAAGAGTCAGGGAACCTGATGCAGAGGACAGATAGAAAGACCACAAAATATCTTATGTTCTGTAAATGGGGAACTGCGACAGAGAGACTAAAGGTTACTAAGAAAACATTGCAATAAACTGGGTGTTAGGAGGGTGGTGGGGAGTTTAGGTGATGTAGCCAAAAGAGCACTCAACTTCAACTTGATGTCTAGGGCCAGTTCTGCACTGACTTCATTATTCTAGAAAGTTCACTTAATCTCTTTGGATATTTATTTTTTCCACTCCAAAGATCCCTTGAGGTTAAATGACATTTTTAGAGACTACAACAAGCTAGCAAGAATGCCAATAGGCAAGCGTCTGTTTCCCACCACTCTTGCTTGAGCCAAACCAGCTTCATTTTTATCTGCTTTGTTTTTATTTTTATAAGTAAAATTTGGGGCCTTCTATGTAACATTTTGAGGAATGTTTCTGCTGCTTAAAATGTTTTGGAAAAAAAAAAAACTGGACTACAGGCATCCCCTTCAAAGACGTTAAATTCTGACATTCTGAAAAGAGCAGTTTCATATGAGAAGATCTGGTAGACCTGGTAACTGATTGGACAGAGAAGCGAAGACAAAAAGTTGTCAGAGAAAATTGGATGACTGGAAGACAGGAAGAAAAAAAATGAGTAAAAGGAACAGGAATTAATTCCTAGGGGAATACAAGGAGTTTTCCCTAAAGTGCATATGAAGGGCTAACTAGTTTTTTCTTCATTGTTTTTCTATCCTCACAAAGTAGGTCTTTCCCTACAATCTATAACAGCCAGGAAAAAAAAAAAAAAAAAAGAAAGAAAAGAAAAGAAAAAAGACAGTTTTCTTCTAAGCATAATTTAAAATATCATATCACCATTATCTAGAAACAAAGATGATAGAATCTCCAACTAAAAATAAAATTTTTAAAGAATTTTTTAAATGCATGATTAGGTAAAATGCTTTTACTTCAGTTGACACAGTTGGTAATGATATTTGCAATAAACCAGTAGGGTTTAAATGAATGGTCTAAATTTTCTATTTCACACATGTAAATTAAGTCAAAACCTCAAGAAGCATTTTTCTAAAATACTTCTTTTAAAATAAAAGATACATTAATTTGATCTAGACTTCTGAAATGGTACCTTTGCCCTGGATTATTCATTCTACATTCTGTGTGCTCTATTCAAGAATGCTTTGAACAAATTGAAACTAAAACCCTTCCATGTGTAAAGTCAGCATATATTTTAAATTTTCTTTTACAATTATAGTATCACATGCAACTGGGAACAAAAGCTACAGGGAACAGAGTGTAATGGATCGTGATGACTGTTTTAGAACAGCTTGAACCTTCTTGTAGCCTACAAGAAGGCTATGTGAACTGAATTCAGAAGCATAAAAATGGATTTTACTGCAAGTCACACAGTTGGTGGGGAGGGGGCAAATATGCCTTTTTTTTTTCACTTACAACAATACAAGGACTCCCAAGTTAAAGGATTTACCCCAATGAAAAAATGTGTTACTCCCCAAGTCCCCCCATTGTGTGCATTTCTTCTTCATATAAATATACACAGAATAGATTCTAAATCATTAATATATTTTGTTCCAATTGCTCACCACTAATGCAACCAATTGCATTTTTTTTCTATCATTTTACTGATGTTATGGTCCTTCTCTCTTGTAAATAGAATTATTTCTATAGCAAAACAATTGAATTTTAATGCTTGAGGCAAAAGAGAAGTCAAAAGAGTGACTATTTGATTTACTGTCTCCCTGTTCTGAATGAACCATATTCCTGTTTGAAATAATTGTATTAAGAGCAGAAGAAGAAGGAAAGGAGGAAAATGTACCACATTTTCATTCTATTCTAGATTTTAACATCCTCTGTGTATATTGCCCTTGTCCTATTTCCTTGACAGTTACTCACTGAATACAGGCCCTTGTTCAAATTAAATCTTCAAACTATGCTCAGCATCAGCAGGCCCTTAATGAGCAGAAACCTCCCACATCCTGGAAAATCATGTCCTCCTTTCAGTGTAACTGGGATGATATCCTTCAATTCCTTGCTGAAGGATTATAAGCTAATGGAAATGAAGAAGATAATGACCAAGGATATTTGGCATTTAGTAATGCTGTTCTGCCACTAAGATGGTCCCACCCAAACCTTAGTCACAGGCTGGGAAACTGCCATGGTCAAATGGACTGCTTCATCAGCCACTGTCAAAAGAATGCCACTGTCAAAAGGCTCCTTGGTTGCTTGAGAAGCAGGATAGACTGAGAGATTTAGTCACTCATCAAGCATATTTATCTTTTTTCTTTCAAAAATGAAAATAAGACCCTCTTACTTAGTCCCATTTCTCTTAGTCTGAATCCTCCCAAGCAAAACCTTCACACTTTTTCTTTCTTTCTCTCTTTTTTTTTTAACTGTGCTGTGACTTCCCAACCATTTCTGATGGAAAGACATGAACAAGAACTTAATGGTGCAGAACAAGCAAGTCGGTCCTCTCTGCAGTGCACCCCATCACAATGAGAATATGCTCCCCATGACTCAGAGTGAATCAGATGGAGAAAAAAATAATAGCACCAAACTGCAGCTTAAGAAATAAATGGCAATGTGTGATGTGCAGAAAGGAGACTGCACCGCTGATCATGGCTACCCAAGAGATAGTCATCTGCCTGCTGCGTTCTCAAAGGAACAGTTAGAATGTGGAGCAGCTTTTCTCCCAGAGGAAATCAAAACACTGTTATTTAGACTCCTCTGGTAAAATAAATCATTTACCTCTATTCTTCAAGCTACATGCTATATCAATAACATGGGTATCTGTCAAAACCTGTTCTTCGCATTTATACTTTAAACTGCCCTGTTTTTCTGCCCTTTATATGAAACCTGAATATATGGATATGTACACACACACACACACACACACACACACATATGTGTTAAAGCAGCCAACTCACACTGACCAGGACCTACCCCCTCATTCTGTTTGCTACTAGAATTTTCCTACTTGTCAGCCTCCCCTCTCTCCTCAATCCTGTTCTCCCACCTCTACAGTCCAAATTCCATGTCCAATTTTTACTTCACCCCACAGTTGATGAATGATGAAGTTAATGGTAGGGGATGAAGCTGCCAAGGAAAGAGAAGGGAGATAAGGACAAGGAAACTTCACTGAACATCTGTGCTTTTAACCATACCCCTGTACCCTCTGCAAGAAAGCTAGGAGAAAGAATACCCCACTCTTTGCTGCTCCTCCTACCTAGCCTCTCCCATTCCTGTCTCATAGTTGACTGGTTCAACCACAGTTGTGAGGTAAGAGAAATAGAGAGACAGAAGAGAGAAGACACAGTGTCTAATATGCCTCCTCTATCCCTATGTCTTGGCACCGTGTAAGCACCTTCGGAAGTGAGAGGAGAGGCCCTTAGCTAACTGAGATAAAGGTCTTGCTCTCTGGCAGCAGAGAGGATCACAATACAAATTTATTTCAGTTTCTTTTCTTGCACACCTGAGTTTGCAGCCTGAGAATCATATCTGGTGCTCTGGAAGGAGGATGAATCTTCAACAGGCTAAGAAAACTTTACTTGAAACCAACAGCCAACACAATGACAGTAAAACACCAGCAGCATCCCCATTAAAAATAAGGGTCCAAGCAAGAAAATACACTACTATTCTTCTGTAAAACTCAATTTTAAAAAATAAAGGCATAGAAATAAAAATAAGCATATCGCTAGAAACAAGAATATAAAATCATTATTGCAGCCCATATGAAAATCAATTGAAAATGTTTTTGATCAATTTTTTTATATATTTCAGTAAAGTAGTCAGACAGAAGATAAATCATGAACCAATCTAAAAAACAAAATTCATGAACCAAAATTGATTTCCATGCATGTATGAGGTTGTTGGAATGAACCCAACTACTCTATATAACTACAGAGCTTTAATTAAAAAAATACTTTAAAAGTCACATTTTAAAAATGTTTTAGATATTTATGGACCTTTATTTTATTCATTTATTTATATACAGTGTTGAGAATCTAACCCAGTGCCTCACACATGCTAGGAAAGTGCTCTACCACTGAGCCACAATCCCAGCCCTAAAAATCATATTTGAAAGAGAGATATCACATTCAAGGATGGAAAGACTGAAACTAATGATAATAAAAGACACAAGAAAGAATAGAAGGCAACCAGAACAATGAGAGTTATTAATATTTTGCTATTTTTTTAATGAGCATCTACTATGTATGCCAAGGATTATTTAAGGTGTTCAATATTTTTTAACTTTCATTTCATCTTTCCAATACACTGATCAAGTATTGTTATCCACATTTTATAATGTATGTTAGAATACAAAATTAAAATTTTATACACTTTGCTACATTAACTTGGTAAAAATGTCTGGATTTCTATCATAATAGCTTATAGATTTAACAAAACACCTAAATAAAGTCCATGGAATTTTCTTAACATGTTAAAATTAAACTTCTGAAAGGTTATTGAGGGTAAAGAAAAAAATTTAAAGAATACATCACAGAAGAATGAACAGAGAAGTAAAAAGAGAAACAGACACTAATATACATAAATTTTAAATATTTGGTCAAAAAAATCACAAATGGAAGAAGCATTGATTGCATTTAAATTATGCTGATAAAACTGACTATTTAAACAATTGCTCCTTGCTTCACATCACACATCAGACTAAGTTCTAAACTTTTAAATAATTAATTTTCAAAAACACATATCATCATAAACTTGAAAAAACTATATAAGAATAAACTGAGAATAAAAGCAAAACAAATAGCAAATAAAAAGTTCAATGAATTTAACTATATGATAAAATACTATATAAAAGTAAAAACACTGGGGCAAATATTTGTAATATATTTGACAGAGTTATATATTAACAAGTAAAAAAGTTACATGAATCTAATTTTAAAAAAGATAAACATCCCAATAGAAATATGAACAGGCCATTGCTGAGCTAGCCAGCCTGCCAACCCCCACACCAAGCTTCTTTATAGGCTGGTGCAGGCATTTTGGATTATTCCTGAGGGCGTGGCATCATCATCGGAAGGGCGGCTCCTTCCTGAGACACCTACAGGAGACTGGAGGCCCCTTGACAGGACTCAGGAGTCAAGAAGAGGAGGTATTGAGAGACTCGGGACCAACTCAGAGCCACCGGGTGAGTCTCTCCCACTGGGCAAGTCATCCTGGATGGGTAACAAGCTGGAGTATCCATCCTCATTTCAGATAATGTGGACTTCAAGCCAAAGTTAGTCAGAAGGGATAAAGAAGGACATTTCATACTGCTTAAGGGAAGCATAAATCAGCAAGACATAACAATCATAAATATTATGCCCCAAACAGTGGCTCATCCATGTACGTCAAACAAATCCTTCTCAATGCCAGAAATCAAACAGACAAAAACACAATACTAGGTGATTTTAACACACCTCTCTCACCACTGGACAGATCTTCCAAACAAAAATTGAACAAAGAAACCATAGATCTCAATAACACAATTAATAATGTAGACTTAACAGACATATATAGAATATACCATCCAACAAAGAGCGAATACACTTTCTTCTCAGCAGCACATGGATCCTTCTCTAAAATAGACCATATTCTGTGCCGAAAAGCTAATGTTACCAAATACAAGAAGACAGAAATACTACCTTGTATTCTATCAGATCATAATGGATTGAAATTAGAAATAAATGACACAATAAAAAACAGAAACTACTCCAACACCTGGAGATTAAATAATACGTTATTATATGATGAATGGATAACAGAAGACATCAGGAGGGAAATAAAAAAAATATTCTTAGAAGTAAACAAGAACAAAGACACACCATATCAAAATCTCTGGGACACTATGAAAGCAGTACTTAGAGGAAGATTTATTTCATGGAGCACATTTAATAAAAGAAAAAAAATCAACAAATAAACGACTTAACACTACAGCTTAAAGCCCTAGAAAAAGAAGAACAGACCAACACCAAAAGTAGTAGAAGACAGGATATAGTTAAAATCACAGCTGAAATCAATGAAATTGAAACAAAAGAAACAATAGAAAAAATTAACAAAATAAAGATTTGGTTCTTTGAAAACATAAACAAAATTGATAAACCCTTAGCCACACTAACAAAGAGAAGGAGAGAGAAAACTCAAATTACTAAAATTCAGAATGAACAAGGAAATATCACAACAGACACAATTGAAATACAAAACATAATTAGAAGCTATTTTGAAAATCTATACTCTAACAAATAGAAAATCTCAAAGACATCAACAAGTTTCAGAGATATATGAATTACCTAAACTGAACCAGGAGGACATACACAATTTAAATAGATCAATTTCAAGTAATGAAATAGAAGAAGTCATCAAAAGTCTACCAACGAAGAAAAGTCCGGGACCAGATGGGTTCTCAGCCGAGTTCTACAAAACCTTTAAAGAAGAGCTCATTCCAATACTCCCCAAAGTATTCCATGAAATAGAAGAGGAGGGAAGTCTCCCAAACTCATTCTATGAAGCCAATATCACCCTGATGCCTAAACAAGACAGAGGTACATCGAGGAAAGAAAATTTCAGACCAATATCCTTAATGAACATTGATGCAAAAATTCTCAACAAAATTTTAGCAAATTGCATGCAAAAATATATTAAAACGATAGTGCACCATGATCAAGTGGGTTTTATCCCAGGGATACAAGGTTGGTTCGACATCCAGAAATCAATAAATGTAATTCACCATATCAACAGACTTAAAGTCAAGAATCACATGATTATTGTGATAGATGCAGAAAAAGCATTTGGTAAAATATAGCATTTGGTAAAATATAGCATTCCTTCATGCTCAAAACACTAGAAAAAATAGAGAAAGTGGGAACATTCCTTAACATTGTAAAAGCCATCTATGCTAAGCCCATGACCAACATCATTCTATATGGTGAAAAACTGAAAGCATTCCCCCTAAAAACTGGGACAAGGCAGAGATGCCCTCTTTCACCCTTCTATTCAACACTGTCCTTGAAACTCTAGCCAGAGCAATTAGACAGACCAAGAAAATTAAAGGGATATGAATAGGAAAAGAAGAATTCAAACTATCCCTGTTCTCTGATGACATGATTATATATTTAGAGGAACCAGAAAATTCCACCAGAAAACTTTTAGAACTCATAAGTGAATTCAGTAAAGTAGCAGGATATAAGATCAATGCACATAAATCTAATGCATTTTTTACATAATTGATGAATCTTCAGAAAGAGAAGTTAGGAAAACTACCCCATTCACAATAGCCTCAAAAAATAAAATAAAATACTTGGGAATCAATCTAACAAAAGAGGTGAAAGACCTCTACAATGAGAACTACAGAACACTAAAGAAAGAAATTAAAGAAAACCTTAGAAGATGAAAAGATCTCCCATGTTCTTGGATAGGCAGAATTAATATTGTCAAAATGGCCATACTACCAAAAGTGCTATACAGATTCAATGCAATTCCAATTAAAATCCCAATGATGTACCTTACAGAAATAGAACAAGCAATCATGAAATTTATCTGGAAGAATAAGAAACTCAGGATAGCTAAAGCAATCCTTAGCAGGAAGAGTGAAGAAGGGGGTATTGCAATACCAGAACTTCAACTATACTACAAAGCAATAGTAACAAAAACGGCATGGTATTGGCACCAAAATAGAAAGGTAGATCAATGGTACAGAATAGAGCACACAGACACAAACCTAAATAAATAAAATTTTCTCATAGTAGACAAAGGTGCCAAAAATATGCAATGGGGAAAAGATAGCCTCTTCAACAAATGGTGCTGGGAAAACTGGAAATCCATGTGCAACAGAATGAAACTAAACCCCTATCTCTCACCCTGCACAAAACTCAACTCAAAATGGATCAAGGACCTTGGAATTAGACCAGAGACCCTGCAGATTATAGAAGAAAATGTAGGTCCAAATCTTCATCATGTCGGCTTAGGATCAGACTTTCTTAACAGGACTCCCATAGCACAAGAAATAAAAGCAAGAATCAACAACTGGGATAGATTCAAACTAAAAAGCTTTCTCTCAGCAAAGGAAACCATCAGTAATGTGAAGAGAGCCTACAGAGTGGGAGAAAATCTTTGCCACTCATACTTAAGATAGAGCACTAACTTCCAAAATATATAAAGAACTCAAAAAATTCTACACGAAGAATACAAATAACCCAATCAACAAATGGGCTAAGGATATGAACAGACATTTCACAGAAGAAGATCTACAAGCAATCAACAGATGTATGAAAAAATGTTCAACATCTTTAGTAATAAGAGAAACGCAAATCAAAACTACCCTAAGATTCCATCTCACACCAATTAGAATGGTGATCATCAAGAATACAAGCAACAATAGGTGTTGGAGAGGATGTGGGGAAAAAGGTACACTCATACATTGCTGGTGGGGTTGCAAATTAGTGCCACCACTCTGGAAAGCAGTGTGGAGATTCCTTAGAAAACTTGGAATGGAACCACCATTTGACCCAGCTATCCCACTCCTTGGCCTATACCCAAAGGACTTAAAATCAGCATACTACAGAGATACAGCCACATCAATGTTCATAGCTGCTCAATTCACATAGCCAGATTGTGGAACCAACCTAGATCTCCATCAATTGATGAATGGATAAAGAAACTGTGGTATATATATATATATATATATATATATATATATATATATATATATATACACACACACATTGGAATATTACTCAGTCATAAAGAAGAATAAATTTATGGCATTTGCAGAAAAATGGATGAAAGTGGAGAATATCATGCTAAGTGAGATAAGCCAATCTCAAAAAAACCAAAGGATGAATGATCTCGCTGATAAGCGAATGATGATACATAATGGGGGGTGGGAGGGGCAAGAATGGAGGAAGGAGGGATTGTATAGAGGGATAAGAGGGGTGGGAGGGGTGGGGGGAAGGAAATAAATAACACAATGAATCAAAAACTATTACCCTATGTAAATGTATGATTACACAAATGAAATGCCTCTACTACATGTACAGAGAAACAAGATGTATCCCATTTATTTACAATAAAAATAAATTTTAAAAAAAGAAATATGGACAAAGAAAACAAACAGCTGACTTGCCAAAAAATTTTTCCTATTTTCTCCTTTTGTTTATGTCAGAAATAGATGTCAGTTTTGATAAATTATATCTTACTAGGAATTAGATTACTGCATTATTTTTTAATTCACTGGAATAAATTTTTATAATATCTTCATACACTCTTTAATTTATATAGTATCTAAAAGTGATATCCCATTTTAATTCCTGATATTAGCAATTCATAGCTTTTCTTTTTTTGTGTTAATATTTGTAGCACAAAACCAACTTTTGCTTATGTTGATCCTTTTATCATATGTTGATTCTTTCTATATTTATTTCATTAATTTCCACTTTTGTCTTTATTATTTTTATTATTTCTTTTTCCTTTTTTTTTTTTTTTCAGTGCTGGGGATTGAACCCAGGGCCTTGTGCTTGTGAGGCGAGCACTCTACCAACTGAGCTATCTCCCCAGCCCTTCTTTTTCCTTTCTTTGGATTTAATTTGCTGTTCTAACCTCCCCAGATGGACTCTTCAATCATTCATTTTCACCCTTTCTTGTTTCTTAACATATTTATCAGGTATTACAAACTTCCCTATAGGAAAGGAAAGCTACATCTCTAAATTTACTAAGTAAGTATAATAATTTGCCCATTCATGAAGGGAAAGTCAGTTAACTAGGTGAATTAATTTTTTAATAGCAATAATAATGAAAAGATAATGACAAAGGAGACAGAAATTTTGGTTAAAGGTAAAAATGTCTATAGTAAATACAGATAATAAAGCAAAAATTTCTGAAACTAAAAGAAGGTAATGAGATGATTTTTCCTAAATATGAATCAGATTTTGTCTTTACTTCCTTCTTAAGGAAGGTAGTTTCACAATAGATATCCCATCCTCTGTTTTTTACTTTGTTTTGTTTTCTTGATACTGGGGATTGAACCTAGGGGCACATAAACACCAAACCACATCCCCACCCCTTTTCATTTTTTTTTTTTTAATTTTGAGACAGGGTCTGGCTAAATTGCTAAGGGTCTTGCTAAATTGTTGAGGCTGGCTTTGAACTTATGATCCTCCAGCCTCAGCCTCCAGAGTTGCTGGGATTACAGGCATGTGCTACCACATCCAAGTCCCATCCTATTTTACTATTCATGATCCCTAGTAGCAACATGGATAACAATTTGTAAGATCATTAAACATAGTTCAACAATGAGGACACACAAGAGATATTTCTGTTGACATTCCTTAAAATTTTGCAGAAAATGATGAACAGAGGAAAAGAGAAAGACGTCTACAATAACTGAAAGAAATTCACATCTACCAGTAAATAAATCTGTCTACTTTCTGGAACACAGCTCTGTTACACCACACACACACACACACACACACACACACAGAGGCACATGCACACACACATGTGCACCAGAATTTTCAGAAAAAAATGAAAACATTTAAGTTGGAACTGTTATCTTCCAAAAGTGCATTCTATTCTCTCATGTTGTCTGATAGTGGAGTCTCCCAAGGCCCAGTTTTTGCTCCTCTTTCCTTCTTGATCTATATCCCTGTCCTTGTTGACTTTACCCACACTTGTGGTTTTAAATGTCATCTCCCAAATGCATATCATACCAAGATTCCTTTCCAAACTCCAGACTTTGTACACAAGCAGTGCAGTAGACATCTCAAATTTAGAAAACAACTCACATCCTCTAAGATCTGTTCTACTAGCAGGCTTTTCCATCCTGGTTAACAAAAACACTTTTATCTTACCCTAAAGTAAGATCTTAGTATAATTATAAAAAACCAAGATATTACCATTAACTAAACTACAGACCTTATTCAGATTTCACTAGCTTTTTTGTGCACTCTTTTCCCCGACTTTGGTGTCTAGTTAAGTGAAATGTAATCACATGTTTAGATTGGTTTTTTCCCACCTTTTTTTTTATTGGTGCATTATAGTTGTACATATTGATGGGATTTGTTGTTACATGTTCATACATGCACACAATATAACAATATAATGTAGCCAATATCACTCTCCAATACTTTCCCTCTCCCTCCCGGCCTCCCAGAGTACCCTACCATTATTCCTACCAACAACATGTGAGATCCAATTGTTCCACATCCTAACTGGCACTTGGTATGGCGTTTTTTTATTTTAGGTGTTCTAAGAGGTGTGTGGTAGTATTTGGTGGTGGCTTTGTTTCCCTACTACCTAATACTAAGCATCTCTTCATGAGCTTATTTGTCATCAATCATTTGATTAAATATGTGTTCAACTCATTTTTTAATTATTTCCTCAGTTTTTATTGGTGCATTATAGTTGTACATGTTGATGGGATTTGTTGTTATATATTTGGGCATGCACACAACGTAACAGTACAGTTTGGACAATATCACTCCCTAGCCTTTCCCCACTCCCTCCCTGCCTCCTATCCCTTGGCCCTTTTCCTCTACTGATCTCCCTTTGATTTTTTTTTTAATTGTTTGTAGTTGTAGATGGACAGCATGCCTTTGTTTCATTTTTTAATATGGTGCTAAGGATGGAACCCAGTGTTTCACACACGCTAGGCAAGTGTTCTGCCACTGAGCTACCGCCCCAGCCCTTCACACTTTGATTTTTAAGAGATCCAACCTGTGTTCAAATCTTGTTCCTATCTTCATATGGGACTCTATATTCTGGATCATACACATTTATATTCTGGATAGTATGTTATCATGCTTTTGGTGTCCTATTTTAAAACTCTTTTGCCTATCCATAGATAGTTCTTCTTCTGTCATTTCTTCTAAAAAAATTTTTTTTAATTTTGCACTTGTATCATTGGAAATTTTTGAGTTAATTTTTGAGATAATAAGAGATTAACTTTTCAGTTGTTCAAGCCAATAACTTTGAAGTTTATCTTTGACTTCCCTCTTCTCTTACACCCCACATGAAAACCATTAGGAAGTTTTACTGACTCTACCTTCTCACCAATTCCCCATCTACCACTCCTACCTGATCCACATCATCTCTTTTTCAGATTTGCTACACAAGTCTCTTACTAATCTCCATTTTCTAGACTTATCCTGTACAGTCTATTCTCATACTAGTAACAAAATTGATCTTTTCTTTTAAGTGTAAAAAAATCAGAAATCATTCTTCTACTGAAACTTTCAACTGGCTCCCTTTTCCCTACATGATAGGCTCACCCCTTAACTTCTCTGATCACACATTCTGGTTTGTTCCATTCAATCACTCCACTGTCTCCTCACTGGGAATAGCCTCACTTTATAGTCTTTGTTTGGGGTGCTCCCTTAACTGATATTCCCCCACCAGATAGTGACATTGCTAACTCCTCACCTCCTTTAAGACTTTGTTTAAATGTCACCTTTGCCTTGAGGACTACCCTGACCACTCCAATCTTTCAACCTCCTACTGTCACTCACCAGTACTCCCACTGGCTCTTCCCTTACTGTACTTTTCATTTTGCCTATAGCACTCATCATCTCTAATGCATTTCCTCATTCATGGATTTATTTATCTATTGTCCTGTTGTCTACCATTCCCACCCCAATAGAAAACAACCTTCATGAAAGCAGAGTTTCTTGTTTTGCTCACTGACAAATCCCATGCACTCAAATATGCCTGGCAATGAAAGGTGCTCAGTAAGTCAGTTTTTGAATGATAGAATGATAGCAATTTTTAAATCAGTGATTCTCAAAGTATGACACAACACTTGGGGATTCCCAAATACTTTCAGGGGATTCACAAGGTAAAAAAAAGTTATTTTTATAACAATACTGAGATGAGTTTTGCCTTTTTCACTGTGTTGACATTTTCCCTGATGATACAAAAGCAATGATAGATAACATTGTTGTCATTTTTGAATCAATCAAGCAATAGCACCAAACTATTTTAGTAGTTGTATTCTTCAGTGCCTTATACTCACATTTTAAAAGAATAATAAAGCCAATTTCACTTAGTGCCTTTAAAAATGCACTGAAAGGTGTCAATTCTCCATCCTTGAGCACATACCTTTTAACACTCTGTTATGAAATGGGGAAGTACTCACAAAGCACTTTGCCGCATGCCAAGATACAAACGAGTTGTGTGAGTATTGAAGTTGCAAACTGAGCTGGACACTTTTTTCATGGAATATCATTTTTTTCCTTTTAAAAAAGCACTGACAATGTATGATTATTCAGATTTGGACCTTAATGGATATTTTTACTTCACATTTCAACCTCTTTAAGGAAAACAATAGGCAATATTTGTTGCCAATTCCAAAATCCAATCTTTCGATACAAATTAGAATACTTACTCTAATTTAGTTTATCCATATCCTCCACCATGAGTTTGTCAGCTTGCTAACTAACAAGTTTTTCTGTTTTAACTTAACATATATGTTTATAATTTTAATTGCTATGTATAACTTTATTTCCAGAGCTAAGGGATTAGGGTGTGCAATGAATCCCAAACATAAAAACATTTGCTGATGTACAATTTAAAAGGAATAATGTTGAATAGTATTTAATTTAATATGGTCAAAATCTTATGTTTTAATTTAATATGGTAAAAATCAATAGAAGCAACCCAAACAAAACCTGTTTAAATTCTTTAATAGTTTTTAAAAGTGTAAGAGCTCTTGAAATAAAAAAAAGTTTGAAAAACAATTAATTTGTCCAAATCATTGTGTGACACTCCTTGCTCTTTACAGCCCTAGCTGCTTTCATGGGTATGGATATGAAAGGTCCTGGCCCAATGATGCTCTATGAATCGTTTATTTTTGTTGTACAACTAAGGGTTGCTTTTAAAGAAGTATATCTATAGCTGAGATCATTGTTGGGCAGAAGTGAGAGTCTCTGATCTTTAGCAGTGATCAGGAATTTGCTGCAAGACTCACCATCCAGAAATAGACCTTTGGGATTTCCAGGGCCTGACCTCAGCTACTATCTCATGGTTTTCTGATAAATTCTCAAAGGAATTACAAGAACCATTTGATTTACTATAAAGTATGTTCCCCTTTATACTGCACATCAGCAAGTATTTTCATGTTTGGGATTCATTTCACATTCTAATCACTTAGCTTTGAAAATAAAGTTATACATAGCAATTAAATTATAAACAAATATATAAAAATATATATGTGTGTACATATATACGTATTTATATATAAATACATAAACTGACTTGCCAACTTTTACAAACATTTCGAATTGGAAGCCAGGAGGCAAAAATACCCGGGTAGTTTTCTCCTCTGCAAATCCACATGAACATCAGCCATCCTTCCCCCACCACCCACCCATAGATATTATACAACAAGAGCCACTGAAGAGGGCCAGCATAATTTCACCCATACTCTGGTTTCAGAAACTATCTTGCTAGTTGATATTAAATCAATTTGTATTGTTTCAGGAGATTTTTTTTTAATCATCAAGTTGTGTCTCTCCAGTTTTTTCCTGATAATAGACATTTTCTCCATGTCTTCAGGTTTTGCCAGTTCTGAGTATGTATTTCAGTCAAAATTCTATTCCTCCTAACTTAAAATAGCTTAAGCAAAAAGAAGAAACAGGAAGAAGCAGAAAAAAGGAAGAAGTAGGAGAAGATAAAGAAAAGAAACAATAGCTTACAGAAGGAGTGACTCAGACGGCCCTGAGGTCAAGTTTAAGCACAGCCAGATTCAGAAACTAAAGCCTCCAAAACTTTTTGTCTCTGTTTGGAGGCATTCTGCAGGCAATCTGCCTCCCTGCATGGGGAGTAGACAGGGACCACCACCAGCCGGTCTTACATTGCTCAAGACTGCAGAAAGAGAACCTCATCTTCCCACTATCCATGGTTTTAATTTTCTCAGTCCCACTGCCTCTCATGCATGTGTGCATACACACACACCCTGATTGGCCATGAATGGATCCTGTTTCCGCCACAATGTGCCCAGCCAAATAGTGTACTCAAGATTGGTCCACCCCTAGTCACATTGCACCCCTGAAAATGGTATGTATATTTGTAACCTGTGACACACATGCACACGCACATGCACACACACACACACACACACACATACACACAAGCTAGATGGATTTGGGAAGAGATGGATCCAAAAAAAAAAGATGTAAGCTGATATAAGCAGTTCTCCACTATAAAGTGAGACAGAGCCCCTCCTTATTTATACTCATTACTTCCACAGCTGAGCATCTTTTAAAGACATTATAAAATTGTTACAAACAGGCAATGACTGTTTTCAAAACTCAAAAAAAGCATTGTTTTCAAAATCATTGCTGCATAAATTCAAGAACCTCTGATCTGAGGATGCGGACTAGCACAACACTGGAAAACCATCACCAATCACTCACCCGACCCCTACCTGACTATTAAAAAAAGAAAAAAAAATTCAAATTGGTGGTGTTTACATTAGAATAAAAGTAAGAAAAGATTGAGTTAAACAATTCATTGACTAATCATTCAGGATATAACCCAGAAAAGGCTACACAGATAGGTAGAAGGTAGATCTACTCAATAGCAATTGTTTTTCTTCCAGAAACATTGTGGAGCAATGTTTCTAGTTGCTAGGATGGTTAAAGGAAAGTCTTAGCAGTCCCTTAGCTCATTCTCAAAATGAAAGTCTTCCCACTACAAGGCTGAGAACAAGGGGCCATTTTCATGTCAGTGTCTCGAGCTGTAGTGGATATAGCTGGTGGCCCAGCCACTTCCCCTCACCCTGACCCCTTCAGTCCATGTTGCCTGACTGCCACTTTATCAGCACCTGCATTTCTTTGCCTGAGAACTCTTCTTTGGTGTTTCTTTTATCTGACAAAATAAACTACTTTGATTTGAATCCTTGTTTCAGGGACTGCTTCTGAGACTTAAAGTCATGACTTTTTTATTCTTTTGTCTCTGGACATAGAAGAAGCCCCTGAGACAAGTTGATCACATCATGTTTTTATGTATATATGAATATGCCACAGCAAAACCCATCATTCTGTATAAAAATGTGCACCAATATTTAAAAAGTAAAAAAAAAAAAAAAAAAAAAAGGCTAATCCAAAAATAAGTGGTCATATATCGGGTGGGCCGTTCGTGCTTTTCCTACACTTTGCAGAACTTGTGCAATATGCCATGTGTCCCTCAGTCACTCTCTGACTAACTTAAATGAACTAAAGGACCTAGATGAACAAAATGGAGAAAAGGTCTATGAATCTATGCACTTGACTCCCACATGAAAGCATCTGGAGTCAGCCTCTTGCCCCCTAATCCCCTTCAAAATCAAAATGCTAAAAAATGTAAAATGAAGTTAGTGAGGGAATAACCAAGGTCGTCTGGCTCCTTGAATCAACCTCAACCTACCTGAGTTCAAATGAACAGAAGATTAGAAGAAAATGCATGTGGGAGGGAGGGAAAAGGGAGGAGAGAGGAGGCAGACATGTCATTTAATAAATGGTCCCCAACTGCTACACATTTTCTGATCTCCTCCTCTGTGTCTGTACACTTTAATAAACCTCAAGGGCAAAACACCCCTTGGTGAATTGACCTGCATAATTATCAACTACCAAACCTGTAAATTATATGCTATATGTTCTGCTTAAGATGGCAGGAAATCAAGCACTACATCTTAAAAAAATGTTATTTAATTGGTTAAAAGAAAAGATAGCTCTTGAAGATTTAAGCTCTAGGCAGTCAGAAAACTCATTCTAACACATCTTTTCCCCCAAAGTCATAAATGCTACTCACATTTTGCTCTAGAATACTTCCCCTCCATTTCTTAATGAAATATTTTAAGGATAAGTTATAAAGTACTGTGTTTCACATGTTATAAGCATTTGTTTAAATGATGTTTGGTGAATTCTATACTAAATGAGCAATTTACAGACAGAAGGTATTTTACTCACAATTCTTATAGATATTCAGTGTAGATGCAAATATACAAACGAAAGCCTACAAATATTGAACTCCTGTCACAAAAAAATCAGACTTTAAAATACCAATTTACCATAATAGTCCAAGCAATTCATGAAAATTCATTGTCAGGGAAGAACTGAAATGAGTCAGGAGAACAATGTGTTCTTTTCCTTTTACTTCAATTATCTTTACATAATTCCTAATTTTGTGATGAGACATTTTGGAATATTGATTGCTTTCTTAAAAATCTACTGATTACCTCAGTACATGCCAGAGGCTCTGTCAGGCATTTAAGAATTATGTAGGAAAGAGAAGTTCTAATAAATTAGACATAAATCTTAATTTTAAAATTGAATTATTTACTATGGAATACATACTTTTTACTTTTTGGGAACTTGACAGATTTTAAATCAATAGTATTCCAGAGATATTTCACATTTAAGGAAGAGAACAAAAAATCCAGCTGTCAACATATGTAACTCCAGGGATCCAAGGATGACTGTGCTTCCCTCTGTACACACCTTTATGGGTAGTGGTTTGGTGATTATACTGCATGACCAAAACCATCTGCTTTATAACATTTAAAATTGTACCATTAGACCCCTTCCCAAAATATGCAGCATTCCTCTGATGAGTCTATTTCTGTGTTTCCACTAGAAGGTGGTCAACTTAAGGATGGGTTGCTAAACAACATACTTAAATATGCCCTCCTAAGAAACAGAGATTGGAAGGAGTACAGGACAAGGTCACTTGGTACAGGACAAGGTCACTTAGTTATGAGAGTAAAGTACTGTGGCCTCTGTATTTCTGTGTGATTCTTCATTGCCAAGTTCCCATTATTCATTTTTAATGCCTTTCTTCCTGTAATGGATGCTTCCATCTGGTTTTTGTACATTTTTGTTCAGTTTAACTGTTTTATAGAATCAAGGGACTGAAGTATTGCTACGATGGCTCCAACACAGGTGAAGAAGAACCAAAGAGTTGGTTTCACCTTGACCTCAAAGACCCTCAAAGAGCAAGAACTAAATGTTTCTCCACTTGAATGATAATTGTAGTGACTTCTCTGGGCTCCATGAATATAGATAAAAATAATTGTCCAGGGCTGGGACTATAGCTCAGTTGGTAGAGTGCTTGCCTCACATGCACAAGGCCCTGGGTTCAATCCTCAGCACCACAAAAAAAAAAAAAAAATCCAAACTGGAAACAGCCAAATACCTATCTACAGATGAATACAGAAACAAATTGCGGTCTATCTATACAATGGAATACCACTCAGTAATAAAAAGGAATAAAGTGCAGATATCCAGAGTACCATGGATAAATTTCACAGACATTACACTGAGCAAAAGTGGGCAGCATAAACAAAGAGTACATACTACATGATTCCCCTTATATGAAACACTAGAATAGTTAAAGCTCACTTGTATTTTTTTTTTTTTCTGGTACCAGGAATTGAAACCAGGGACACTTAACCCCTGAGCCCATCCCCAGCCCTTTTTATATTTTATTTAGAGACAAGATTTCACTAAGTTGCTTAGCGCCTTGCTAAATTGAACTTGCAATCCTCCTTCCTTAGCCTCCTGAGCCACTGGGATTACAGGTATGTGCCTTCCCACCCAGCTTGGAGTGATTTATTAACAGACCAGTGTTTCACTGGGACAAGGGTGTAAGGGACTGACTGCAAGGAAGCACGGTGATCTATGGAGAGATGGAAATTTCAATTTTGACAGCATTTTAAAAGGTATATATTTTTTGTCAAAAGTTATCAACCAATACACTCAAAATATGTAAATTCTATTATTGTAAATTATACCCTTAAAAGTTGATTTAAAGTAAGAATATTATTAAAAAGTGATGAATAAACCATCTTTTTTATTTTTTTACAAAAAGTGTTTTTAAATCTCTATTTCAAAAGTGTTACTCTCTGGCCACCACCTTCTTTGCCTCCTACTCACTTCTTATGTTACCAATGTAAAAATTTTCTGAGCCCAGGGAGCTTGCCAGCTTTTCACTCTCTCTTGCCTAACTTATGTCCTTCCTTTTCCCCTTATGCCTCTAAGATTCCATGGTTTATCATTAGAATCATTCCACTGCACCCTTCACCCTTCTTGCCCAGCATTTTAATTGGATAAACTATATCTCAGATTAGGTCACCCTGCCTACACACACCTGCACCTAATCAACTGAATGTGGTTGGAGAAAACCACATGGTATAGTTTAGAAATGGGGTGTCTCAGAAAGCTTATGTGTGAGACAATACAAGAAAGTTTAGAGGTGAAATGACTGGGTTATAAGAGCCTTAACCTAATCAATGTGTTAAGCCATTTGAATGGATTAACTGGGTAATAACTGTAGGCAGGTAGTGTGTGACTGGAGGAGGTGGGTCCCTGAGGACATACTTTTGGGATATATATTTAGTCTATGGTGAGGGGAGTCTCCCTGCTTCCTGATTGTCATGTCCTGAGCCGCTTTCCTCTGCCACACCTTCTGCCTTGATGTTCTGCTTCCCCTTGGGCACAGAGCAATGGAGCCACTGTCCATGCACTGAGACCTCTTCAACTGTGAGTCCCCCAAAAGATTTTCCTCCTCTAAAATTGTTTTTGTCAGGTCTTTTGGTGACAGCAATGAAAAAGTTGACTGAAACACCACACAACCAGGTTAACTGGACTTATTTTAAAGTCATGACCACTAACGCCTGGGGTCCCTAGTGCTGCCAACATTGCCCGATTCAACCCTCAGTCCCCCTTCTCAACAATTATTTCAAATATTGTTTTCTTCACAGCAACTCAAAGTTCAATTATCTCTCTTCTTCCTTACTATCACTGTCGACTCTACCTCTGATTCCTTAAGAAGGTAGAAGGAATTAGAGAAGTTATAAGCACAACTACAACACAAAATCCACGTGTCTAGGCCCTTATATTCTTGCTATAGTCAATAAACCATCTGTACTCCTACCCAAAGCCCATCCTTTACTGGAGATTCAGTCTCTCTCACCTATCAGGGACATTGCTCCAGCAAGAAGTCCCTATCCTTCAACATCAGGGTTTCTGACTGTTCTAGACATTTCCAATACCATATAAACCATTGTGATATCTTCCATTATCAAAAAAATCTTCCCTTGAACTTGAACCCACTCCATTTCCTTGCTTCCCTTCACAAAAACACTACTCAAAAAGTAATTTCTATCATTACACTAAAATTGCTTTTGTCAAGGTCATAGTTTCTTCTATATAGCCAAATTCCATGACTTTTTCTTGACTTCAAAGTCACAACTGATTTCTTTCCTTACCCTCCAGAATTTTTCTCTCTTGGTTCTTCTCCTTTTATGGTCACTTTTTTTTTTTAGTTTCCTTTGCATCTTTTTCTTCATTTCTCAACCTCCAGATTTAGAAGTCCCCCTGACTTAACCTCAGGAACTACTTTCTTCTCTTTATTTAATAATCCCATGGGGGGAGGGAACATTTTTCCCTTTCTACTGTGGAAAGGAAAATTTTCCTCTAAGTGCTAAATTGATCCACTCCTCCATCCTCCTCTATATTTATGACTGTAACTCAGTGAAGCCATTGGGATAACTCCAGAATGTCAGCAATGTTCTGTCCTTCAGGGAATATAGCCCTTTCCCCAAATCTCTGCACTTATTAGCTAAGAATAATGTCAACAACTCAGGAAGTGCTGGTGCAGAAGAGAGATCTGCATCTCTGCTGCTCAACCACTATGGATATTAAGTACTAGAATTATGGTGTCTAAGAGAGTAGAGACCCAGACTCACCCTAGAGTATCCAACTCAGCACTAATAAGTTCATGTTGAAGAGGCTAACATCAGTATATACTTGTAAGATGAAATATTATTCAGCCACAAAGAAGAATAAAATTATGTCATTTGCAGGTAAATGGATGGAGTTGGAGAAAATCATGCTAAGTGAAATAAGCCAATCCAAAAAAACCAAAGGCCAAATGATTTCTCTGATAAGTGGATGGCGATACATAATGGGGTGTGGGGGCAGTAAGGCAAGAATGGAGGAAGGATGGATTGTGTAGAGGAAAATGAGGGGTGGGGAGGGGATGGGGGAAAGAAAGATAATAGAATGAGACAGGGCTGGGGATATAGCTCAGTTGGTAGAGTGCTTGCCTTGCATGCACAAGGCCCTGGGTTCAATCCCCAGCACCGCAAAAAAAAAAAAAAAATAGAATGAGACAAACATTATTACCCTATGTACAAGTATGATTACACAAATTGTGTGACTCTACTTCATGCACAACCAGAAAAATGAAAGTTGTACCCTATTTGTGTAAAATGAATCAAAATAATAAGAAGAAAAAAGAATTTCATATTATATACAAATATTATACACACATATACATGTATATGCTAAGCATGCACACACACACACACACACACACACACACACATACGTTTATATTCCTTAAATTTATTTTTGATAGCTACTTTAGTTCTCAAAGCCACTGACAGATGGGGCATCTAGACTCACCTTGTATAGGCCCTAAGAAGAAGGGGCAATAGAATTCCCTTTAGTTAGTGCATTTTCTAACTCTTCCAAGCTAGTAGTATTAGAACATAAGATGCAGGACTTAGTTTTTCCACAGATGTCAACCCTGAAGCCCTGACCAGTAGGCCCATTAACATTTGAACTGTCTTCTAACAGGCTTCTTCACTTCAACCTTATTCTGTCTCCTGTTCCATACAGTATGTCTTAGTATCTGCTTGGTATCCTGTAGTCACATTAGGTAGAACTGGTAAAATAAGCATAACCTTCAACAATACATCTATTATACTGTCTTCCATCCCAAAATGTATTAATGAGGTAGAATTGGTAGGAGAGAACTAATGAATGAGGGGAGGCATTTTTTCTCAATCTTTGCTCACATCTTGCTGGGAAACATATCTGTCACCATTCACAATTCTGACACTTATCAAGTAATGGTTTCTTGAATGTGACTCCCCAAAATGGTTCGGCAACTTAAGAACATAGTAGAAAAAAGTTAATAGCACACACACAAAAATCACAATTTAATATTAAATTAGAAGAGCACATTATGATACTAGTAATGCTCCCAATTGTCCACGTACATAGATATGTGGAATTATTTAATCAAAGTTGTCTTTTTCTGAGTGGTAAGATTATGGGTTGACTGGTTTAACATTTCTTATGTATACTCATGTACCTTTTAATCTTTTCTAAAGCCTCTATAATAGGCATTAATTATTTTTTTAAAATATTTTTGAGTTGTCAACGGATCTTTTATTTATATGTGGTGCTGAGTATTGAACCAGGGTCTCACACATGCCACACAAGTGCTGTACTATGAGCCATAATTCCCAGCCCCCATTTATTATTTTTTAAGTAAAAAAAAAAAAAAAAACTAGATTTTTTTTCTCCTTAGTTTTGCTGAATGCATAATGCAGATGTGACACTAGGAAAAGAATAAATAAGTAACAGAGAACAACAGGTTCATTACATTACCATGGCTCTGTTAGATTTCAACTGACAAAAACCAAATCAAACAGCTTAATCAAAATTGTTTAAACACAGCTGGACCAGAGACTAAAAAAAAATGTTATAAGGGATTGCATGTTCTTCATTTCTCATCTCATTTCGTTTTCTTTGTATGTTGCCTCATTTTCTCCTACTATAGGCAGCTTCCTCTAAGTGGCTGGGGAGAGCAGCTTATATAATGCATAGAGCTTGCAATCCCAGTGGACAAGAGACCCTCAATTCCAGAGATCATACAGCCAAATCTCAGACCCATGTGCCCTGCTTGGATCATGTGCCCATATGTGAACAGGGGACAGGCAAGAGAGTATTCTGATTAGCCAGGGAGAAGTCACCTGCCTTCTGTGGGGCAATGGAGAAATGGGGAGAGAGAAGCGAACTGGTACTGGCCCCATGCTAAGCATTCCCCATAATAAAGAGGGATTCTACAACTAGAAGAGAGATGGGGTACTAGTTGGACAAAAGCAAAGACTTCTTCTTTTTTAAAAGAGTTATATTGAGCTTAATTTAGGTGTTTCCTGGGACAGCTCTAGTCCTAAAGATTAAAATAACTCCTCTCCTATTTATAAAAAGCATACTTATAGATGTAAATATAGAAATGTTTTACTTTTACTCAGTTGTGGTTGCTTTATCTTATTTGTTGGCTCTATTTGAGACAGCAATTATTATTTTCTTTCTTCCTTTCTTATTTTCATATGAAAATTTCCCTAGATTTATAACATGATAACAGTTTTACAAGTTACACCCAAATCTGTGTCTTCTCCCTGTTCAAATATGGGCACATGATCCAAGCAGAGCATCTCAGAATCTTTCCTGAGGTTTGATGTATGAATTCTGAGAGTGAGAGTTTCTTGTTCACTGGAATTGTAAATTCAAAGGACAGTGTAACATGGTTTCTCCAGGTACGGCAGAAGCTACCTATAGTTGGAGAAAATGAGATGACAGGAAAAAAATAGCATGTCCACTCATTCCTATTTCAGTCAGGGTTTTCAGTAGCAAACAACAAAATCAGCCTTGGCTGGCTTAAGTGAAAAAGAAATTACTTAAGAGCTAGTAGGTGGCTCACAGAAGTTCTGGTGCTGAGCAGTCAGGAACAATGTCCAATTACTCTGCAGGAGCTGCTACAGCTAAAATGCCCTAGCTGCCACACTCAGTTTCTAAGTCATGACTTGTCAAATACTGACCAGCTCACATGGTGATGCTCAGGACCAGATGCTGGACTGGATGCTCCTAAAGAGTCCAACACCTCTACTGACCTCCTTGCCAGACAAGAAATTCTATATGCCCCCTTTCTTCCACTGCTCAGGAATCAAAGTCACATACAGGTGCATCTGATGGGTAGAATCCAAGACATACACCTGTGTCCCTGTAGCAAGGGGATCTGGGAAAGCAAATTTCCTGCTACAACCTGGGGAAAAGGGATACAAATCTGGAAATTTCCCAAACATGAGAAGACAGTTTAAAGGGCACTAGGCAATCAGAAACATCCATAATAACATATGTCCACAATAACCTCTACAGGACAGATTTCTCTTTTGTCCTTCCTCTATTTTACAGTTCCAACAATACTCAGAAGACCACATGAAATGGAGAGCAATGATACCTGCCAAGTACTGTAGAGCATGCTGCTTCATGGAGGAATATGTTACTGATATCAGAATAATGCAATTAATTGTCTTTATTTCTTCATATCTCAAATTCAGTAGGACCTAAGCTGATATCCTAACTTCAAAATAATAAAGGTATCTGTCTATATGAAAAAATATTTTATACAAATCATTCATCTGCATCAAAATTCAACCATTTTATAACTCTAGAAATATTGTATCTTGAAAATTGAATTGATCCCTTGATTTTTGACAGGTAAAATAGTCTGATCATTTTAGTTTCAAAGAATAATTGTACCTTTTACGCTATTCTTATATGTACTAAATAGTCTAATAATATTAACTTTCAATATGATCACTGCTGTCCCATTAAATAAATGCCAAGGTTTACTCTTGTCTGGAAGGATACATATTTATTTCTATGTACCTGTTGACAATATAATAAGAAACTTCATTTTTTATTCTTCCCCATCAGCAACAATCCTATAAATCATGCAAATCTTTGAATCTCTGACTTAAATCCTGAAAATTGTGTTCATTTACCCTTTCACATTAGGTTATTTTCGAATATTTTCTTTGTAGAATCGCTGCATTGTTTTTCCTCCTGCAATGACTTGATGTCTGTTCAGGCATGGGTCACACTGCCACCTGGTGTGGCTGGGACAAACTTCCTTCTACTCTGAAGCCAACAGGGCAGAGACACACACTGACCCTGTGCTGCTGAGTCATGCCGCAGGCGGAACTTTGTTTTAGAGGCATCTATAGGCCTCCATAAAATGAAGAGAGAGATTTGAATCAACTGCAACCACAAATCACTTTATAGTAAAGAGATGAATCCGTAAGTATTCAGAATTTTTTGTTTTTTGTGATGCTGGGGATTGAACCCAGGGCCTTGTGCATGTGAGACAAGCACTCTATAAACTGAGCTATTTCCCCAGCCCAGTATTCAGCATTTTTAATTCAGTTAATGTTTAGGGCTCACCAAACATAAGGTCTGTGATTGGTGCCACAGGTGACACAAAACTAGGGAAATGTAGTGCTGGGGATATACCTCAGTGATAGATCACATGCCTAGCATGCACAAAGCCCTGGGTTCCATCCCCAGTACTGCAAGAAAAGAAAGAAAGGAATCAACAATGTCCATGAGAGAAAATGGACAGTTTTTATACTCCATTATGGTAGAATTTTTCTCATTAGAAGGGGAAAGATATTTAATTAACAATACTAGCAATTAAATTTTGCTTTCCTCAAAAAGTAATTCCTAAATTATTATATTTGATAACTATACTGCCATTAAGTTTCCCTCAAATCCTTTGCCTGAAAAAAAAAGATAAAAATCCACCTATAGATTTTCCATAATTTTAGTAAGACAGGATTATATATAAATTAATTCGTACTATATATGCATATTAGCATTATCATATAATTAATAGATAATCTATGTGACTGCTAATTCCTAGAAATTCAGGAAATCAACTTTATCTCCTCTTTGATTTTCATGGTAAAACTAATGCCTTTATTCTGCATATTTTTCTGTCAATATCTTCAATTATAATTTCAATTATTTGAATTATAACCTAGACAGGGTTATCATGGTCTCTTGTAATTTTAATTTTAATTTTAATTTAAAGAAGAATATATTCTTGAAGTAACCACCTCCCAGTAGCACCACTAGCTGGGGACCAAGCCTTTAACACACAAGCCTTTGGGGGACACTTCGGATCCAAGTTATAACAACCAAAATTCATTACCATTTCATTTAAAATTTTTCATACCGGAAAATACTCTGCCTGAACCTAAAACCTTGGAAATTAAAGCTGGATTTAATTTAATTTAAAAATGAATTTAAATCCACAACCTAATTGGAGCCAATTCATTGGATTATGAAGATGGTCTAATTCGCCAAGGTTGTCTGTACCAAAATGCTTTTCATTTAAAGGACTTAGATCAGAAGTATGATCAGGTATTTACTACAGGGTCAGCATTTCCTATTTTAAAATACATGGTGAAATTTTATCATTATTTTTTACATACACATTAGTAGAACTTAAACTATCATATTTTTAATCTAAATTTTTGGTGACATGGTTTAAATGACTTTGATAGTGTTTTATAATCAACTGTTAAAACAATAAAATCTAAATATTATAGGTTCCTCACCACCACCATTAGTTGTAGCAAAATCCTTATGCCATTGTCTAGTAATTTAAGGAAGATAATAAAATGAGTTAATCAACCCTACCAACATGAAAATTTGTATCTGAATAGTTATTTGGAAGCATTACTTTAGCAGAAATTGCAAAGTCAGTGACTTAGGTGATACTATTTCATTTTTCTATGAGTCTCAATATTGACTGTAGAGGACGGATTCAGGGCCACCTACATGGAGCTTTCCATTTCCTATTGCCACACTTATTGCTCTAAGACAAAGTACTTGATTATCTTGCTCATCAAGATTAGTGTCTCCATTAGCCAAAATTAATATAGCCCCAAGTAGTAAGCAACATGATGGAGCCTATGAGCTGGGATCCCCAGTCTTCTTTTACCTATACCCCACAAATTCTGAAATGGAAAACACATTAAGACACACCTGAAATCTGTATATAGTGAGATTATTATGCCTACTCATGCAGCAATTTGTGTAAGATTGGTGGGTATGCAGGTTCATAATCGGCTGGGAGTATGGTAGCTCCAGGACGTGTCTCAGAGCAGGAAATACACATCTGTTTCACGCCAATCTTGCCTTGCCTGCCCCTCTCCTGCCAACTCCCCATTAATTTCCTAAGCATTCAACACATTTTTATGTAGCTTCCTCTACATAAACAAGTATATCACTACTCCTACCATATTGCCCTTTTTTTCTTTTGCATTAGCACTCAAGATAAATACACAATAAACTCCCTTATTCTCCTTGAATCTATAGCTTTGCAACAGTATTTTCTACTTCTTCTTTATTACTTGTGAACAGTATTTCAGTCTTATCATGAACTTGTAAATGACCTGACTGCAAAGATACATTTTCATTTTTCTGTAAGAAAATGTGTTTCACATTACAAACAACAGATTTACAATTGACCTTTGGAATGTGTTCCCACGATTGTGGGATTGTGGAATGTAAGGCAGAATAATTGGCATCACCTCTCAGACACAAAAGGGAACAGAAAAAAATGTCCAAATGGTGTGATGAAAAAAATAAAACAAGTTCTACCATGCATTTTAAATCAGATTTGGAATACTGGATCTAGCCTCTCTTTCCTTCCCTCCATTAAAAAAAGGAGTGGATGGGGATAGAGGGAAAAATGGTATAAGGGAGGGAGAAAGGGAGGAGAATCATAATTTAGAATTACAGGGATTCTTATTACTGAGCCAAATACCCCTGCAAACTCACCCTAAAAATCCAAAAATACAGCAGTTGTAAAGTACTCAAAACATCAGAGGGACTCACTCAGTTTTCTCTGAAAACTAATTAATTGAGCTCTCACAGCAAGTTCTAGATTGTTTTATAGGAGAAACAAATGATAAGGGTAAGGAAGTTTTTTATGAGTAGAAGATGCTAATGGTGAGACTCAAAAATGAGTTTTCACAATTAGGAATTAGAACAGAAGGCTAATAATGAGAGCCAAGAAACAAACCCTCTTCTGCAATAAAAGGGCCAGGGGGTGCTGTGTAATAAAGTGCAACTGTGACATCCAAAGAATCAAAATGCTCTGAGTACACTCCTAACACACTGCCAAGCGGTGAGCTGCCTCGTGGGTACACCACTGCACTGATGTTCTCTGCCATCTACCCTGCATTTCTGCCTCTGTTCTACCTCAGTTAACCATGTTCAGTGAATCCATTTTTTTCATCTTTCAGTGTGTAGAGGGATTCTGAATAGATTGTGTAGTCTGGTTACAGCAGTTCTATGTGAAGACATGCTTTGTGAGTCACTTGCCCAAAATTAATCTATTGCCATCTTTCTGCCTGAGGTCAGTTTCCAACATCAAGTCACTTTTCTGACTTAGAAAAATAAGAGCATTGTTTCCAGAAAGGCAAGTCAGTGCTCAAAAGTTCACAGGGCATGAGAGCTCCAGCAGCTTTGCCTTTCTCATCTGTGGAGATTAAATTACTTTCAGTCATTTGTAACCTGAAGAAACAGTCCAGACTGAGGAACTGTGACAAAGGCAGGCAATTCTAAATGAGGGATAAGTGAGATAAAAAAGAAAAGGAGGAGCCAGGAGTGGTGGCACACACCTATAGTCTCAGCACTCGGGAGGATGAGACAGGAGGATTGCTTGAGCCCAGGAGTTCAAGACCAGCCTGGGCAACATAGCAAGATCCAGCTCAAAAAGAAGATGAAGGAGGACAAGGCAGAAGCAGAGGAGAGAAGAAAAGTTGTGAGTCTAGCATCTGATGGAAAAATGGCCACAGTTTAGCTCATAAAGAAACAAAGACACAGGGATCATCACAGCAGCCTCGATCTACATGTTGGCCCTGTCAAGGGCTCTGTTCCTAAAACCTGTCTGTAACTTTACCCCCATTTCCTTCCTTCTGGACTTTCCTTTTTATTTATTTATTTTTCCCCACCCCCACCCCAGATTGCAACTTTAGGAACGTTAGCAGAGTTTTTTAGATCTCATCATGGATCTAATTTTCTCCACCATAAAATGAAAATGATGAACCAGATTATGGTTGGTACCTTGGACAAGAGTTTTCAGTGTTGAAGATCGACAAGGTGAGGAATGTTCCCCAAGAGTCCCAGATAAACAAATACAAAGGTGAGGAAAGGGAAGCCTGTTCAGATGAATCAGGGATTACCTGAGGAAGAGCAGATTTCAAATCAGTTCCCTAACCCAAATCCAGATTAAAAAAAAAAACACCAATTTCAACTCTTTCTACCAATAATGATATATAGCCCAGACAAGCTCCCCAGCAGGCACCTAGAGCCACCTCAGCTTTATCCCTTTATCTTGGGGAAGTTTAGACCGAGATCTTATTAATCCAAAACCAAAGTTCTTTCTATCTCACTTGGTTGACCTAAAAGTAAGCAAGCTTTTTGTTTGCTTGCTTGTTTGACTGTTTTTGCAATACCAGGGATTAAACCCAGGGCCTTAGACATGCTAGACAAGGAAAGTGCTCTACTGATTGACTACATCCCTAGTCCTTTTTAAATATGTAACTTTATTTAGTTTTTTATGTGATGCTGAGGATTGAACCCAGTGCCTCACACGTATTAGGCAAGTGCTCTACCACTGAGCCACAACCCCAGGCCCCAGCCCTTTATAATTCAGTTGAGATAGCATCTCACGAAGTGGCTGCATTGATCAGTTTTTCATCGCTGTGACAAATACCTGAGAAAATCAATTTATAGAAGAAAAGATTTCTTTTGTCTGACAGTTGCATGTTTCATGGTTGGCTGGTTTCTTTGCTTTGGGCCTGAGATGAGGCAACACATCATGGTGGAAAGGCATGTTGGAGAAAATTTCACCTCGTGGCAGCCAGGAAGTGGAGAGTAGAGAGAGGAAGAGGACAGGGACAAAATATATTCTTCCAGGGGATATCTCTGGTGACTCTACCTCCTCAAGTTTCCATGACCTCTCAGTAATGTTATCAGAAGATGGCAGACTAGAGGGTGACTGTATTCCATGTTGCTCCATGACTCAGGATTCAAGAAGAAGAAATATTGAGAGAGCCGGGGCCAGTGCAGAGTCACCAGGTAAGACTTCCCTACCAGGGAGGTAGGCCCAGAGAGCCCGGACCAGTGCAGAACCGCTGGGCGAGACTTCCCTGCCAGGGAGGTAGGACCAGAGAGCCAGGTCCGGAACAGCTAGGCCCCAGCCTGCAGTCTAGTGCCCCTGTAGTTGACCATCTATCAATACGTGGAGGCACCTCTGCCCACTAGCAGGGAATATACCCCACCTGGAAGCCACCATCCCTAGAAGGGCAGCTTCCTTTTGGGGTCACTGCATTATCAAGTTCCTCCAAGACTTCAGGCTACTGAAGACTAGGAAGTGAGTTATTGGAAACCTGTAGGGACACTATAAGTCAATAGGGGGGAAACTGCAATACCTCAGATTTGTACTCCTAGAGGGGAAGATACCTGAGCAATATGAGAAAACAAGGGAAGAAAGTGTCCCAAACAAACCTAGATGCTACATCAATAAAATCCCATGACAGCATGGCAGAAGAAATGTGTGAAAGGGAGGTCAGAATGTACATAATTAAAATGATCAGAGAAGCAAACAATGAGATAAGAGAGCAAATGCAGGCATTGAACGATTGCACCAATCAACAGTTAAAAGAGCAAATGCGGGAAGCAAAAGATCATTTCAATAAAGAGTTAGAGATTCTAAAAAAAAAAAAAACCAGAAATTCTTGAAATGAAGGAAACAATAAACCAAATTAAAGACTCCATAGAAAGCATAACCAATAGGATAGAACACCTGGAAGACAGAACCTCAGACATTGAAGACAAAATATTAAACCTTGAAAACAAAGTTCAACAAACACAGGAGATGGTAAGAAATCATGAACAGAATCTACAAGAATTATGGGATATCATGAAAAGACCAAATTTAAGAATTATCAGGATTGAGGAAGGCACAGAGAAACAAACCAAAGGAATGAACAATCTATTCAATGAAATAATATCAGAAAATTTCCCACATCTGAAGAATGAAATGGAAAATCAAGTACAAGAGGCTTATAGAACTCCAAATACACAAAATTACAATACACCCACACCGAGGCACATTATAATGAAAATACCTAACATACAAAATAAAGACAGAATTTTAAAGGCTGTAAGAGAAAAGAATCAAATTACATTTGGGGGAAACCAATACAGATATCAGCAGATTTTTCAACCCAGACCCTAAAAGCTAGAAGGGCCTGGAACAACATTTTTCAAGCTCTGAAAGACCATGGATGCCAACCAAGAATCTTATACCCAGCAAAACTTACCTTCAGATTTGACGATGAAATAAAATCCTTCCATGATAAACAAAAGTTAAAAGAATTTACAAAAAGCCAGCACTACAGAACATTCTCAGCAAAATATTCCATGAGGAATGATGTAAATCATCAAAGGGAGGAACTACCCTAAAGGAATAGCCAAATAAAGGAGAAACCAAGTCATGTCAAAAAACAAAAATGAGCCAAATGACCGGGAATACAAATCACATCTCAATAATAACCCTGAATGTTAATGGCCTGAACTCATCAATCAAAAGACATAGACTGGCACATTGGACTAAAAAGAAAGATCCTACAATATGCTGCCTGCAAGAGACTCATCTCATAGAAAGAGATACCCACAGACTAAAAGTGAAATGCTGGGAAAAAAATATACCATGCACATGGACTCAGCAAAAAAGTCGGAGTATGGATTCTCAGATGGATTCTCAGCCGAGTTCTATAAGACCTTCAAAAAAGAGCTCATTCCAATACTCCTCAAAGTATTCCATGAAATAGAAGAGGAGGGAACCCTTCCTCAATCTATGAAGGTATCGCCCTGATACCAAAACCAGAGACACATTGAGGAAAGAAAATTTCAGACCAATATTCCTAATGAACATAGATGCAAAAATTCTCAACAAAGTTTTAGCAAATTGCATACAAAAACATATTAAAAAGATAGTGCACCACAATCAAGTGGGTTTTATCCCAGGGATATAAGGTTGGTTCAACATTCAGAAATCAATAAATGTAATTCACCATATCAACATACTTAAAGTCAAGAATCACATGATTATTGTGATAGATGCAGAAAAAGCATTTGATAAAATACAGCATCCCTTCATGCTCAAAACACTACAAAAAATAGGGATAGTAGGAACATTCCTCAACATTTTAAAGGCTATCTATGCTAAGCCCACAGCCAATATCATTCTAAATGGAGAAAAACTGAAAGCATTCCCCCTAAAAACTGGGACAAGGCAGGCAGGGATGCCCTCTTTCACCGCTTCTATTCAACATTGTCTTTGAAACTCTAGCCAGTGCAATTAGACAGACCAAAGAAATTAAAGGGATAAAATAGGAAAAGAAGAATTCAAACTATCCCTATTTGCTGATGACATAATTATATATTTAGAGGAGCTGAAAAATTCCACCAGAAAACTTCTAGAACTCAAATATGAATTCAGTAAAGTAGCAGGATATAAAATCAATGCTCATAAATCTAATGCATTTTTATTCATAAGTAATGAATCCTCTGGAAGAGAATTTAGGCAAACTACCCCATTCACAATAGCCTCGAAAAAAATAAAATACTTGGGAATCAATCTCAGAAAAGAGGTGAAAGACCTTTACAATGAGAACTACAGAACACTAAAGAAAGAAATTAAAGAAACTCTTAGAAATGGAATAATCTCCAATGCTTTGGATAGGCAGAATTAATATTGTCAAAATAGCCATAATACCAAAAGTGCTATACAGATTGAATCCAATTCCAGTTAAAATCCCAATGACATACCTCATAGAAATAGAGCAAGCAATCATGAAATTCATTTGGAAAAATAAGAGATCCAGAATAGCTAAAGCAATCCTTAGCAGAAAGAGTGAAGCAGGGGTATCACAATACCAGATCCTCAACTCTACTACAAAGCAATAGTAACAAAAACAACATGGTATTGGCACCAAAATAGACAGGTAGATCAATGGTACAGAATAGAGCACACAGACACAAAACTAAATAAATACAGTTTCCTCATACTAGACAAAGGTGCAAAAAACATACAATGGAGAAAAGATAGACTGTTCAACAAATGGTGCTGGGAAAACTGGAAATCCATATGCAGCAGAATGAAACTAAACCCCTATCTCTCACCCTGCACAAAACTCAACTCAAAATGGATCAAGGACCTTGGAATCAAAAGCGACCCTACAGATTATAGAAGAAAATGTAGGTCCAAATCTTCATCATGTCGGCTTAGGATCTGACTTCCTTAACATGACTCCCAAAGCACAAGAATAAAAGCAACAATCAATAACTGGGATAGATTCAAACTAAAAAGCTTTCTCTCAGCAAAGGAAACTCTCAGCAATGTGAAGAAAGAGCCTACAGAGTGGGAGAAGATCTTTGTCAATCATACTTCAGATAGAGCACTAATCTCCAGAATCTATAAAGAACTCAAAAAACTCTACACCAAGAATGCAAATAATCCAATCGACAAATGGGCTAAGGAAATGAATAGACACTTCACAGAAGAAGATCTACAAGCAATCAACAAACATATGGAAAAATGTTCAACATCTCTAGTAATAAGAGAAATGCAAATCAAAACCACCCTAAGATTCCATCTCACCCCAATTAGAATGGCGATTATCAAGAATACAAGCAACAATAGGTGTTGGCGAGGATGTGGGGAGAAAGGTACACATACATTGCTGGTGGGGCTGCAAATTAGTGTGGAGACTCCTTAGAAAACTTGGAACAGAGCCACCATTTGACCCAGCTATTCCACTCATTGGCCTATACCCAAAGGACTTAAAATCAGTATACTACAGTGATGCAGCCACATCAATGTTCATAGCTGCTCAGTTCACAATAGCCAGATTGTGGAACCAATCTAGATATCCTTCTATTGATGAATGGATAAAGAAACTGTGGTATATATACACAATGGAATATTATTCAGCCATTAAGAAGAAGAAAATTATGGCATCTGCAGGCAAATAGATGAAGTTAGAGAATATCATGCTAAATGAGATAAGCCAATCCCAAAAAAACAAAAGATATATGATCTCTCTGATAAGCGGATGATGATACATAATGGGTGTGGGAGGGAGGCAAGAATGGAGGAAGGATGGATTGTAGAGAGGAAAAAGAGGGGTGGAAGGGGTAGGGTGAAGGAAAAATAACAGATTGAGACAAACATTATTACCCTATGTACATGTATGATTACACAAATGGTATGACTCTACTTCATGTACAACCAGAGAAATAAGTTGTACCCCATTTGTTTACAATGAATCAAAATAAATAAATTATTTAAAAAATAATTCAGCTATGAACCCATCAATGTATTAATCCACTGATTAAGTCAGAGCCATCATGATCCAATTACTTCCCAAGAACCCCACCTCTGAACACTGCTGCATTGGAGAACAAGCCTTTAACATATAAGCCTTTGAGGAACACTCCAGAACCAGTTATCCCACTCTTGATTTATACCCAAAGGACCTAAAATCAGCAAACTACAGTAACACAGCCACATCAATGTTTATAGCAGCTCAGTTCACAATAGCTAGATTATGGAACCAACCTAGATGCCCTTCAACAGATGAATGGGTAAAGAAACTGTGGCATATATATACAATGGAATATTACTCCGCCATGAAGAATGATAAAATTATGCAAATGGATGAAACTGGAGAATATCATGCTAAGTGAGATAAGCCAATCTCAAAAAACTAAAGGACGAATGATCTCGCTGATAAGCGGATGAGGACATATAAAGGGGGATGGGAGGGGTTAGCGTTAGGGTTAGGGTTAGGTTTAGGGTTAGGAATAAGGAGGGTGGTAAGAATTGAGGAAGGAAGGACTGTATAGAGGGAAAAGAGGGGTGGGAGGGGTGGGGGGAAGGGAAAAAAAAGAATGAATCAAACAACATTACCCTATGTAAATTTATGATTACACAAATGGTATGCCTTGACTCCATGTACAAACAGAGAAACAACATGTATCCCATTTGTTTACAATAAAAAAACCATAGAAATGAAATGATGTACCCCATTTGTGTACAATGAATCAAAATGCAGTCTGTAAAAAATTAAAAGCTAAATTAAAAAAAATTACATGAAAAAAATAGTTGTTCAAGCTGGCCTCAAACTTGGAACCTTCCTGCCTCAGTCTTCTGAGCAGCTAGAATTATAGGCATGCAGCACTGCGCCCAGCAACTGGTTAGTTTTTTTTTTTAATTTCAGAATGCTTTTACACACATTGCTTCCCAACAACTTTATATGCGTATCCATACAGATGTACATGTGGTATTAGTTAAAGGGAACAGATTGACCCCGAAACATAATGACAGGGGGTGGTGGGGTGGGAAACAAAATTTGTCTGTTTTCTTGTTTACAGAACTAGCAGAGGAGTTCTATTCCATGTGGTCATTCAGCCCAACAGTGAGAAAGGAGAATAAGGCTTGAAGAAAGCACACCCAATGTCTCAAATCCCAGTTCAGGCAGTGACACACTTCACTTCTACTTGCATTAATTCATGATCTCACTTATCTGAAAGTCAGGGTGGAAAATGTTGTCCAGTTAGGCAGGCATATACCCACCTTTGATTATTTTAATATGAACTAGATATAAATAAGTAGATTGATTTAGGTTCCAGTTTAGGTTTAGATTTAAATTTATATATGTTCTATTATTTTCTTAACACTGAAGAGATAAAGCTTTATACTTACAAAGATTATGCAATTTTCCCAGTTTTGCACCTAGTAAGTGGTAAATTGAGGGACTCCAACATACACCTTCTGCTATTTGGTGGGGTTCAGCTTACAAGAGCTTTGAATGCCTGCAGTAATATGGGAGACTTGAGAAACAAGTGACACAATCCAATCCAGTGACATTTTAAGAAGATAATTTATGAGCAGTATGAAGAGTGTAATGTAGAAAGAGGAAATAAAGGCGTGCAATCAAGAAACACCAAGCCAAATTCAACAAAGGCTTAACCAAAAAGAGTGGGGATCAAAAGAAGAAAGACACTAGAGCAAATTTGCAGTAGTCAAGCTGCTGGTTTTCCTGCTACTTTTCAGGACCTTCTTCTCAGTCTTTGCTGATTCTTTCATTTGCTACCAAATCTCTAAACACTAGAGAACATCAGGGTTCAGTTATGAATCCTCTTCTATACCCACTTTACTTTGTTCCCCCACACTTTCTCACCTAGTTCTTCAGCTCTAAATAGTACCTTTATCAGTTCTATATTGCTATAATAAGTCCACATAATAAACCACCCTAAACACAGCAGCTTTAAACAAACACTCATTTAGGTTGTGACTCTGCAGGTTGACTGAGTGGTCCTGCTGGTCTTGATTGGACACACACCACTCTGGATATCAAGTGGCTACAGGGTGATCACAGATGGTTTTAGTTGTGATGAATGGGACAATTGGCTGTACTATGTGTCTTTCTTCATTCAGAAGGCTAGTCTCTGCATGCATTCATGATTATAACTGAGGGCAAGAGCAAGCCGAGGCAATCACACAAACATTTTAAAAGTTTCTGCTTGCATTGTGTTAGTTAGCACCCTCCAGATCATTAATGGGAAAACTGCAAAGTTACAAGGCGAAGGACATAGACACAGGAAAAATTGGAGCCATTTTTGTAATTCTCCACAGTATCTATGTGCAAAAGCTTTGAAGTTTATATTCTTAGGCCCTGAACTCTCTTCTGAGTTCTATGTCCAGTGGACAAATAGACAATTCATTTGAATATCTCCCAGGCATTTCCTCTGTCAGGCATATTTTAAATTAAATTTTGACCTTCCACTTTCAGAACCTGCTCCTCTTCCAGTGTTCTCCTTCTCAACACTGTATGATAATGCCATCCACCCAGTTGCTCAAGCCTGAAACCGGAAACTAGGGCTCCTTGACACTTTAATCTCTTTCTTCTCAGATAGTCCATCAAGTCCCATCAACACTACCTCCAAAATTATCTCATATCTGCTTGCTCTCCATTTCCCTTGCAATTCCTCTAGTCCATATTGTTTTCATCTCTCCTCTGAACATCTAAGAATATCCCATTGAACTTGAAATAAAATCTCATACCCTTAACAAGTCCTGCACAGTTGGTCCTCTACCTCCACATACAGCCCCCTCCTCTGCCACTTTCTTCTCATTCACTAAGCTCCAATCTAACTGGCTTTTGTTCCTTGGTCAGATACACTTTCTTACCTCAAAACTTTGGCTATGCAGTTCCCAGCAGTACATATAGAGTGATAAGTATATGGACTCCAGATCTGCTCTTTTAACTGTGTGATCCTAGGCAACCTACATAACCTCTTTGTGTCTAGTTTCTGTATCTGTAAAATGAGGATAGAAATAGCACCTATGTCACGGAGATATTCTGAGAACTGAGTTGATGAGTACCACAGTATAGTTTCCTGAACATTCTAAGCACTATATGTGTTTATAAGATAAAATAAGTTCTTGACTGGATAACTTCTACTCAGTTATGTCTTTATTTCTCCTTACTTGAGAAAAAATTTGTAATTATTTATTCTTTATTCTTGTTTATTTATATCTCGTTTTTAGAAGTAGACTCTAAATTCTATGTGGGCAAACCATATCTGTTTTGCTGACCACTGTATCCCTACATCAACAAAAAGCTTCACACATGATGGTTGCTAAATATTTGTTGGATGAATAATTACAAAGAGTTCAAGCTGGCAATTAAATTATTGTGGGTTTGTTGGGTTTAAATTCTCTATTTCTAGGAACCTTTGGGAAAGAATCAGTTCTAAATTTGATCTCTTTCTTTCTGTAGCTTCAGACAAGAATGGGGTTGGCTTACCCAATGCTTTTTTGCGGAAGTCTTCCTGTAAAAGGGAGATAAGGAACAGAAACTTGGAGCCTATAGCAGGATGGCACATGAATAGTAAATGAGTAACAATTACAGTGGATGGGGTCCACCAAATGAAAATCAAATTAAAAAGCAGATATTAGAATGAGATATGAATTTTTATCCATTAATAGCAATCTGTCTTTTATAATAAGCATGGGGAAAAAAGAAAACAAACATCATTTATGCCAAAGAAATTTCTGGTGGATCTTCTTACCTCTTGGTCGAATAAGTAGACGTCTAAGTCTACCGACAGAAAATAAGTGAGACCCAGATTATTACACTTCTATCTACAGAAGAAACCTCATCTTCCAGGTAACAAAAGGAGGGAAATTCACCAAGATCATCTTCTTTTTTCTTCAGATTTGAGTACCCCAGGGCTGGACCCCTTACCACCTGGTTCTTATGTACTAGCAATATCTATTGCCAGTACAAGCTGAAAGACTAATTTTTTGTCTATGTGACTGGTGCTTAAAATATATTAGCTCGTTTAATCTCCCTACCACCCTTTTATGTGGATAGAATTAATTATCCAAGGTGACAGTAAGTAAGTGGTAGAGCCAGATTGCGATCTGACTGTAAAGCTCAATACTCCGCTAAAGTGCCTGCCTTTGCCTTTAGATCAGAAATTTCTTAGAGCATAATCCGCACACCTCTGCATCAGAATTAATGGCAGTGTTTGTTAAACATTCAAATTCCCTGTCCTTATCCAAGACTCAAGGCATTAACAAGGGTTCCGGAATCCGTACTTCCTCCAGGTGATTCTGTTGTAAGGTAGCTGTGGGCCCAGAGGATTCAGACGCAGACTAAACCACGAGGACTCAGCCTCGGCGGCCGGCGTTGCTGACAGCCAGTGGTAACTGTCCTAACAGACTTCGGCAGCCTCCAACCAAACCAAACCTGTCCCGGGAGCCACCGCTTCTGCAGAAGGGCACTGAGCACGCGCCACACCAGCCGGGGGCGCCAGGCGGGGCTCCCTAGGACCCCGCCCCCAGGAGCCAGTCCGAACCAAGGGGCGGAGCTCTCTTCAATCTCCTAATTCCGGTTTCTCCCGTTGCGGCCCAAGGCCCCGCCCCCGACCCGCGGACCAATCAAGCCTCAGATTGCTGAGTCTGGAGGCCAATGCACAGGGCTGTCTTTAATTCCTCCTTGCAGTTTGAAACTGTCAGGTTGGTACTAAGGTAGCAGCTGGGCTTGCTGTGGTTTCAGCGGCGACGCAGCGAGGAAACCAGAGTGCGGCATCGGGATCTGGTGGAGCGCCCAGGCAGTTGCGTAGTGGCGCCCCGGCGGGCCCCGCATCGCTGGCCGAGGTATGGAGGGGAATTTAAAGTTCCTCGGCCCGGGAGACCCTGAGGGCCTCTTCCCCAGGAGCGGATTCAGCGGTTGTGCCTCAGGGTCCAGACATTTTCCCCCCCGAGTTGTCCGAGAAGAAAGGATAGGGAGGGGTGCTAAAGTGTACCAGTTACTGTCGTCGTAGATTCTGATCACTTAAAAAGTAGGGGGGAAATAACCACGTATAACGCTTTATTGTTCTAAATACTGAAACAGGACTAGATTGGAAGGTGTTGGAAGAAAGCTTATATCCCTTTGCTTACTTGAGACTGTTTTTTCCCTCTCCTTCTAGTCCCAGACCTGAAGAGGGGCTAGCACTCTCCTCGCTCCTTGCAGCAGCTAGGACCAGTGAAGGGCACTGGGATCGTAACCTTGCTGCCAGTTTGCACGTTAGCTCTTTTTTCCTCTGCAGAATTTGATGTTACATTTGAATTCCCGGATCCCTCCTTCCCTGTCAGCTGGGTAATTACCAGGACATTTTATCTGTGGAACTGAGAACCATTTAAAACTTTTTTCTTGTGGATTCTGATACCTTATGTTAAGGAATACTGAAAATGTAGTGGAATAATGTACATTTGCCACCAGTTAAAGCAAGTTTAATTTTTCAGCTTTGTTTCTGAACCTAAAACAGTACGAAAAATGCTACTGGTTGTAGGATTTTGAATTAATTGTCACACCTTGTTAGCATAAAGCAGGGTAGCTGGCAAACAGCAAATTTCCAAAAGAGTAATCATTACTTTTTGTCTGCCAGTATATATGTTTAAGAAACAGTGTTTGAGATTTGTCCATACTTACCAGCTTATTCATTTTTTAACTGATTGGTATCACTTCAACTCCCTCCCCTTACTTACAGGATCTGCAAACAAATCCTCAAGGAAAATGTGAATGACAATATAAAAGAACCAGCTTACCACAGTGGAAGCGTTAAAGTCAGTAAAGCAGCTGTTCCTTGCTGCAGATATGTGTTCATTTGATCCTCTCTAATTGGCTTAACTAAAGACAGTCATGCTGAGTTTTGGTTTACTTACCATGCATATACACAGTAATGCAGATTAAAACGAAAGTTTTCTTTCCACAATGTAGTTGCAGCCTATGTTTCCATTCTCATATTGCACTTTTTTCTGTATCTGCCCTTTCTAGTTCATTGTCCTTGTCTCTCATGTGTTTTTCATCCCTCTGATAGAGACCCGTTCCAGTTCCCACGGAAATTGTTCAAGCAAACGTCCTAGCAACTATTTGATTGCCAAATTCAGGGCAGTGCTCATTTTTCTTTGGCATGTGACTGACTCATCCCTTCTGGAAGTCTTTGTGACACTGCTCCCATAGTTCTGCTCTTCTGACTTCCTTTTCAGATTTCATTACTGACTCTTCTTTTCCACTTTAAATGTTAGCAGCTATGGCTTAAACCCTCTTCTTGCTTGCAGCAGTGGTCCTTAACTTTATTAGGGTTATGATTCCCTCTGAACACATACATACTGGAAGCTTGTTTTTTAGAGAAGTGCACATGTGCATTTATGCTAAAAATGCAACTCAAATATATGATCCTCGGGATAAGAATATTCTCACACTCCTTGTAATAGATCTTCTCATCCATTCCCATTTTTTGGCAGACCCCATTATGCTAATGATTCCTCAAACTGGATTTCCAACCTATACTTCCATTACAGAACTCCCATATTGCTTCACTTTACATTCATAGTACTTTACATTCACATTTTAGTCATCATAAATGGCAGTCTTTGGAGTTTTGTACTGCATAGCCTGTGAAGCCATACACAATTGTCCCCCAATTTTAGTATGATGGATTGATTCCAAGAACTCCCCCCACAACACATACAGAGACAACTAAATCTGTTGATGTCCACCAAGTCTCTTATGTAAAATAGCATTGCAGGGCTGGGGTTGTGGCTTAGTGGTAGAGCACTTGCCTAGCATGTGTGAGACACTGGGTTTGATTCTGAGCACCACATATAAATAAATAAAGGTCTGTGGACAACTAAAAAAATATTTTTTAAATAGCATTGCATTTGCACATAACTTATGAACATCCTTCTGCATAGTTTAAATCATCCCCAGATTACTTAGAATGCTTAATACAATGTAAACCCTAGTTAAATAGTTGCCATGTTATATTTTTTAGGGAATAATAACAAGAAAAAAGTCTGTACACTGGGCGTGGTGGCACATGTCTGTAATCCCAGTGACTTGGGAGGCTGAGGCAGGAGGAGAGCAAATTCAAAGCCAGCCTCAGAAACTTAGTGAGGGGTTGGGGAGATAGCTCAGTTGGTAGAGTGCTTGCCTTGCAAGCACAAGGCTCTGGGTTCAATCCCCAGCACCCCAAAAAAAAAAAAAAAAAAAGAAACTTAGTGAGGCCCTAAGCAACTTAGTAAGACCCTGACTCAAAATAAAAAAGGGCTGGAGATGTGGCTGTTCTTGATCACCCCTGGGTTCAATCCCTGGAACTAAAAAAAAAGAGAGAGAGAGAGAAAGAAAGAGAAAAGTATGTACTTACATTCAGTACATATGCAATTTTAAAAAAATACTTTGGACCCTTGGTTAGTTAAATCCACATATGTGGAACCCATGGATGCAGAGGGCTGCACACCTGCGACTTTATCCCAGTGCTTCAGAGGCAACTTGAAAGGAAGGAAATATTGATGGCTTCAAGATTTCTGGCTTAGGTAACTAGATGGAATGATAGTGCTACTCACTAAGGTAGGGAATATAAGAAGATGAACAAATTGGGAGCAAGAACAATTAGTTTAATATCAGATATGCTGGGCAAGAAAAAATACTCAATTCCAACATAAGTGAGTCTATAGTATAGTCAAATACATGAAAGTTCAAAGAAAAATGCTTCCGAGATATCCCCAGTGGGGCCTGTTTAATAACTTCTGTAGAAGTTTTAATATGACAAACGTTTTAATATGACAAATCATGTTCTTCCATGATCTGATGGCTCCTTACCTTTTCATTTCATCCTTAGCCAAGCCCTATTTGTACCCTTTGCTTCAACCTTACCAAACTTCTTGTTGTCCTTGGTATTTGTGCCATACCTCTTTGTCTTTGCTGATGCCACTTTAGTGCCTAAGAGTATCCTTTTTATCTTTGATCCATCTTCCAGGATGAGACCTACTCATCTTTCAGTTCTCAATGCCTGGGCCATCTTTTCTATAAAAACTTTCCTTGGCTCCTTTCCCAATTCCTTACTCATATAAAACCACCTCATGAAAAATGACTTCCTCTATCTCCCTACTTTGTATCTCTGTTATTTTAGGGTCTAACAGCAGGTTTTTCATCTCATTTATGTTATATAAATGTAAATACATAAATATTTGTGTATATATGTCTATAAGTGTATATATTTATGTTTACATGTATATAGACTTGCATACGTATATGTGTGTGTGTGTGTCACACTCCACAGATGGTTTATAATACAAGGACTTCATTTCACAATTCCTCACCAATGTCTTAACATTAACTGGTGTTCAGATAGTTTAAATAATCACTATTTGTCTTTAAAGTACATTTGTTTATTTGTTTGTTTAGAAATTTCAGTGATTTTTCTGTATGTGTATTTGAATATGTTCTGTATAAGCTTGCTTTTTTTTTTTTTTTTTTGTGGTGCTGGGAATTGAACCCAGGGTCTTGTGCTTGCAAGGCAAGCACTCTACCAACTGAGCTATATCCCCGGCCCATAAGTTTGCTTTTCATAATATAATATTCCCAAAAGGTAAGTTTCCTCAGAAGGGAATTTATGCAAATTGTTCATTTTTTGTTGGTTCAGTTTCTCACAGGAAATCACATAGTACTCAGGTTGTCACATAGTGCTCAAGAACAGTGATCACAATCTATTCTCAGTACACCCCACTGGGAATCTCTCTGAAGCATTTTTCTTTGACTTTTCATGTATTTGATTACATATAAATGTGTTGGAGGAGTGTTCTTTTCTTGCCCTGTGATTTTTGCCTAAAAGTTCTCAATATAGTAAATGAATAGTTTTTTTTAAACACATAACGTGAAGATTGTTTGCAGGTTAGAATACTGTTGTACTTATATATATTTAAACCATTTTAATTTAAATATCAAGGGAAAATACTAAAATTAGCTTCTATCATTTTATAGTATTTTTGCAGAATGTCATCAGATGAGGACAAATCCTCACTTCCAGTTGTACAAAATGACTCTGATCCAGGCAGTTCTGTCTCTACAGACCTTCAGGTGAGAAGATATGTCATGACTTATTTTATTTTAAACAAGTGATAATTTATGGGAAAAGCAGTTGTAAATTTTTCATTCATTTCATTTACTTTGGAGTGTCTCAGATTACAATATCAACTTTAGCAATTACACTTTACAGATTTTTGCAAGTTACTTCACATTGTTTTAACTTCAGAAAAAATAGTCATGAACTCATCAAACATGTTTTTATACAAAGAATTCAGCTAACACAGTGAAAAAAAAATGTTTTCTGAAATCTTCTCATTTACTACCTGTTACGTAGCTTTCACTTTTAATGCAAGTTAATACAGTGTCCAAGCCATCTAAAGTTCTGGAGCCCGAGAGTCCCTTGTGTTCTACTTGTTCAGGTTCTAATCCTTGTTGCCACAACATTCAGCACAGTCTGCTGCCCAGGACCTGGACATTGACAGATAAATTGACTATAGAAGGTGTAGTGTTTACACGAAATATTTTTTATTTCTTTTATTTCTATTTCATCATCAAAAACACAGACTAAGATTTCTATATATTTTAAATGAGAGGATATTGATCTGATATACTTTAAGTTTTAGTTCTATCACTTAAGAGTGGAAAAGCTGCACATCGTGTTTATACATAAGTGTCATTGATTGTGTATGAGATAAACTTCAGAAAAATTATTTTATTGAACAAATGGGTTCTTTTTATTATATGAAATTATAGAAATGGAAAAGTACTGAAAAAAATCTGAACATTTACTAGGATGAATTGGTCTAGAATTGTGATATAGATATGTTGTCTTGGCCTTCCCTTTTGATGGTACGTTTCCCATGTAGTGTGCTATCTTTTGAAGTAACAGTGTATTTTTGCACCCTTCATCTCTGCTTCATCCAAACTTCATTGAATAAAGAACTTATTAATTCATTTTTACTAAAATATGAATATCCTGTCAAGTCTTAAATTGCCATTTTTGTCTAGAGTCAAAGTTTTAAATCAAAAGAATAAATATTGGGGTTGAGGATGTTGCTCAGTGGTATAGCACCTTTGCCTAACACGGCAAGGCCCTGGGTTTGATCCCCAGATCACAGTTGGTCATTCAATCTATGAATAAATCTTTAAGGTGTAATTTGAGAGTGGTAAAGGGAAGAGCCCCCTAGACCTACCAGAAGTCATTTTATATAATTGGTTACCTGCTTATAATGTCAGTCCAACTGAGAGTCTGTTTATTAGTAACCCTTAGCTACTGGTTGTTGATCCTCCTGGTTGTTGGACTAAAGTTGAAAGCCTGTGTATATTCCCTATGATTTCAGTGTTATTCTTTTGGATTCTAGTACTAGAAACACTTTTAAATAAAATATTTAAAAAACTTAAAAAGTCACAAAATAAATACTTTTACATATATAGTAAATATGTAAAATCAAACATCTAATACAAAAATCCCTCCCAAATTAATATTCCTCTTAAGGGATTTTTGGTTACTGTCTATGTTATGTGATGGCTTCATAAAGCAGAAGATGGTAAATGCTGAGGCATGGGCAGTATCCATGGTGCTTATTTTATGGTGATAACTTCCCATAAGCACAACTCTGAACTGTGGGCAAATTGCCCTAACTCAAGTGGTTAAAGTATGGTTTGAGCTGTATTTCAAGGTCATATCGATGCAACCATTGGGAGTTGGGGGTCAGCCAAAATTAAAAGCTTTGGTTCTTACACTAGTGTTGTTATTTACCTTGAGACAGGTTATCTTTAACCATTTAGAAAAGCAATGTTATTTATTTTAATCCTTAACTAAAAACACCCCATAACACCCCATCTACATATATGAAACTCAAAAGTAGTTGTTTAAATAATTTATTTTTCAAATCTTTCTTTAAAATAAGTCAGAATACTTATCATTGAATATTATTGATATATACCCATTTATCTCCCCTTTGAGTCTTAGGAATTATTGTGAGAACTTTAAAATATGTATTTGGATTTTTTTTCTTCTTCTTCTTCTTCTTCTTTTTTTTTTTTCTTCTTACTTCTCTGTTCCAGGACAGAAGTCACACTAGGGAAGCCACAAATGAAAGCCACTGACTTCCACTTTCCCCTCCCTGCCTACTGGTTGTGGAGTAGTATTAAGCTAACCAACTGAGCAGAGCTGATTTGGCTAAATCTAATTGTAACTGCCACCAGAGGGAAGAGACCCTAAAAAGATTATGGATCTCAAATATAAGATAGCATTCTTATTTGTCAACTTGGACTAAAAATACTATAGAGGGCTGGGGATGTGGCTTAATGGCAGAGAGCACTTGCCTGGCATATGTGAAACCCTGGGTTGGATCCCTGGCACTGCAAAGAAAAAAAAAAAAAAATAGGTAGATAGATAGATCTGGGGACTTAAAACCACAGAAATTTATTTCCTCAGAGTTCTGGAGACAAAAGTGCCAACTCAAGGTCCAGCCAGTTCAGTTTCTGGTGAGGTCTCTCTTTTGGCTGTCTTCTCACTCTGTCCTCACATGAACTTTCTTCAGTGCAGTGGGTGAACTGAGGGAGAGAACACAAGCTGTCTGGTATTTCTTCTCGTAAGAACATTAATCAGGGACCCATCCTGTGACTTATTTGACCTTAGTTACTTCCATAGAGTCCCCATCTCCAAATAACAACCACACTAGATTTTAGAGCTTCAGCATATGAACTTTGAAGGGACACATTCAGTCCCTAACAACCATACTTTTATATATTCTTAGCCAAAATCAAAAGGTTGTTTGAGAAATATAACAGGGTTTTGGTTTGGTTTGGTTTGGTTTGGTTGTTTTGTTTTGTTTTGTTTTGGGGTTTTTTCACTGCTTTAACAGAAACAAAATAAGAGTGTCTTGAATATCTTAGTTTGTTCTCCTGTAAATGTCTGAACTGGTGCATGGTCCTGAGATCGTCTGAGGACCTGTGTCTTCTCTTGTTGCTCTGCCATGCATAGGGTATTGATTGTGTTTGCATTATGATTGTGTTTGCTGACTCGCTAACATTCCGAGTCCATGGGAAGACAGGAACAGGAGCAATCAGTTTCCTTTTTAAGGAATTCACCTATAACTATACACATCATTTCCATTCAAATCCCAAAGACCAGGTCTCTTTACCATACCTAGCAGCAAGGAGGGCTGGGAAATGTAGCTGGGTGACCTTTTGCCCAGGTCAACCCCTGGGACTTTATTAACTTAAAAGGAATAAAGGGGAAATGGACCACTAGCAGTCTCTACCATAGGAATCACCAAATACCTTGTGTGTAACCCCAACTTATCAAACTCTTTGGGAGTTTTATTTCACTTTTTATTTTAATAACTAGAAAACATATGTTTCAATAAGCATATTTTTTAAATTTAAGGGTATTTAAATCCATTTAAAGAATGATAGTTACTTTCATCAACATAAAAATTAAGAGTTGTATTTTGATATTCTAAATGATTTTTTTCTGTTAAGAACCTTCTGCCATAATGATAACCATAAACTAAAATACTGAATTTTATTTTCTGTCAGAAAATGTTAATTTAAAACTCAGAAAAGTCTTTTTGTTGTCAGAAAGGGACATCACTAACAAAAAGAGTTGGTTATAGCCAGGTGCAATGGCACACATCTGTGATCCCAACAACACAGGAGGATAAGGAAGAAGGATTGCAAGTTCAAGGCCAGCCTGGCCAACTTAGACCAAATAAAAATAAAAAATAAAAAAGGGTTGTGGGTGTAGCTCAATGGTAGAACTCCCCTGGGTTCAGTCCCCAGTACAGGAAGGGAAAAAAAAAAGTTGATTATAGCAATATAAAGGGAATTCTGGGTGATTGAATTTTCTAAAGGTTCTCTTTGGAATGTCTATGTTTCTCTTCTGTTGTTAACATATACTTTAAAAAAAATCTTTATTTGCCATATCTAATATTTACTGAATGTAAATATCTATGTTAAATATATAATCTAGGGTAACCCTCACTCTTTTACATTAATTGCCATAAAGACTAACAGTTTTCAAACACAGACCAGCGTAAACCCTTTTTTCAAACATTTTTACTTAGTTTCGACATAAAAAGCAGATTAAAACAGAACTACATAGATTTATTTTATAAGCTCAAATTTTGACATTTACTTTTCAAAATCAGTGAAACCAATTTAGCTGCTTGATAAATGTGTATTTGAAATTAGATGGAGATATAAAGCCAATGCAGGTTTATGAGCTGAAGTATACAGTTTGCTTCTTTTATTTTGTTTGAGTTACATAATATCAAGGTAGAAGTTCCTGATTCTCAATAGGAGGAGGTGAAAATGATAACTTTTTAGTTGCATGCCTCATCTTCAGTTAAACTGATCTGAAGCATAAGAAAGAAATGATAGGAAATTTTGATTGTGTTGAATCACAAACAATCTATCACCTTTTCAAGCTTCTAAGATTACATTTTTAATCATAAATGTAAAAATCACACAAGAAGCACTCAAAGGACTCAAGCTTAAAAGAAGTACTAAAACTATATTGTGATAAGAGTGTGAATATTATGGTAATTAAATTTCTTAACAAAAAGATTCAGTCAGGTTGAATATTTTATGCAATATAACTGTTAAAATATTGACTATTGGCTTCTCACAGGAAGAATATGAAGAACTACTTCGTTATGCTATAGTGACTCCAAATATCGAATCTAGTGCATTACAAACATCTCATCCTAAGGGAGAAGTGGTACCAGATGTTAGAATTCCTACTACAACTGATAATAGTCTTCATAATCAAGGTTATGTATGTTTTGTAAAATATCTCTTGGTTTATTAATGATACTGACTTATGACTATGAAAATGTCTTTCCAGATCAGCAATTCTTCTCATCAGTATCATGTGGGGGATCTTTTTACATTTTACAATGTTATTCTGACCGGAATTTTATTTTAACTTCATTTAACTCTTTTATAAAAAGTAATATAGTTAAAGCAATACTATAGCAATTGTATGTCTCTTAATGGAATATGTTGCATCTGAGTTCTTGTTCCACAGTTTTATGCCTGGATTAAAACTAAATGCCCTAATGCTGCATTAAAGATGGTCCCTAGGTATCTCTGAATCCCTCAAGTTACTTTATGAAACACATACTAGTACTTTGTCAGCAGTATTTAGGCAGAGAGGACTGTTCATGGAATTCTTAACACAAAAACGTACCCATTTATGAGACTGTGTCAACAACAGAATTAATAACTGATACAAATGAGTGAAAGGTAGAGAAATGAAGATAAAACTCCTTTTACCTCTCCATTTTTTAGTTTCTGTTCCTCACCCTCTATAGATAACAGTGTTTCATTGCTCATCAGTCTTTAGTCTATTGTGTTCGAATAACAAATAGGATCACAGGACTAGATCCTTAAAAAAACTTTTTAAAATTCTGATTAAATTTTCTACTTAAATTTTATTATCTTCCAAAGATAGCAACCTTGGGGTTTTTTCATTCTACATCAGTGGTCTAGATCATGTTTTGATTACATTGAGTACTTCAACATGCATTTCCTACTGAACAAACCCAAAGCACTACATACTCTCTTATACATTTAAATAGGCAAATCAGCACTGTAGCTTTGTATGCCTCTACCCTCAAGGGATTACCAAAACTCTGTCTCCTCTCATGTTGCCAGCAGTACTGCTGGTGTTACTAGTGACACAACTTACATACTACTGCCTTCTTTAATTAGGTGTATATGATTAAGCATTTAAGAATAAGTCCATTTAATAAAAATAAATCTTTCTTTTTAGCAGGAAATAGCCCTGCAGTAAGAGAAACTGCAATGGAAGTTGGAAAAGGATGTGATTTAAATATTTCCACTCATTCAAAGATAGATGGTATGACTTTTCCTTAACTTGCTTTTATTAATATGCAACATTTTGTGGCAAACCATTATCAGTATCACAAGAGAAATAACATCAACATATTACTTATTGGCAGTGCTAATATTGCTAATTTATTTTAAATGATAATGTTTATATTAACTTAGTAAGATTCCAAAATAGTACAATTAAAACAGGTTAAGGAAGCATAGTGTGCAGCATTCTGTTTTAAAACTGCTACTTTAGAAAGCTAGTAGTTTATATATATATATATATTTTTTTTTTTAGTTGCAGATGGACACAATACCTTTATTTTATTTATTTATTTGTATGTGGTGCTGAGGATTAAACCCAGTGCCTTTGCATGTGCTAGGCAAGCACTCTACCACTGAGCTACAGCCCCAGCCTGAAAGCTAGTACTTTTAAAGATTTAATGGTATGTTAGACAACTTGATCAATTTAAATCTTTGGTAATCCAGTGCACTATTTCCCAGCTTTCAGACATATTTGTACCTAAGTAATGACTTTTGTCATATCTTCTTACTATCTGTTTTCTCATCTACTGTTTCTCTTTATGTATATTCACTCTTTAGTTTAAATTCATTTTAAAAGGAAACTTTCAGTTGTTACTGAATATAAAATTAATATACATTTGTTACAATGTGAATGTAATGGTTAAAAAAATACATTGAAAACAAAGTATTAAGTTTTATCACAACATTGTTGGTGGTGATGTTGGGCCTTAAATCAGCTTTTTTCTTTTTTGAAAGGAGAGATTAGCAATATTTATGGTCTCTAAGTGAAACAAAGTATTGCAGGAATGGCAAGGCTTTTGATATTTAAAATAAAATGGAGAAATGAGTTTTTCTGAAACATGAGGCTAGAGAAAACTAAGGTTTTAAAAGCATACTGGAACCAGATAGAGAATGCTTTTTAAAATAAAAATGGAATGCTTTCCTTATGTGATTCAGTGTTACTTTATGTGGAAACCATTTAAGCCACCATTTTAAAAATGCCTCTACCCTTTGGTTTCCTTTCTTATAACAAGTTCTTGACAGTACACCCTCAGAAAGGCCTTCTAAGTTCTTAAGTTACATGGTCCTATTTCTTAGAGGGTACATATATTTTTATTTAAACAATTAAAAAACTACAGAACTCCAGCAAGTTCTGTGGTAGGTTTGTCTTTTTGTTATTGTTGTAGATGAACACAATACCTTTATTTTATTTATTATTTTTATGTGGTGCTGAAAATTGAACTCAGTGCCTCACACGTGCTTGGCAAGCACGCTGCCACTGAGCATTAACCCCAGCCTTAGTAGGTTTGTCTTTTGTTCATTAAGGAAGACAGCAAAGTCCTTCAATCCTGCTATTAGAACACTTAGAACAAATACGAGATACATGAAAAATGGTGATAGTCTCTAATTCCGAGCATAAATGTGTGAAAAAAAAGTTAAACTTTCTATTTTGTGCTTTTTAGAGATAGCAAGAGTTCTCTTTCTGCCTCTGACTCTTCCCCACCTCCATGTATAGAAACAAGTGATGGGAGTTACATATATATGTACATACGTATAGAGAGATGTATGTATTTCTCACCCAGCAGGTTAAAGGCTAAAAGGGTGCCTTACAACAGAGTATCTGGTAAACTAAAATATTAGCCCCTTTCTATTTATATTGTTTAATCTTATCAGTATTAAGACCTATCCTAGCGTTACTATATTTCACCGCATAATCATTGCAGATTTTTTTTTCTTTTTTTTTTTTTTTTTTTAATTTTTGTACACAAATGGGATACATGTTGTTTCTCTGTTTGTACATGGCGTAAAGGCATACCATTTGTGTAATCATAAATTTACATAGGGATAATGTTTGATTCATTCTGTTATTTTTTTCCCTTCCCCTCACCCCTCCCACCCCTCTTTTCCCTCTATACAGTCCTTCCTTCCTCCATTCTTGCCCCGCTCCCTAAACCTAACTCTAACCCTAACACTAACTCTTCCCACCCCCCATTATGTGTCCTCATCCACTTATTAGCGATATCATTCTTCCTTTGGTTTTTTGAGATTGGCTTATCTCACTTAGCATGATATTCTCCAGTTTCATCCATTTGCCTGCAAATGCCATAATTTTATCATTCTTTATGGCTGAGTAATATTCCATTGTGTATATATATCACATTTTCTTTATCCATTCATCAATTGAAGGACATCTAGGTTGGTTCCACAATCTGGCTATTGTGAACTGAGCAGCTATGAACATTGATGTGGCTGTATCTCTGTAATATGCTGATTTTAAGTCCTTTGGGTATAGGCCAAGGAGTGGGATAGCTGGGTCAAATGGTGGTTCCATTCCAAGTTTTCTAAGGAGTCTCCATACTGCTTTCCAGAGTGGCGGCACTAATTTGCAACCCCACCAGCAATGTATGAGTGTACCTTTCTCCCCACATCCTCGCCAACACCTGTTATTGCTTGTATTCTTGATAATCGCCATTCTAATTGGGGTGAGATGGAATCTTAGGGTGGTTTTGATTTGCATTTCTCTTATTAGTAGAGATGTTGAACATTTTTCCAAATGTTTGTTGATTGCTTGTAGATCTTCTGTGAAGTGTCTATTCATTTCGTTAGCCCATTTGTCGATTGGATTATTTGCATTCTTGGTGTAGAGTTTTTTGAGTTCTTTATAGATTCTGGAGATTAGTGCTCTATCTGAAGTATGATTGGCAAAGATTTTCTCCCACTCTGTAGGCCCTTTCTTCGCATTGCTGATAGTTTCTTTTGCTGAGAGAAAGCTTTTTAGTTTGAATCTATCCCAGTTATTAATTCTTGCTTTTATTTCTTGTGCTATGGGAGTCCTGTTGAGGAAGTCTGGTCCTAAGCCGACATGTTGAAGCTCTGGACCTACTTTTTCTTCTATAAGATGCAAGGTCTCGGTCTGATTCCGAGATCCTTAATCCATTTTGAGTTTAGTTTCGTGCATGGTGAGAGATATGGGTTTAGTTTCATTCTGTTGCATATGGATTTCCAATTCTCCCAGGACCATTTGTTGAAGAGGCTATCTTTTCTCCATTGCATATTTTTGGCCCCTTTGTCTAGTATTAGAAAATTGTATTTATTTGGGTTTGTGTCCGTGTCCTCTATTCTGTACCATTGATCCACCTTTCTATTTTGGTACCAATACCATGCCGTTTTTGTTACTATTGCTTTGTAGTAGAGTTGAAGATCTGGTATTGCGATACCCCCTGCTTCACTCTTTCTCCCAAGGATTGCTTTAGCTATTCTGGGTTTTTTATTCTTCCAGATGAATTTCATAATTGCTTGCTCTATTTCTGTAAGGTACATGATTGGGATTTTAATTGGAATTGCATTGAATCTGTATAGCACTTTTGGTAGTATGGCCATTTTGACAATATTAATTCTTCCTATCCAAGAACACTGGAGATCTTTCCATCTTCTAAGGTTTTCTTGAATTTCTTTCTTTAGTGTTCTGTAGTTCTCATTGTAGAGGTCTTTCACCTCTTTTGTGAGATTGATTCCCAAGTATTTTATTTTTTTCGAAGCTATTGTGAATGGGCTGGTTTTCCTAATTTCTCTTTCTGAAGATTCATCGCTCATGTATAGAAATGCCTTAGATTTATGTGCATTGATCTTATATCCCGCTACTTTACTGAATTCACTTATGAGATCTAAAAGTTTTCTGGTGGAATTTCCTGGTTCCTCTAAGTATACAATCATATCATCAGCAAATAGGGATAGTTTGAGTTCTTCTTTGCCTATTCGTATCCCTTTAATTTCTTTGGTCTGTCTAATTGCTCTGGCTAGAGTTTCAAGGACAATATTGAATAGAAGTGGTGAAAGAGGGCATCCCCGCCTTGTTCCAGTTTTTAGAGGGAATGCTTTCAGTTTTTCACCATTTAGAATAATATTAGTCATGGGCTTAGCATAGATGGCCTTTACAATGTTAAGGAATGTTCCCACTATCCCTGTTTTTTCTAGTGTTTTGAGCATGAAGGGGTGCTGTATTTTATCAAATGCTTTTTCTGCATCTATTGAAATAATCATGTGATTCTTGACTTTAAGTCTGTTGATATGGTGAATGACATTTATTGATTTCCTGATGTTGAACCAACCTTGCATCCCTGGGATGAAACCCACTTGATCATGGTGCACTATCTTTTTAATATGTTTTTGTATGCGATTTGCTAAAATTTTGTTGAGAATTTTTGCGTCGATGTTCATTAAGGATATTGGTCTGAAATTTTCTTTCCTCGATGTGTCTCTGTCTGGTTTAGGTATCAGGGTGATATTGGCTTCATAGAATGAGTTTGGGAGGGTTCCCTCCTCTTCTATTTTATGGAATACTTTGAGAAGTATTGGAATGAGCTCTTCTTTAAAAGTTTTGTAGAACTCGGCTGAGAACCCATCTGGTCCTGGACTTTTCTTTGTTGGTAGGCTTTTGATGACTTCTTCTATTTCATTACTTGAAATTGGTCTATTTAAATTGTGTATGTCCTCCTCGTTCAGTTTAGGCAATTCATATGTCTCTAGAAACCTGTTGATGTCTTCGAAATTTTCTATTTTGTTGGAGTATAGATTTTCAAAATAGCTTCTAATTATGTTTTGTATTTCATTCGTGTCTGTTGTGATATTTCCTTGTTCATTCCGAATTTTAGTGATTTGGGTTTTCTCTCGTCTTCTCTTTGTTAGTGTGGCTAAAGGTTTATCAATTTTGTTTATTTTTTCGAAGAACCAACTATTTATTTTGTCAATTTTTTGTATTGTTTCTTTCGTTTCAATTTCGTTGATTTCAGCTCTGAGTTTAACTATTTCCTGTCTTCTACTACTTTTGGTGTTGGTCTGTTCTTCTTTTTCTAGGGCTTTGAGCTGTAGTGTTAGGTCGTTTATTTTTTGAGTTTTACTTCTTTTATTAAATGCGCTCCATGAAATAAATCTTCCTCTAAGTACTGCTTTCATAGTGTCCCAGAGATTTTGATATGATGTTTCTTTGTTCTCGTTTACCTCTAAGAATTTTTTAATTTCCTTCCTAATATCTTCTGTTATCCATTCATCATATAATAGCATATTTTTTAATCTCCAGGTGTTGGAGTAGTTTCTGTTTTTTACTCTTTCATTTATTTCTAACTTCAATCCATTATGATCTCATAGAATACAAGGTAGTGTCTCTATCTTGTATTTGCTGACATTAGCTTTGTGGCATAATATATGATCTATTTTAGAGAAGGATCCATGTGCTGCTGAGAAGAAAGTATTCGCTCTTGGTTGGATGGTATATTCTATAAATGTCTGTTAAGTCTAAATTATTGATTGTGTTATTGAGATCTATGGTTTCTTTGTTCAATTTTTGTTTGGAAGATCTGTCCAGTGGTGAGAGAGGCATGTTAAAATCACCAAGTATTATTGTGTTATGGTCTGTTTGGTTTCTAAAATTGAGAAGGATTTATTTAACATACATGGATGAGCCACTGTTTGGGGCATAGATGTTTATGATTGTTATATCTTGCTGATTTATGCTTCCCTTAAGCAGTATGAAATGTCCTTCCTTATCCCTTCTGACTAACTTTGGCTTGAAGTCCACATTATCTGAAATGAGTATGGATACTCCAGCTTTTTTGCTGAGTCCATGTGCATGGTATGTTTTTCCCCATCCTTTCACCTTTAGTCTATGGGTATTTCTTTCTATGAGGTGAGTCTCTTGCAGGCAACATATTGTTGGATCTTTCTTTTTAATCCAATCTGCCAGTCTATGTCTTTTGATTGATGAATTCAGGCCATTAACATTCAGGGTTATTATTGAGATATGATTTGTATTCCCGGTCATTTGGTTCATATTTAAATTTTTATTTATTTATTTATTTCTTTATTTGATGGTTCCTTTAGGATAATTCCTCCGTTTGCTGATTTGCTTCTTTGTTTTTTATTTCTTCCTCATGAAATATTTTGCTGAGAATGTTCTGTAATGCTGGCTTTCTTTTTGTAAATTCTTTTAGCTTTTGTTTATCATGGAAAGATTTTATTTCATCGTCAAATTTGAAGGTAAGTTTTGCTGGGTATAAGATTCTTGGTTGGCATCCATGGTCTTTCAGAGCTTGAAAAATGTTGTTCCAGGCCCTTCTAGCTTTTAGGGTCTGGATTGAAAAATCTGCTGATATCCGTATTGGTTTCCCCCGAATGTAATTTGATTCTTTTCTCTCACAGCCTTTAAAATTCTGTCTTTATTTTGTATGTTAGGTATTTTCATTATAATGTGCCTTGGTGTAGGTCTGTTGTAATTTTGTGTATTTGGAGTCCTATAAGCCTCTTGGACTTGATTTTCCATTTCATTCTTCAGATTTGGGAAATTTTCTGATATTATTTCATTGAATAGATTGTTCATTCCTTTGGTTTGTTTCTCTAAGCCTTCCTCAATCCCAGTAATTCTCAAATTTGGCCTTTTCATGATATCCCATAGTTCTTGCAGATTCTGTTCATGATTTCTTACCATCTTCTCTGTTTGTTCTACTTTGTTTTCGAGGTTAAATATTTTGTCTTCAATGTCTGAGGTTCTGTCTTCCAGGTGTTCTATCCTATTGGTTATGCTTTCTATGGAGTTCTTAATTTGGTTTATTGTTTCCTTCATTTCAAGGATTTCTGTTTGGTTTTTTTTCAATATCTCTAACTCTTTATTGAAATGATCTTTTGCTTCCTGAATTTGCTCTGTTAACTGTCGATTGGTGCGATCATTCAATGCCTGCATTTGCTCTTTCATCTCATCATTCAATGCCTGCATTTGCTCTTTCATCTCATCGTTTGCTTCCCTGATCATTTTAATTATGTACATTCTGAACTCCCTTTCTGTCATTTCTTCTGCCATGCTGTCGTTGGATTCTATTGATGTAACATCTAGATTTGTTTGGGGCATTTTCTTCCCTTGTTTTCTCATATTGTTCAGGAATCAGTGGGTCATTAAGATATTGCAGATTTCCTCTATCGACTTATAATGTCCCTGAAGATTGCTAGTATATTCCCTCTTATCCTTCAGTAGCCTGAAGTCTTGGAGGAAGTTGATAATGTGGAGCTCCACGAAGAAGCTGCCTCTCTAGGGGTGGTGACCCTCAGATGGGGTATATTCCCTGCTAGTGGGCAGAGGTGCCTCCACTTGTTGACCAATGGTCATCCAACGGGGAACTAGGCTGTGGGCTGAGGCAAGGCCTGTTTGTGCCTGTGTCTCTGGTTTTACCGTCCCTGTGAGAAAACCTCTCCTGGCAGGGAAGACTCACTCGGTGGAGACGTCTCACTGGTCAGTTCCCGTCCTAGAGGTTCCCCTCAATCTACAACTACCGCCTGGGCTGGGCTGTCTTCCTCTGCAACGTTCCCAGGGGCCTGGACCTACCTCCTGGGCCTGGGAGCCTCACCCTTCGCAGGCGAGTCTCCTTAGGCTGCCTCTCCCAGAGAATCCGCCCGCAGTCCTGGAAACTTCGCTCTGCCCCTAGGCGTGTCTCTGTGTGGCTCTTCCAGCAAGAAGCCACCTAGCTCCTGGGACCCTGCTCTGCACCTAATCGCCTGGCTATGCGGCCCCTCCTCTGAGCCGCCACTTGGAGCCCTGTACAATAGCTCCGATACCCAGAGACCCGCCACGCACCTCCTCCTCCGGACAGCGGCCCGGTTTCCGACGCAGTCACTAGGAGTCCAAGCAACTCACTTTGCGTCTCCTCCTCCCGCCAACCGCCCGTAGCCCTAGGCAGTCACTCCAAGCCCAAGTGACCCACCCTGTTCCTCCTCCTCCTCCTTGGGGTAGCCCCCCGAGTGTTCAGGAGCGGTGGCTCCGAGACCAAGCGACCCACCACGCTCCTCCTCCAGGCAGGCCACCGGTGTTCAGGAGCGGTCGCTTTGAGTGCAGTCAACTCACCACTCGCCTCCTCCTCTGGCAACCGCCTATGGCTCTGATGCAGTCACTCCTAGACCAAGCGACCCACCGCGCTTCTCCTCTTCCTCCGGGCAACCCCCCGGGTGTTCAGAAGCGGTTGTTCTGAGTCCAAACAGCTCATGATGCAGCTCCTCCTCTGGCAACCGCCTGTGGCTCTGATGCAGTCACTCCTAGACCAAGCGACCCGCCACGCTTCTCCTCTTCCTCTGGGTAACCCCCCGGTGTTCGGAAGCGGTCGTTCTGAGTCCAAACAGCTCACCACGCAGCTCCTCCTCTGCAACCGCCTGTGGCTCTGATGCAGTCACTCCTAGACCAAGCGACCCACTGCGCTTCTCCTCTTCCTCCGGGCAACCCCCCGGTGTTCAGAAGCGGTCGTTCTGCGTCCAAACAGCTCGCCTCGCAGCTCCTCCTCAGGCAGCCGCCCGGAGCCCCAGTGGTTGCTCCGAGACCAAGCGCTGTGCTGACCTCCTCTACGATGATCCCAGTTGTCCGTGTTTACCACTCCTGTGGGGGGAGGGGCGTCTCGCCGAGCAACTCCACTTCACAAATTCCCTGCGTTCCGGGGCTACCGCCCCATCCGGGACACCTCCCCAACGGGAGAGACTCACCCGGCGGCCTTGAGCTGGTCCCAAGTCTCTCACTATCTCCTCTTTTGAATCCTGCGTCCTGGAGCAACATGGAATGCAGCCGCCCTCTAGGCCGCCATCTTGAAACTCCCCTCATTGCAGATTTTATGCCAAATATTTGTGCAAAAAAGAGGAGTACAACCATTATGTGAAGCTTTTTTTTTTTTTTAATGTACCAATATTACTTCAAAATAATTTATTACTAAACTGTCTTTGGGGCAAGATTAGGATGCAGTGGTGATGATTATGCTGTGAAATACTTTAAACACAAAGTAGCAATGACTTATATAGAACCATTCTGACCTTAGTCAAATATTTAATTCTTTCTGAGCTTTAATTTTCTCATCATTAAAATAAAGATAATTATACCTACTTCTTAGGTATTGTTAGAGTAACATAAGGATAGCATGTGTTCTAAGAGTTAACCTTTCAATATTTTTATTACAGGAACTTCAAAAGCACTTAGTTAATGTTAATATGATGATATGGATGGTAATACTTGCAACTCAGGCTGGAGTAGGATAAATAAAGCATCCTTATTTGGGACAAGGGTCTTTTGTTGGGGTGAGGGAAATGTAGGAACATCTCATGCCAGTTAGTCCTAAGTCAGTGATAATACTGAAACTTAACACAGCCAGATTAAGGAACACCTGAAAGGTAATTTCTCCGTATTTTTCTCAGTCTCCATAGACAACAGACATCTTGTAGCCTTTCAATGTGACTCCCTAAACGTTTGGCAAGTTTTTAATTTGGCTCGACTACGACAGTTTTTTGTTTGTTCTAGGATCATCACCAGTGTTGTCACCAAGGAAGTCTTCTCACCCAGTCATGGATTTTTTCAGTTCACATCTTCTAGGTGACTCTTCCTCATCAGTGTCTAATTCTACTCATACAGATGCCCATGAAATAGCTCTGGGCGACAGTCTTGTTTTTGATGAAAACCTTCAGAAGATGGAAAATATACTTGATTTTTGGAGTTCAAGTCTTAAGGTATTGGCAGTGTTCAATTACAATATGTAGTATAGTAGTTTTACTCTTGATTCCACTATTTATTGTCTTTTAAAAGTTTATCTAAAAAAAAAGAAGTGTCCAGTTTCCTGAGAAGATCAGTACAGTGTCTTAGATCCATGCTTCTTGGTCTTCAGTGTCCATGTGAACTGCCTCGGGTCCTGTTAAACTATAGCTTCATATCAGTAGGTCTTGGGTAGGGTCCAAGATTATTTATTTCTATTAAGTTCCCAGGTGATGCTAGTAGTTTAGAAACCACACTTTGGGGCTGGGGAGATAGGTCAGCTGGTAGAGTGTTCGCCTCGCAATTACAAGGTCCTGAATTCGATCCCCAGTACCACAAAAAAAAAAAAAGAATGAAAAGAAACCACACTTTGGCAGTTTTCAGAAGTTGTTAAAACTGTTCTCTATGTTCCATCGAATTTCTCAGATATTTTGAAAGACTTAGCTTTTGTGTAACTGACACCTGTTGAGCTTTTATCATATCACAGTTCTAACTGATGGAGGCTGGCACCCATTGCCCCAGCTATGGGGAAAACTGAGGTGGGAGGATCACTTGAGCCCAAGAGTTCAAGACCAGCCTGGGCAACACAGTCAGACCCTATCTCAAAAACAACAACAAACTGAGCATGCTGCGCATACATACAATTTCAGTCACCCAGGAGTCTAGGGTAGCATGATCACAAGTTCAAGACCAACCTGGGCAACTTAGCAAGACCCTGCCTCAAAATAAAATAGACTGGGGATATAGCTCAGTGGTACAGACCCTCTAGGTTCAATCCCTAATACCACAATAGTAAGTAAGTAAGTAAGTAAATAAATAAATAAATAAAAATAAATAAAACAAATCTTAGAGATGACTAATAGAAATGTTTCCTTTTACGTAAAACAAAAGTTCCAATTTTAGCAATATATATTTCATTTTTACCCACTTTTATAACAACTACTACATATAATGTAAATCTGTAAAATTAAATTTTTTAATTTGGTGATATTAATGGCCTACAAGTAGTAGTATGGCAGAAGTGGCAAGTTTTTTGTGTTTTCAAAACATGGAGAAAATGACAGTTTTTCTGAAACAAATAGTTTAAGAAAATAAAGTTGAATATTTACATACATGAAAAAATTATGGTCATGTGAGTTCTGAAGAATTCATATATTTCTCTGTATTTGGAACTTCATATTCTAGAAATAATGTTTTAGTATAGTTTTTGCCATTTTTCTCCCCTTGAAACAGGTTTCATATTTCTAATAATAGTGTAAGTCCATTGGAATAATGAATGAATAACCAACATTCAAATTGTTTTGTGTTCAGTAAACCTTGTTATCCAAGTTGTATTTTTTAATAACAAATGATTATTTGGTCTTTTATTTATACCAGTAGGGTAAAAAGACTTAGCAATTTATCATAAGGTGACCATTGTGATAAATGGTTTGGGGAAGAAAGCTTCAACTCCCATGGTTTCCACTACACCTCTGTCTAACTAAAACTTGACATTCATTAGGCTCAGCTTAGCCTATAGTCTTAAATTTCTTTTTAACCCGATCCATTTTAATATGGACATTTAAGTCCTTGAATAAACAAAGAGGTTTAGTGAATGAGACCTGAAAATTTTTTTAAATGACAAGACTTCATACAAAATAACTTAAAATAGGAAAAAAAAATTCCCTGATGTGGTGAATGTGAACTACATAAGAGCCATGACTGTTGAACTTATATCATCAGTGTGTCATTATTTGTATTTTTTTGATGACTCATGTTGACTGCTTGTTCTGACTTTTCTAAATGTTTCTTTAGTTTTAAGAAGTGGTATTAAGGAACAAACTACCTAATTGTCAGTATGTTTATTTTTCAGACAAACATTTTATCTGAACTAAGTAAATGGAGACTTAATTTTATTGACTGGCACAGAATGGAAATGAAAAAAGAGAAAGAAAAGCATGCAGCCCATGTAAAACAACTATACAACCAGATCAATGACTTGAAGGAGCTGCAAAAAACCTTTGAAGTTTCCATTGGGAGAAAAGACGAGGTCTTATTGTTTCTATCTCTCTCTCTTTTTTTTTTTTTTTTTTTTTTTTTTTTGTGGTACTGGGGAGTTTCTATCTCTTTTTAATTGAGATTCTGTACATGCCTTGCTAGGCAATATATTCCAGGAACTAATGATTATTTAGCTCATACAAGATACAAAAACAAAATCATTTCAGAAACTGATAGAAAATTAAGTACATAACCATAGGATTTAGTCTTCCTATTAAACATACCAGAATATTGTCATTTGACCTTTGCCTTTTAAATTTTTTTTTCTATGTATTCTTAGTTGTCTATGGATCTCTGTTGTATTCGTTTATTTCTATGTGGTGCTGAGAATAAAACCCAGTGCCTCACATATGCTAGGCAAACGCTCTACCACTGAGCCATAACCCCAGCCCTCACCTTTGCCTTTGACTTTGGTGTTCTTGATGTTTTAAGTGTCTGCTAAATGTAGGTACATTTGTCTTTTTGTGTTTTTTTTTTCCTAATCTTTTTTTTTTCCTTAACTCCCCTTAAGAGAATATTAAGGAATCAGCATTACCCACATTTTATACCCTTCAAGATGACATTTTAAGTATCCCAAATTCTATCTATGACACGTCTTTCTTCCTTGATGAAGATAATTCAAGTCAAAAAATACCTTTTGTTTCACTTTCTGTTAGCTTCTTAAGAACTTGAGGGTGGAGTTCAGGTCTGTTATTTTTTTGCAACCAGACAGCACCTTGAACAAAGTGGATGTGCCCCCACAGACCCCATATCATTTTTGGATAAGATGGTGGCTTTCAGAGAAGGACGACTCAGGGCACACACCTCAGCTGCTTATCTACACAAACAGTTCAAGTGCTTCAGTGAATCAGATAAACATTATGTTTTTGTTAAATATGCATTGCTTTTACTTTTACAGTGTATAATGTAAATTTTGAACATTTTTTGAAACAATGGATATTAATGTCTCTATTACCTTCAAAACCCTGTTCTAAGGTTTTTAAATTTTTTTAAATTTAATTTTTTTCATTTTGAAGTATCACACAAAAAGTTATGTATCATGTTTAGTTAATGAAAATGAATAAAGCAAACAGCCATGCATCACCATCCATCTGTAGAAACAGAATATTATACCCCTTCCTCCTTTGTAAAGAATAGGAATAAATGTCCGCAATTTACTATGTATCTTTTTAATGTGGCCATTTTTAGATAAACATTTCAGTTACTCATTTCTTTATAAGAGAAAATATTATCTTAGGATTTAAAAAACCTTCATATATTTTTTTAAAGAACACAATAACATCCCTGAAGAAGTACATCAAATATCACTATTACTTGCTTTTAAAAATTTGTTGAAACCATAAAAATCATTAAACAGTTACTGATAAATTTATATATCCAAGGTAATAGTTGAGACTAGAAAGATATTTAAAATCTGGCCCTGTTCACAAGTCTAGGGAATAATAACTTTTTTGTATATGTAGCAAAACTTTCAAGTATATATTTGTTTTTCCTGAATTAAATGTCAATAACTGCATTAATTTTCATATGCATAAACTTTTTGTTAGTGGTTAACAAGATATAATATACACAATGAAGATTTATTTCCTCTCATTCTTCTATATTCATTAGTCTTTTTTTTTTTTTTTTTTTTTTTTGCAGTGCTAGGGATTGAACCCAGGGCCTTGTGCTATATCCCCAGCCCTATTCATTAGTCTTTAGAGTATTAATGTGGGGAACCTTTTTGGTCTTTTTAATAATAATGAGATTGAATACAGTAGAGATCCATATCTATTCTCTAGCATTTTTAATATATGAGAATTAATTTCTCAATTCTTGTTATTGTAATATCACAATAATTGGGTAATTGTTATTTACAGGTGATTTCCAGCTTGTCTCATGCCATAGGCAAGCAAAAGGAAAGAATAGAGTTGATGAGAACATTCTTTCACTGGCGAATTGGTCATGTCAGCTCCAGACAGGATGTAAGTGTAAAAAAGACAAGACCACTGACTGATATTAGACTTCTGAAAGGGTTTAGTTCACTTATTAGAATTCTTATTAAAGTCAAAAATTTGTTTTCTTATTTCAAAAGAATTCTATTTTAGTAAAGTTTGGAAAAAATAGAATTTATAAACATAGGATATGTATTATGATAGATATATCATGTGCTGCTTCATAGCAGTTTAATAAGGATTGTACCTAAATTATAAATGTCCTGATAGTAGAACCTCTTTAATAGATTTTACCTTGGATATGGTTATATGGAAAAAGAATTATAATCATAAAAATATCATATTATTCCTATGTTGTTTCTGCTTCTCAAATACCTGTCTGGGTTCAGTGGCTCATGCCTATACCCAGCTACTGAGTAGACTAAGGCTGGAGGATTGCTTTGAGATCAGGTCAGCCTGGACAACACAGCAAGACCCCATCCCAAATAAAGTAAAATTCCTAAATCCTGCTTCATCATAAAAAGACATTACTACATTTGTAATATATTTGTGCATTAAAAAATAGTGCAAATGTTTATTTTGTAGACTTCCCTTAGTATAAGAATCAGAGCCATACCTGTTTACCTTTTCTTAGTTTGTATATAATTTAAACCTAAACGTTTTTTTATTTTAATTAAAAAAGAACTGAATTAGTATATCAAAATAGTGAACTGAGAAAATAATAAATTATGGTATCAAAAGTAGAAAAGTATAGAGAGAGAGCGTATGTGTGTGTGTATCATACAAGAAAACAGTATGGGAACCCATGAGTACAGGGATGGATTTTTTTTTTTCTTGCGATCTCTGGAGTAGTCTCTATGCATTTAGTTTTTAAGAGACTAATATTGAAGGAAAAAGCTATTGTTGTGGAATAGAATCTCTCCTTTAAGACTACTCTAGTGTTTTCATTGTTTTATTAATCCCTATGAATTAAATCCACATTAATCATATTGAAACAAGCTATTTAAAATAACTATACCATCAGGTATGGTGGCACATGCCTGTATTCCCAGCAGCTTGGAAGGCTGAGGCAGGAGGATCATGAGTTCAAAGACAGCCTCAGCAAAAAGTGAGGCACTAAGCAACTTAGTGAGACCCTGTCTCTAAATATAATACAAAATAGGGCTATGGATGTGGCTCAGTGGGTGAGTGCCCCTGAGTTCAATCCCCCCAGTATTATAGATAGATAGATAGATAGATAGATAGATAGATAGATAGACAGATAGACAGACAGACAGACTGACTGACTGTACCTTATTTTGAAAGTTATTTGTTAATTGAAACATAATAAGAATTAATACTTATTGTTAAATGTTGGCTGGGGGACTAGGGATATAGCTTAAGTAGGTAGAGCGTTTGCCTATCAATCACAAGGTCCAGGGTTCAATCCCCAGCACCACACACACACACAAAAAAAAAGTTGACTGAAATAGTTGAGGTGCCATCATTATTTGGATAGTTTTTCAAATTTAAGAAAATTGTGAATTGGAATTACTTCTTCAGAAGAATTCACTGATTATCCTAAAGCTGAGATCAGAAAGGAGACAATGGCACTGTGGCTTGTTTTTGATGTGAAGAAAAGGATGGATGTTAACATAGATTGCCACTTGACAATCTGAAGTACTGAACAGCCCTACAAGATTCCTCCTTAATGCCATGCTTTCAAAAAAGAATGCATAGAATGTGCACATGAAATTGGTAATATCTGATCACAGAAAGAGTACAAGATAGAAAATGATAATGTTATAGAATTTTGCTTCAGCAAAATGATGAAACCTGAGTGCCATCAAGAAGCAGCTAGATAAGCTCATAAAGGAAGGGAAGTACACCCTTCCACATTACCACCTGGACAAGGGGGACCCTGAGCTCTGAGCAGAGCAGGGCGAAAGACTGATTTTCATGTTCTCTCTTTACCACTGAAAGATTGAAAGATTGTTGAATACCTCAAGGTGTGTAAGTGTATAAAATAAAGGATTGTTCCATCCTTAAAAAAAAAGAATTCATTGATTAAAAACAATACATGCTCCTGTTATTAATGTAATGTACATAACACATTACCACTATTACTACAATATATTCACCATCCCCTGTGTTTTTGAGGTTGTATATTACTTTCTTTCAGGTTTATGAATGTAAACTAGCTGATCAGTACTTCCAAAGAACTTTACTAAAAAAAACCTGGAAGGGCTGGCGATCCATAATACAAAGACAGTGGAAAGAGGTGGTAGAACGAGCTTGTCAAGCAAGAGCTGAAGAAGTTTGTGTTCAGATTTCCAATGATTATGAAGCCAAAGTTGCTATGGTAAACTTCTCTTTTAATTTTACTTTCTTTTAGTGTAATAGATTAATAGATTCACTATTTATTTATAGTTAAGCTTCTTTTTTAGTCTTTATTTAGCCAGGAATAAAAATTAAAAATGTTTATCCTATATTAATTTAAATTATGTTCTTTTAAGCAGATTATATAAATCTGAAATTATTTTCCTTTGACTTTTAATAATAAATTAGCATTGTTTCCATGGTAAAATATTTGGGACGCAAAATGAAATAAAAACTATTCTGAAGAATATAGAAGGCCTCTTGAAATCAAATATTAAAAGGAAAAAAATTTAGCATTATTGCACAAATTCTTAATAAAATATAAAATAAATTTCGTAATACAAATAATTTTCTCCCATTCAAAAATAACCTGCAAAAAATACAGTTTAGGTTTGGTCTATGGGAAAGTGGGTTGTTCACTTGGCACTTAAAATTCTGTAGATAATTGTCAGGCACAGAGCTACATACCTTTAATTCCAGTGACATGTGAGGCTGAGACGGGAGTATTGCAAGTTGGTGGCTAGCCTCAGCAACTTAGCGAGATCCTATCTCAAAATAAAAAACAAGAAAACAATGGGAATATAGCTCAATGGTGAAGCACCCCTGGGTTCGATCCCCCATACCAGCAAGGAAAAAAAAAAAAAAAAAAAAAACTGGTGGAACTGGCTTCCTGGGTATTCAAAAACCAAGACTTGGAGTCTAAAGCCAGGGAAAATAAAATGTTTAGGAAAAACAGCCAGTATCGTGGTTCTTGCCCTCCAAAGTCACCCAGGACCCAGGGAACAATGGGACCTACCTAAGGGCCCTACAATTCTGATGAGTCATTCAACCTCCCGATCAGGGGAATCACAAGGACTCTAGAGAACAGGAAGCCAACCAGTGAACATTCTGCAAAGAGGAGGTTCATTGGAGAGGAAAATGTCCCTCTAAGGCTTTCAAGGGAAACCACTTGTGGTCAGCAAGACCCCTACCCATCCTGGAAGATGGCACAAGTCATAGGGGAAAAAGACTGAAGGGGCTAGAGGTGCCTCTAAAGTTCCTAAAATTCACCTCTGAGGAGTCTTGATTGATCTTAACAATAGGAAAGTAAATAGATTTTAGTCAACACAAGGGTCACCTACTTGATCTTAAATAAGGAAGTATAACCAAAGGTAAACGTACTAATATGAGAATGAGAAAAAAGTTAAAGGACAGTCAAGTGTGAACAATTAAAAGGGCAAAACAGTGGCCCTTTAAAATGTAACTTGAGATGTGCACTGTGTCTGCCACACCAGAAGTTAGCAAAGCCTAGAGGTTTTGCAGAGGGGTTTTTACACATAATTGCCTGACACTAAAATCCTTGCAGCAGGCATCTATATACAGAAGGTGGAACTCAGAGCTTAGAAAAGGACCTTCTATTTAGTCAGAAACAAGAAGATACCTATTTTGTTTCCTGATCCTAATTTTAATTTTTTTTAGTAGTCCATTCTCACAAAAATATTTAAAAGGAAGGAGAACCCCTTACACAGTTTATTCAGTTGGGTACCTTCAGACTTTAACTCTTTTTGTATTCTGCTTTATAATTTATAATGGTGCTTAATACTTTTAGGCTTAATCATCTGACTCTTTTTGCTTATATGCTTTAGTCCTTGTTCAAGACTAGTTATCACCGCTGGGCACAGTGGTGCATTCCTCTAATCCCAGCAGCTCAAGAGGCTGAGGCAGGAGGATCAGGAGTTCAAAACCAGCCTCAGCAAAAGTGAGACACTAAGCAACTTAGTGAGACCCTGTTCCTAAATAAAATACAAAATAGGGTTGGGGATGTGGCTCAGTGGTCGAGTGCCCCTGAGTTCAATCCCCAGTACCAAAAAAAAGAGAAGACTAGTTATCACCGAGCCAAGAAAACTGCAAAGTCAGATGGCAGACACCCTAGATTCCTCAAGATTGAGGAATGGACCAAAAATAGGAGGAAATTGTAACAAAGACTAAGACTCTTTTCTTTTGCCCACAAATGTCCAATGGGTAGTTAAAAACAGGATTAAAGACTTGGTATCTCTGCCTCCATTTTGCATCTGTCTCCCTTGGTCTGAGTCACCTTGGATTCCTGGTTAAAGGTCTAATCTGATAAACATATTATAATGAGTGGAAGCTCTCCACCCCTGCCCCCACTCCCCCAGGCAACAGCAATTTTCTTATTGGAGACAAGACCCTGCCTGACCAACCCTGAAGTGGGGACAGAGAGAGAGACCACACCTGATCTAGATCACCTGCTTTGGCACAGCCTCCAGCTGTGCAAACTCTCTAGCCCTTGCCCTCTTTCTATAAAACCTGGGGGTCATTGTCAGCATCTCACAGCCAGGGCTAAGGACATGTGTCCCCGTGTCTTCCTAGTGTAATTGCAATGATTAATGTTCCTTTTTAAAAAAATTTTTAAATAAATTCTGTAGGTGACATTCACATTTTTAAAAATTCTGTTAAATTGCAGGCATTTAGCAATTATTTTCCCCAAAGGGATAAGAACTATCCTTGACTCATGTAAGTGTATTTTGTTTAATATCCTACATAAAAGCTTTATGGTAAGAAATAACATTTTTGCATAATGAAAACATCTGCAAACTTCATTGGGGTTGGTATAAAATTCTGCTTATTTGAACCTGACTTCATGGTTAAAAACAAAAAAGATTGTCAGTGGAGACAATAAAGGTAAGATGCACCTTTGCAAATAAATTGGATCATAGAACAGGTATGTGGCAAATGTTTTTAGGATGTCATATAAAAGTTATCTCACATCTCACTATATACATATTTAACAGTAATATTCTTCCTTGTATCTCAAATATTTTTCTTTTAATTCTTATTTTAGTTATCTGGAGCTTTGGAAAATGCAAAAACTGAGATTCAAAGAATGCAACATGACAAAGAGCACTTTGAAGATTCCATGAAGAAAGCTTTCATGAGGGGGGTGTGCGCATTAAATCTTGAAGCCATGACTATGTTTCAAAATAGAAATGATACAGGTTAGTCTCATTGAAGATTCTCTGCCTATTTTCAAAAAATAATTTGAGGCTGTTCCAGTGATTGGTGTGGTTTGTCATGTTACTATTCTGCAATGGGACTGGGGAGATAGCTCAATTGGTAGAGTGCTTGCCTCTCAAGGTCCTGGGTTCAATCCCCAGCATAGCAAAAAAAAAAAAAAAAAATTCTGTAATGGATGTGTCATCCAGGTACTGGTTAGTTTTGGTTTCATGGTGTCATATCCAACTTTAAGTCTGCCATGAAAATTAGTCATAGGTACTTATGGTATTTAAGCTAAGTAGTTAAGCTGAATGTTAAAATAATACTTTTAATATGTGACATTATTTGAGATTCTTTTAATTAATTATTTAATGCCTCCAAAATGGAAATTTGTATTTTTGGTTTTTCCTAAGTATTCAAATTCCTTTGACTAATTGTTGATTAAATATTTTTTACCTACTCATGGCTACCAACCACCTGAAGAGAGATACACAGCATCACTTTCTATCAAAAACATGTTAAAAATGTTGTGCATGTGTGTGTATGTGTGTGTGTGTGTGGTTTTTAAAGCAGTGATATTTTATATTGAATTGGTCCCTTTCATCAGAGATTTCAAAGGATCTAGGCACTGTAAACAATTAAAATTTGTTAACAAGGTGACTTTTTTTTTCCCCATCCTAGAGATTGAACCCCGGGGTGCTTTACCATTGACTACATCCCTAGGCCTTTTTATTTTTTATTTTGGAACAGGGTCTCCCTAAGTTATCAAGACTGGCCTTGAGCTGTGATCCTCCTTGCAAATCATTAGGATTACAGGTGCGCATCACTGCTGGCCACTGTTACTCATTTATACACAGCTAGTTTTAAGAAAAAGACTTGTGCAGAAAACCAAATTTCTAGGTGGAAAAAGATCAACATAGATAATTTAAACATAGAGTATACATAATATCCTATATACTGTCTTCTGAATCATCTCATTGAATTTCCAAACCCTTGAACTGATGTGTGATATCACAGAGATATAATCTTAAGTAGAAACTAACCACTTTCTAATACTGAGGGGAAAAAAACCTCTAAAATTGAAAGAATTTTAATTTGTCCTAACTTCTAGAAATTGACATCATTTACTCCTTAGATCATGGTTAAGATTCAGCTATGGGAAAAGTATACTATATGGAGTATTACTACAGTGAAGTATGCAGATTTGTTCTTTCATGATATGCTGGTTCAAGATTTTTATAGTCCACCTGCAAGATCCCATTTCTTTTTTCTATTTTTTTTTTTCCTTTCTCCCAGTGCTGGGAATTAAACCCAGGACCTTACACATGTTAGGCAAGTGCTCTACCCCTGAGCTATACCCCCAGCCCAAAAACCTATTTCTTTCCACACATGGTGTTGTGTGCCTATAGTCCCAGCTACTTGGGTGGCTGAGGCAGGAGGATTGCTTGAGCCCAAGAGTTCAGGACCAGCCTGGGCAATGTAGTGACACTCCAGATCAATAAAATAAAAAATTGTTTTAAGGAATCCATTTCTTTCAAAATTCTTCTTTTTAATTCTTATTTTAGTTATCTGAAGTGTTCAAAGTGAAGGTTTTAGTTTTACTTGATTGATTGATTATTGCTTGCTGGAAAGTCAGGAATAAAAATACATTGTTTTTGTTAATAGGATAGGAGCAAAAAATGGGAATAAAGAGATAGGATGATGTCAGAAAATAGTTATAAAGATCTAAATATGTGGTAATTTTATCAGGATATGAAATGCAAAAGAACATAAATCCTTACGCCCTGTATGACCATGTATATTACTATAATAGTTGTGATGGTGAGACAACTGAGCACATAATTTATTTTATCTGTTACATAAAGCAAATCATTAGTTTTATATGTTGAAGGAAGTAGTCTCAAGTGTTTACTAGTTAATGCTGACATCAACCAGTTAATACTGACAGACTGTTAACTGAATAGTTGACTCTAGTAAGTGACAAATGTCTGTATTTTTGTTAGGACCAATTTTAACCATTATATATTTTTATTGTTTAGGGGAGAATAATAATCTTAATTTGAAAGAATTTAATGAAATAAATTTGTGATTTGTAGGGATAGAGTTCACAAATAATAAAAAAGAAGAATACGGCCCTGTTGTTCAAGGAAAAGAACACTGTATTCATTCGGATTCTTCAATGCCCTCAATACCTCCAATGCCCTCAGCAGTACCATTGCATCTGCTGCAGTCCTCACCAGCAGTGACAGTCGGAACGGCCAGCGCCACTGCAGTTCCTTCTGCTGTGTCCATGACTTCTGCTGGGGCTGCATCTGCTTCTGCTGGGGCTGCATCTGCTTCTTCTGTTCAGGTTCATGTTCCAGTCTCTGTTCTTGGTGCAGGATCCTCAATTACTACTACATCTGAAGAGATGGTTAGTGCCATTTATGCAAGTGCTACATTATGAAAGAATTCAAAATCTTGTTTGTAAATTGGCTATTTTATTGCATTTGTTATTTTAGTGTGTGTATATGTGAGTGTTGCTAGGAATTGAACCCTGAACCCGGAGCCTCGTGCATGCTAGGCAAATACTCTACCACTGAGCTACGTCTCCAGCCCTGTAAATTGGATATTTTGAACTCAGAACTTTTTTTGTATGTGTGTGGAGAAAAATATCTTTGTATTTAGACCAACCCATACAAAATAGTCAGTATACAAAAAAGCTAAAACATTAATTTGTCATGTAAAATAGTAATCCAAAAGTAGTGATAATTAAAACAAAGAACCTTTCTTTGCCTTTTTTCAAAAAACACTCAGAAAAAAAATAGTTCAAGAATTTATGATAGATTTTTTTTTTCAGTTTGAAGCAAGCTAATAGGTATTTTCAAGGGTTTGGGAAGTTAATATATATTTAATTACACATTTTCTGTTTCAACTCACAACTTTCCCTTTTCCTGGATGCAGATAGAGCAACCAGCACTGCTCTGTAGTGACTCCATCTGGATTAGGTTGTAACTTTGAAGTTGTGATTGGAACCCAGAAAGGAATAGTTTTTCCTAGACTCACTGAGTTTCTATCAGAGAAGTGCCTAGAGGAGAGTGCTGAATGGGGATAGAGTGTTGAATGGGGATATGAGCACTTGCCTGGAGTGAAATTAATCCGGCCATTGACACAGTGCATCGTGCTCTGATTCCTCAGTCTCCTGCTCACCTCACTGTATTCTTCAAACAGTGTTTCTCAAGAGGTAATGAAGTAGGGACTTCAAAGTTTAGCACAGCTAAATTTGTCAAACTCACCTCTGTGGAGCTTTTTAAAAACAACAGTATGGCCCTCTTCCCTACTCTGACACAAAGGCTTTAGTTTCATAAAGCTCCTGAGATGATTCTCCCTAATTCCTAACCTCTCACATAAGAGAAAAAATGATGAGAAAATAGATTGTTGGTCTTAAAGCCCCCCTGGTGGGCCACCAGCAGGTACCATTTCCCTGGAAAGCTCTCTGTAGCAAAAGGAGGCATCCAGTCAACTAATTACTAATATCAGTCTTCCAGCTGATTTGAATTTCTACCTTTTGTGAACTACTAACGTTAGAGAAAAATATGTTGGGATCTGCTATTTATCATGTTTGTCCTTGACTCAGGTTAAAAAATATGTAGCACATGGCTGCTAAGAGAAATTTGAATATGTGGGGGCGTTTTGATTTAGAAATAAGACACTAAAATCAACCCTGCCATATGTTCAACTGTGTTTATTTTCCATGATTACACATTTTGAAGTGTAATCCTATACAGATGAGCTCAGTGAGTTTATTTAAATTTTTGGTTTATCATTCATGTTGCTAAAGAGGATAACACACAGCTAGATTTTTCAGAATTCCCTTCTTAAAATATGACTACACCAGTATATCTGCATTTATATATAAACCTGAATGTGCATGGGGAGAAATCAGTGTTTGTTCACCACCCTTTTTTGTGCAACTTTTTAACATTTGACCACCTGAGATAATTTTGAAGTCTTAGAAACATGAAAAAAACAGTACTGTGTAAACTATCCTTTTCCATCCCCCCATTCCCACACAGTGTATCCACCCCTTCAAAAACATTCAATTTCATTCATCTAAATACAGCTTTTAGCGTTAGGGAGAAAGGAGAATTATAAGTAAATCTCTCTTTAAGTATTAGACTAGTGTTCTTCCTTCCATATATAACTAGAATATCCAGACTTATCTCAAATGTGACTTGCTTTTAAAAGAACCATAATAACAAATGGTAGGAACAAATGTCAGCTGACTTAATATGAAACCAGTCATTGTTGGGAATAGGAAAAAAGAGATTTATGTCCCAGACCTGGTTATATCTCTTCATTTTAATTACAGAGGCTTCCTATGAACATTTAAAACTTTACCTAGTCTCTTGATATTTCAGTGGCTTAAAGGAGATCTGTTTAGAAAATGTAGAGAATTAGGAAACAAAAGAATCAAGAAGTATTCCTTTTATAATGTAATAATATCTTCATCTTGTTTTCTGTCTACAGACATCTTCGTATATTAAAGAAAATGTAAGTATTTCATAGTTGAAAACATTTTTTTTAAAAAAATAAGCAGTTATACAAGCAAATATGTTGCAGTTTTCAAGGTTGAAAAATAGGTGGCAGTATACTCTAACTCCAACGGGAATAGTTGAGGGAAAGTGTTTTCAGTTGGATTTTAAAGCTATTTGATAAAGCTATTTTATAAGGTTTCTTTTCTAACTGCCTTCTTTATCAGAATAAAAAGTGACAAGGTATCATTAGTCAGTTGGCACTGCCTCTTCCATTTTACAAATGAGGAAATTGAGGCTTAGAGCATAAGTAACACCTCTGGACACAACTAGGAACTAGTAGAGTTGAAGTTTCTCCTACTCGAAAATCTGTATTGTCTCCCTCTCAAATATTAAGATACAAATATTGGGTTTTTAAATATGTCATTGCCCCCCTTCAGCCCCTGCATCCTTTTTGATTTTGTTGTTTATGATGATACAACTTAAAATGCTAGAATTTTTATTTTTATAGAATTAAATCAACTAAGCTGATAAATAATCTCTAAAATGATTGGAAACAATAAATGGTCATTTACTAAAAAAATCAACTCAAGAAAAGAATGGTTTTTTAAATGACATATACAGATCCATTATTTTATTGTAAAACATATGTCTTGATTTGCCAATTTTAATATGCAGCCATCTGGATATAATCTCTAGTTGAAATTGTCTTTCTAAATATAAGTTACACTCAATGTATTTTCTATGTTTTCCAGTGTTTCAAAAAAGTACAACATGAACTAGGAAAACTTTCAAAGCTATCTAATTATAAAATCTTTCAAGGTGTTTTTTCCTCCATCTAAGTTAGCAACAATTTTTTCTTATAATGTATACTTATACATTCTTTCTACAATGTTCATAAACACTTTTAAAACAACTTTTTCATCATTATATACCATTTTACTTATGTATTATTAACAAGTACAAGTGACAACCATTTGAAAACAACTGATAAACATGCAAGTTATTTAAGATAATTTCTGTTTAATTCAAATGAGAATATGGAAGTTTAAGTCTTTTTTTACTGGAGTACATATTTTCTTCTTACTGGAGTCATTCTAAAGTGATTCTCCGCTAGGTTGAGAATCACTTAGCACAGCTTATGATCTGTGGGTATTTTTTCAACTACTCTACTGTTTCTCAGTGTGAACTTTTCCAGTTTTATGCACTCTTTCACTTCCGTATGAAAATAGCTGCTACAGAAGGCAGTATTTATACCCCTCAAGTGAGATTGGGCAGGAATAATATTCTAAGCTTTATTTTACTTTAGTTTTCAGTTGTTGGCAAAAATTTTGTCAGCCATTAATTTTTTAATTTTAAAATAGTGTTTATTAAGAATCTTCATTAGGGGCTGGAGGTGAGTACTCAGTGTTAGATGGTGTGCTTTTAGCGTGTGTGAGGAGGCCCAGGGTTTAATCTCCAGTACTCCCCATACCCCAAAAAAGCATTCATTCATTTATAAAATCCTTCTTATACCTTATTTTTTTCTTTCTATCTATCTATCTATCTATCTATATATATATATATATATTTTTTTTTTTTTTTTTAGATGTTGATAGACCTTTGTTTTATTTATTTATTTGTATGTGGTGCTGAGAATTGAACCCAGTGCCTCACACATGCTAGGCAAGTGCTCTACCACTGAACCACAACCCTGGCCCCTATACCTTATTTTTATAATTAAAAAAATAGGGTATATAAGTTTTCCTAAAGTCAGAAGCATGAATTTGATCAATGGAAACATATTTGCAATATGTTAAAATTTGAGATTTGATTTCTTAAATTCATAAGATACATAAAAGTTTATAGTGTAAAAATCCAAATAATTTCTCTAAGAATTATGAGAAACAGTCCTTTAAATCCTGCTCCCTAAATTGTTAACCATTTGTTCTCTTTATCATTTTTTCCTAAATATGCTCATATAATTATTGCCACATTTATTACTTTCAAACCATCTCTTGACATCCTGTAATGAATAAAAGGATTTGGCTTTCTGATATCACCTTATTCTCTCTCTTCTGTCTCCACACCCCCATCCTCCCTATGTATAAATATTTAGAATAGATATTCTAGCTTTAGATTAAATAATTACTTGGGATGACTGGGTAAACATAGCTAAACCATGAATGTATACTAAGACTGCATTTCCTTTCTAGTAAATTTTTGTTCTAGAATTTATTGCTTCATTCTTTGCTTACTTTTCTGTGCACTATAATGAACTCTTTCTAAACTCCTCAAGGAATTGAAAACCCCCTTGAATGCTATTTTCCTTAAGGTTTTCTCAAAACATCAATAATTTGTCATTTTAATTTTCCCAGAGCCATCTCTCCTAGAACTCACTCTCTGATTTCAGTCAACAACTGTGACCATCTCTAGCTGGATGCAGATAGTTAGAGACCACAGATGGACTATAACAGTGGGGAAAAGATCAATATTTAATAAAGGCTTTTAGAAAAACCGTTTAAAGGAAAAAATAAGTTAATATCTCACACTGAAATTTCAGACATTTGAATAAATATAAACAAAAATAAATGTTAAAAGAATTATAATTACCTCTCCAAAGCAGGTTGTTTTAAATTATGGATATAAGAAAAAAATGATAGGATAAACTACAATTTTAAACATTTATGTACATTTTAAAAAGTGAAATAAATGAAAAAAAATTTTCATTAGATAAATATCTAATTATTAGATGAGCATGATTTTTATCAGGTGCTATTAAAATGTTTAACAGCAAATACCTTTTCAATTTCTAGCAAATAATTGAACATGGGTAGTTGACAAAATATAAGTATGAAGCATTAATAAAGAATCAAATTAAAAGGAATCATAGGTTTTAATTCAAACTTAAGCAACTATGGAATTGACAGAGAAAATTAGTATACTTATGCATTACTCCTGATGTAAATATGATCTTTCTTGAGTATTAGCCATTGGTAAGCAATAAAAGCTGTAAAAGTTGACAGTACTTTTTAATATGATCACCCCATTTTTTGTAATACATTCTATAAAAATAACTGAAAACAAAGGAAAAATCAATTTTTACAAAATATGTGCTATATATAATCAGAAAACTGAGAAACACAAGCTGGTTCATTATAAAAGTATCTTATTAAAAATTATAGCAAATATCTGTATTCATGAAAAAATGTATTATTCATTGAGAAGGAAAAAATGCAGACCACAAAAGCATACACATAATGATAATATTAATTATGCCTGATGATCAAAGAGTTCATAGTGGTTGACAGGGGTGAAAGATGGTTAGGGGAGGGACAGAGGAAAGACTAAATGGTGGCATGAGGGACATCTTCTTGGTGAAGGAATAGTCTGTATCTTCATTGTAGTGACAGTTCCAGGAATCTACACGTGTGATAAAATGATACAGACCTATACAGAAGCTTTATATCAGTATAAGCTTCCTGGCATCAATGGCATTATGTAGTTTCATTATGTAAGGTGTAATCATTGCAGAAACTGAATGAGGAAGTCACAAGACTTCACAAGACTGTCTTTGCAACTTCCTGTGAATACATCATTATTTCAAAATAAGTTTTTTTTAAAGTTCCTAAAATCTTATAAAATTGTGGGTATACCAAGGGGTGTTTTGAAGTATTTGATTTTTTGTTTTGCTCTTTGTCAGATCATTTATAGTTTTATTTTTTCTTTATCAAAGTTGATTGAATATACAGTTATTTTTTAATTACTGTGTGTTTTCTTTGTAAGTTATAGAGCTAAAGTAATTTAGATTTTGCCCTGAATTTTCTGCCAACAGTATATTTCTTTGTTTTTCATTTGTTTGGGGGTTTTTTGTTTGTTTTTTAGTATGTTCCAAGAGTTGTAACTTCAGCACATCAGAGAGCTGGAAGAACAATTACAGCCCGGATCACAGGGAGATGTGATTTTGCTTCAAAAAATAGAATTAATAGCAGTTTAGCTATAATGGGAGTTTCTCCTCCTATGAGCTCAGTTATTGTGGAAAAACATCATCCAGTCACAGTGGTAAGTCTACATATGATGATATATTGTCAAAAAATCTTTGTCTTGAGTGGGAGTCTATAGACTACTCAACCCTTTAGTAGTGTTTTTTAAGATCAGAATTCATGGATCAGTCTTGTACTGTTACAGTTTGGATATACTCCCTCTTTCCAAATCTACCCTTTATAAGCAATTGATTTAAGAAACATCGTTTCTTCCAAACAGTATAAAAATTATCATATACAAAAGTTATCCAGTATCTGGGTGGTCAAGACAATAAAATATGTAATGACTTAAGACCAAAAAAACAATTACTTATGAACCAGTTATTCATTCAATGGATATTTAATTATAAGAAAAATTTCCTACTTTTATAGTTTTTAACTTTTGCTTTTGTATGTATGTGTGTGCCAGGGATTGAACCCAAGGGGTCACTTAACCACTGAGCCACATCCTCACCCCCTTTTATTTTTTATTTTGAGACAGGGTCTTGCTAAGTTGTTCAGGCTAGTGTTGAACTTGTCTTCCTCCCACCTCAGCCTCCCGAGCCTCTGGTATTACAAATGTGTACTACTGTTCCCAGCTTTTCTATTCTTTCTTTTTTTTTTTTTTTTTTTTTGAAGTCTTCTTCCCCATTCTTTTCATTTCAATTGTCAGCATAACTTTAGTATTAAAATCAAGTTGCAGGGCTGGGATTGTGGCTTGGTGGTAGAGCACTTGCCTAGCATGCATGAGGCCCTGGGTTTGATCCTCAGCACCACATAAAAATAAAATAAAGGTACTGTGTCCACCTATGACTAAAGAATATATCAAAAAAATAAAAAATAAAATCAAGTTGCAATCAATTTATGTGATATAAAGAAAATTGGACTGGATGTGGTATGCATGCCTGTAATCCCAGTGACTCAGAAGGCTGAGGCAGGAGGGTCAAAAGTTCAAAACCAGTCTCAGCAAATTAATAAAGCCCTAAGCAAATTAGCGAGACCCTTTCTCAAAATAAAAAATAAGAAGTGCCGGGGATGTAGCTGGGACTCAAGTGGTTAAGCACATCTGGGTTCAGTCCTCAGCACAAAAAAGGAAAAAAGACTGACTTAATACCTCACCTTTGCTACTTATTGTCTTTGATACATACAAATCAAGTAAAATACTTGCCTATATTTTATTTTCTGTAAAATGGGATTAGTGAGAGAATTTAACTCCTAGGGTTGTAGTAAAAATTCAGCATTAAATGAAATAATGTGAAAGTTAAATGAGATATAAATATAACTTTATAAAACCATAAGCAAATTTAACTTACTAAAATTTACCAGAAAAGGAACATGGGATATCTGTTTTATTTCTTACAATAGCATGTGAATCAACAATTATCTCAAAAATTATAATTTTTAAAAAGAGTTACAAGAACATATCCCTAAAAATAAATACTGATTGACTTTAAAAGAGAATGCCTCTGAGCTGGAGATATGGGAGAGCAGTTGCCTGGGATGCAAAAGGATCTAGATCCCCAGATCCAGAAAAATTTTCTAAAACATTAACTTAAAAAAAAAAAAAAAAAAAAAAAGAGCACTAGAAAGAATGCCCTATTTATAATTCCTCAACATTAGACAACATTTCTATCTACTAAGATGTCAAAGTATTAACAAAAAAGGTGTACAGATTTTTTTTTTCTTGGTACCAGGGATTGAACTCAGGGGTTCACTACCACTGAGCTCCATCCCCAGTCACCACCCACCCCACTTTTTTGGAGACAGGGTCTTGATAAGTTGTTTAGGTCCTTGCTGGATTGCTGAGACTGACTTTAAACTTACTATCTAATTTGTGGTCTTCCTGCCTCAGCCTCCCAAGTGTCTGGGATTATAATCAGGCATCTGCCACCATACCTACAGAATGATTTTTAAGTTCTTTCTGTTCTGGATACTACGTGGTTACTAGATGGATAAATCAAAGAAACTGGATTAAATTAAACCTCAGGTGAAGTTTGGCCTTCGGAAGAGATGGAAGAACCAAATTGAGAGATGTGGAGACAATGGAGAATTTATTTTAGGATTATGTTGGGTTTCATAAGTTGGACAGACCCTGAAATCTATAGATGACTGTCACTTTTATAAATTGTTTTATGTGTAAGATCAGTTATCAAAATTGACAAGAAATGAAACCATTTCTGTTTTTATCAACACACAGAATGTGTATAGATACCCAAAGAGTGTCTATTTGTGAGATAAGGCATAAAGAGCATACATGTGTGTTTATTTTTAATTGGGACAACCTTTGTTTTTACAATAGTGATAGGAACTTTTTTTTGGTACCAGGGATGGAACCCAGAGGCACTTAACCACTGAGCCACATCCCCACCTCTTTTTAGTTTTGAAATTGCTTATGCTGACTTTGAATTTGTGGTCTTCCTGCCTCAGCTTCTCAAACTGCTGGAATTACAGGCATACACCACTGTGCCCAGCTAAGAACTCATGTTTTACAGAAGAAAAATCATGGAACTAAAAACTTTCAACCCCATTTCTGATATTTCTTCCTAACTGCCCTCTGTTTATCAATATGTGTAGTATTTCTCTAGTAGTTATGAATTAGATAGCCATAAAGTGCTTCCATTATTTCGTAACTTGTATTATGTGACAGTCAAAATTGTAGTCATCTGAACAGTTTCATTTTTTTGTTAGGAATTAAGACCTGGAACTACCAGAAACAGTTCTTACTAATAAACCAAGGCTCAAATTTGTAACACCTTAACTCTATCTGCTAGATAATTGCTTGCTATTGGTGCTACTTCATTCTCTGCCATATTTTGTATATCATAATACCAAGAGCAACTTTAATCTATTTCAACAGTCCCTTCTTGCCTGTTCTCCTCAAGGAGAAACAGCTTATTTGATGGGCCAGATTAGGTAACTGACAACTAAAATTTTATAACTGCTACAAGAATATCTCTAATTTATAATGACTATCCACTTATTTAGGAACAAAGAAACATTTATATAAGATACTTTTAAAATGGAAGTTATTTTTCCATTTCTTTAAAGAGGAGTTTTCTTATTTTTAAGGCAGAATCTGACATACAGACCTTTTGTTTTTAAGGAAAGTGTATCCTAAGAAAATTTTTGAAATATGTATTAAATGTTCTGATCAATTGCATATAATTTAAGTATTTTTAAGATAGAAGAGCCTAACAGAAACCTGTGTGTATATGAGTGAGAACTTAATTTGATATGAGAACTTACCTTGCTTAAAAATCCTACCGTTGGCTACTAGGAAGTTGTGTCAGGTATAATAGAGAAAAGTCTGAATATTCTTATGTATACGTGTAATGTGTACTTGTGTACATTACATGCACTTATACATTTTACATGTATATAAGTATATACATGTAAGTGCCCTGACCTTCATGTTTCGATGCTCATGTCCAAGATGTTCCCCTGAGCTCTAAGGTGGTGGACATATCCTCCCCCTCCACATGTGTCCTCAACATCTAGTTGTATCCTTCTTTAGAGAGTTGTGGTCCATATTAAGGGAGCATCAGGCTTCTGGGAATACATACTCTTGTGTTACTCTAGAAAGTTTAGTCTGCTTCCAGGTGTACCAGGTGAAATATGAGGCCCCTCTTTACTCTGATTTGAAGCAAGGACCAGACAGAATGCTCAGGGTTCCCCATGTCCCCACAATTGGACTCCACATATTAACAATCAGAGAGGAGGAAACTGGATGGAATGAGAGGATAGCTTGGGGCTGACCCTCTTCTACACATCACAGAATTCCTTTCTAAACTTAGTCTCTATAACCCTTTTCTACTTAGGCCTTTTTGAGGCCTCTGGCTCTGAAATACAGCTCTGATATTAAATTACAGGTGTTGAACACAAGCCAACTACATATGGGTTCCTTTTGGAGAACCCATAGTCCTTTTGGTCTTGTTTTAATATTGAATTCATTGGTATCTATTTGATACTTAACACATGTTTGTTGGGATAAATTATAAATGAAAAAATGATACTTTATAGATATAGTCTTTTGGGATTATTAAAGCTGATTTTTTATCTTTTCAAGCAAACCATTCCTCAAGCATCAGCTGCAAAATATTCACGCTCCATTCATCCTGAAGGTAATACCTCAGCTTCCAGATCTCTTGGAACCAGATCTACCCACGGAACCCAGTCTCTCACAAGTGTTCAGTCCATTAAAGTGGTTGACTAAAGTGAATATGTTCACAACGAGGTCCTTTAATTCCTCTGGTAAGGACTGTACCAAGAATTACAAGTCTTTAGTTTTCAACATTTCTGAACTGTGGATACATCATGTTCATCTTTTCAAAATTATAAGAGACTTTTTCGAGATATTCCATCCTTTGTAACTATATTGTAGAAATTATTTTAATGTTATTTTTATTTAAGCAATTAAGTAAAACTTTTTTAAATTAAAAAAGAAACTTCATTTTCTAATATGTTCAGCCTATCACTAATTATATCATCATTACATAACTTTTTTCTCTATTATTTCTAAAAAAAAAACTAAATCATTTCCAATGTTACTGAACAATAATTTATATAAAACTTTGAGAGGGAACTTTACTGAAAACATTAGAACTAATAGAAACTAAGCTATTTTTACTTTTACTTAATTTATTTATTTTTATGTGGTGCTGAGGATCAAACCCAGTGCCTCACATGTGCTAGGCATGTGCTGTACAACTGAACCACAACCCCAGCCCCTATTTTTACTTTTAAATAATTTTAAAAAGATTAAGACCAAGAATAATAATGTTTTTCTCATAAAGCTTTTTGTGATTTTGCTGTATTAGTCTTCATCTTTCTAGGACTCTTAACAGTTACAAACAGAGGGAATGGCAACACTTATGAGTAATTTTTCATGTTAAAAGGAAAAAACATAATATTAGTACAAAAGTAGAGTTATATAAATATCAAAAAGAAATTTCCTATTGGAATTGTTAGGTATCCAGTCAGCCATGAATGGATGAGCAGGGAAAGGACAATGAAGGCTGAATGAAAACTGTGGGGAGCCTTATCTGACAGGCAGGCACCTGGAAGATGGGGGTCTGGAACATTAAAACCTCCTCCAGTCATAATTACATTCCCTTAAGAAAAACTGTGTTCCAAGATCAGGTCACACCCGACCAGGTGACCTGGACCCTCTCTTATCAACCCCCAGTCACGCTGGCAATCAGAATATCAAGACCCTCCATTTCCTGCCCCCCCTTAATTGGATAATAAACCAATTAAGGGGGGGCAGGAAATGGAGGCAGAAGTAGGGGGACTCAATTTCCTTAATTCCAATTTTGTGAGCACCACACCCTCTTCTCTGCAGGCATCCCTGCTATGCTATCAGTCAAGTCAAGTGGTAGACCTCAGTGGGACCCTGGAAACTTCCCTGGGCTCCCCAATAAAACTGAAAGGCAGGACAGGAAGGCCATCCTCCTTTCTGAGAGAATCCACTGTTTTCCTTGAGAGTATGCCCTTTTCCCCTTTTCTATCCCTTTCAATAAGTTCATGCCTGTTACTCTGAGCCACATGTCTGAAATCTTTCTGGCGTGATTGCAACAATCAGGGTAAAGAGGGGGCCTCTATGGTTGCTTTAGCTTCACAGCTGGCCAGTGCCTGTTTTTCATGTTCTTTCCTGCCTGATTGAAACTACAGCACTGAACCAGTGTTTCTCTCTGAACTTACAAACTCTTGTCCTATAGTGGTGTAGCCTTGGGCAACTAGCAAACCTGCCAGCCCTGGGCAGAAATGCTTTGGTGGTTGACCAATATGAAGAAAACATCTGGGCAGAACTGATTTAGGAGAAAAAGACCTGGCTTCTCAATGGCTTTATTACTGGCTGTGTTATCTTGGGCTAGACAATATATTAATATAAAGAAATCTCAGAATCCTCCTCTACCTACCATACTTATTTCCCTTCACACATAAAAATTAGTTTGTTCTGAAGAATCCGAGTAGGGCTCCAATTTCCCCATCTTTAACAGAAATGGATGGATTTAATAATCTGAAACCTCCTCTTCTAGTTTGAACATGATCTGGTTCTATTCTGTAACTTTATTGTAGGAAATAGTTCTCTTGATACCTCACATTAAGAGAACATCAGAGAACAAAACTGATATAGGCAAACAATTCCTATTTTCTAATGGAACACCTTAAGGTTTTTCTGAATTACAGAAGTATCAAGCTAATTCTTAATGTGTATTAGATACTTAAGCAACACCTGTTCTGGGTTCTGGCCCAGTTCTTACTGTAAACAGCTTCACTCAGCATGGGCTTCAAAAGGCTATGTGTGCCCAAAGCAGCAGCACCTTATCTCACATCCTTTTTGTGGACGTGTCTTCCCCAGGGCTTCCCTGTTGACTACCCAGAGATCCAGGAGAAACAAGCCTCCTCTTATCCCAGTCCTATGACCCACAGATCAATTCTTCCTCCTTCCTCCCTTGTATGAATTATCCTGAGATGCACAAGTCCATTCCACCTCTTGGAATAAGAGTATCCTCAAACTCAAATAATTTGTGAAACTTGATAGCAAGTAATAGCCATTTTAGTAACACCTCATCTAGATTCTCCTCCTTCCCCAGATCTTTTCCTCCATTCCTGCTCCCCTAGATTGACACTGCTGAAAAAAAGGTGTTTTACAAAAACCTTTGTCTTAGGTTTTACAAAAACCTTTGTCTTACCTTCTGAGGAACTTAAGACTGCAACTAGGATGGAGCTTAGTATCCAAGCCAAAGCCATAGGGACAAACTAAAGCAAATATTAATGAGTGTTATACTTAAGAATATTGGACAAACCCAAAGACAACATCATGGTGAATAAGGAAAAACCAAGAGCATTTCCTTTAAAATCTGGAACAAGACAAGGATGTTCACTCTCACCACTTCTATTCAATATACTACTAGAAATACTACCCAGAGCAATTAGGTAAGATAAGGAAAGGATAAAAATAGGAAAGAAGTCAAATTATCATTGTTTACATATGATATCCTATACTTAGAAGATCAAAAGACTCCACCAAAAGACTGGTAGAGCTAATAAATTTCACAAGTAACAAGTTACAAAATTAACATACAAAAATCAATAGCTTTGCCATACAAAAATAATGAATCTGCTGAGAAAGAAATTAGGAAAACTATCCCATTCACAATAGCTTAAAAAAGAAAAACTCTAGCAATGAAATCATTGAAGAAATTGAAGACCTCAGAAGATGGAAAGACTTCCCATATTCATGGATAGACAATATTGTTAAAATAGCCACACTACCAAAAGCAATATATAGAGCCAACGCAATCCCCACCAAAATGCCAATGACATTCTTCACAGAACTGGGGGAGGTCCTGAATTTCATTTGGAAGAATAAAAGACCCTGAATAGCCAAAGCAATTCTAAGCCAAAAAAAAAGGCAATGCTAGAGGCATCACAATACCTGACTTCAAATTATACTACAGAGCTACAGTACCAAAAAGTGCATGGTACTGACATAAAAACAGACACATAGACCAATGTATAGAAGGAAGATACAGACAAACCACAGAGATACAGTCATCTGATCCTGGGCAAAGTTTCCAAAAACATATTGGAGAAAAGAGCCATTTTTATAAATGGTGCTGGGAAAATGTGATATCCATACATAGAAAAATGAGACTAGACCCTTAATTGTCACTGCACAAAAGTCAACTCTAAATAGATCGAAGACACAGGAGTTACACCAGAAACTATGCAACTCCTAGAAGAAAATGTAGGGTCAACACTCCAACATATAGACACAGACAACTTTCTCAATAGGACCCCTAAACCTCAGGAAATAATGCCAAGAGTTAATAAATGGGATAGCATCAAATTAAAAAGCTTCCGAGTGCTGGGGTTGTGGCTCAGTAGTACAGCACTTGCCTAGCATGTGTGAGACACTGGGTTCAATCCTCAGCACCACATAAAAAAGAAATATAATAAAGGTATACACTTCTCAAAAGAATAAATACAAATTACCAACAAATATGCGAGAAAATATTCAACATCATTAACAATTAGGGAAATGCAAGTCAAAACTACACTCAGGGGCTGGGGAGATAGCTCAGCAGGTAGAGTGCTTGCCTCGCAAGCACAAGGCCCTGAGTTTGATCCCCAGTACCGGAAGAAAAAAAAAAAAAACTACACTCAAGACTAGGGCTGGCTCAGTGGTAGAGTGCTTGCCTAGCACATGTGAGACACTGGGTTCGATCCTCAGCACCACATAAAAATAAATAAAAGGTATTTTTGTCCATCTACAATTAACAAAAACATTTTAAAAAAGAAAACTACACTGAGATTTCATCTCACTCCAGACAGAATGTCAGCCATCAAGAATATAAACTATAATAAAAGGTGTAAGAGGATGTGAAGAAAAAGAAACACTTTTACACTATTGTGGGATTATAAATTACTACAACCATTTTGGGAATCAGTATTGAGCCATACTGATTTGGAACCAACATATGACCCAGCTATACCACTCCTCAGTATTTATCCTAAAAAATTAAAGTCAGTATGCAATAGTGGTACATGCATATCCATGTTTATAGCAGCACACTTCACAAGAGTCAAACTATGGAACCAGTCTAGGTGTCTATCAATGGAAGAATGAATACAGAAAATGTGGTACATATACAAAATGGAGTTTTACTCAGCCATAAATAAGAATAAAATTATGTCATTGGCAGGAAAATGAATGGAACGTGAGAATATTATGTTAAGAAGTCAAATTCAGAAAGTCAAGGGTCACTAAGAGTAGATAAGTACAAGGTCAATTTTGACCAACTTGGTCTTAAACTCCTGGCAGTATAACCAAAGCATAGTCATACATGGATATTTAAAAGGAAAAACAATGTTTTTTTAAATATTACTTAAGATGTATACTTGTGTCAGCCCTATCAAAAGTAAGTAAAAAAAAAAAAAAAAAAAAAGTAAGTAAAGCTGGGTTCTTCTGTGGGAATGCCTAATAATAATGATCTCAAAGTACTCTAGAGCCCAAAATTTTTCCTGAGTTAATAGGAGCCTGATCTCATAGACTACAAATCTTCCTAACCTCCTACATTGAACAAACTTGATCTCTTTTTCACTGGTATGATTATGAGTTACTGTCTTCATGGTTTTCTGAGACTGACTAAAATACTAATTGTTTTTGTACTGATTATTTACCAAAAAAAAAAAAAGGTAATAATGCTTTGCTATCTTGTTTGTTGTTGCTCAAGCATGATCCCTGCCCTATGTATGCCTTGTCTACTCACCTGCCATCTGCCACTGTGGTCCTCTGGACTGCCAGGATGTTGAATACCCTTAGCTGTCCATACCCTACCTGATAGAAAACAAGGACTTTGGGTCACTTCCCCTGACTTTGCCCTCTGTCAGGAGGAAGCAGCTTGGAAATGTCGCCCATTTTTCCACAGAAATGGATGTAGAAATTGACAGGAAATGTAAGAGTGGTCCACTTTATGCTTGAACATTGCCCTTGCTGTTTGGCCTCTGGGACTTACTTTTTAAATGGAAATGTTTCTTTCTCTTCCTCCCCCTGTCCTAGTCTTCCCCCTTCCTAATCTCGGGGAAACAGGATTACGTTTCTTTCCCATCCTAGGAAGTCATGTTCTTAGTACACACCCACTACAAGAACAAAGTAATTCAGACTTGATGATGGTACCAGAAGATCTCAGAAATGACTTCTCCCAAATTAACAAGTGAATTACAATTCTGGACAGAGAATATGTAGAATGTAGCCCTTGAATCATGTTTTAAAAATCATTTCCCTGATGGGCAGAATCATAGCCTCTGGGACAGGAATCCCTTGTGATTCTCCTTTGCTAGCAAAGCAATAAAACTTTTTTTTCCCTTTTCCTCAAAATTAAAAAAAAAAAAAAGGAAAAGAAAAAGAAGGTCAAGGGCATTGTTTGTGCTCACATGTGGAAGCTAGAGAGGAAAAAGGAAAAGAAAATTGGGAGGTGGAGCATCTCATGAAAACTGAAGAAAGATCAGTAGAATAGAAGAAACGAATGTGGAGTGGGGGGCACGCCAGGGAGGAAATAGTGGGGAATGATATAAGCCAAATTATATTGTTATATTGTGGACAGGTACAAATATATACACTATATCCCACCATTATGTACAACTATAATGAACCAATAAAAAATATGGAAAAAAACCGTAACTATCTATTTAGATTTATTTAAGCTCTACAAGTTTTGTATGTTGTCTAAAGCATGAAGGAATTAATTTTGGCTTAAGTAAACAAATTCAACAATTAAAGCACTTTATACAATAAGGATATATATTTTCTTATTTTTACTGAAAGAGGTTACTCAGGTCTGGGAGAAGAAATGGCAGCTAGGACAGTGGAAGCAGGTCATAGTTAAGAACAGATGGAGACAAGACTTTTCACTCAATACCTTTAAAAAAAACTCTTTGGAATCATGTAAATATATTACCAGTTTCAAACATTTGTAGCATTAAGTGAACCATGTACAATCAGAATGAGACAAAGATGTAAAATTATAAATTCATGATAGAATAACTATGAAATCACTCATGATTACCAATTTTATAGATTTAGAGTCAGAACTTCAGAATGGAGGACATAAATGATAATAAGTAGGGGAACATAAACTAGTACAAACTGATACTTGATTTCACATTTATTTCATAACTTTCTTAGATTACAAAAATAATGTATGTTCATTGTGGAATATACCAGAAAATACAAAGGAAATAAAAATCACCTGTAATTACATCACCAAAAAAATGAAAAAAAATATATTCATGTATATACTTCTGGTCTTTTCTAAGTAATATATTACATGTATGTGTGATTTAGAGCCACCAGTGACAAAACTTCCAAACCCTTACTGAGGAGAAATAACAGTTGATAATTTCTATGCAGTGGTCAGAAGTTCGGGTATTTCACAGGATTCTGCCTTCATCTTCTCCCCAACCCTGTGGAACAGATATTTCCCGCTTTATAGAGAAGGAAAGTGAAGATCTGAGAACTTAAATAATGTTAACATGTCCAAGGTTCACAGCTAATAAGTGATAAAACCAATTTCAAAACTATCTCTATTCTAAAACTTTTGGTTTTTCCATAAATTGCCATGCTGCTCCCACTATCAGATTTTTTAAAACATGAGGTACAAAACTCTTATAGATCATGCTGTTATATGTGCTGCATCAAATGGGAAAAGTGAGAAAGACACACACAACTGGCTACGAGCAAAAAACAAAAAGAATAGGCCACTTCTCTGTGGTGGGAAAGTGTGATAGTATTAATCTTTTCTCACTGTTAGCAGGTCCGATCATCACCATCTTCATAGTTAAGAGGAAAATCAATAGTGGTGGAAGAAATAAGAAACTGCATTTAAAAGAACCAAATGCTGAGGAAGAAGTCCTTTAAATACAGTTTCTTTAGGCTTTTATGAAATTGTGCACTGCTTGGAGCTTGAGCCAGTTTTTCTTTTGACTTGACGAATCTCATCTAGAAAACATAGGGTAACATTAGTGATCAATAGCTAAAACTTTGTAAGCATACTATGTACTAATCATTATTACTCATTTTATCCCACAACAGCCCTCTGAAGTAGATGTTTTCATCTCCTTCCCTAGATAATCACTGGGAACGCTGGCATAGTGAGGTCATAGAACTTGATCAAGGTCATATAGTATGTGTTAGAGTGCAGGGGTGAACCCATGCAGTCTTGCTTCAGAGCACAAGACCCTTCACCACTTCCATGGTCTTCCCTGAGAGTTTTTATGGACACTTTCATAGGAAGGATTAAATTTAAAGCCAAGGGGGAACCCCAAAATTATGATGAAAATGTTCTGGAAGGTATTTTCAATCATCCACAAACTTCCTTGCACCTACATTGCTGGAAACAATACCAAATGGGTGATCTGATTAACTCATTTATGGTCTCAGCTCCAGGTGAAATTGTTCCAGTGAAACAATGTCAGATGCCCCTGTACTTTGCTTCAATGATTGCTATTACACAAGAGTTGTAACACTACCTAATATATTAAGTTTTCAAAGTACCTCCCCTGACAATATGATCAGTGATGTTGGCAGAGTGATTTTTAGCAATAACCTAAGCAGGCATAGTAATAACTGTGTTCTCTTTTCTCTAGAGTAACATTTTCAAATACACTAACTTGCAGAGCTTCCCAACAGGAACAAAATGGCATTTTGAGCAAGATAATTCTTAGATGTGGAGAACCATCCTATAAAGATAGGAGATTGTTTAGCACTTTCAGCCCATTCCACCTACACACACACACACACACACACACATACACACACACACAAAACCTTCCATACTTTTCCAAATGCCCAGTAGAGAGTTGGCCCTGAGCATCACCTGGCTAAAATGTGAACAGGATTGACTGGGTCCCTCACAGAAGCAGAAGCCCCTTCCACAGCTCTGTTTTGTGTGAGCCACAACTTATTCCAGCTGAGACTGCTACTGTTCAGGGTGGGATTTCTGTTCACTATCCCCTATTATTGGGGGCAGCGGGGTGGAGTTTCTGCTTTTGAAAAACTGTAACTCACCAGCAAGCTCTGGGAAACCGGCGCGTACCAGCTCTTCATACAGGTGCTTGGCAGGATCGGGCTGCGTCATCAGGGCCCCATGCAGCCAGATGAGCAGAGCCCTGTGGCCATGCTCACGGAAGCTTTCATTTCCTGCACCAAGCACAAGAGGTCCAAGGTGACATATCATCACTGATGTCTCATTCTAATGTGATCTCAGTTCTAACTAAATGTTCTGTGGTCACACATTCATTCCTTTTTGATAGATTCATTTCAAAAACCCCATGATAAGAGGAAGCCTGACCAGTTCCCCTCAACAGAGCTGCTTTATGATGACCAGCATTCCCATCCACTTCAGCCCTGACCAGGCAACTATTGTGCTGGCACGTACCCAAGGAGCAAATAAAGGACAGAACAACTACAGTGCCTGGCTGGTGGCAATGTCAATCTTAATGAAATATGGAGTTTGGAGGCAGTACATCTCAGACTCAAAGTGCATACTTCACTGGGGCATCTTGTTAAAATGCAGATTCTAATCCAGTATGTCTGGGTTGAGAATCTGCATGTCTGACAAGCTCCCAGGTGTTGCTGCTGGTCTTGCTGCTGGTGATCCACAAATCACACTCCAAACAGCATGTAAGATAACACCACCACTCCAGTTTCAAGAAAATGACTCTGATATGTGTCTGCAACTTCCTTGGTATGCCTTCCTTGCAATTCACTAGGTAAATACTCCCTGAATAACTACCAACCCCTGAAAGATGCTGGGATGTTGAGATGCTAGATGAGATGCAGCGCAGAAGCCTCTGTCACTCTCAGCAAGAGTTCACAGTTGCAGACACATAACAGGTTCCCTTGCAGAAGCAGACAACTTTCACAAAAGGAAGGGCCTTGAGTTTTGGAGAGGGTGGTGAGGAGGAAGTTCACTGTTCACATTAGAGGGACAGGCATTTCAGGAAGAGGAAACTGCATGCATGAAGAATATACTCCTGGGAAGGCAAATACTCTATTCCTTTCTTAGTCTTGTTCTTGACAAACTTTTCTTCAGTGCCATCAACATGTCACTCTCTGCCTCAAAAGCCCACAAACTCCCCAGTCAGTGCCAGTAGTCTTAGCATGGATTACCATATGCATTTCTTGTGAATGTTAATGTTATCATGTCAACAAGATTATAAACTTGCACATGGCTTAGTATTCCTTGCTTGGTGCAGACATATACATTTCAGGTACTCCATAGAGGTACTGTTTCCTAGCAGGACACTGTGGCCCATGCCTGGAATCCCAGCAGCTCAGAAGGTTGAGGCAGGAGGCTTTCGAGTTCAAAGCCAACCTCAGCAAAAGCAAGGCACTAAGCAACTCAGTGAGACCCTGACTCTAAATAAACTACAAAATAGGGCTGGGATGTGACTCAAAAAAAAAAAATTTATTTATTTATTTATTTATTTATTTATTTTTTGGTCTTCTGTTTTGCCGTACTGGGGTTTGGTTTGATCACAGGGCCTTGCACATGCCAGGCAAGTACTCTACCACTGAGCTACACCCCCAGCCCTTTCCATAAAGATTTAACTTAATCACTTTTAAAATCCCCTTTATTTTGCACTGGGAATTGAACCCAGCAGCACTTTACCATGGAGCCACATCCCCAGCCCTTCTTATTTTTTATTATTTTGAGACAGGGCCTCACTAAGTTGCTTAGAGCCTCACTAAATTGCCAACTCTGACCTCGAACTTGTGATCCTCCTGCCTCAGCCTCCTGAGCTGCTAGGATTACAAACATGTACTACCACATTCAGCTCAGGTAAATACTCTTAAGATACACTACGTTTTCAAGTCGTTTAGGTTAAGAGAGATTTTCAAATTTAGCTCAAATTTCCTGAAGCTGTCATAGAACACTATGTGCCGAGTTAGCCAAAATATTAACATAGTGACAAAAAAGAAATCTTTTCAGAAACTAGTCAATATTCCATGTTTCTAATACATTTATCTTTCATTTGTTCATCTGAAAACATATCCTTAGAATTAGTAATAAAGAGCTGCATAGTTTGCTTGTGTGTGGTGTAAGTAGCCTGCATTCATGGAACTGGGGTGCCGCCATTTTTAATTCTCAGGAATAGCTAATGCAAATCAACCTCTGAACAAGGACACCTTCCCACCTCAGAATATCCTTGTAAGGGGAATACTCTGAATAGAAAGCTTTGCAAGAAAAAAAGGTGAACAAAGTTGACTAAAGCCAAGCAAATTTTTCTGTATTTCCTAGGTTTGGGTCAAATCATAAAAAAGCAAAGCTAAGGAATCCAGCTGAGCTAACCTCACTAATTCTGACAGTTTAAGTCTGGCTGAAATGATTTCATTGCTTGGAATCATCTAACCCTCTGAGTCTGTGTATATCATGGGATAGCCACATCTTCCAAAGCCTCTAAGAATCTCTTTCCCCTTGACCTGGTTGCAGGAATTCCCTCCTAGAGTATGTCCTGAACAGTGAGTCATTCAACTCATTCACCCCAGTACAAACTGAAGGGACACCAGAAATTAGACTGGCTTCCCAAAGGCACACCACCGGTTAAACCCTTGCTTCCTAGTGTCTATTCAATTAGGAACCTTAATTTCTTTTTAGGTTAACAACCACCTTTTCTCAATATGGCTCAGTTAAAGTAGTCACCTTTTGAAAATTTCACTTTACTGCAGATTTCCAACTGTAGGTTTTCTGCAAAGTTTCCAATCACTTTCATGGACCTACGTTAAGTTATCTGTCACTCTCCAGGGAGCCCCTGGACTCTGCTGTTCTAGGCACTTACTTGGAAGATCCAACAACAGGAAGGGCTGCTGCTTCTAACACTGAATGTCTCCTGCCAACATCATCTAGTCCACACTCACCTGACCACTGCTCCTCGATGGCTCTGATCTGGTCCTCTGTAAAGTTCCAGAAGCGAGCCAGCCTCTGCCACTCATTGGTCTTCAGTTGATGGTAAGCCAGGTTCCAGAGAAGCGTGCGAATGTGCCTTGTCTCCAGACTGTGGTCTTGCTTGAATGTCAGAGTAAAGCCTGCTCGTGGTTCCCTGATGCTTTCAGGATGCTCCTAAATTCAAAAATAATTGCACCTGATTATTTCAGATATGCCCACATACTGCCTCACTTCAGAATGTATATTTTAGATAAAAATTGGTAAGATTTTCAATGTCACCTGAGACTGGATCATTTTTTGCCACCCAAGATGGAGATATCTATCTGAAATAAGAAGCTTGAATACCAAATGTCTGACAGAAAATGTGAGGGATTTTACAGTTGTGTGCCCCATGCTGCAGTTATTTTTCCCACCCCAAAAGCAAATAGAGGGAATATCCCGGCAAAGAAAATGTCACAACAAACATATTGTTAATGACCTTACTTTCAATCCATAATCCCTTCTTCTTTGAGGTGTTTGATATTCTCATATTGAACCTTCAGTGCAGCCTAGATTGAGTCTACCTCTAATAAGACCCCATAGCTGGTCCCTTGATCCATCCTGTTCTCTGATGAGTCTGAGGAGAGAAACTAAGAGCCTAAATCAGGGAAAGGGGAGGAAAAGAGGTGGCAGAGAGAGAGACAGAAGTGACTGTAAACCACTGTGGTTATACTCAGCCCAACAGCACTATGCCTAGATTGGTGTATTGTTCTTTGACTTTTCAAAGTTTCCTTTTGTACCTTCTGCAGAACCAAACCAAAAACACAGGAGAAAAATCTCAAAGTAAAAGCAGGTGTTAAGGTTTCCTAGAGCTGGGTGTCATGTACACACCAACAGGGCTCAGATAATCCTGCTGCAGAAGGCTGCAAATCAGTTAAGGACATGTGGGACAGCCCCCCAAGAGACTTGGGACTTTCTATCTATGCTTTCCTTTATTTTTGTCTTTCACTTAAAAAAAAAAAAAGTAAATCTTAGTGAAAGATATCTGAACAACATGATGGGAGTTAATGCTGGGGCAGGAAATGTACAAAAAGGGTATGGAACCCAAGTTTTCAGCACCTACGGGAAGAACTTGGTGGGGCTTGCTTCTCAGCCCTCATCGGGGATCAGCTTGTACCCTTCACAGCATCAGAATTCCTCCAGGAAATTCTACCAACTCCTGGAAACTGTAGCTAGAAAGAAGGGCAAGACCTTTCTTAGGATCTATACTTTGTATACAGAAGTTGGAATAGGAGTGGGAGATATGAATTACCCAATAATTGTCTAAGAGGCTAAAAATGCAAGATCTTCTCCAACCCAGCATGAATTTTATTTTCACAGTGCATAGCTTCCAGGAAGTAAGGTTGAGGGTGGGGAGAGCCAACAAACCTGGGAGCTGTGGGTACTTCACCTTTTATCCTCATTCCGTGTACTGAAACAATGATGAGCTCACCAAAATCAAAACTCCAAACAACCAAGGTGAAAAGAAGAGGGCAGCAAGATTTTGCATTCATCTTTGCAATACAGCGTTCATGGGAGCAGGATGGGTACTAGGGATGAAACCCTGGCTTTATGTGTGCTAGGCAAGTTCTCTACCACTGGGCTACATCACCAGTCCTGTATTTTATGAAAATTTAGAGAAACTTGCATGTTTCATGCATTCCAGGATAGTGCTGAGTGGAATTTCAAATCTCCATAAGAAAGGACACAGGATTAGGAAGGCCCAGGTCTTTTCCAACAGTGAAAGCATTAAATAGATAGCATATCTGCCAAAACACCCAACTACTTGAAGTAGTAACACAAGCCAAATCAGTAGAAATTAAAATAACACTAGCCACATTTTAGGAGGCTCCCTTTTGTCTCTGAACCACTGAATTTAATGATGGATGATTTAATGATGGTTAAATTAATATACAGTTAATGAATGTGAGAGGAAATTTAAATCATATCTTCAATCTTTTTATTAGAAAACATTTCATATGAGGCCAGGATAAACATTTGATAAATGAAGATTTAAAATAATACAAATGCATTTGTTTTTTAAAAATTAAGGCTATATATTAAAAAACAAGTCTTCCTCCCACCCCAGACCTCAGAATTCCAGCTGTCATCAAGATTGATAACTCTTCCCAGGGCAGTCGTGCATGCCTATAATCCCAGGAAATCAGGTGGCTGAAGCAGGAGGATTGCCAAGTCCAAGGCCAACCTCAGCAATTTAGCAAGACCCTGTCTCAAAATAAAAAATAAAAAGGGATGGGGATTTGGTTCAGTGGTAAAGTGCCTCTTGGTTCAATCCCCAGGTCCAAGAAAAAAAAAAGATTAATAATTCTTACCATATCTGGGTGTCTCCTTCAGTTACATTTATAAATCATATATGGTTTCTAAAGTTTCTCTCTTTTATCTTAAAGATTTATTAGGAAAAAGAACTTATTCATTTGGTAGAAAAATAATTTATTCCCATCTAGCCACCATCTTAAAGATGCTATCAGGCATTAAAAATAGAACCAATGACTATATCCATTTTTAAAGAAAGTATGGAAACAATAATTTCTTTTTTCCCCTCCCAATCCTGGGGATCAAACTCAGTCCCTTGCCCATGGATCATGAGGTCTCTTGTCCTCAGCAGTGGAATAATCCATTTGATGGAGTAATCCATTGAGAGCTGGATGGACTACTGGGAGGTAGGATCTAGTTGGAGAAATAAGGTCACTGGGGGTACTGTTTATCTTATCCTCAACTTCTCTCCCTTGCCCCTGTCTCTCTCTCTTTATCCCTCTGCTCCCCCCATCTCTTAGCTTACCAGCCTACCATGAACTGAGCAGTTTTCCTCTGCCACGTTCTTCCACTACCCATGAACTGAATCCTCTGAAACCATGAGCCAAAACAAACCTTTCCTCCTTTAATTTGTTCTTGTCAGGCATTCTGTTTGCAGCAACAAAAAGCTGACTAATACAACAGGCAAAACAGTTTTTTTGGTTAAATAGGCAAAAAAAGTTGCAAGGAGGAAGGTATGGCCTTTAAAGGGATCCAGGTACAGTCAAGTACTGCACAATGTTTTGGTCAATGATGGACCACATGTGCATGACAATAGCTATACTATATATCATAGGGGTGCAGCGGGTTAAACCATCTAGGTTTGTGTAAGTGCACTCTAAGATGGCCATACAATGATCAAATTGCCTATTGATGAAGCCAGCATTGAGGACAGGCAGTTAGTGTAAAAATAGAGAATCAGGTCAAATCAAGAAAATGGAGGGGCTGGGGAGCTCAGTCAGTAGAATGTCAGTCAGTAGAATGCTTGCCTTGTAAGCACAAGGCCCTGGGTTCAATCCCCAGCACTGAAAAAAAAAAAAAAAAAAAGAAGAAAGAAAAAAAGAAAATGGAGGCCAAGAAAGCCATTGCATCTGGGAAGTTGGAGACCATCCCTGGGAGAATGGAATGTCAAAGAACTCCAGAGCCCTTTGATTATCAAATTTACCTGCCCTTTTTCAAAAGACTGCTGGCAAAGAGTTGCTAATTAATGCCCCTGAGCTCCACTTGGCCCCTCCGCACTGCCCATCTGCTTCTCACCTTTTTGCCATCTCACTGGCATCTCCTGGGCCTAGTCACATAGGCAGAAAGGAGAAAGATAAGGGAGGAAAGAACAGGAGAACAAAGGAGACCCTAATCTATAAAAGATGCAGGGTGCACTCACTTCTTGGGATTCTAGAACATCAGCCATGGCCCCCTTCTCCCTCCCAGAAGTATGTGCTACTACTTTTAAATAAAACCTGCTTAATATGCTTGCCTTGGCGTACTTCTCTAGTGGTATACTTCAATATCTGAGGAAGCAGAACTTGTCCCCAATAGCAGTATCAATAACACATTTCTCTGAAAGTATCCTTATTCTTGCGACACATAACTGCATATCCAGACTACTGAGCCAAATAAACAGGACTGTGAGAGAGCAGACAATTTTTTCCCTTTAAGGTTTTAAAGAAAATTTCCCAGGATTGGCCAAATGGATAGCAATTCAGGTATGTGGCTCCTCTAGGAGAGACGCCTACATGATGAGAACCTGAATTCTGGTGCTAACAATGGACTGTGGGTAGCCATGCAGCCTCAGCTGGAAATGATGCATCACTAGAAATTGAGGCTGGTGTCTGATACCATCCTTCCTGAAGGTATAAATTTGAATCTTGGAGGGAGAGCAATCTATGGAGAAACTGCACATATGACAGATATCAGAGGAGATAAAAATGAAAGATAGGCAAAAGTTGAGCTAGAGACAAGATTTTTGTGTTCTCAGATGAAAAAGTTTCTGTGAATGTCACAGAATACTCGAGTGGTGGAAAGCCAGTATAAGGGTGCATAGAAAATTGCAGAGCCATAAATAGGAGCCTTTTAACCAGTCATTAAATCCTTCTGTAACAGAATATGGCCAGAGACCAGAGGACAGAAGGCTCAGTCAGGGTGTCACCCATTAGGGACTTGCCTACTATACCCGTTAGAACCAGCATGGTGAGGTTGCTCAGCTCACAGGACTCCCTCCACAGCCTACTGCTGATGCTGGCAAAGGAAAAGGAAAGGGAGGAGGCAGCTGTTCATTCCATGAATGAGGGCAGCACAGGACATAAGGGACAATTTTAATTATATTGGTAAGGGTTTCTGCCCATGAGAGCAGAAAAAAGAACTACATGTACTCCAAACCGCCCAATAAGAAGACAGGGGTTGCCAGAAGAGCCTTCTGCTGTGCTGAAGTTGCCTTTCTTACCTCTCTCCAGGCATAGTATCTCTCCGCTTTAATAATCATGTCCACAACAAGGCTGTGGTTGCTCCTAGATGCCACAGCCAGTGCAGTCTTTCCTTTCTAAAAGAAAGAAAAGTAAGGGTCAGGTGCTACCACCTGGTAGTCAGGAGCTCCAGCTTTGCATCAAGGGATCTGTGTTCAGATCTGATCCTACCACTTCCTGTTGGGTGAACCTTAGCCAGTCCGTGGCTTCTTTGGGGCTCCATAATTATACCAAGGTGTAGTGGTGAGGGATAATGTGATAATATATATAAAGCCCTTAGGGCATGTGCCACCTTTAACCTCCCTTGCAGTTAGGTAAGTGACCCACATTCTGGCCAATGGTATGTAAATGGAAGAGCATAGGTGATTTATGGGAAATATCTTTTTTATTTGATACCAGGAATTGAACCCAGGGGCCCTTTACCCCTGGAACACATTCCCAACCCTTCTTAATTTTGAAACAGGGTCTAATAAGTTGCTTAGGACCTACTAAATTGCTGAGGCTGGACTCAAACTTGCGATCCCCCCAACCTCCTGAGTCACTGGAATTATATGTATGCACCCCCATGCCTGATTATGGAAAGTAATTTTAAAGAGAGGAGAGATGTCATTCTCTTTCCCTTCCATCTCTTCCTGAACGGAATGCTGACATGATGGCAGGAGTTTAAAGTGGAAGTCTCAAAATATGGCTTCCGCTCTGCTCTGAAGTTTTGAGGTGGGGAGACAGAAAAAGGCTGCATCTTGTTATGAACACTATCAATAATCACAACAAACTAATTCATATATAAAATTCACTTCACTGGACTCATGGCTAGAATTTTCTTCTTTCCTTTTATAGCACACTGCTATAAAGGATGAGGTATTACAATCCCAACCAAATGGAATGAGCAAAAAGGACTGTCCTAGACATAATGCAGAGCATGTGCTTCTTGGAGCCCATATGGGTGTCTTACACAAATTACAAAAAGGTGCTCCTTTCTCAGCATGGATATAGCTGAAAGCCAGAGTACACAGCTTTGCAAACAGCATTCCTTAGGTTTTATGCAGCACAAAACTTCCATATCTATACATTTTTCCCTGACAAAGGATGGTAGTTCTTATTTGTTTTTCAAATTACCCATGAAGAATTAACTTAGGAATTCTGAAAATAATCAGAATCAATGGTTGGCGATAACTCTAGAAGTTCTACTCTTAGGAAATTATGGGTCTAACCTAACAGATCTAATCTATTCCAATAATTCTCTTATGTGTCTGGATATTGACAGCAAGTACAATTTCCAATCACACAAATGACTGGGCTATTTGTCCAGGCACTAAAATCCAGGTGAGTTGGAAAATTAGGGCTGAAAGTAATCAGCCTCTAATCAAAAGAGACAGTAATGAAATTACGAAGAACTGCATTTTACAGGCATTTAGCAAGCCTCTAATTGCATGCTGCCTAAATTCTGGCTTATAAAACCATTTGAATCCCATAATTAGCCTATTTTGGGAAGGCAGCATCTGAAAGCCAGAGTTTTCAGGCTCAGGAGAAAATCTTCCTACAGAATGTATGCTGGTGTGAAAGTCCCAGTGTTTCTGCCCTTGCAGGTGAGGGAGTAGGTGGCTACAAGACCCTTTCGGAGCTTTGTGACACCTCAGACCCAAAAGACAGGCTTCTGGGAAAGTCAAATCAACAACCAACCTTTGCTCCCTTTTACCCATCCAGACTTCAATGCAGCTTTAGAAACACTTATCTTTGGTAAAAATTGTGGGAGCAAGTAGAAAAGGTTGTTTTTATTTACTAATTAAATAAGTGTTGGGTGCCAACTATGGGCCAGACCCTGAAAAGAAAGAGATGGGGGGAAGGGAAATCTGGGAAAATCGAATTCCAATTTAGTTCTATTTTGAACACAAAGTCAAGCAGTAGCATCAACCATGATTACTGGAATATCCAGTCACCTAGCACCAGAGGTCCCACCATGAATTTCTACCCAATGCTATGGATCCTCTACCCACAAAATTGCCCCGGGCTTGTTAGGTATGAATGATAAAGTTAAACAAATTAGAAAAGAATGTGTGGGGAAACACTGACAGTAAATGTTAACAAAGTTAACTAGCCACAACTGGAGAAAGTGGTGAAATTATGGGCAATTGTGTTTTTCTTTCCTTATACTTTTTCTGTTTTCCAAATTGTGGGCTTGTTACTTTTATGATTTAAAAAAAATCAACCAAATTATGTACATGTGTGAATATATACCAATGAAGTCCACTATTATGTACAATTAGAAATGCATCAGTTTAAAAAAAATCTTTAAAATGCAAAAAAGAAAACAGATACAGAGAAAAGCAAAATAATATCACTACTTCAGATTGTATAAATGTAAAATGTGTGATTTTGGGGCTGGGGATATAGCTCAGTTGGTAGAGTGCCTTGCCTTGCAAGCATAAGGCCCTGGGTTTGATCCCCAGCACCACAAAAAAAAAAAAAAAAAAAAAAAAGTGTGGTTTTGAGGTAGAATAGTGTGAATTAGGGAGGTGCTGAGCTAATGCACTGTGTAGGTGAAGACAAAGAAGGAACAACTGTAAATTTTGAACAGGGTGAAGTCCTGGGTTTGAACCCCAGCGCCAAAAAAAAAAAAATTAAGATGGTTAACTTTATGTTTTGTGTATTTACCACAATTAAAAATTAAATTTTGAAAAAACAAGTTTAGATACATATAAGTATGTCCATTGCAGCTCTACCAAAAGTTTAGAAACAACTTAAATATCTATCAGTTGAGGATTAAACAAACTATAATATGCCCAGGCAGCTTCAAAAGAGAAAACAAAAAACTCTTCATGACTAATATATAAAGACCAACACTTTAAAATTCTTAATACTTGAACAATATATATAGCTGCAATATATATAGCTATGTCAACACTGTCTTAAAAAGATGGAAGATTTGGGGGCTGGGGAGATAGCTCAGTTGGTAGAGTGCTCACCTCACAAGCACAAGGCCCTGGGTTCAATCCCCAGTACCGCAAAAAAAAAAAAAAAAAAAAAAAAAAAAAAAAAATGGAAGATTAGAATAAAGGTACAATATACTTATGCTTGTTTACATAATCATAAAGAAACTCTGGAAGGACAGAAGAAATTTATTAAAAGACTGCATTTGGTCAGAGTAGCACAGGATCCTGACAAGTAAGAACAAGGATGGGTGTGAAATTTTTACTACAAGCCTTGTGTGTGTGTGTGTGTGTGTGTGTGTGTGTGTGTGAGTGTGTGTGTGTGTGTAGAGAGAGAAAATATATATATTTAGAAAATATATATATGGAAAAAAGAGTAAAATATATATAATTTTATAAATATTATAAATAATATACTATGTAAATATATAATGTATAAATATATTATATTTATATGGCATATAATTACATCATATATTGTAATATATTACATATTTAAAATATGTATAATATTTATACATTATATATATTTAAAATACATTAAAATATATATTTAAAATATGTATATTTATAATTATAATGTATAAATATACATATTTTAAATATTTAAGCATATTATATAACATATAAATATAATACATAAATACATGTAATATGATACACATAATTTTTGAGCCATATGAATCTATGATCTTTTTAAAAAGTTCAAGGAATAATTTGAATCTTAAAAGCACATATTTTGTTATTTAGAGTAAAAATTCTTACTGACATCTCAATCAAACATGGGATGTTTTCCCCATTTACTAAAGGGAATGCTGATGCTGCTCCTGCTGACAACGGACAGAGATCTCCAACACAATCTCCACTGACCTGAGTCAAGTAGATGTAGTTACCTTATCAACGACTTTCAAGTCACAGCCGGCCTTCAGCAGGGTTTCCACCAGTTCCACATTTCCAAGATCAGCAGCTACATGCAGAGGAGTTTGCTGCCTCTGCCATAAGAAATCATAAAGAAGTAATGGAAGTACATTAAAGAGGGGTGAAAACATGCATAGTAAAAAGACAAGGGGAAAGTACAGGTGTGCTATATAGGCTTGTGGAAAAATGGATACAACCATGTGTTTTTTACATGGGTATAATCATTGCAGTATTGTTATAATTTTTAATTATTTATTCTTTTGGTACTGAGGATTGAAGAGGGGGGTGCTTAACAACCAAGCCACATCCCCAACCCTTTTTTATATTTTACTTAAAGACAGAGTCTTGCTGAGTTGCTTAGGGCCTTGCTAAGTTGCTGAGGACATATTTGAACTTGAGATCCTCCTGCCTCAACCTCCTGAGCCACTGGGATTATAGGCCACCCTCCCCGGCTGCAGTATTATTTTTAATAGTGAAAAAATGAGAGGAAGTAATAGATTTAACAAGGAGCCATCAGACAAATTATACTACATCTATATATTGGAATAGTAGGCAACCATTAAAAATGATTTCAGAGCCTGGTAGAGTGGTGCACATCTGTATCCCAGCTACTCAGGAGGCTGAGGCAGGAGGATCACTTGAGCACAGGGATTTGTCACTAGCCTGGGAAAATAGTGAGATCCCATCTCAAACCAAAGAGAGAGAGAGATTTCAATATGAGTTGCCTAGAGTAGTCAAATCTCATAGAGACAGAAAGTAAAACAAACAGTGGTTGCCAGGAGCTGGGGCAGAAGGGAATAGGGAGTTACTGTTTAGTGGGTATGGAGTCTCAGTCTGAGGAGGTGAAAAAAGCTCTGGAGTGGATGGTGGTAATTGGTTGCACAACAATGTGAGTGCAGTTTACATCGCAGGATGATATGCTCAAAACCCAGTAACTCTTATTTGTATTTTACCACAATAAAACTATTTCAAACATTATTTTTATAGGGCTGGGGATAGAGTTCAGTGGTAGAATGCTTGCCTAGCACGTGAGGTCCTTGGATTCAATCATCAGCACTGCAATAAATAAATAAAGATTATTTTTACAAATAAAAAAATATTTATGATGTAGTGATAAGAATCTCAGGAAACAACAACATTATATTTAGCTGAGTTTAAGATACATACAGAGAAAGGGAAATCTATCAATAATATTAACAATGCTAATGTCTACATGAAGGGATTAGAGGTTGTTTTTATTGCCTTCTTGATGCTTTTCTCTGTTCTCTAAATTTTCCACATAATAATGCATAAAGGAATGCAAGACATTTCTTTTTGGGGCAATCATTTTCCTATCTAGAAGATGAGAGTGTTTCAAAAGAAATGTGTGCTATCATAAAGAAAATCACTCATCTTAATCTTCCACTGAAAGTAATGCTGATGTAGAGACATTTCTGAGATACTAGGACAGAAAGAAACTTGGATATGATCTAACTCAATCCCTTAAACATAGAGGGGAAGCAACTTCTCCAGGGTCACGCAGCTGGGCAACCGCAAGAAGCCCAGTACTTTCTACCAGAACACAAGGCCAACTTGAGGTGTTGACTTGATTATCAAAAAGCACTTATTAAAGATCCACCTGTAGATGGCAGTGTGCTCCACTGGAGGCTCCATCATTGAAGACACCACACTTCTCACAAACCTCTCAAAGGTACACACAAAAATAGATCAGAGACACAACATAATGCCAATAAAATTGCATTTGAACATTAATGCTATGAAAGTCTAGAAGGCATGAAATGTACCAAAACATTAACAAGCATTATCTTTCTTTGGTGGGGACTACAAACATAATTATGTTTTTACCATATTTATGTTATTTTGTATAAATATTTTATATGTACAACATGAATTTTCTGTTGTAGGTGATGGTGTATGCTTATAGTCCCAGCAGCTTGGGAGGCTGAGGCAGGAAGATTGCAAGTTCAAAGCCAGTCTCAGCAAATTTAGCGAGCCTCTAAGCAACTTAGCAGGAACACTGTCCCGAATTTTGTTTTAAATATTTTTAGTTATAGATGGACACAATACTTCATTTTATTTATTTTTATGTGGTGCTGAGGATCAAACCCAGTGCCTCATGCGTGTGAGGCAAGCGCTCCACAGCTAAGCCCCAGCCCCAGCCCACCAAAATTTAATAAAATAGAAAGGGTTGGCGATGTGTTTCAGTGGTTAAACATCCTGGGCTTACTTTCCGATGTTACATGTGTATTTCTTCTGGTCTAATAAAAAGATTAAAGTGATCAAATCTAGTTCTATAAATACTTCCCCTAGACTGCATTCAGTTAGTTCTCGGGAAACAGATCACACATGAGCACAAGGTTCTGGGTATTTAGCAAACGTTTTGCCCATTAGGATAGATTCATGGCATTAACATAGTTGAATAAGTAAATGTATTTAATAACAAGAGGGTTTTCCCTTCACTCAATCTTTTGCAATTGTGAAGATGTAAGAAAGAGGAAGAGTTCCTGGAGGAAGAAAAGGACAGAAATAGAGATAAATCTCCATTTGGCTCAAGGCAAAAATTAACTCAGAGGTTGGAGGTGGAGAAGACCACAGAGATCTGAGTCATGCTCTGGTTTTGCATAGGAGGAAATGGGGGCCCAAGGTGGGTTAGAACAAACATGCCCTCTGTATTGTGGCTTCTCCCTAACTTGGAGGGCAGAGATGGTGTTTCCTTCCCCCAACAGCCCCTGGAAGATGGCAGATCAGCCCCAGAAAGCAGCCTGGCCAGACGGCTCTGCTCTGCGTTGGCTGTGTTGTTCTATCAGTGACTGATTGATAGCTTTTATGAGGCATTTGATTCTGCTCCTTTTGATTGAATTCCTGGCCATGGGTGTATTCCAAGAGGTCTCTTTTGCCCTCAGGCAAAGGAAGACACATTTACTGTCTCTAATGTAGAAACAAAGCTTCCTTCTTGTGGGAAAGGGCTCCAGGCCAAGGACAACATTTCACACGTTTCACACAGCAGGAATGGCTTTTGATTTAAAGGGCCTCTGGCAGTTTACCTCTGAGCTACTGTTTATCACAAGTGCTAGCTACAGCTGTTAAATGTGAACAATTTGATCATGAACTGGCTGAACCCCAGTTGCACCCCGGTAAAAGAGAGAGTATGAGGGTGTGGTGTATACAAAAGAAAAAGGGTAAAAAAAAGGTGCACATGCTCCTCCCAGGAACCTTTAAAGTAACTTGAACTCCATCAGAAACTCCCCATAAATACACACTGTGTTGAAACATAAAAAAACCAATCAGATTCTGATTGGTTTGGCTTACCTGATTTAAGATGTCAATATCATGCTGTGCACTTAATAAGCTGTTTACGACTGTGATATGGTTGTTGATAACTGCTAAATGAAGAGGGGACTCCTTAGGCTGCAGAAATAAAAAAAATTTTTTCAAATCCAAAAGATTTTGGTTTCATCATTTAAATCACAAAGCAACTCATTTCAGCAGACATTTCCTGATCTTCTCCAAGTACTAAAATTGCCCAACTCAGTGGTGAGCCCATAGTTAAAAGTTTCACAAATATTATCATTCTGAGGGCTGTGTGTGAAGCAAGCCAGCTCTCCCCCTCCATTGTCCTGGAAATACTGAGCACCTACTATGGGCAAGCCTCTTTTCAGGATGCCAGGGATTTAGTAGTGACCAGAGCCCATTCTCAGAAATCTCCCAATCTAGTGGGGTAAATAAGTGTCAACTTTTTTTTTTAAAGTCACATAATATATAATTAGAAATTTTGTATAGAGGGAAAAGAGGGGTGGGAGGGGTGGGGGAAAGGGGAAAAATAACAGAATGAATCAAACAACATTACCCTATGTAAATTTATGATTACACAAATGGTATGCCTTTACGCCATGTACAGAGAAACAACATGTATCCCATTTGTTTACAATTAAAAAAAAATAGAAATTTTGACAAGAGCTTTGGAGGAAAGGTCAAAAGTGTGGTGGTTGGGGAAGGGCTGACCTTTCAGGAGGACAGAAAAGACTTTCCTGAAGAACTGACAGCTGACCTCATATATGGATAAGGAAGTACTAAATGGGCTGAACTGCAGGACTTCTCAGAGCCTTCAAAGAGCCAAAAGACAAAGAGAATAGCCACAAAAGGAGAAATGTCCACACATTCAGTATTTCCTGAACCGATATGATCTAAAGCCCTCAGTTCCTTGAGTGTCTTGCAGGACGGGTGTCTCCACTTACTCAGAGGCCAGGTTCTCAAGTTCAGCCCGCCTGCCTCTCTAGAGTCCTGCCACGTATTCATCAAGCCCTTTGCAACCTTCTCCCAGGTCACCTGCTTTGTGGCTAAACTGTCTCTCTTCTGAGCTCGTGACCCCTCTCACCCATCCCTACCCAGGCTTCTTACCAGCCCTGCCAGACTGCAGAAACACCCGCATCACCATCACACACCTCGTCTCCAAGCTCCCCTGCTGCCTCACCCACCCAGCTGCACGGGCTGCTGAGGCACAAGAGAAAACATGTCTCAGGGAGGAGAGAAGGAAGCTGGAAGGGGGCAAGAGGTAGGGGAAAAGTGGTGAAGCAGGGGCGGGGCGGGAAGAGCAAAAACAATTAAGGCAGGAGGGTGGGGGGGAAGGAACATTCCGTGAGGGTGATGAGCGGGGAAGGGGTGCAGGTGCAAGAAAGCATGGGTGGAAGATACAGGGAGATTGTGTGCAGAGGTAAGGGTAGCAGTAGGGGAGACAGAGGCAGAGTGATCGGAGAGATGGGACACAGATGAGTTCGAGAGCCATAGGACAGAACAGCATTGCACTCGTCGAGTGTAACAGGTGATAATAATAAGCATCAGCGGGGCACATTCCACACATTCTCACAATGTACTTATGACGCACCTCCCCAACAGTCGCTATGCTGTTTTAAACACAGGGTTAACTGACAGCTTTTCAGAAACCATGTCATTCACAACAATCCTAGCACTAGATTTTATATTCCCCTCTTTATACCTTAGGCACAGAGAGGATCAGTAACTTCCGCAAGGCCACAGAGCAAGAAAATGGGAGGGACCAGACTTGAACCAAGACTTCCTTACTTCCCTATGCAGCAGACTTCTTCTCAGGAGATAGGGGAAAATGGATGGAAGAGAGATGGAGTGAGATGGCAAGTTTCACCAGCACACAGAGGAAGAGAAGAGCAGAAGGGCAGGTCTGAGGCTGGCTGAGGGGAAAAGGAGAAGATGGCACAGAGGAAAGCTGGTGGATGCGGTCTGAAGGGAAGGCTGCATAGGCCTCCTTTGCTCAAGAATACCTTCTCCCTTGAAGCACTAAGCATGAACATAGACGAAGCATTTTTCATCTCAAAGAAGAGGGCAGCATCCCTCTTGCCAGGGCCACCCGCCTTGTGGGGTCCAGCTCCTCCTGAGAAACAGGAAGTATCCTTGGCCTGAACGTGGTTAGTTCAGAGCCAATTTCCCTAATTCCATGCTCCAAAAACCATCAGACATGGTTCGAATCATATCCCTTACCCTCAAGTTAATGCAATAAATAGTAATGTCTCAGCAGGATCAGAGGAAATAATATTCTTACAAGAGAAACAAAAATACAGTGAAAAATAGAGAAAACCTTCCCATCCAATTCCAGCACAGAGGCCTTTTGTTAATTCTACCAAAGCCAATTCAAACTTCAGAAAACCTAAATCATTATGAAGGATTGTCTTTCCAAAAGAAAAACAAGATTGTTCAATGAGGTGGAAAAATTATCACTCTTCATGTTTATAGCAGCTTCATTTTTCCAGACTGATGAGATTCTGACAAGAATCACAGCATTTCTAGACACATGAGAAAGTTTTATTGCAACAAGTACAAATATTTAAAACACAAAGATTTTGTTTTGCTCAGGAACTTAAATGACTTTCTAAAATACATCCCTCGGATTGTATTTCTCAAGATTAATACTTAACCTCCAAAAGATGTCAGCCAGGCTTCCCAGAAAGAATCCCTCCCTTGTGAAACATCTCATCCCCCCATGTGTATCTGCAAAGGACATCTCCCTCCCGCCAGCTTCAGGGCGCCAGGACCAAAACCTGTGTAAACTAGAATAGACTCACTCACTTCCATCCTCTGGTGCAGATCAATGTTCTCACTGAGAAGAAAGTTCACAAGGGATGTGTGGCCATTCCGGGTTGCAGTCTGCAAAACACTGACATTGAGCTGCAAGAGACAGGTGGAAAGAGCAGAGAGGATCTCCATTAAAATCCAACATGCTATTATGCAGTGTTTATCATACGGTGAACATTAGCCCAGTGACAAAATGCAACTATTTAAAAAAGGAAATCCAATGTGTTACCAATTATTTGGTGGGCAGGGACTGCTGCTTCAAAGTGTCTCCATTAAGCTGTCAGAGTTCAGGGACATATATGCAATGGACTACATGTATCCCTCAAAATTCATATAGTGATACCCTAATCCCAATTGCCACACATCTTTTGGAAGTTGGGCCTTTGGGAAGTGATAAGGTCATAAGGGTAGAGCCCTGGTGAATGGGATTCATGCCCCTATTTAAAAAAAAAAAAAAAGAGCGCTTGAGAGTCCTCTTTCTGCCATGCAAGGGGACAAAATAGCTATCCATAAACCAAGAGGATGGCGCTCTCTAGAACTCCACCCAGCTAGCTCCCTGTCAGACTTCTGGCCTGCAGGAATATGAGAAATAAATGTTTGTTAAAGTCACCCAGTTGATGGTATTATCTTATCTCAACCCGAGTTAAGACAAATTTGCCTCAGGTTAAGAGTTAAATCCCTGCTTGGAGAAGTATGAAGTGAACTGGAACCAAGTCTTCTCTCTGCGCTGCCCAGCAAATGCCTTCCTTGAGTAGAAATAGGTGACTTGGTATTAGCCTCAAGAAATGCCTCAGTGGTTTCCTCCCTCCCTGTCTCTGTTGACTACCAGATCTCCTCTTTGCCAGGTACAGTTTCACAGTTCAGTATGATTTCCACCCATGGGAAGCCCTGCCTTTCTGCCACTCCTTTAGCACCTCTCCTCCGCTCTCCTTCCGGCTGCCTCCTCCTACTTCCCTATGGTCATGTGTCTTCACTTAGCGCCCAGGTTAGAGGGTACCCTGTTCCAGGTCATAGCCTGCTCTTGGTAGTCCTTGAACCTCCAACCAGCCCAGTATGGTACCTTGCAATAATGCAAATCAATGAATTAGTTGACTGATTAACCATAGACTGGCACGAAGTATTTTCAGGTGCTACATAAAAGGGTACGCTTAGAAAACTGCTTTCCCTAATGGCTGCATCAATATCCTGTCCCACATGCTCTGCTGCAATATGACTTTGCTATTCCCCCAGCACGAGGTAAGGTTTGTTTCTTCACTCCCTTGAATCTGGGTAGACTCTGTAACTGCTTTGACCAACAGAATATGGTAGAAGTGATGGTATGCCAGTTCCAGGCATGACCCCTAACCAGTCTGGCAGCTTCTGCTCTCTGCCTCTTGCAATACTTCCTCTTAGTCCAGCTGCCGTGATGTAAGAAGGTTCATGCACGCTGAGAGACCAAGTGTTGGTGCTCTGGTCAAAAGCCCAGTCTGAGCTCCCAACTGACAGCGGGCATCAACTGCAAGGCATATGAGGAGCCATCTTGGATACCAGGCTTAGTTAGGCCTTTATATTACCAAAATCCTGGCCAATCAGACTATAAGCACATAATAGACTGGAAGCCCACTGGGAAAGTTGTCAGAATCAAACAGAGTCACTTTTTCCAAGGCCTCATAAATAGGTTAGTCAAGATAGGAGGTTGTGAAGGAGGGGACTCATGCATATTTGCCTGATAATAAGAACTATTCGCTAAAGACTCTGCCAGAACCACAACCTTGCATTAAGGCTACTGCAATCTTACACACACGCAAAAAAATACTTCAACAAGGACATTTGCCCAACAAAAGTCTATTTAATCTTGGATTGCAGCCACCTTTGTTATTAATCCTTGTAGCCAAAGATTATTGTTTCAAATGATTTTACATAAACCACATTTTAGCCTTAAAAAATTTCCCCTGCCCTCAATCTCCTTGAATAAGCACATAATGTACTACTATGACACACATATTCCCATTGCAATCCTCTGCTATCCCATATAAACTTAATCTTTAGAGACTCTTTTTCTGTGTGTCATTTGGGCTAACACCACAAAGCTATGAAACACAATAACACACTATTGTTTTAAGCCACTGAGCTTTGGGTTGCTTTGTTATGAAGCAATAGGTAACTGGAACAGATGTTAACAGGAATGATGTGTATATCTCTGACCAACAGAATCTAGCTTGGGTTGATGATAAATGCCTACGTGACCCAGCATTAAGTGGCTTATCAAATATGGGCTCCTTCATCTTCATCTATAAAAATGGCCTAAAACCACCTACATTCGTTTTCTCTGCTGCTATAACAAACTACCACGAACGTAGTGGCTTAATACAAACATTATCTTATAGTTCTGGAAGTCAAGAAATCTGAAATGGATTTCACTGGGCTCAAAAAAAAAAAAAAAAAAAAGGTGTTTGATTGAAGGTTGTGTTCCTTTCTGGAGGCTACCAGGAGAATCCATTTTCTTGCCTCGTCCAGTTTTTAGAAGCCTCCTACATTCCTTGACTCACATGCCCCTTTTCCCATCTTCAAAACCAGCAGTGGTGAGCTGGGTCCTTCTCACACTCATCCTGACCCCCTCACCTGCCTCCCTTTCCCACTTCAAGGGAGCCTTATAATTACATTAGGCCCACCTAGATGATGACCCAGAATAATCTCATTTTAAGATAGGCTAATTAGTGCTGAGCTGGGGTAGTAGCTCAGAGGTAGAGTGCTTGCCTGGCATGTATGAGGCCCTGGGTTTGATCCTCAGCACCACATAAAAATAAATAAATAAATAAAATAAAGATATAAAAAATAGGTATTTTTAGTTGTCAATGGATCTTTATTTTATTTATTTATTTATGTGTGGTTCTGAGAACAGAACCCAGTGCCTCACACATGCCAGGCAAGTGCTAACACTGAGCCACAACTCCAGCCCTGGTAAACAAATTTGATAAGATCTCTGATATTACATTCCAATGGGAGTGAACAATCAATTGATCCAGATTGGTAGACTGGAAGATCAGTAATTCAGGAAATCTAGAATAAATGTATTTAATAGGGGGCTGGAGTTATGGCTCAGTGGTAGAGCACTTTGCCTAGCATGTGTGAGGTAGTGGATTTGGTTCTCAGCACCACATATAAATAAATGAATAAAATAAAGGTCTATATCAACATCTAAAAATTTTTTTAAAAATAAATGTATTTAATAGATTCTGGATATTATTTAAAGAATGATATTAACTAGTTATAAGTGCTACAATGAGAAGCATGACTGGATGGCTGTTTTCTAGTGAGTGACCAAGAAAGCCCTTCTGAATAAGGGAACACTTTGATCAGAATGGCCAAAAATTGGGGCTGAGTTTGTGGCTCAGTGGTAGAGTGCTCACCTAGCATGCCTGAGGCCCTGGGTTCAATTCTCAGCACGACATAAAAAAAAAAAAAAAAAAAAAGGTATTGTGTCCACCTACAACTAAAATATATACATATAAAAAATGGTCAAAAATGTTCCCACTGGGAAGATCCAAGGCTGCCTAAAGCAGAAACAAACTTCTCAAAAACTCAAAGCCAGATTCCTATGGCAGGAGGAGCAGGGGGAGTCAGGGTGAGTCTGCAGCATGCTACCCCTGAGGCACTACAGGCACATGTGTAGGGCCCACAGACTTTTTAAGAGACAAAGGAATATGTGAAACCTAAAAATACATGCATTGGTTCCAAGATACCAAAAGAAAACCACAAAATTGAAGTGAATAAATATTTAAGCAACATCTTCATACTTCATTGATTATTAAATGTAATATTCATAAAATATTCATTGCATTTGTAAGCAATTTATAGGTTACAGCTAGATCCAAGATGGCGGGCTAGAGGGAGGCTGCATTCCTTGTCGCTCCATAACTCGGGTTTCAAGCAGAGGATATCTGTTTCTCGGTGAGGTAGTTTTGGCTGCTTATCAATCCCCTGCTGTTTATAGGTTACATTTTTTCACCTCCTTCAATTCCCAGTTATGCACAGAATCTTAAGAAATCAGAATCAATCATAAATTAGGTGTTTATTGTGGTCAAATAATTGTAAAAGCAAAAATATAAGAGCCCTTTAGAGTAATTAACAGCAAAAAGAAAATTATTTAAAGCAGAATGTGGGGGCACTCAAATATATTTGAAAGAATGTGAGGTAGGGCCTTCAGAAATATGCATTCTTAGGGTCTACAAAAGTCCTCAATGGACCCAGGGCAGTTAGCTAGGCCTAGGCATTCCCTCCTATCTAGCACAAATGGAGGAAGCCTGCTATCAACCAAATCCATATTCTTACTCCAATTATCTCCTCAGAAATGACTCAACTATGTACCCTCTCTCTTAGTGATAGGGAGAGGGTAAGAGAACACAAAAGCAACCTCCTGGAAACCAAGACAAATCAGTGTCACCAAGTAAAACATTTCCAGGTTCAAACACATATAGAAGTGAAAGTAAAATGAGTCCAACACATCTGTGATCACATGTGTCCATGTTGCTGGCTTTTTGCTTCACACTGCTTGTTTCCCTGCGATCTTCTCTGGGATGGTAGAAATGGGTAGGTAATGGTGGCACCAGTGGTTACTGATCTAGGAAATGTGCTAATGAACTTAAGCTGAAACTCTAGAAGAAACTATATGAGTCAACTTTCCATTATTATAATTAAGTACCTGAGGCAAGCAAAGTTATAAGGAAAAGAGATGTATTTAGCTCAAAATTTTTGAGGTTAGATGTCCAAATTACATGGAGCAGGCTCTGGTGAGGGTCCCTCATGGTTTTATCACATCATGGCAAAACTTTGTGTTTATTTCAGTCTATGTGGTCTCTCCCTCTTCTTATAAAGCTACTACAATACAATAATCATCAGAATACAATTGCCCTAGTGACCTAATCTAATCACTTCCTAAAGACCACATCTCTAAACATTATAGTTAGATTACATTTCCACCCTCTTAATGCCATTAACATAATATTTTGTGATTAAATTTCTTCATAAGCGTAGGGGCCAAGCTAGTAAACCACATTCAAATTCCAGCGCTAGTAAAAACTGTGAATGGACTTCTGACAATTTCTGTCTAGAAGCTATTAACAAAGTAGCTGAGGCCATGGTTATAAGGATGCGGACAATGGGGATCCTGCAGTCAGTCAAGTAGGGAGAATGTGTGTCCATGCATGTGAAAATCATTACAAAACAAAATCTCTATGAGAGAAAAATAATTATGCACAGATGTGAGAACAGGTACAGAACAATGGAGTGAGCCCAAGAGAGTCTTGCTAAGCAGGGTGGCCTTCCCTGGGACTTGAGGGTGGATGGAGATTGTGGATAGGGGAAGCGGGGGTTGTACAGCAACTGAGAAGCAACACAGCTCTTCCATGCTGAAGCTTCCATGGCCCCACAAATTCTTGATGTTGTGTTTCTTTATTGCATCAACAAACTTTCAACATCAATGAGAAGCAACTTACTATCTTCATTTTCTATTCTCTCTTATAATCCTTGTCCATGTAAATATAAATCTAATGTTGTTACATTAATATTTTATTATGTACTATATATTATTATTTTAAATTAGCATTCTATGATAAATATTCTTATATTACAATATATTTTTAGTATTTATCATTGTAATTTTAATGGCTACATAATTTTCCAAGAAATAGATATGCCATTTTTTTATTCAGCCTTATCCTACCATTCATTGCATGTATAGGTTGTATCTAATTCTTTGGCTACTGATAATAAATTCATCATCTATCTTAACACATGTAGCTAGCTTTTCCCTACTTTTAGATTATTCCTTTAAAATAATTTCCCATACATAAGTAAAAATAAAGTGACAAACTGCTTTTCAAAAGGGTTGTATGAAAGTATAGTAATACCAGCAGACTACAAGGGTATAAAACATTACCTGTTTGGGACTTTATCTTTTTTTAGTTGCTAATAGACCTTTATTTTTATTCATTTATTTATATGCAATGCTGAGAATTGAACCCAGTGCCTCACACAAGCTAGGCAAGTGCTCTACCACTGAGCCACAACTCCAGTCCTGGGACTTCATTCTCGATTTTAGTATTTAATAGTATTTAACTTTGTACCTTTTTTTTTTTTTTGGTACCAGGGATTGAACTCAGGGTCACTCCACCACTGAGCAACATCCCCAGTCCTATTTTGTGTTTTATTTATAGTTTCACTGAGTTAATTAGCACCTCATTATTGCTGAGGCTAGCTTAGAAGTCGCTGGGATTACAGGGGTGTGCCACCTCCCTGGCACTTTGTACCTTTTGAAAAGAAACCGTTTACACATTATGCTGATACAAAAATCCTAAGATATCAGCAATTAAAATAACAACAACAACAACAATCAGGTGTGGTGGCACACACCTGTAATCCTAGTGAATTGAGAGGCTGAAGCAGAAAGATTGCATGCTTGAAGCCAGCCCCAGCAATTTAGCAAGACCCTGTCTGGAAATAAAATATAAAAAGGACCAGGTATGTAGCTCAGTGGTAGAATATTGCTGGGTTGAATTCCCAGAACCAAAAGCAAATAAATAAATAAAACAGGATACAGATCAGTATATAAGGTGTGCTACCATTCATGTGGTATTGGTGTGTGTACAAGTATGCATTTATTTAGTCAAGTCACACTTTCCACATGAATGCATGAAAAATTCCTGGAAGACTAAATAAACTATTAATGATTTTAGTTTCAGGTAGTGAAACTGATGTGGGGTTGGAATAAGGTACTTTTTATCATACACCATATGGTACTATTCAGGTTTTTTGTCATGAGTTATTTTCATTATAATTTAATATTAATTAGAAAACAAAAAGAAAGTAAACTATCTGAGGACAAGGTCACTGCAGTGGTTAAAAGGGCAGGCACTGGAGTCAGGATAGGTTCGAATCCTTTTACTGCCATTGACTAGTTGTATGATCCTGGATGAGTTCCTGTTAAGGTTTAGATATGAGAAACTCCCCAAAGCTCATGTGTGAGATAATGCAAGAAAGTTCAAAAGTGAAATGATTGGGTTATGAGAGCCTTAACCTAATCAGTGCATTAATCCACTGATTGGGATTAACTGGGTGGCAGGTAGGGTGTGGCTAGAGGATATAGGTCACTGGGGGTGTACCCTTGGGGTTTATATTTTGTATTTTGTCTGTGGTGAGGGGAGTGGTCTCTCCGCTTCCTGGTGGCCATGTTCTGAGTGGCTTTCCTCCACCACATTCTTCTGCCATGATGTTCTGCCTCACCTTGAACCCAGAGCAATGGAGCCAGCTGTCTATAGACTGAGACCTCTGAAACAATGAGCCAAATAAAGTTTTTCTCCTTTAAAATCGTTCTTGTCAGGTCTTTTGGTCACAGTAACAAAAAAGGCTGACTAAAACAGTTCCTTAGCTTTTCAAATTATAGTTATCTAATCTTTAAAAAAGTGAAGATAATAAAATAGTCTTGAGAGTTACAAAGGTTCATGGCATCATCACTAAATACAAAAGCATTCTGTATTCAGAAGAAGGCCTGTGTTCTTCAGGCCCCAGGCTGACCACTTGAGTTTTCATACAACAAACTTTGTTTTTTTTAATATCTGTGATGCATGAGACAGGCATGTGTTAGTTTCTATGGAGAAAACAAAGTAGAATAAAAGCATCTGTCTTTAAGAGGTGACGAGTACTTGCTCCTTTTGCCCTATTTTCATTTATTCCTTCCCCAAATGACTGAAGGAATGGCATTGCTTTTGAGGAGATGTTAATGGAGAATGTCAGAGGTAAATCATTCTTACCCCAAACAAAACATATTATAAATATTAATTCTACAAGAACACAACGAGTGACCTATGAAGGGCCAGAAGTAACAAAGAAGCTTCTAAGTCCCCCACCCACTGTGTAAGTGAACGCAGCCCAGGGCACATACTTTATTTGGAATATTGATATCACTTCCTGCTGCCAGGAGCACTTTGCTGCATTCTTCATGACCTCCTTCAACAGCCAAAAAGAATGGCGTTTCTCCATTCTGACAAAAGGAAAAATAAGTAAAAATTAATTGCCCCTTGTAGAGGAATTAAATCACTTTGAGAAACAGTGTGCTTTCTCTATACCTTTTGTATGTTAATTTTTTAAAATGGACATATCATTGAGTATCTCTGTGCCACTTTATACTACCAAGATGACATGCTTTGGCACAGCCAAATCATACAACAATCTTGTGAGGTCAGGGTTAATATTATCTTCATTTTACAGATAAGAAAACTAAACCTCAGATTAAAACTGACAAAGCCAGGACATAAGTTTAGTGTTTGACTTCAAAGCTGACAATCTCTACTCTGTTATGCTGCCTCCTTTAAGACTTTCCATCTACCATTCATACTTGACCTCTACTAATCTTTCTATCAAACACTTATTAGGCTATATGAAGTAGGATTGGAAAGATGGATTGGACACAGACCCTGTCCACAAGAAAGTAAGTCTTTTAAGAAAGATAATCTTGGAAATAAGGAAATATAATGCAGAATGAAACATACAAAATTAGAAGTATATTTGTACCAAGTACAGCTTTAATCTTTACAAATGACTTAAAATGTTGCATGCTGTTTAAAAAGTAATATTAGAGAGATTCAAGATGGTGGACTAGAGGGAGGCTGCATTCCTTGTTGCTCTATAACTCGGGTTTCAAGCAGAGGATATCTGTTTCTTGGTGAGGCAGTTTTTGCTGCTTATTGATTCCCTGCTGTTTACCCCATTTGTCTATCGCGATCACCTGCAGTCTGCCAGCCCCTGAGTGCAGATTGCTCACTGTCTGTCGACTATTTGCCTGCCGTTTGCCTGCTTCTTGCCTGTCCATCACCTGCCTTTCACCTAACCATCACCCACCACCGGAGGTTCACCTCCCAATCATCCGACAGCAGCCAGAAGACTGACCGCAGGCCACCAGTGGAGCACCAGCTGCCTGCTGTTGCCTGGAAGTTCACTGTCGCAGTATCTACAGGTTTGGTTACACATGGCTGCCGCCATTTTGAGACAACAACCAGAACCTGTAGGACGCCTGGATGGACTGACTGAGCCCCTTCTCCAGAATCCCTCAGCCCAACCGACCACTCCCTGCCTCCGGGGCCCTCAGACCAACTGACTGCATCCCACTGCCAAGACCCCCAGACTGACTGACTGCACACGACCTCCAGGATCCCACAACCAGACTGACCACACCCAGACCCCTGCCAGACAAACCGCACCGCCTCCAGGACCTCCAGTCAACCACGCCCACACCCCGAGCTGCAGCTCCCTATTTGCCAACACATTTGGAAGCCAGAGCAGCCATCTTGGATAATCCTAGAAGCTGTATCTTCCATCTTTAGGTGGGGCAAATCCATCCTGAGATACCTGCTAGAGAGGGAAGCTCATTGTCAGGTACCTCTCATGCATCAGGCTACTGAAGACTGGGAGGTTTGAATACTATATGACTGTTATAGTGTAGATTTTTTTTCTCCTTATTGAAAAATTTTAAGTTTTTATTTCTTTACTTTTCTTGCTCTCTTTTCCTTTTGTTTACCTGTTCCCTCAGAGTCTCTTTCTCCCTTTTCACATGCTAACAACCAACTTCTTTTGATTACACTCTCACTCTTTCTATTATCTAGAACTTCTATATATTCTTTTCTTATCCCATTAACAGCTACATCCTACACCCCTCCCCATCCTCTTTGTCCTCCATTAGAAACTGCAGACCTTATTGCAAATCTATTTGTTATACTGCAGATAATAGTTGAACTCATTCTGCTTACTCTGACAACATTGTTAACATCCTCATAGGGGCTATTTGGTTTAGGGTTGCATATTGTCCCCCTTAAAGAAAAGGTTTAGGGAACCTATAGGGTCACTATAAGCCTATAGGGGGGAAACTGCAATACCCCAGATCTGCACTGCTAGAGGGGAAGATACATGAACAACATGAAAAAACAAGGGAAGAAAATGATACAAACAGACCTAGATTCTATATTACTAGAATCCAGTGACAATATAGTAGAAGAAATGTCAGAAAAGGAGTTCAGATTACACATAATTAAAAAGTAATATTAGTCTTTTATAAAGTAATCTTGGTACTCCGGTTTTCTGAAACTTATAAATACAAGTGGAAAAAGTTAAGACTTTGGTTTAGACCAAAACACAGGAAAAAGAAATAACTGGTCTCACACAATAGTTGCTTCCTCATGCAAAATCTTTTCCTAAAAACATGAAAGAAATGCAGAATGCCTTCTCCACTTCCTAACCATTTATCCCTAAAACATTATTCTGCTTAACAAGTGCATTTGTAAGTCCATAGGTTGTACCTGTAGCTGATTAGGCATTAACAATCATGTTAACAGGGAGGCAGGAGCACAGAACCAGTGTTCCCATCCCATAAGGTGGGACCACTACATCACAGTGCCTAAGGTCAGCTGTCTATGTAAAAAGGAATCACTCCTCATAATCTGTCTTCTCATTTTTCCAGGAAAAACAGATGCTGAAAGGCAAACTCCAAAAGGAAAAACATTTGCAAAAAAAAAAAAAAAAAAAAAAAGAGGAAAGGAAAAGAAGGAATTAATCTCTTTACTGTATCAAGAGTCTAATCAATGTTCATCTTTTCTTTTCTTTTTTTTTCCTTTTCTTTTCTTATTTAACCAGGAATTGAACCCAGAGACACATCTCCAGCCCTTTTTTTTTTATTTTATTTTTTTTATTTTACTTAGAGAGAGAGTCTCACTGAGTTGCTTAGGGCCTTGCTAAGTTGCTGAGGCTAGCTTTGAACTCACGATCCTCCTGCCTCAGCCTCCTGAGCCACTGGGATTACAGGCATGCACCACTGGGCTTAGTAATGTTCATATCTTTGACCCAAAAATCTATCTCTAAGAACATATTCAAAAGAAAGAGTAAGAAATTCAAACTAAGGTTTATATACAAAGAGGTTCTTGATAACATAAAAAATTGAAATAAACTAAATGTCCAAGAGCCTCAAAGATTACTTAAATAAATTCTGGGCAGCTGCTTATATATATACACATACACATACACACACACACACACACACACACACACACACAAAGGAAACTGAAAGGGCAAAAGTCAGATGAATATAAGATAATTCCTTTCAGTGTGGAGAAAATGTAAAACTGCTATTTATGTTTACTTTTTTCTTGAATTTTTAAAAAATTCTAGTTATGGTATGTTTTATAATACATTAATTAAATTATAAATGTACATAATAGGGGCATGCCTGAACTTTCTTTTTTGATGTGAGTTTGCTACCAAGAATGTTTGGAGACCACTGCTCTGGAGCATGATATTATGGGCTACTCTAACTGATCTGGCAAGAGCTTAGAACAGGAAACGACTGCAATGACATATGAATATTAACAGGTCTTATTCAAAAGGATAATATTATCACTGTACACTTTTACTTGGGCAACTGAAACTTATCCTAATCTGCAATTAAAGTGTGTTGGACTTTGAGTTCTCCCCAATGTATCTTGACTCTAAAACAGCTAAAAGGTGGAGAAATTCATGTGCACACATTCCAGTGGTAAAGTACTTGATCAGAGTGAATATGAGTAAGATAAAGATTTGTATTCAATCCTACAACTATAGATATTGATTTCTGCTATGACTTGAATGTTTGGTCCTTCCAAAATTCATATTGAAGTCTAATCCTGAATGCAATAATGTTCAGAGGTGGGAGCCTTCGGGAGGTGACCAGGTCAAACAGGCTTCACAGTCATGAATGCAATTAGTGCCCTTCTAAAAGAGTTTGAGGAACTATTTGGTATTTCTGCCCTCTTCCACGTGAGGACACGGCATTCACTTTTTCTCCAATATAAGGACACAGCAACAAGTTAGACCATCTTGGAAGCAGAGAGCAGTCCTCAATGGGCACTGAACCTGCTGCCACCTTGATCTTGGACTTAAAGCCTCCAGAATTGTGAGCAATACACTTTTATAATTTAAAAATTACCCAATCTATCTGGGTACAGTGGCATGCACCTGTAATCCCAGGAGCTCAGGGGGCTGAGGCAGAAGGATTGTGAGTTCAAATCCAGCCTCAGCAATTTAGCAGGGCCCTAAGCAATGAGGCGAGACCCTGTCCCTAAATAAAGTATTAAAAAAGGCCTAGGAATGTTGCTCAGTGGTTAAGCGCCCCGGAGTTCAATTCCTGGTGCCCCCCCAAAAAATTTTGCTCAGTCTAACATTTTGTCGTGGAAGCAAGAACAGGTTTAGACAATCTCTATATTGATTTGTGAAGATCAATCACATCCAAGATTTACACCAAGTAATTCATGTTCTTTTTGAGTTTAATGGATGATTCATAACTCTCATTCAAGAAGGCCAAATTGCTGGTGTTATGGTTTAGATATGAGGGGTCTCTCAAAAGCTCATGTGTTGCCAATGCAAGAATTCTCAGAGGTAAAATGGTTGGGTTATGACAAGCTTAATCTAATCAATGAATTGATCCACAGATTGGGTGGTCATTGTAAGCAGGTAGGGTCTGGCTGGAGGAGGTAGATGACTAGGGGCATCCCTTTAGGGTTTATTTTGTCCCTGCTGAGTGGAGTTCTCTCTGCTTCCTTGTTGCCATGTTCTGAACTGCTTTCCTCCTCCATATCCTTCCACCATCATGTTCTACTTCACTACGGGCTCAGAGCAACAGTCAGTTGTCTACAGATGAGATCTCTGAAACTGTGAGCACCAAATAAACTTCTTCTCTAAAATTGTTTTTGTCAGGTCTTTTGATCACAGTGGTGAAAAAGTCAACTAAAACACCTGGAATCTTCTTTAAGTAATTTAAACCAACTAAACTTGATCATCATTATGCCAAGTGGTCAGACAAGAGTGAACACACACAATGATAAATAAATAAAGGCTCTATTTTTTTCTATGATCCTTGGCTGAATGCCTGGCTTACATTCTCCCAAGAACTGGAAGAGAAGAAATATGCTTCATAATAATGCATATTACACATACCTACGGCAACCATGATCCCACTTTTTCTACCTATGACAACACCAATGAAAAGAATAAATGCCACTTGGTTTACACAGTGTGCTCAGCACTATTCCCTGTATTAAGTATACGACACAGACTTTCTATTCAAACCTCATTATCTTCCTACAAGGCTACTTTACAGATGAGGAAATGGAGGCTGAGAGGACCTATGTAATGTGCCCAGGACCATCCAAGTAGATAGTGGCAGATCCAGGGTAGACTCAGGCAACCAGAGTCCTACTTTTAATCTTTGTGTCCCAAGGTCCAGGGATGCATGGGACCCTCCTGGGTGGGTATCTCTGGACCAAATGGAACAGTGACTTCTCCCGGGCATCATCATGCTCACATGTATAACCTTCAATTTTCATTATGTTGTCCACAGTTGCTATTTGTATGATCATACTCCATCAATTCTGACATACATTGTTTCACATGTGAATATCTGAAATTGAGATTCATCTCACAATCTCAGTCAAGCAGATGGCAGACATGAGGTAGCTGTCATTGCTGGAGCATGTGCATTATTTCAGAATGGGTGTTGATGGCCTAGAAGAAAACCTCAGAGATAAGGTGGGTCATTCTTATTATGTGGACACACAAACACAGCATCACACACACCTTTGAAGGCAAGGACAAAATGGTTCTGCATGAGAAAGTGATTTAGAAGAATCAAAGTCAACCTGAAGTTAAGGAATATTTAAACAACTTATTTACTTATTTTTCCCATATAGGTGTATGATTTTTTTAAATATAAGATGAAAGTCTAAACACCTCTTTCAAGAAGCATAAAATAAATATTCTAGGGGCTAAGAAAGTTTTCTTGTGTCGTAGTTCAGAGCTCATAGTTAGCTGCTACACCCAAGATGATTTCCATCCTTCTTCACTGTTTAAAACCCTTCAAGATCTCTGCTGGCAATAGGTCAAAGCCAAAGTCTCCGGTAAGCAGAGCCCTTCATTATTTATCTGCCTCACCTGGCTCAGCTGCCTCCTTTCCTAGTCTCCTGATTCTCAATCTGAGAGTAACCATCCCAAGACAAACCATGCTCTTTCACACATCAGTTCCTTTACTGGGCTCTTCTCTGAAAGACTCTACACCCATGCCCTTCTCAAAGCCCCTCCTGCCAATGTCCATTCAAAGGCCAAGACCCAGATGATACATCACCTCCTTTGTGAAGACTGTCGTTTTTTTTTTTTTTTTTTTTTGGTGGTGCTGGGGATTTGAACCCAGGACCTTGTGCTTGCAAGGCAAGCACTCTACCAACTGAGCTATATCCCCAGCCCAAAGACTGTCATTTCTGAAATGATCTTCTTTTGTGTCCCCATGGCATGCTACAGGTACATCTATAATTGCATGTAGCCCAATACATTATTATTTTTCTTGCATGCTTTCCTTGCCCTGTAGGCTTCTAGCATAAGAACACAGACTTCGTCTACTAAACAAATCACTTTTTGAATGAGTGGGTAATAAAGGAATGGATTAACAAAGTGTTGTGGGATACTTTGAGTCAAAAAGTAGAAATCTTTTAGCATCACATTTTTATAGGCCGAGGTACTAATAAGTTTGTCTTCCTCTCATTCCTTTCCTTTTTTTTTTTTTTTTTTTTTTTTTTTTTGTGGTGCTGGGGATCGAACTCAGGGCCTTGTGCTTGAGAGGCAAGCACTCTACCTACTGAGCTATCTCCCCAGCCCCCATTCCTTTCCTTTTTTAAAAAAATATTTATTTAGTTGTCAATGGACCTTTTTTATTTATTATTTATTTATTTATTTATATGTGGTGCTAAGGATCAAACCCAGTGCCTCACACATGCTAGGCAAGTGCTCTGCCTCTGGGCCACAACCCAACCCTCCCATTCCTTTCTTGAAGCTGTTCCTCTGACCCTTCCCCATTTAAGTCCTGAGTCCAGCTGGAATGAGCATTACCACATACCTCATTGGTCTCATTGACTTCCTGCCACTGAGTTAGCAGCACCTGCACTGCAGGACTGTGGCCATGCATCGCAGCCAGGTGCAAGGCAGTGTTTCCTTCCTGCAACAGACACACAATGGGGGTAGTACATCTCCTGTGCTGAAGATCACACAACTCCAATAGTCAGGGCTGCAGGGCTGCAGTGGGTTTTCTGGAAGCTTTCTTTTTGGTTAAAGCTTCAGTCCAGAATGTGGGCCACATTATCCACAATTTTAAGTTAAGATTTATGTATTTTTAAGTTTTAAGTGAAAAGACAGCTATGTGAACGAGTAAGGAAAAAAAATCATTTATTTTCCTTTTTCACCTTTCTTATCAATTTGCTAGCAAAATGTGGGAAAACAAAAGTAATTCCACTTAACCCATTTGAGGTGAACTAGTAAAAGATTTCTCAGAGGTAATTTTTTTTGGTAACATGTATCAAAAGAATTTTATTTTCTTAATTTTATTTATTATTTATTTTTTATTGTTTATGGTACCAGAGATTGAACCCAAGGATGCTTAACCACTGAGTCACATCCCTAGCCCTTTTTATTTTTTATTTTGAGACAGGATCTCACTAGGTTGCTTACAGCCTCACAAAGTTACCGAGGCTGGCTTTGAACCTGCTATCCTCCTGGCTCAGTCTCCTGAGCTGCTGGGAGTACAGGCGTGTATCACCACAGCCTGCTTCAAAAGAATTTTAAACGTGCAGAACCCTTTACCCACAATTCCACATCTAGAAATTTCTCCTAAGAAAATCATCAAAGATGTTCATATAGATACAGATGTCAACCCTGGGGGTTTTCCCTCCCCAGTTATGTGAGACTTGAATCCACAGCAGACCTCAGGGGAGGAAGGGAGAGCATTGCAGTGGATGGTGGGAAAATATCCATGTAGTCAACTGACTTCAAAGTATTTAAGGAACAAAACTGCCAATCTGGATAATCCACAGCAAACCTGAATGAATTTCACCTGGGTAGTTCTCCAAATCTATGGGTGAACCGAAATGCCATCACCAAATCTACACACCAATTGTTACTCTCCTTTCAGCAAAGAAATCAAAGTCCAGCTCACCTTATCCTTTTCCAAAGTATGCAGATTAAGGAAGATGAGTTTTTCTATCATTTCAACGTGGCCTCTTTCAGCTGCCAAAAGAAATGGTTTTCTTCCTGTCTGAAAATCAATCACAGATTCTGGCATTTATTTACATACTCAGCAACATTTTAAGGGTAATGAGGTGGTCAACACAGTCCTTCTGGTCATAGCATTTCAGACTAATTAGAGGAGGAGATGACAAGATCTCTGATCCCAAATCAGATTCGATTTGGGGCTGTCATTCAAAATATAGACTCAGTTTCATGGTAACAAGAGAAGCACTGTTCAGAAGAGACCCTCCCAAGCATCAGAGGAGGTGCTTCCTCACAGACAGATGACAAGATTCCATTATAAATGTAGCAAAGTTATGGCCACATGCCGCATCAGGCCAGTCAATCAGAGTCAACTGTGGGTTGGTTTCCTTCCTTTCTTCTTCTTCCCTCTGTGTCTGTCTGTTTCTCTCTCTCTCTCTCTCTCTCTGACACATATTATTTTCATTCTAGAGTCATCAGCTAAGCTATTAGTAGCCAGCAGAGTGGAAAGCAAAGTGAAAAACAGAAAAAGATAAAGAGCTCTGATGATATCATTTGAGTTCCTGGATTCAGACATACCTGAGCCATTCATGACTGCAGTGACTAAATCATAGTCCTTTTTTTTTTTTTCTTAAAATAGTTTGGGTTGGGTGTCTGTCATGTCACTGAAGGGTTTCCTTAAAGCAACACCCCTATATCACAGAACTGAGAGTAATTTAAACTAGGGGGTCATTTTAGGTTCAACTAAATACTTTAGACTCATGCAATCATCACAGGCCATGTAAGGCAGCAAACTGCTCAGAAGATGTAGGACAGGAACTACAACTTATTGGGGTCAGCAGTACCTCTTCATACCATGGTTCATGCAGCTGCCCAGGAGTTATTGTCTTTGGCCCTTCAGATGAGAGCTCAGTCGCAAAGTGACTTAGTTGTAAAAGCTATATTGCATGGGTGTGGCAGCCACCTTGGCTTAGAAGGCTCATGCCACACAGGAACAAATATTTATTATAACCATCCCTTGGATGCACCTGGTCCCCCACAAGATAGGTTGCTGGTTATAACAGTCACTGTGCACAAGAAAAACCCACAGTCTGGCTTCCTCTGGTATTTACAATTCATCTTTAGTTCCTCCCAGCCCAGACACAATGCACTAATTAGTGGTCCTTTTATCAGAAGCAATGCTGCTTAGTAAGGTAGTTAATCTTCTATCTTTACCTCGTTTGCAAGTCTGAGAAAGCTGCAGTTACTACAGATGAAGCATCTTCCTCTCCAAGAAAATAACTATGACTTTGAACTTTGGATGCCCTTTAAAAATGTAATCATCAAGAAAAAAACGTAAAAGCCAAAGCAAACAAAATAAGAATGTTTACTATCTTATAAGTACATCAAAAGGTAGTATAAATTAAGATGAGGTGATAGTAAAATGAAATATAAATCTTTTCTTCCAACTAGTACATGTTATTAGGTAAAATAACAACAGGAATTGCAAAGACTTATGTATTTTTTTTTCAAAGAATAGTTTCCTCTTGTTAGGAAGAAGTTGACACAGGCAATGGTATTTTGAAACAGTTTCTGTCTTAGAACAACAGTCACCTCAAGGTCACTCTGACTCAGCCTGTCCTAAACCCCACCAATACTCCATTATCGTGCAGAGAAACCCCAAACACTTTGTCTTCATGAGAAAGGAAATTGTTATCTGGGAATGAGATCCTGAAAATATATGAGAGGACCCTTCCCTAATTCTCCCTTTCCACTTCCCCAGGCTATAAGTGGGATCTCATTCTCCACTGGGCCTCCCTCCACAGGCTTGTCCTATATAAAAGTGTGTTGCTCTTGAGCCGCCTCTCCTCTTTATTTCCTTCTTTCAGTTCTTTCCTTAAACTTCTTGTGTCTTACGTTATTGTTTTAACCACCCAACCCATTTTAATTTGTTTGAGCAGGCCTCTGTCCAGCACAGTCTCATAGGACTTCCCTCATTTGGAAGGCAGACTTTTCAGCCAGGAAGGTTAACAGAGCGGTGATAGAGCCCCAGGCTTCCGGCTGTCACAGTGGTCCACTTTATGCTTTGAATACAGCCCTTGCTGCTCTGCCACTGCAACTGAGTTTTTAAATGGTGGTTTCTTTCTCTTCTCTCCCAGTTCCTCCCTAATCTCTCCCCCTCCCTAGTCTCAGGGGAAACAGGATTACTTTTCTTCCCCATTTTAGGCAGATTTATCTGACCCTGAGTATACATCCACCATAGGAACGAAGTAATCCAGACTTTGGGGATGGTACCAGAAGGTCTCAGAAATGACCATCTACCAAATGTACAAGTGATTACAACTCCAACAGAGAACATGTGGAATGTAGCCTTTGAGTCACCTCTTTAAAAGCCCCCTGTTCTTGCCTCTAGGACAGGAATCCCCTGTGTTTCTCCTTTGCTAGCAAAGCAATAATTCTTCTTTTTCCTTTTTTTTTCAAAACAGTGTTCTTATTATTGGCTTGTCATCAGGGACAAGGATGGAGCTTTCAGCAACAAGGAGTGGGACGGATCACCATGCTTCCCTGGCTCAGGATCCTGATTTCATTTCCTAATTAAAATAAGGAGGATACAGGATTCTTGTGTCAGGTCGGGATTTGAGCAGCTGCTCGGGAGGGAGCAGGACGACTGGCGACCCACAGCAAGCGGAGAGCCAGGGCATCAGGCAGCCCGCTCGAAGAACAACCAATCAGAGACTGCAGATAAACCCTAGGGGTGTCTTGCAACCACCTATCAATCAGTGGGAGTCCCCAGCCAACCCCAGGGGAACACTAAACCCTCAAGCCTTCCCCCACCTATTCCGGCCTATAAAGACCCTGGGCACCCGGGGCCATGGGCGATTTTCTCCAGCTCTCCACCCTGACCTTTACCCTGGAGGGCTGGGAATTTCACTTAAGAGCCAAATTCCAATATAAAGTTTGCTTCGGCCCCTTTTGTCCCACTTCTGTTTGGCCACCCGCCCTCGTCCTCGAGCTTATCTCTTGTTCCTTCCTAATGTTTTAACTTAGTGCATTTCATCTTTAAAAATTTTTTTGCATGTAAACAAGTTTGAGTGGCTGAAATTGTTTAATAATTTTTTTTTAATTTCTAAGTTTAGGGCTAGGGTTATCTAACTCAGCAAAAAATCGTAAACAGACACCCAAAGTCACACGCGACTATTGTTTATCATAGGCATCATTGAGACGCCACCCAGGGGAACCTGCACAAAGTGCCACAATTTCTCCTGTGTACATCCACATCCCACAAATTTTTCCTTACTTGGGATGAGGAATTTACAACATAATCCCAGCATAAGGTGAAACCCTGAGTTACTAGAGATTTCAGGGGGAAAGAATCTGTGGAATGGGGTCAAAAGCACTGAGAGCTACTTCAACATGAACCTTTGGCACTGATGTGGGTGAGGAGTATGGCACTGGGTGAATTCTTCATACATATTGCAGATCACACGTTTAGCTAAATGTTTTCTCAGGTCTATGTAGTTGGGCCTTTGTATCTGTGGGTTTCACATCTGTGTATTCAACCACTTGGATATCCAAAGTATTTTGGGGGAAAAATATCTGTACTAACTATGTACAGTCATTATTCCCTAACAATATAGTATGACAACTACATAGCATTTATGCTGTATCAGTTATTATAAGTAATGCAGAGATGATTTAAAGTATCCAGGAGAATATATGTAAATTGTATGCAAATACTATACCATTTTATATAAGAACTTGAGCAGCTGTAGATTTTGGCATCCAAGGAGGTTCTGGAACCAATCCCCTGTGGATACTGAGTGTAAGGAGTCCCACGGAAACCATGCGGGACTCGGGGAATCACATAAGAGGATTATTAAGCAAACAGAGTGTCTCACTGCAGGGTAAGAGAGAAAATGAGAGGAAAAGAAAGGGAAAGAGAAAGGGCAGGCACAAGAAAGAGTGGAAAAGCGAGGAAGAGAGAGAAAAGTGAGTCAGGGTGAGAGAAAAGCAAGAGAGAAAAGATGGCAGGGGTAGCTACCCTTAAGCAGTTAAATTCTGCCAGGCTCACAGGGGACCAATAATGGAGAAGGATACTTGTAAGCTGACTGATGAACCAATAGCTAGCTAGGATGTTCACAGACTGACAGTAGTTGGGAGGCGGGGAAATGGCTGCAATGGAAAGGGTGGGGGAGCAGCTTTGTACATTACACTGAGGGATGACTATATGAGAAAATAGATGTCTTCTTAAATTCCCTTGTGCTTATTATTTCCACCCCACCAAAACAAGAAACTTCTTTGCATTTGCCTTCCAAAGGCTTCCAATTTGGTCTCCTGAGACCACTAGATAAAAAAAGAAAAATAAATGAAGAAAAAAGAAAAAAAAAAAAAAGAGAGAGAGAGAGAGACCACTGGATATTTCCTAATATCTGTAGCTGGAACCAACCCAACACTGTAAGCACCAAATTCTTATAAATGCCCAAATAATATATGAACAGCTGGCGAGGCCTTCCTTTCTATTTACCTCCCTCCTCAAATGTTTTAGTTGAAGTATTTGGTTTTGATCATCAGAAGGAAGTTTGCAAGTAGATTCAAAATATCTAGACTACTTTACCTATAGATTCTGGCTGCTATAATCTCCTGTTGAGAGCACAGTGATTTCCAGGGCTATGGGACTGAGAGAAACCTCAAAAGATTTCCCAATGTCCTGCATGTCTCCAGTCTCATCCAAAGTCTCTTGTGCCCAGTTAAATCCATTCTCTTTAAAAAGCCTCCTCCTAATAAAGTTGTTCTTGTCAGCATCTGGAGTTCCCTCCTGGCCTAAGAGGATTTTTACTAACTCTGGCAAGTAAACAGGAGCTCCATACTTTCTGTTGATAAGAATCAAGGCAAGAGGGTAGTGCTATGAAGATAGCTTTGTCTTTTCTATCACATCTATTTTGTGACCTCCACAACACTTTTATATGAACAAAGATGTGAGACCCAATGATGCACTGATAGACTGTAACAGGGAACCCCTTGAAATTGTTCTTTGTTCCCCTTCCTTTTTGCCCTTACACCCCTCTCTAAATCTTTGGCTGAAAGAAGCCCAGCTGCTAAACCTTTGTTTACAGTCACAGAACCCAGATAGGCTTTGTAACACAGGTCCTTGGTAACTGCAGGAGGCTGAAATCCATTGTGATGCTCTGGAGAAGACACTGGCCTTCACAGAGGAGGGTAAGACTCGGCCCAGCCTGCAGCCTATCTCCCCACAAAATAACCTATGCTGTCCTGAGTTCAGGAAGACAGAGCCTTGAGGAACTAGCCCTTCTACCTTCTTCAGGGCTGGCCTGGAATAAGCCTCATTCCTTCCTATCAATATTCATCTCCCTAACATTGGTACTCCAGTTGCAGGGAGTCCAGACATCTGAATCCAGTAATGTGATAATGAGTTCCTGATTCCAGCTCTATATTGGCTTCTTTTTCCATGTTTTTATTGTGGTAAAATATTCATAACATAAAATTTACCATTTTGACCAATAGTACATAGTTCAGTAGTATTAGGTACATTCATATGATTGTATAATGATCACAACCATCTAGCTGCATAATCCTTTCATTTTGCACAAGGGAAATTCTGTATCCATTAAACAATAAATCTCCATCCCCCCCCATTCCTTAGTAACCATGATTCCAACTGGCTTTTGCCAACATATTTGACCTCACTCACATTCTTAGTAAAAAGAGTAGATTTTGTTTGTCATTTCCATCGAATGACACAAGTTTCTAACAAGACTAAAATTGGACTTGGTCTTCTTTCCCCACAAGACCCAGGGGTCTTATTTTTCACTCATTCCTTGTGTGTCTCCGAACCCATCTTAACTTAAGTTATCTTAATGGATATGTGGCTCTGCACAGTCTCTGCCAGGGATCTTCAGTCTTTTCTTCAACAAAGAAAACAAGATGAGCCCCAAACCAGCTGAAGTGATAATGGACAGGAAGCTGCTAACCAACTGAAGCTCAAAAAGTAGAAAGGCTCCCTGTAAACCTACTTTGGCCTTTGAATTCAACAGCCTGCCTGACCTTTCCCACATACTGCTGTCTCCCATGAGAATCAGAGTTCACTGAGAGGGGAAAGAGAAACAATTGTGTGTATCATACATAACAGGCCCTAAAAAAATATCTGCTGAATTAAACTGAATGGAATTCATTCATAGGCTGTATCCTTGCTAAAATAGTCAGCTTTCCATCACTATGACAAAATGCCTGAGAAAACAACTTAAAAGAGAAAATACTTATTTTAGCTCATGATAGTATTTATTTACTTATTATCATTATTATTTTGGTATTAGGGATTCAACCCAGGGGCACCTGACCACTAAGCTACATCCACAGATGTAGATTTTATATTTTTATTTTGAGACAGGATCTTACTAAGTTGCTGAGGGTCTCACTAAGTTTCTGAGGCTGGCCTTAAACTTGCCATCCTTCTGCCTCTGCCTCCTGAGACACTGGATTTCAGGCATGCACCACCATGTATGGTTTGGCTCCTGTTTTATGGGTTTTAGTCAGTGGTCACCTGGCTTCATTATTGTGGGTGTCATTGTGGAAAGGCATAAAGAACATCATGGAAAGGCATGGTGAAACAAAGTCATCCATGGCAGTCAGGAAGCAAAGAGCAAGAGAGGAGGGGTGGGAACAACAAGAGAAAGGGGCCAGGAACAAGACATGCCCTTCAAAGTGACAAACTTCCTCCAAATAGGTTCCACCTCCTAGAGTTTCTACTGCCTCCCAATAAACCTGTTAAAGTATGAATCCATACAACCTCCGTCAAGGAGTTTAGAGCCCTCATGATCCAATCACCTTCCACAGGTGACGTCTCTGAATACTGCTACCCTGGGAACAAAGCCTTCAGTACAAGAACTTTTAGGGGGATGTTTCGATTCAAACCACAACACCTACTCAGCAGGGATCAAACTGCGAAGATCAGCTTCCTCGCCCCGACACTAAGTGGTGTTTGACTATTATTGTCAGTTTGAGGAAATCAGATGTTCATTTTATCCCTTAATAATTGCTATAACTACCATATAGTGAGCACTTACCATAAACTCAGCTCTTTGCTAAGCATTTTATAGTTGATACCTCATTTAAGCATTCCAATAGTGACTGCTCCAATATTGCTACATAGGAATGACTTAGGGTGATGTCTGACTGGAAGGTAGAGAGGCTAGGCATAAAGCTAACTTACAAAGGCACTTTTACATAAGATTGAGGAAGCATCAACCACCTACATCAAAAAGTGGAGGTTTGCCACTAAATTGTGTGTGGCGGGGAGGGGTACTTCCCTCACAAGAGATCTTGGTGATACCATGAAGTAGATTTTATTATTCCCATTGTACAGATGGAGAAACTCAGGGTTTCAGCAATTGGAGAACTTGCTTTGAATCACATAGCTAATACAGTAGCACTGCCTAGAACATCTGTCTATCTGCCTCTGTAAGTATATAGTTGTCATATGCTAAAGACATAAAAGAAATTTATAGATCTCATGTGAAAAAAATAGTTTTTGTTGTTATTGTTGTTTCTAAGGTTGAAATCAGGAGAAAATGTAAATTTTTTTTTAAAAGAGGTGAAATGAAGTAAATAGTACTGACCAATTTCTAGCAAAATGTTATGAAGAATAATATTCTCATGGCACAGAGAAAAATAAGTCTCATTCATGAAGTATAGTTCACTGCTGGGAAATCAAGGATATACTCTATTCAAAAGGCCTAGGAGGGAGATATTCCAGGGAAAAGACAGTCCTTAACATGCAGGCAACATCTATTGTTATCTGAGAGGGGACAGCATGATGACACACCTGGCTTCAAATCCTGATTCTGTCATTTTCTAGTTTAGAGACTGGACCAAGTACTTTGCTTCTAAGACACTCAGCTTCTAAAAATGAGCAAAATATTTCTCCCTTATTAGATTACTGCAGGAATTAATGAGATCATTCATTCATTTGGTGATAATTTGTAGAGCATCTATATATTCCAGGCCCTCTCATCATGAGTGTGGTAGCTGGTATTATTATTCACGTCCTTAAGAAAAGAAAAAGAATATAGACAAATACAGTATAATAATAGCATTATATTCCATAACTGGTTACGTAATAGCTTTGAATCAAATACATTCTTAAAAGTTCATGCATTAAAGAATAAAATTTAGGCACACATTCTAAATACTAAAAGAGGTGGACACTGTCCACATCCTGGCCAGGATGAGGGAATAGAGAAGGAAGAAGGAATCTAGGTGCTTCCTCCATACTTACAGTCTTTCCCACATGCAAGGGCCACGGTCACTGCCAACAGCAGCACTTCCCTTCTGTGCTGTGGTCTGCACAGTGATGGAGAAGCTGGTGACCAGCCCAGGTCTGTCTGAGCTTGCTATTTTGGCAGCTCCACCAGAGGCAGGAAGAAAGTTGAGTTCAGTGGGGGTATATATGAAACCTGTTTCCCCACTGCAAACACACCTCATCTGGCTGGTTCAGGTCCTTCAGGTGCAGGTCTTGAATGAGGTACTCCACAATGTGCACGTTATTACTCTGAGCTGCAAAGTGGAGGGCATTCATTCCATCCTGAGGAAAGTTGGAATGGAGAAGATACTTAACCACTGAGCCTTGGAACTTCCCCCTCCTGCACTGGTGACGTGAGAGCTCACATCCATGTGTGATCCACAGACCTACCTGGTTCTTGGCTCTCTGGTCTGCTCCAGCTCTAACCAGCATAAGCATGATCTCAAAGCTTCCAGACCAGGCTGCAAGGTGAATTACAGTCAAGCCGTGCTTCCCGAGAAGAGAGAAGAAAAGACTCTATCACATGAATGAGCCACCACCTACTATCTCAGTCAATAAAGGCCTATTTAACACCGTATTGTTGAAAATTAAGAAAAAGATAATTTAATACACAGAAAAGTAAAATTCCAATTTTATGGGGAAAGCGGGTATATTTAATAAGTGATGCAGGCACAAGTGGTTCTCTGTTAGAAAAAAATATAAAATAAAATGTTATATTGTATTCACAAAAAAACAAAAAAATAAATATATTAGGACAAAAACTAGATTATAATATATACTCTCTTAATTCAGATTTATAAAAGGAAAGATATAACAAATGAAGTCAATAAACAAATGACACTTAAAAATGTATCATTAATAAAGATAAATCACAATTCTCTAATATACGAAGTACTCTCACAAATCAACAAAAGAAAACTGGTTTCATAGTATAAGCCTGTGATCTCTGCTACTTGGGAGGCTGAGGCAGGAGGTCGGCAAGTTCAAGGCCAGGCTTGGCAACATAGTGAGACCCTGTAAAAAGGGCTGGGGATGTAGCTCAGTGGTACAGCAGCCCTAAGTTCAATACCTAGTGCCACCAAATAATATTAGATAATAATAATGATAATGATAATATTAATAAAATAAATAAAACAAGAAAAAATATTGATAGAAAAATGCTTTCTTGAGGTTTTAGAAGACATGGATACCATTATTGCCTAATAATCTAGCAATATCTATTTAAATTTAAAATACAACTAGCAATCCCATTCTTGGGAATCTATCCCACAAAAATAAACTTTTAGGACCTAATGTTACATATGTGAATGTAGGAGGCTGTGCGCGTGCGCGCGGCGCCTCCTCCCCCGAGGTGCGCGGTAGCCCGAGCAACCTCGCAAGTGAGGCCGGGAGGCAATAGCCGCTTGGGCTAGCCGGTGGTTGTGCAACGGGGACTTTTCCAGCCTGCGGGGGTGGCGACCGCCGGCCCTTCCCCGCCCCCCGCCATGGGGCTGCCCCGGGAGCAGGACGCTATGGCCTGTAGCGGAGAACGCGCCCGGTGCCCCTGAGTGGCCAGTGGCTGCGCTTGCGCAGCGGTGGAGAACCTCGTGCGTGAGGCCTCCGAGGAGGAAGACGCAGAAATGTCGGGCTCCTGGGGGCGCAGACGTGAGACCGGCACTTCACCCTGCACTTCAGCCCGCAAGACCTGCAAAGAGAAGCATGCAAGGAAGCATCCCCCCGAAAGTAGAATAAAGAAGTTGGTCATTCCCAGTCCGCCTCCGATTCTTTCCCGCGGTGTCCTCGCTGCGGGTGGCGACATGTGAAGATAATTGTTAGCACTAAAAACTGCAGACAAGGTCCATGTTCATCAATATGGGAATGTTGAATAAATTATGAAATAGTTATACCATGCAAGCATTAAAATAATGAATTAGCTCTATAACAATGGACTTGAAAAGATTTCCATAAGCTTTGCTGAATATGGAAAACAAGATGTAGAGAAAATATATTCCCATTTTATATAAATGATACAGTGAACAAAACCCCCATATGTGTAAATGTATGTATCTGTATCTATCTATAGGTGGGTTGGTAGGTGGGTAGAAGTACTGACATAGATATGATCACATGTGTAGATGTTCTGAGAAGGGTTTGCTGAGGGTGAGGACGGATGATGCCTACCCTTCCCAGCGTGCTTACTCAGGCATCAGAGATCGAGCTCTGAAGGCACGAATCTAATTTTATTTAGGGTTGCACAGGGCATATATAGACACATTATCCAATCAGATTAACATGCTTGTTAAAGTATAACAGAGTAAGCCTATCGATTAACTATACATCGAGGGTCCAGGTAGTATAAACAAACCAAGCATGCCTAAGCAATTCTGCCCAGCAACAGGTCTGAGACAAAGGACTCGGGGAATGGCAAGTCCAGCACACGGCATGAGGCAAGGCAGTGCGGGCAAGCTCACATCACAGCTTTCTGTGATGCATGTCAGAACGAGCCCTCCCCTTAGTTCAAACTCAGCCTCAACAGCTACAAAGACCTTCATTCCATGGTGCGTCTTTACCATTACCTCAGTTTCTCTGTCCAGACTGTTTGGCTTACTTAGACCATGGTGTCAGTGACTGCTGTCAGATAAGCTTGAGGAATGTTCCCTACACACATGAGCATGGAGATAAGTACAGAAACAAACACACACCTATACACCTGTACACCTCAGATTGTTCAGTACAGTCAGTAGAAGGCGAATGGTATACAGAAGATAAGAAAACCAGAAAAGACAAATTATATAAGGTTCCCATTTATATAGAATCTATCTAAAAAGACTCTGTCTGCACAAAATTATATAGATGCACAGTGTATGCACGTGTGTTGTGCATAAAGGAGTTAGGCTGAAAGGGAGATTCAGATCAGTACTTACTCACCTGTCAGGTTATTCTGGGCAATTGCATGCAAGTAATATAATGAATTAGGAGGGAGAAAAGTGTGGAAGGAAGCAGCCAGCCGTCTATCTCAGGCTATCAGGACGGTGGGCTGAAGCAAGTAAACTGAGAAAACCTCATCTGCACCTTCCGTGCCAGGTTAGTAAAGCAATACACAGTAGTCTTTATGATCAAACAGAACTGACCCCAAACTCTGATCAGTTTCTATCACTTTCAAGTACTGTGATATTGGTCAACTTAGTTAACTCTCAACTTCACATTTCGTATCTTAAAGTTCCTATATCTCTTTGTTTTTTTTCTATCATAATGTAAGCCATTACCTCTATACAACTGCCTGCCAAAGGTAAGCCCTCTCCTTACATCTCATTTGTCCTCCAAATTGGCTGTGCTTGTGATCCAGGAAAGCTGTTTGTTAGATGCACACAGTGTGAGTAAATAAACAAGGAATGAAGGTCTGCGGGCACACCCTGCCCCATCCTGGGCTGAGGTCTTACACATGCTAGGCAAGTGACACTGAGCTGTGTCTCCTGTATCCAGTCCTTTAAATTCTTTTTTCTATTTAAATTTTGAGACAGGGTCTCCCTAACTTGCCCAGGTGGTCTCAAACTTGTGATCCTCCTGCTTCAGACTCCTAAGTAGCTGGGATTACAGGCATGTGTCAGCAGGCCTGGTTGTGGGGTACTTCTATACTTCTATTTGTGAAGTGTATATACCCGTTAGTGTCTATTTTGGTTTCCTCAGTAATCACATTCATGTATTCTCTTATTCTCAGCAGAGTTCAAGTTGGAAGAGTGAAATAGCAAATTCCAGTTTACTGAAGTTTAAATTTTAAATCTGTGTTCCAGGGAACATTTGTAAGTGTCTCAAGTCATTTTGCATAGTAATGATGGAGGGGTAATATTGGCACTTAGTGCAAAGAGGCCAGGGATGCTGCTAAATATCATACAATGCACAAGAAAACCCCACAACAAAGAATCTGGCCCAAAATGTCAATAGTGCCACTGTCGACAAATCCCGCTCTAAATGTACATATCCTATTAAATTTACATTTCAGCTGTCACACTACACAGTGAGTTAGTCTATTTACCTATTTAAAATTCCAGTATGAAGACAACTCTTAACAACTTCTGCACTCTTTTACAAGGAACAATGACATATGACCCCTAGTTAAAGTTCTTCAAAAAATGTGCACTAACCATAGGTCCACCTCTTGATTTAGGCTTCCCTACAAATCAGTGCTCCATATTCAGTACTACTAAATTTGGTTTTACATATGGTCATAAAAGACCAGAAATATTTGCACAGGTGATAAATCATGTTTTAATAGGAGCTCTAGTTCTTCCCTAAGAGGTCATTCCTAATTTCGAACAGGCAACGTTTAAACATTCCAAGCACTGATTATAAAATCTATAAGCTGGGAATTGAATCTCTGAAACCACAAATTCTGAGTGGAGCCATTGTTCCTTTGAGATCACTGTACACAGATGTAAATTCCCTCAGAAGAACCTTCCTAAAACAAAGTCTTCTGCTATAAACTGGCATGCTTAAGAGCAAGTGTCATGGATTACACTCACAGTTGACTCACAGGCTCTGTAAAGTACAAAATGCCTGTCACTGACAAGTTGTCTGCATTACCAGTCTGGTCATAGGTGAAATCAGTAACTTCCCCTGGGAAACACTTAAATTTGAAGAGTTTTCCAGAGAAGCAACGCAGAGAGCATATACTTGTCATCTCCTAAGCATCCTATGATTCCTTTTATCTGGTCTGCCTCTTCTCAAAACTCAAAGATGCCACCCACCTTGACTCTGGAGGTCCTCAGTGGTGGGGTCATGCATTTGACCCTGAGCATGTGATACCTTGCATAGTTCTCATATGTTACAGTCTCTGTCCTTGCTCCCCAGGTAGTTAACAGGAGACTCAAAACCAGGACTACATCTCATACCAAATACAATCACCTGGGGATCTTTTTTTCCCCCTGTTGGTATGGGGGATTTATCCCAGGGGGTGCTTTACCACTGTGCCACATCCCCAGTTCTTTCTTAAATTTTTGATTTTGAGACAGGATCTTGCTAAATTTCTGAAGGTCTCACTAAGTTGCTGAGATTGGCCTTAAACTTGCAATCTTTCTGTCTCAGTCTCTTGAGTCACTGGAACTACAGACATGCACCACTTCACCTGGCACTGGGGGAATCTTTTTAAATTAGATTCTGAGTCAGAAGATCTGGGTTGGGACCTGAAATTCTGCATTTCTAACACTCCCAGGTGATGGCCTGCTTCTGGTTGAATTCCCAGTAATTGGCATTGAGACTTATGATAAACACTGAATATACAGATGGTGAAGGGGTTCAATTGTTAGTTCTTTGCAAATGGGTGTTAAAATTTAGAAGACAGATCAATCAAATCAAACTTGGGGCTCATCACTCAGATAAGATAGCTGCCAGAAATGACAAAACATGACAGTGCATGAATTATGAAAAACATTTTATTAGTTATGTACCAACATTACTGTGAATGATTAAATTCATTGCAAAAATCTTTGGTGAAACTTCCTGGGCTTAGCCTTGAACTGTATATGGATGAACTCAACATTAGACAAAGACTTAGGGAACTGAATTATGTGTTGACCACTGCCAGTATCAGACAGTTCCTGGGACAGTTCTGAATAGAACTTCAAAGGTTTTGAAAACTGAAATGACTGAAAAAGTGTTCAGCCATGTGCAAAAAGAAAAAGAAAAAAAAGAATTGCTACCCTGAATTAAAATTAACTCAGAATGGACCATTGTCTTGGTCTGTTTTGTGCTGCTATAACAGAATATGACAGATTGGGTAATTATAATGAACAGAAATGTAATTGACTCATGGTTCTCAAGGCTGGGAGACTGAAAACAGAGAACTATCTGGTGAGGGCCTACTTGCTACATCATAATATGAAAGAAAGCATCACAAGAATGAGGTGGGGAAGACAGCCAAACTCTCTATTTTATCAGAATCCTCTCCTGAGATAACAGCATTAATCCTTCCTAAGGGCAGAGCCCTATGCACTAAATGAGCTTCCAACACTGTTGCACTGGAGATTATACTTCCAACACATAAACGTTAGAGGACACAGCAACTATAGATCTAAATGTAAAATACAAGACTGTATGATTTTTAGAAGAAAAATATGAGAAAATCTTCATAACCTTAACTTAGGCAAATCATTTTTACATATAACACCAATATTAGGATTCATTTTAAAAAATAGGTACATTGTATTTCATCAGAATTAAAAACTTTTGCTCTGGTCAAAACACTGAAAATACAAGCTACAAATGACAAGATAATGCAAACCACATACTAACAAAGGATTTGTATCTAAAATATATATATACTTTTAAAAACTTCATAGTAAGAAAACAATCTGAATTTTAGAAATATTCAAAAGATCTGGCTGGAAATATTACTCAGTAGTGGTGCTTATCTGGACCTGGGTTCCAACCCCAGCACCACAGGTGGAAAGTGATCTGAACAGGCTTCACCAACGAAGATATAAAAATGGCAAATAGCCCATGAAAGCCCATTAGCTGCTAGAGAAATGCAAATTAAAACTGCAATGAGATATGTACATAGTTGTGAGAATTGCTAAAATTAAGGGGTGACACGGCAATACCAGTGAGGATGCAGAACAAGCGAAACTCTTCTGCCGTGCTGGTGAGAATGAAAATGGCACAGCCACCCTAATGAACAGGCTGGCAGCTCCTTGCTAAGTTACGCATGTATATACTACTTAGCCCAACAGTCTCACTCTTGGGTATTTACAACTAGAGAAATGAAAACCTAGGCATAAACAAATTCTTATATGTGAATACCTATAGTAGCTTTAATTAAAATAGTTAAAAACTAGAAACAACCCTAATGTCCTTCAAATGGTGGTGAATAAATTTCTGCCACATCTATAAACTGGAATACTATTTAGCAATAAAAAGGAGGAGTTCTTGACACATACAACAATACGGATGAACTTCAGTCATTTTACAGAATGAAAGAAGCTGGTCTCATAAGGTAATATACTATAATGATATCATTTATGTGTCATTCTCATGGACATATCCTTGAGAGTGCTTTGGCTACAAAGAGGCAGAATGAAGGAAATTTCTGGATATTGCAACTGTCTGCATTTTTTGTGGTGCTGGGGATTGAACCCAGGGCCTTGTGCATGCTAATTACACATTCTATGACTGACCTACATGCCCAGCCACTTTGATCTTCATATTGATTGTGGTGATTACATGAATCCATAAATGTATTAAAAGTCATAGAACTGTACACCAAAAAGAAAGTAATTGTACAGTATGCTAATTTAAAAATTAAAGAAAAAACAGAAAGATAGTGTATCAGGTTTTCAATGTCTGATCTATTACCAGTACATCGTTTACAGGTTAAGTAATATGCAACATAATCAAATTATAATTTCTAGACCTGAAGGACACATCTGTTAATTACTATAGCCAATAATACAACTAATTATACTCACAAAGTCAGAGTGTTTTCAGTGGTATTTTTTAATTTTGATTTTGTTACACAACAATAGACTCGCCTACCAATATCGCAGCAATAAACTAGAAAGGGATGGTGACACAAAGAGAAACTCCCACCATCATCAAGTCTACATCTTGTGTATGATCATTAACAAAACTGGTTAATGCTAACTGGAACAGCTGACTTCATTTATCTTCCAAACATTTACTAAGCACACACTAAACCTAACCCCTGTGAGATATGAAGGTAAAGCCACGCTGAGCCTTACCCTCCGGGGACTCCCAGTCCAGAGAGAAGATAAAATAGCTCTGGAAGAACCTTCTGAACAGTCAATTTGAGAACCATAGACCATGGAATTAATTAAGATTCAAGATCTTTATAATAAGTCTATCATCTTCCGTAACTAGAGATGCTAAACATGATGTTGAATCTCTACAGCTGGTTTCCTTGTGCCATGAGAAAGCATTAAATGAAGGTGGGAATCCTTAGGGTGGGTTTTTTTTTTGTTTTCTTAGTTTTTTTTGCGGTACTGGGGATCGAACTCAGGGCCTTGTGCTTGCGAGGCAAGCACCCTACCAGTTGAGCTATCTCCCCAGCCCAGGGTGAGTTTTGAAATCTAGGCAAACAAGTAATTAAGTTGACTGGTAGCTAACAGCATGGTCTCTGGAATCAGACAAACTGGGTTCAAATCCCGCCTTCTTAGATATAATTTGAAGGGGCAAGATATTTAATCTGTGTCTGAGTCTTCCTATCTGTAAATTATCTGTAAATACTTTTATCCTAAGGTTAACTGGGAAGCAGCATTAAATACTAAAGTCCTACTACTTGAGCCTGGTTCATAGTATGTATTTAGTAAGTTTTATTTATTATCAAAGTCCACAGGGCAAAGTCTAGATTTATTGTCCCTGGGGCCAGTTAGCTTCTGGCTTCCAAGTGCCAGATTAAGGTCTAGACAACTATCATGTTCTTGTAAATGCATGCTAATGGCCATAAAGTCAATATAGGAAAATAAGTAAAGCCCAAGTCCTGGAGGTAATGTGTAAACAATTTAGTCACCAAATGATATGTATATTCTCTAAAGAGATCTCTTCAAAATGTACATTGTCAATGGAAGTATTTTGTAGGCATGTGAAATGATCAGATTAGAGTGATCAGATTCTCCCTATACATTGGTTATGCTACAGATCATTCTGCCAACTGAAGATGAGCTTACCTTATCAGCAATGTCGACCCTGGCCTTGTGATTCAGTAAGAAATCCACTGCAGATAAATGATTTCCCCCCACTGCAAAATGCAAGGCTGTGCGGTTCATCTGAGGAAACATAATTTGTGTCCTTGGTCATCTGATCATTATTTAACGGTATTTAGGGTCCCTGTTTCTTGAATTACCATAATTTTCTGTTGAGTATTTGGACATTTAGCTCCACTTTTTGCTGTAAAAATTATAAGAACCATGTTCAGCAGAATCCTGTCATCTATTATCAGGTGACAGAAAATTTGGCAATCTACTGAAGGGTACACCAATATAATGGATTGCATTCAGACAGCAAAAGTTGTATTTTTCCCTGTATGCAATCATTAATAATGATTTTTTTCTGCTCAGAATATGTTAGTCAGTTTTCCATCACTGCAACAAAATACCTGAGATAACTTATAGAAAGGAAAGATTAATTTGGCTCATGGTTTCAGTCCATGGCCACTTGGCTCCACTGTTTCTGGGCCCAATGTGAGGCAGAACATCATGGCAGGGAGTACATGGTGAAACAAATGTACTCATTTGAAGGTGGCCCAGAAGCAAAGTTAGGAAGAATGGAGAAGCTGGGGTTCCAATGTCCCCTACAGGGCATACCCCCAGTGACTTAACTTTCTTCCAGTAGGCCTCATCTCTTACTTTTCTTTTTTATAGTGCATTATAATTACACACAATAGTGGAATTTGTATTGTTACATATTTGTATGAGCACACTCTATAACAATATAATTTGGTCAATTTCATTCCCTAGTACCTCTCCTCTTCTAGCCCATGGACACTTTCCTCTACTCTATTGGTCTGCCTTCTATTTTCATGAGGGTTCTCCCCACATTTTTTTTTTTCCTTTTTGCTCTCTATCTTCCATTTATAAGGGAAAAACATATGACCCTCAACTTTCTAAGTTTGGTTTATTCTGTTTAACATAATGTTCTCAAGTTCCACCCATTTTCCTGCAAACTGCATAACTTCATTTTTCTATATGGCTGAATAAAACTCCAGTGTTTGTTGTGATCCCAGAAGCTTGGGAGGCTGAGGCAGGAGGATCTCAAGTTCAAAGCCAGCCTCAGCAATTTAGCAAGGCCCTGAGCAACTTACCGAAACCCTGTCTCAAAATTAAAAATTAAAAACTGGGCTGGAGATGTGGCTCAGTGGTTAAGCACCCCTGAGTTCAATCCCTGGTTAAAAAAAAAAAAAAGAAAAGAATAAGGAGGTCAAGAGGAGAAGGAGGAGGAAGAGGAAAATAAGGAGAAAAAGAAGGAGAAGGAGGAAGGGCCTGGAAAAGGACCTGGAAACTTATGCTTAGCATTAAATCCACCTTTGCTACCCCATCTTGAAAACTCCAATAATTATCCTAAGTGTTTTGATCAGCTCCTAACCTGTTCACTTTGATATATCTTGTATTAAGGGGCTGTCAAGAAAGTCTCACAAAATCAAGCAGTAGGGAATCTACGTTTCTGACCGTGGACTTCTATTCCAAAACCCAGGCACTTAAAGAACAAGCAAGGAGGGCTGGGGAGATAGCTCAGTTAATAAAGTGCTTGCCTTGCAAGCACAGGGCCCTGGGTTCGATCGCCAGCACCACAAAAAAAAAAAAAAAAAAGCAAGGAAGAGCCAGGCTTCAGAAAAGGTCTCACTGCCCAATATGTCTGTACTCTGTATTTCAAAAACAGTACAATGAAAATCCACACACTCCTTTGGATTTTAAACTTGAAAATCCAACCACAAAGGACATTGTTGAAGAGAAACAACCCAGATTGTACAGCAAAAGATGTTCTGCCTTTACAGACTATGTGAGGTCAAAATGATCCACAGGGTACAGTCTAGGACCAAGTCCATAACTCTGACAATGGGTTCTACTGCCTACCCACAGATGTGCATAAAGATTGTGCATTCCCCCTTTCATAAGATAAATTAAAACATCCAGAGCCTTTTCTACCACCTGATTTCACATTTCACTTAAATACTCTGGAATTAGCAACAAGTAGAGCTCCCAAGTCTCAGCCAGCCTAATCTTTTAAAATTTTATTATTATTTCATTTGACCTGTGTAAACCCAAGCCACCAGTTAGAATAGTCACTTGTCACGTTTGTGACTTCTACTCACATTGTTCACAGCATTAATGTTAACCTTCTTTTCAAATAGCTTTTCCATAAGATCCAAATTATTGCTTTTAGCAGCATTCTGAAAGCTTTTCTCCTTTGGCAGTACTGAAAGAGAGCAAGCAAGCATGACTGTGGGAATTGAAGGAGGCCACAGAGAAATCGCATGTCATGTGGCAAAGCTAATAATTCTAAACACTTGAAATAACAGCTTGAGTCTTTCACATTCTGCTTTTTAGGACATGAGAACTTTACTTCAGTATTTTATAAAGTTGTAGTTGCAGGATTCCACCTTCTCCTCATGCTGCGAGTGTTTTCACAGACTTATCATTGTCCCTGGCCTCAAACAAAACATTATTCATGAGGACCACCCTGAAGTCAGTAATGTGATATATGCTTAGGAGCTCACAGGGTGGCCACAGACTTCCCCATGGGACATCGTTTGTAACACGTCTGTACATTAGGTGGGGAGGAGTCCAAATGCTTTTATAACCTACAAAGATAAAACTTTGTCTGCAGAACTCTGCATAGATGCCTAACCTGCAGGAATGAAACCTTAAAACAAAAGACACACAAAGGCTAGCATGAATGAAGTCATTTTATTCTCATTTATATGTAAGGACATAAAAGTAGAGTCACACCTATTAAACTTTACACATCACACACATATACGTATTCAGATGGCAGGCTTTATTAACTAGTACAGAGAAAATTCTGGGATTTTTTGAAGTTTTGTCATGTAAGGGAGTTACAGGGTTCTCAATGGAAAACCCCAACCTGGGGGATAAAATCAGAATTGAGGTTAATCAGAATCAACAATAGACTATCTCCAAAAAACATCCTTCAGAACACTGCCAAGTCTAGTCAAAGGCCAAGGAGTATCTTCAAGGAAGATACTATTATGGGCTAAACTATGTCCTTCCAAAATTCATGTGTTAGAAATCTGACTCCTAGTACTTCAGAATGTGGCTTATCTGGAGATAAGGCCTTTAAAGAAGTAATAAGGTAAAATAAGGCTACACAGGTAGATTCTAACTTGATATGACTCCTTTACCTACAAAAAGAGAAGATTGGGATACAGACATACACAAAGGAAAGCTCATGAAAAGATGGAGAGAATGAGGCCATCTACAAGGAGAGAGCTGAGAGGAAACCAACCTGCGGGCACAGTGATCTTTGACTTCTAATCTCCAGATGTGTGAGAAAACAAATGTCTGTAGTTTAAGCTGCCCAGTCTGTGATATTTTGTCCGGATGAATACAGATTTACGTGTTTGTTCTTTCTATCACCTGATCACTCTCCTGCTTCCCATCCCTACTCTTGTCACCTTCCTAGACAACTTCAACACCTTTGTAGATGATTAGCCTGACACCTTGGCCATTTAGTTCCCCAACTCCCTCACGTCTGATCATCTTTCTCTCATCTGACCTCAAGATCAAATTTCTGGAACACATTCTTTTTTAAAAAACATATGTATTTTTTAGTTGTAGGTGGACACAATACCTTTATTTTTATTTTTATGTGGCACTGAAGATCAAACCCAGGGCCTCACGGGTGCTAGGCAGGTGCACTACCACTGAACCCCAACCCCAACCCCAGGGATACATTCTTGACCTAATTATCAAACTAAACTACCTCTGATACCCTCACTTCAAGAATCCCATTCTTTGACCACTACTTCTCATCCATTCCCTCACCTGCTCCAGTTCAAGTCCAGGAATTCTGAAACCTCATCAAGTTTGCCTATACATTGTTCAACCATCTTTTCATATTATTCATCACTAGGTCCTTCCTTCCTTGTGCTGTTTAGAGTCCATGATATCTGTCTGTTTCTGTTACTATAACAACATATCTGAGACTGGGTAATTTATTTATTTATTATTTTATTTATTTTTTCATTAAAATCTTTATTTTTACAGACTGTATTTTGATTCCTTGTACACAAATGGGGTACAACTTTTCTTTTCTATGGTTGTACACAATGTAGATTCACACCATTCATGTAATCATACATATACATAGGATAATTCTGTCTGTTTCATTCTACTATCTTTCTGTCCCCACCCCCTCCCACCCTATTTTCCTCTACGCCATCCGAAGTTCCTTCATTCTTCTCTTACCCCCGCCACCCTCCCTCATTATATATTGTCATGCACTTATCAGAAAAACCATTTGGACTTTGGTTTTTTGGGCTTGGTCTATTTCACTTAGCATGATATTTTCCAACTTCATCCATTTACCAGCAAATGCCATAATTTTATTCTTCTTTATGGCTGAGTGATATTCCATTGTGTATATATACCACAGTTTCTTTATCCATTCGTCAATTGAAGGGCATCTCGGTTGGATCCACAATCTAACTATTGTGAATTGAGCTGCTATGAACATTGATGTGGCTAAATCACTGTAGTATGCTGATTTTAAGTCCTTTGGATATAAACTGAGGAATGGGATAGCTGGGTCAAATGGTGGGTCCATTCCAAGTTTTCTGAGGAACCTCCATACTGCTTTCCAGAGTGGCTGCACCAATTTGCAACTCCACCAGCAATGTATGAGTGTGCCTTTCTCCACACATTCACACCAACACTTATTATTGCTTGTATTCTTGATAAAATTCATTCTAATTAGAGTTATATGAAATCTTAAGTTGGTTTTAATTTGCATTTCTCTAATTACTAGGGATGATGAGCACTTTTCCATATATTTGTTGATCACCTGCATATCTTCTTCTGTGAAGTGTCTGCCCATTTCCTTAGTCCATTTATTGATTGGGTTCTTTGTATTTTGGGTGTAAAGTTTTTTAAGTTCTTTATAAACTTGGGAGATGAGTGCTCTGTCTTAAGTGTGTGTGGAAAAGATTTTCTCCCACTCTGTAGGTTCTCTTTTCACATTATTGATGGTTTCCTGTGCTGAGAAAAAGCTTTTTAGTTTGAATCTATCCCATTTATTGATTCTTGCTTTTATTTCTTATGCTATGGGGGTTTTGTTAAGGACGTCTGGTCCTAAGCCAATGTGATAGAGATTTTGGGCCTACTTTTTCTTCTATTTGGTGAAGGGTCTCGGGTCTAATTCCTAGATCCTTGATCCATTTTGAGTTGAGTTTTGTACAGGGTGAGAGATAGAGGTTTAATTTCATTTTAGTGCATATGGATTTCCAGTTTTGCCAGCATCATTTGTTGAAGAGGTTATCTTTTCTCCACTATATGTTTTCGGCACCTTTGTCTAATATGAGATAACTGTACTTATGTGGGTATGTCTTTGTGTCTTCTACTCTGTACCATTGGTCTACCTGTCTATTTTGGTGCCAGTACCATACCGTTTTGTTACTATTGCTCTGTAGTAGAGTTTAAGTTCTGGTATTGTGATAACTCCTGCATCACTCTTCCTGCCCAGGATTGCTTTGGCTATTCTGGGTCTTTTGTTCTTCCAGATGAATTTCATGATTGCTTTTTCTGTTTCTATGAGAAATGTGAGACTGGGTAATTTATAAAGAACAGAAATTTATTTCTCACTGTTCTCTATATGCAGAAAAGGCCAAGATCAAGGTGCTAGCAGGTTCAGTTGTATGGAGGCTGATCATTGCTTCTAAGATGCACCTTGTTGTAAGTGTTATGTCCTCACATGGCAGAAGGTAGGAAGGCAAAAAGGGGTGAACTCCCTCAGTCAAGTCCTTATTATTTAGGGTTAATTTTATTTTTTTATCTATACATGACAGTAGGGCATATTTTGACATATTTTACATACCTGGAGTGCAACCCCTTCCAGTTCTGATCCCATTCTTGTGGTTGTACATAATTTGGAGTTACACTGGTCATGTATTCACATGAGCATACGAAACTTATGTCTGAGTCATTCTACTGTCTTTCCTATTCCCATCCCCCCTCCCTTCACTTCATTCCCTTTTGTCTAATCCAATGAACTTCTATACTTCCCCTCCCTACCCTCTCTTGTTATGGGTTAGCATTCACATATTAAGAACATTCAACCCTCCCTTGAGTTCACATTCCTTCATTTTCAATTTCCCATTACTCCACACTTACTTGTAAGTGTTGTATAATTGCTATCTCAATTTATTTATCTCACAGTCTCATCTAAGCTAATCAGACATTTTTTTCCACTCCACTCCACTGAGTTGCTCCATCTTGCCAAGATCCAGTCATGACTTCTCCGCCAGGTACACCGAACCCTTGGCTGACTTTGACACCAAGGATCACAGTCTCCTTGCAACCACTTGCTGCTTTCCAGTCTCCTATATTGGTTCTTCCTCCTCTGCTTTACCTACAAATGTTGGAGTCTGAGAAGGTTTTTATAAAATAAAATATCTGATGGCATAAGAATTTTCATCCCCATCCTACAGATGAAATTTCAAAACAGATTTAAAAGTTAAATCACTTGCTTATGTCTTAAAAGAAAATCAGTGATTAAACTGTCCCAGGAAGTCAGAATCAAACACCTGAGCTTTCCAACACCCTATAAGGCCTAACCCCCCACAAGCAGCTGCAAAAGCCCCACCCCCGACCCCTCTTGGAGCCACACCTTGGCAATATGGCGCATATCCTGCTTCTCTTCCGGAGTGTCAGTTTCCCACCGGCTCGGGCCGCACCCAATCACTCTCCACCGCCCTGCCTCAATCCCCTAGCGACAAAGCTTGCCCAATCACCTACCGCCCTGTCCCATACCCTGACCTATGAGACTTCTCTCCACTCTATAAAAGTGCGTGTATTCTCCGAATAGAGCGGAACTTTTCCGGTGGACTGGCAGTTGGTGTCAGCCTTGTTCTTTCGGTGGTGCCGAAACCTGGGAGAGACGAGCGCCTCTCTGGCTCGTCTCTCTTCTTTGCGACACTGCTGCTGCTCCACCCTCGACCATCTTTCCCGGAGCTGGCTCTCTTCACTCACCACCGGCTCATCCTTTCGGTAAGTGCCCCCGGGGCGGAGGAACCACTCTCGTTTGGGCTATCATGGGACTCTTGACCGTGATTGTCTGGCAACTTCCCAACGCCCAACGGGAAGGGAGGTCACACCCCGCCTAGGCCTTCAGGGCGACAGCGGACTCCCAGGCTCCTCCTCGGCCACAACACTCCAAAAGTGGCATTTCACTTAGATCTTAACACACGACTCAATCAGGACTCATACTCCAGTCGCCCAGTTTCACTTTTAAAGACTCTTGGAAATTGACCTTCCCTTGCGCCACCCCTTCTCTCCATCATTCCTCTTTGCTGTTCTTTCCAGACTGCGGGGTCTCCAGAAACCCTGGTACCAGGTTCCTTCAGGCTCCAGGCCTTTGCCCCCGGGAGAGTGAGGGCCTGGGTTACGATCCACACCCTCCTCTTCAACTGGTTCGTTTTCGAACCCCTCCAGGATTGATTGAGACCTATCGGGGACGCCCTTTAGGATCTCTTCTCTCCTTACCGGCCGAAGGATATTCCTCTATCACCTTTCTTTTTCCTTCTCTCTCTCTTTCCCCTTTCTCTCCCTTCCCTGTCTCTCCTGACTCTCCTCCTCTCCTTTTTGGCAATGGGAACGTCTTCTTCCTCCCCGCTGGGGGACTCCCCCCTTCAATGTCTCCTAAAAAACCTTAGCACCCTGTCCCTCAAGCCAGATATCAAACCAAAACTTCTCGTCAAATTTTGCACCCAGGATTAGCCTCACTATCCCCTAGACAATCAGAGTGTATGGCCCCCCAGGGTACACTAGATCCCAACATTCTTTGAGACCTCTCCAATTATTGCCAGTGCCAGGAAAAATGGAAGGAGATTCCCTACATCCAAGCTTTCTGCCTTCTAGCCCAACATCCGTCACTCTGCTCCACCTACACTCTGTCTCAGGTCCTTTTAACCTGCAAACCTCTCTCTCACCCCCCCAGGGCCTCAGAGACAGCCTTCGACCCTGCCGCTGAACCACCCCCCACTTATAGGCCTCCACCTTCTGCCCCCGCGCTTCCTCCTGCTGCTCCCTCTGCTACCCCAGTATCTTCCCCAACTTCCTTTCCTCCCCCACTTCCTCCCACCTCCCACCCTTTTAGCCCTCCCTTCACGCGCTCCTGAGGGCCTCCCCCTACCCCCCTCACTATTGCCCCTCTCTGTGAAGTGGCTGGCGCCGAGGGTGTGGTCTGGGTCCATGTGCCATTTTCCCTGGCAGACCTGACACAATTAGAGAGGAAACTGGGTTCCTTCAGTACAGATCCCACCACCTACATCAGGGAGTTTCAATGGGTCCTCCAGGCTTATAGCCTAACACACCATGACATTTTCATGCTCCTGGCCAACACCCTCCTACCTGAAGAACGTCGCCGAGTCTGGGATGCCGCTCAAACTCATGCCAATGACACACACTGCACCGACTCCAACCACCCACCCGGCCCACATGCAGTCCCCGAACAAGACCCACATTGGGATTATAACATCGCCCAAGGAATCCAAGCCAGGGACATTTTGCCTCTTGCCTGGTTATGGATCTTAAAAAGGCTGCCTGTAAGGTCGTCAATGTCCAAAAAGTTCAGGAAATTATCCAGAAGAAGGACGAAACCCCATCCGAATTCCTAAACAGGCTCACCTAGGCCCTCCAACAATACACCAACCTAGACCCCACCTCGGATGACAGCCAACATGTCCTTATGATGTATTTTTGGCCCAATCCTACCCTGACATTAAAGCCAAATTAAGAAATTGGAATAGGGCCCAGCTATCCCTCAGACTGAGATCTTATCAGTGGCCTTCAAGGTTTTTCATAACCAGGAAGAGGAAAAGGAGCACCAGAAGCAAAGAGCTCATCAAGCCAATTTCCAAATGCTGGCTCAGATCATAAAATCTACCCCCAGGGCGTTCTCCTGCCACATCCAACCCCAAGCCTCCACCTGGGGCATGCTTTAAGTGTGGCAAAGAAGGACATTGGTCAAAAGCCTGTTCCTCTCCCAGGCAACCCACCACACCTTGCCCAAAATGCTGAAAGAGGGGGCATTGGGGTTCCGATTGCCCTTTCGCCCGAAGGGGCGGATGGTCAAGTGACCCTCAAGCACCTGGAACACGGCAACCATCTATGGTAGGGTTAGCCGATGAGGATTGACGAGGCCTTGGGTTCTCCCCGACCATGTCCATAACAAGAAGAGAACCCAGGGTCATTATTATTGTGGATGGCGCCCCCACCTCCTTCCTCCTAGATACTGGCGCTACTTTCTCGGTCTTGAGGGAATTCTGGGGCCTTACCACACTTAGCACCTCTCCTATAGTTGGGGTAGGAGGGAAACAAATTCTCCCCCCGCAAAACCCCCTTCCTAACTTGCTCCATTCAAGGCAGTAATTTTTCTTTCTCCCACTCTTTCTTAGTTATGCCTCAATGCTCCATCCCTCTCATGGGAAGGGATATCCTCTCCCTATTAAAGGTGTCTATCACCATACCATTTTCATCCTCCCCCACGACCCCCTTCCTTTTAGCCCTCCTTTCTGAAACCAGGGATCCCATCCCAGAAAATTCCCTCCCCACTTTGACCTACCCCATAAATACTACAGTATGGGACACTAGTAGCCCCTCCAATGCCCAATGTCCCCCTATTACTATTAAACTACAAGACCCCACCAAATATATACATCAGGCCCAATATCCCCTAAGCACCACCGCACTCCTTAGACTTCATCCCATCATTGAGGATCTCCACTGAAAACGGTATATCCATCACATGCATTTACCCTTCAACACCCCTGTTCTGGCAGTTAAAAAGGGCAATGGATCACACCGCCTAGTCCAAGACCTCCGCCTAATCAACGCTTCCATTGTTCCCATACATCCCCTAGTCCCTAACCCGTACACTTTACTATCCCAAGTCCCCGTATCATCCACACACTTCTCAGTCTTAGATTTAAAGGATGCCTTCATTTCCATTCCCCTTGACCCTTCCTCCCAAGATATCTTTGCTTTCACTTGGACGAACCCACATAGGCAGCATTCCAAACAGATGACATGGACAGTCCTTCCTCAAGGGTTTCAGGATAGTCCCCACCTCTTTGGACAGGTTTTGGCCCAGGATCTCAAAACCTTCCATGCATCCCATCCACAATCTGTCCTCTTGCAGTATGTGGATGACCTCCTTCTCTGTAGTCTATCCTGGGAACAATCCCAAATCGACACTGCTTCACTCCTCAACTTTTTAGCAGAGAGGGGTTACCGCCTTTCCCCTTCCAAGGCCCAAATCTCCCTCTCAACCGTGACTTACCTAGGTTTCCAGCTCTCCCCACAGAGAAAGGAAATTACTCTTGACAGGAAACAGCTCCTCACCACCCTCCCCATCCCCAAAACCAAAGCCGAGATCCTCTCATTCCTGGGACTGGCTGGGTACTTCAGGGTTTGGATTCCAAATTTTTCCCTGTTGGCTCGACCTCTCTATGACCTAGTGAAAGAGTACCCTGAAGAACCTCTATCCTACACACCTTGCCGCCCCTTCCTCAAACTTAGACAAGTTCTAGTTGAAGCCCCCGCACTTCATCTCCCGGACCTTACCAAACCTTTTTCCCTCTACGTCCACGAGAATAGCGGTCAAGACTTGGGGGTCCTAGGACAGATCTATGGCCCTTCCTTCACCCCTGTGGCCTACCTTTCCAAACAATTAGATCCCACTGTACGAGGATGGGCCCCCTGCCTACGAGCCCTAGCAGCCAGGCACCTATTACAAAAGGAAGCCTACAAATTAACTTTTGGGGCACCTCTCACCATCCTTTCAGCCCATCACCTCAAGGATCTGCTCTCCTATAAAGCTCTCCAGTCCCTTCCGCCGTCCAGACTCCTAGCCCTCCTATCTTCCTTCCTGGAGAATCCCACCATCTCCTTTCTCCCATGCCCGCCCCTAAACCCTGCCCCTCTACTCCCAATACCATACCCTCCCAACACACCTCTCCATAATTGCTTGGAGACCCTCCAGAACTTTATACCCTGTCACTCCTCCATTTCCAAGGGCCCCCTCCCACATGCTGACTTCACATGGTTTACAGATGGGTCTTCATTCAGGGAAGACCACACCTATTATGCGGGTTACGCGGTAGTCTCCCTCGATTCAGTCATAGAGGCTCTCATTACAACTTCCTGAGGATAAACTCTCCCTCTTCAGTCTTCTCTATGATCTCTTCCACTCCAGCCCCCAATCACTGTCCCATTTTTTACAAACCTTCTTCTCACTTACCCCAGCAGAAAAAACCCTACTCCACTATGTTTCCCTCTCTTGCGCCGTTTGACAGCGCACCAACCCCAACACTCCCCTCAAACCTAAACCTTATCCCTCACACCAGGCCAGGGGCCACACCCCTGTGGCTGACTGGCAGGTCGATTTTACCAACATGCCCCCTGTCCGACATCACAAATACTTCCTAGTATTTGTGGACACCTTCTCAGGATGGGTGGAAGGATTCCCAACAACCAATAAAAAGGCCTCCACAGAGGCTCACTCTCTCCTAACACAGATCATTCCCAGATTTGGAATGCCTATTTCCATCCAATCTGATAACGGACCAGAGTTCACAGCCCAAATAATCCAGGGCGTATCTAAATTCCTTCCACTCCCCTGGCACTACCACTGTCCCTACTGACCACAAGCATCAGGGAAAGTGGAAAGAACCAACAGAACGTTAAAAGATATTTTAAACAAATTGTCTCTAGAGCTGCACCTTGACTGGGTTCGTCTTCTACCCCTTGCCCTGCTTCGACTTAGAGCACTCCTGAAGAAACCCACCAACCTTTCCCCATTTGAGGTCATGTTTGGAAGGCCTCTCCTACCACCTGGCATCACAGCCGTTCCAGGGTCCATACCATCCGCTATAGCCCTCCCCTTACTCTCCCACCTTCGGGCTGAACTATGGAAACATCAAGATTGGCTGCTTCCAGACCCGTCAGCCACAAAAAATGATCTTATACTACACCCAGGCCAATTGGTCTTTCTCAACCCCCCTGAACCCAAAGCCCCCCTAACTCCCAAATGGGAGGGACCATATCCCGTCATCCTGTGTACCCCAACAGCCGCTAAGCTTGCCACATCCAATAACCATGTAACACCATGGGTTCATATTTCTAGATTGAAGCCTTATACCAGGAACCCATCCTCAGCAGCCCACAGACCTTGACCAGCTACAGGACGAACCAATACACCACTCTTTTCAGTGTACCCCTCACCCCTCCAACCCTCTTAAGCTCTGTCTCTCCCGCTCCCCAACCCTGTCCCCCATTCAGGAAGAATGACTCCTCTTAAGCCTCCTTCTACTTCCACTCCCTCTCTACCCAGAGGGTTCTCAAAAACCATCCTTTGTCTGGAGATTTAAAGTGCGTGAAACCTACACGGACAGGCAAACCAGTATCACTCATCTTGCCTCCACAAAGACTGCCCCCTGACAGGGTGTTCCTCAGCCATTGACATTCCCCTTTCCCTTACCTCCTCCCAATTAACCCGTTGGTGCACAGAAAAGCTATCTCCCCTACTTATGCGCTACCCATGACCAAAACTCCACCAGTAGCCTCCAAAGGGGGCGCACCTGAAATTCAAATAACCTCTTTATTCACATCCATGATCCCTGGAATCCCAAGTGGGCTTCCCCTCGTAGGTACGCTTTCTACTATGGGTGGTCCCCCAAACCCTGGGGCTTCTCCATTTCTCGGGAATACATCCCCATATACGGAACTCTTTCCCTGGTTTCTGTCAACATCCAACACAAAGAGGAGCAGCTCTCCTCTGCCCTAGAACCACCCTCTCACTCCTCCGCCAACTCCCCTGGGTCACCCATTTACACTTGGGTGCAGGTTCTACTCTCGCTGTTCTCAATGTTCCCTTCCTTCCTTCTCCCCTGGGAACTGTTTTCTCTGTGCTTCTCTTGCACACCCGCTTCTAGCCTACAGACACACACAAGTTCTAACACTCTCTCTGCCTTTATCCAAAACCCCTTCCTCACTTGGATGTGGCCCATTCTAGGCCCCTTAGCTGTCATCTTAGTGGCCTGTCTCTTCCTACCTTGTATCGTGAAATTCATCCAAACCCAGGTGGGAAAAATCTCTAATCAAACCTTTATCCAGCTCTTACTCAGGAATTACCAGCTGCTAGCCACCGAGGACCCAACCAACTCCTGGCAAGAACATCTCATCAGCTGATGACTAGCCCCTTCTGTCACCAGTGGCAGCTATTCCTGGAAACCCTTGCCGTGGATGCCTGGATGGTCACCCCCAGCAACTACCTCTCCCAATGGGATGACCAGTTGCAAATTTTGTGGTTCCAAGGGACTTTCATGGACTTCCCTCCCGGTGAAGTGACTGCATTTGGCCTTCTGTTATGGGGACTAATAAGTGACCTACTCCTCAACCCTCCCTTCTTGCCTCTACCTTCCCAACGACAACCCACTCCAGCAGGAAGTAGCCAGAGGAAGAACAACGACCCCATTCCCGTATATAGAGGAAAAAGGGAGGAATATAAGGCCTAACCCCCCACAAGCAGCTGCAAAAGCCCCACCCACCCCCCTTGGAACCACACCTTGGCAATATGGCACATATCCTGCTTCTCTTCCGGAGTGTCAGTTACCCTTGCCTGTGCGGCCCGCACCCAATCACTCTCCACCGCCCTGCCTCAATCCCCTAGCGACAAAGCTTGCCCAATCACCTACCGCCCAGTCCCATACCCTGGCCTATGAGACTTCTCTCCACTCTATAAAAGTGAGTGTATTCTCCGAATAAAGCGGAACATCTCCGGTGGACTGGCAGTTGGTGTCGCCTCGTTCTTTCACGCCCCATATGTCCAGGGTATGAGTTTGAGGGTATACTGCTGAAGTGGAGAATCAAATCACCCACTCTGTCATATGCTTTAGCTAAAGCATTCTGCCAGCTAGGCCAGACTTGTCTCAGTTCCCTCTCCTGGTTCCCATACAGCTCTAGCCTCTTTGCCCCTGTGTATTAATATAATGAGACACAAGTTCAACTTCCATGTCCTTGTCCCTCTTTGGTATGATCCAAGACGAATGAAGACACTACTATGTCCTGAAATAAGACACATGGATTCTATTCTCTTTTGTACCTTAAGTTGACTATCTTTCCCCCTTTTCTATTACAATCTATAAGGAAAATGAATTTTAAGATTGCTTCCTAGACAGTAGGGAGCATCATAAAAGACTCTTTTTTTTTTTTTTTTTTTTTTTTTTTTTTTTTTTTGCGGTGCTGGGGATTGAACCCAGGGCCTATGTGCTTGCAAGGTGAGCACTCTATCATTAACTCAATAGTTCTCAGCTCTAGTTTCACAAAGAAAAAAAAAATCCATGTCAGGTTTTCAGCCCAAGTCAATTACATCAGAATCTTTAGGAGCTCAAGGTGTTCAATGTCTTTTTCATAATTTACTGATTATATAATCTTGTAACAATTCTCAATTATAGTATCCTAATTTATGAAATGGGGATCATAAAACCTACTTTTGGGTGTGTAGGAGCTAGTTCCTACAGTCTTAAAAGAATTGATTGCATATTCCCAACTGTGTTCAGTGATATCATATTTCAGGTTGAAACCAGCTAGGAGGAAGAATTACACGAAGGAAATTGGAAAGTGCTACAAAAAGGACTTCTCTCTCTTCAAGCCCAGAGAGCTAGTAGTCAAACATTAACCAGCACACCACTGATTACTTTCAGCTACTAGGTGACAGAGTTGAGAAAATGACCCAGACGAATCATAAACATATCAATTTTCAACTTCGCTATGTAATATTTGTAGGAATATCTTACAATACATGCTTTTCTCAGTTGCAATGTGTACTATCAAGGAAAGGTTAAGTGATCAGTTAATTCTTTATGGGTCAAAACTCCAATGCCTTCAGGAGCTGGGCAAGTATAAGGAAAGAGGGACAGGAGAGGAGGGAACCTTGCTGAACTAGAAAACAAGTCGAGACTCCCTCCCTCATTTCATTCAGGTCCCTACTCAAATGATACTAGCTGTGAAAACTCATATCTGACCATACAATCCTCTTTCTCCTGTCACTCACCCTTTTTTTTTAAATTTTTTTTTTTAGTTGTTGATGGACCTTTATTTTATTCATTTACTTATATGCAGTGCTGAGGATCGAACCCAGTGCCTCACACACGTGAGGCAAACGTTCCACCACTGAGCCACATCCCAGCCCTTCACTCACCCTTTATACCATGCCTCACTTCATTTTCTTCCTATCTCTTGACATTATGTTTGTTCACTTGTTCATTGTATGTTTCTTTCACCAGAATACAAATTCCATGAGAAAGTTGAAGTAATGAAGTACCTCATGTTAGTGGGTGTTCAATAAATATTTGATGGATGGATGGGAGGGTGGGTGGGTGTATGGGTAGGTAACCATTACCCAGCTCCAGAAGAATATTGCTAGGGAATGTAGGTCTGGCATTATCAGATCTTTTTTTTTTCACTTCTTCTTGTTTTTAAATTGAACCATGAATTAAAAAAAAAAAAAGCCCCAAAGGAAAGTAGAAACTATTTTGAACTGAATGAAAATTAAAATAAAATATGTCATAATGTGTGGGATGTAGTATTTAGAGGGAAATTTATAGCATTAAATGATTACATTAGAAAAGAAGCAAGGTCTTAACACCCTAAGAAAGTGAAAGGAGAAGGGCAAAATAAATACCTAAAGCAAGCAGACAGAAGAAATGTAACACAGGTAAAAGCAATAACCAATGGATTGAAAAATAAAAAATAAAAAACAAAATCAACGAAAACAAAAGCTAGTAATTTGAAAACATCAATGAACCAATAAACACCTAGACAGACTGACCAAGAAAAAAGAGAGGAGACACAAATTACCAATGTTAGGAATAAAAGAAAGTATAGCACTACAGATCCCATAGACTATTTTTTTTTTTTTGCAGTGCTGGGGATGGGGACTTATGCTTGCAACGCAACCACTCTACCGACTGAGCTATCTCCCCAGCCCAGAACCCATAGACTTTAAAAAAACAATAAGGGAATATTATGAATAGCTCCACCCACATAAATTCAACAATGAAATGGAATAATTTTAGATGAAATGAAATATTTTTCCAAATATAACACACCAAAATTCACTCAAGATTATATAATCTGAATAATTCTATAACAATTAAAGAAATTAGATTTGTAATTTAAAATATTCCACAACAAAAATCTGTATGTTCATGTGGTTTCATTGGTGAATTTTTCCAAACACTTAAAGAATAACACCTGATCTACACAATCTCTTTTATAAAACAGAAGAGGAGGAAACTCTTCCCAACTCATTTTAAGAGACAGCATTGCTTTAATTCTAAAACCCCCATGAAGACAGTATGAAAAACTTCTCAAAAAACAATCAACTCAAATCCAAAGATATATAAAAAGGTGTAATACATGATGATCAAGAGGGGCTTATCCCAAGAATACATTCAATATTTGGAAATCCATTATGGAATCTATCATATTAATAGCCTAAGGAAAACTACATGATCATATTAATTGAGGCAAAAAATATTTCGAAAAATTCAACACCCATTCATGATAAAAAACAATTTAAAACAAAACAGACAAACCAAAACACCCAAATCTTTCTCAGCTGATTAGGAATAAAAGGAAATTTCTTTAACCTGATAAAGAGGAACTATAAAAAACTGACAGTCAATATCACACTTAATCATAAAAGTCTGAACATTTTCTTTTTCCCTAAGTTTAGGAATAAAAAGAGATTCCCACTCTCACTACTCCATTTAAATAAATTGGAATAAGTACGTAAAAAGGCATATAGATTGGAAAGAAATAAAACTATCTCTGCTATAGTTTCAGACAACCTGATTGCACAAAAAAGTTCAAAGGAATGTATAAAACGTCTATAAAGTTAGTAAGTTAGTTTAGCAAGGCTCCATTATACAAGGTAAACACATAAATATCAATCATATTTCTATATACTGACAGTCAACAAATAAAGCTAAAATTTTAAAAAACACAATTTATACCAGGTGCAGTGGCACACACCTGTAATCCCAGTGACTTGGGAGGCTGAGGCAGGAGGATTGCCAAGTTTGAGGCCGGTCTCAGGAACTTAGTGAGACCCTGTCTCAAAATAAAAAATAAAAAGGGTTGGGGATGTAGCTCAGTGGTAAAGTGCCCAGGGTTCAATCCTCAGTATAAATTAATTAATTAATTAATTAAATAAAAAACAATTTATAATTTATCAAAAACCAAAAATACTTGCATATAAATCCAACAAAACATGTACAGTTTCTCAATACTACAGAAATACAAAAGGTCAATGAAAGAAATCAAAGACTAAATAAATGAAAAGGTAAATCATGGATTCATGGATTGAAAGATTGAAAATCATAGATGTCAATTCTCCACAAATCAATCTATAAATTTAATGCAATGCCATTTGTAGTTACAGACAAGCTACTTCCAAAGTTTATAAAGAGAAGCAAAAAACTTTGAGAGGCCAAAAAAACTTTGAAAAAGAAGAATTAAGTTAGAAGTGTCATTGTACTCAATGGTATTTTAAATCTGCGATAATCAATACAGCAGAATATTGGAAAAGAAAGAGATATACAGATCAACAAAATAAAATACAGAATCTAGAAACAGATGCACAGTATGACCAACTGATTTTTGACAAGAGTTTGCAAGCTTTGACAATGGAAAAAGGATAACACTTTCAACAAATGCTATTTGAACAATTAGATATCCATATTGAGAAATATGGACCTTGATGCAAATTTCATACCTTATACAAAAATTAGTTCAAAATGGATGACAGACATAAATGTAAAACACAAAACTATAAGCTTTAAGAAGAAAAGAGGAGAAAAACTTCAATGCCTGTGGTTGGGCATGTTAGGAATAACATGACAATAAAAGATAAAAGTGGTAAATTAGTCTTCACCAAAACATAAAACTTTCACTTGGGGCTGGGGTTGTGGCTGAGTGGTAGAGCACTTGCCTGTCATGTTCAGGGCACTGGGTTTGATTCTCAGCACCACATATAAATAAATAAAATAAAGTTCCATTGACAACTAAAAAAAAAAAAATGAAAAAGAACTTTCACTCTATGAAAAGTACTATTAAGAGAATAAAAAAGACAAGTCATAGGCTAGGAGAATATATTTGCAAATCACATATCTGACAAATTACTATAACCAGAATATATAAATAATTTTCAAAATTCAACAGTAAGAAAACAACAATCCAATTTAGAAAAAGAGAAAAGACTTTAATGGAACAGGGAAATGCCAATTAAAACCACAATGAGATACCAATATACATCTATTTGAATGGCTAAGACTTAAAAAAAATGCTGACAAGATCAAGTTGAAGTTACTTTCTTAGGGAATCAAGGCCCTTGCATGAACTGGTTCTGCCTACTACCCTATATTAGTTAGCTTTCCATTACTATGACAAAATACCTGAGATAATCAACTTAAAAGAATGGAAGGCTTATTTTGGCCCACAGTTTCAGAGGTTTCAATCCATAGTCACTTCATCTTATTACTTTGGTCCTATGGTAATACAGTATATTATAGTGGGAGTGCATGGCAGAGGAGGCCTGTTTGCCTCATAGCAACCAAGAAACAGAGACCAAAAGGGGTCAGAGTCCCCTCACTTCCCATGTTACAGCAATGCTGGTCATTTTCCTCTTTCTGGAACAAATCAATTTCAATTTTGTCTTGCATTTGCTTATCTCTTGCTTATGTTTTTCCACTTCGGTAGCCTTTTCCACGTCTACTGTCATTCAGGTATTTGTAAAATGTCCTCTCTGCCTAAGTCATCAAATCTAAGCCCTTCTGTGCCCCTGTCTCAGTCACATGACCATTTCATGACCTTCATAGCACTTAGACCTGTCCCTTAAATTACCTTACCCTTTGTATTTCCTTACTTGTCTATCATCTCTTCATCACACAGAGTATGAGCTCCATCAGAAAAGGGGTTGTCTTGTTCTCTGCATCCCCACATCTAGAACATGTCTAGCAAAGAGTAAGATCTTGGAATGAAGAGCCTCAGCGCTTTCGGCGCCATTTTCGAGTGATGCCTGATCTCATCAATCCAGCGGGAGCGACGGGATAACCTGTCCGAGAGTGCCACTAGCACTACGCCGAAAAAACAGTAAAAAAAATCACCAAAAATAACTTAGAGAAAAGGCAACCCGCCGAGCTTCACAAGGGTTGGCGCAGTCGTTTGCCCTGTCCGCTGATGGCCGTCTTCTGACAAGAAACTTGAGTCGACGGAAAATTCGGGACCCGGAGTAACCGGTGCCTCCGTCCTTGAAACGTATCCGAAGGAGAAAAAAGCAATCTGTGAAACCGTACTGGTGTTCTCTGGAAAACTCTTTACCAGGGCAACTTAACGGTTTTGACCTTTAGGAGAGAGCCAATTCTGGAAAATAACCTTACTTCTTTGATTGAATACACACGTAATACATTGGAACATGATAGGAGATTAAGGTTTAATAGTGACAAAATGAAGACCATGATAAAACAGCCTCCTACTAGCCCAACAGTTCTTACTTAGAAAATGATAGTGAATGGACCAAGATCACCAGACAGCTCTCGAACCAATTTTAGGTGTAAAAGAGACAGGCTCTCACTGAGTTCCTTAGTGCCTCACTTTTGCTGAGACTGGCTTTGAAGATCCTCCTGCCTCAGCCTCCCGAGCCACTGGGATTACAGGTGTGCTCCACTGTGCCTGGCTAATTTGATGTATATTTAACCACAGTTTTAAAAATAAGTGAGAACATTCTTCTTGTGAATTTTTTTAAAGCTTATAAAACATTGACATAAACATGAACATTTACATTTATTTTAGTTTTGATGCTCTTGGCTTAATTGAACATATATTAACTTTGCACATACAAAAAGAGAATTGGAATTAAAGTGACCCGATTTATTCTTGATTTTTGAATGATCATTTAATATGTGCATATACTGTACAGAGAACCAAAAGCAGTGTGTGGTCTTGAACAGTTTTTTACCTATTTCATGATTTTATGTATTATATTTTAATAAATGATTTTAAACTCTTTAAAAAAAAAAGAGTAAGATCTTGAAAATATTTCTAGAATAAATGAATGAATGAACTACTTGCATGGTATATTAAGGAACTGGCATACAGCTCCTAAGGCTGGTCTTTAGGAAATGAGGCCATCCCGGCCATTACTGGGTGTGCTCTTGTTAACAGACTCTAATCACTTTCAACTTTCGAAGACTCTTCAAAAGTGTGCTTCAATTTAGGCTATATGTTATTCCCAAGGCAAAGATAATCTGCTCCATGCTTTAAAAACTTATGTGCAAAAAGGTTAAGTAACTTATGTCACACATAAATCAGTGTCTAAGTCAGGATAAAAGATAACAAGAAACTCTTTCCTTATTTGCAAAGGGCTTAATCATTTCTTTAAATAGGCTCCTCCTTAATTTGGAAAAGTAGTACTTTCCCTACCTCCTACCATGGTGGTGGGGACTGTGACTCAAAACTGGGGTGGGGGAGGATTCCAAAGCTGAAAAGCAGCCAACAAAGGGCGCAGTGTTGGAGGAACTTGAGAGTCTTCAGGGCCGAATCCCCGCACGGCTTGCTTCTCACCTCAGGGCCTCCGCACTGGGTACGCTCTGAAGTCCTCTGGACTCAGTCCACCCCACTGCCAATCAGGAGGGCGCCCGCATCACCTGAGACCTCGTTCCAGGACTTACGGAACTCGTGTCCAGCAGCTGCTACCTCCTCCTCTCGAGGCCCTTCCTGCGTCGGGATCCGGGACAGGCCCTTCCAAGGCCGAGCGGCCACGCCCCTCAGGTCTTCCCGAAGCCCCTTCGCGGTGGTCGCTGCCCCGCGGAGCAGCCTCTTGGCCGCGGCCCCTGTGTTCACAGCCCCGCGGTCTGCAGCGCGCCGGGCCGGGTCCATGGCCTCCCCGCGGGCTGCTGAGCCCCGCCGGGACCTGATACGGCGCGGGGCTGCCCGCGGGGGTCCGCTGCGGCGGGAACGCTGGGCAGAGTCCGCTCGCCGGCCACCGGCTCCAGGTTCTCCAGCCTCTCGGCCCTGCCCTGCCTGGGGCGGGCCTGGGAGAATCGCCTCGGGCGTGGCACGCGCTGTGCTGCGGTTTGGGTCCACCTGAAATGAAACACCCGAGAAACCCACAGCTCTGTTAAGCTCCCGGGTTATACTCCACTAATTCTTTGTACGATTTTGAGAAATATCGATGTTCCATTTATATCCGACACCACCGGAACTTCAATATCAAATATTTCTAAATAGGCTTTCAGAATTTTCTTGGGAATAAAAAACACGTCTTTTAATTTCTCATTTGATAATCACACAATTATCATCTTTCTTGGTTGATTCTTTTAAAAAACGAAATAATACAGAGGCAAGTCAAACAGTTTAAAAAAACTAGAATTCAAGTCTTTTTAAAAATATCTTTATTTATTTTTATATGGTGCAGAGGATCGAATCCAGTATCTCACACATACTAGGCAAGTGCTGTACCACTGAGCCACAACCACAGCCCCAGGTCCGATTCTGAAGCCCACCCCCATGGGAGGTAATTTGCTTTTCATTTATTTTGTATTCTTACGAATTTATGAAACGTTCATTTCAATATAAGTTATATAATTTCAATGGTCGTTTCAAACTTATTTTCCTTTCAAATTATAGTGCCAGGATGTTATTGTATTCAGAACACCACCTATAACTTCAAACTTTCTTTTTTAAAACGTGAAATGAGCTAGTCATGGTGGCACATGACTGTAAACCCAGTTACTTGGAGGCTGAGGCTGGAGGATCGTCAAGTTCAAGACCAGCCTGGGCAAGTTAGTGAGACCCTGCCTCAAATTTGAATATAAAAAGGGGTGGAATTCAACTTACTGGTAGAGCACCCATGAGTTCAATAGATATTGAAAAAATAAAATTTAATTAAATGGGCCTCATGTTTATAAATGGGATATGATCAAGACAATAGCAAATACATTGACTTAAATATTATACAGAAATACCAGATTGTACTAATATGAAAAATATATAATATATATAATATAATATAATATAATGGAAAAATAGGACAAAAATTACATGTTTATATAGTATGCTTACAACTCAAATTCTAAGAATCAGAAGAAAATACACACTGGAAAGAATGACAATGGAAACTGAAGGATATGGTTACCTATCTGTCATCCCGCCTGGCCCTAAATGAATCTGCCACAAAATTCCTCCCACAACCTGGCCCTGCTGACTCCCCACCAAAACGGTTCACCAAAAGTAACCAACTCCTCCCATGGCCTGGCTCTGCTAAGGCTGTATATAAAGCCCAGAACCTCATGGCCAGCAGCAATTTTACCCCTGGGAACTTGAGTCAGGTCAGGTATTTAACGGATTGACCCCACAGCAGAATAAAGAAGAGCTTGCTTCCTCTATCCTTGCTCTGAACATACTTTGGTTTCCCATATTTATGCAGTGTTAACTTATGGAACTCAGTGTCTTGAATATTATTTTGGATATTATTTCTTAGTCATTTCTAAAATAGAGAATTGATGAAATGCAGTTAGTTGTCTATTCTGGGTGATTATGTGCCTAGATAAAGTTTTCTTTGTTTTGTTTTGTTTTAGTTTTTTGGTCACTGCCTCTCTGACCAACTCTTTATTCAAAATAAGCTGTCCAAAATCATTTCATTTCACAGAATAAAACATCTTTAAGAGTTAACACACAGGCTTCTTTTCTTCTGAGGCAGGTTTTTTTTAGCTGTTGGTTTCTTGGTAGGTGCAGCCGTTTCCCCCACCCACAGGCTTCTTTTGCTTCTTTCCTTGTTTCTTTACCACAGGCTTCTTGCCTGCAGTCCCCTTCTGGTCTGACTTGGCTGTTACTGCTGCTGCTTTATCCACCTGGAGTTTGTGATTCTTGGCCTGGCAAGAATGGTATTCCAGTGACTGGTCTTTGCATATGGATTTAGCTGCAACAAGATGCTCAGGTTTTTCAATTACTTCATTTTCAGACTCCTGAATGGTCTTGTGTTGGGCCCTGAGGACTCTTTGTATCTCTGAACTTTTCAAGATTCTGCTAAGGTCAGTGTTGATCATCTTGTGCACAGGGAGGTTATAGTTATTCTTGAGGGAAGCAGTTTTAGACCAAGTGCCACACAGTTTGTCTAACTTCTGGGAAGCACTTTCAGTCCAAATGCAGAAACGTCCCACATGCCCACCAGGAGAAAATTTCAAAATTTGCAGTTTGCTTACAGGGAGTAGAGTAATTCCAGGGATATTTCTGAAGGCCTTGATGATACCCTTTATGCATTATTGATGATACAGGGCACCCTGAATGGAATATGGTGATGGTTTCTCATTTTGCCCTTGCCAGCTTTCATTTGTTGAGAGGCATAGACTTTGCTGAAATCATTCCAGGCTTAAAGTTTCTTAAGAAGTAGAACAGGCTCCTTGGTCTACTCGTAACCTTTAACTTTACCTTTAACCACCAAAGGAAGTTCAGGAATTTCCTCAACGTCATGACCTTTAGACATGACCAGATCTGGTAAGGCTGAGGCGGCCAAGGCAGAGCAGACAGCATACTACTTTTGGGTTGTGTTCACTCTATAGTGCCAGGTTTTGGTTAGTGCAAACATGTGGCCACCTCTGTACATATTTCCAAAGACATCATGGCCAGAATGGTAGGTCCTGCCACCTCAAACTCTGGGAATTTGAGTCACAGTTCTGTTGGAACCCCAAGACTCAGCACTGGTGTGATGACCTGCTAGTTCACTCACAGCATAGACCTGCCTGTTGTTTTTACACAAGTTGGTGTGAACAAAGTTCACAATATCTGGTCAAATTGGAGACTTGAACACAGCAGGCAAAGTAACATTTTTGCCAGATGATTTACCTTTTTTTGGAGTCCACTGATATCAGGAGTTGAGTACACGTCTTGTTCTTAGGCTCAAATGTTTCCATTTTTCTGGCAGAATTCAAGTTTTCTAAGATCCAAGGAAAGTTGGAATCCTAAAGGTCTGAGAACCCAGGTGTTCTCCTGGGTTGCTTCCAGGTGCACCCTTGTGCAACCTCTAAGGTGGTCACCAGGTCCCATACAACCTGGTTCCCTCTAGAAATAGACATCGTTGGATGATCTTCTCCTCAATTCCTCCCCTGCAGATTTTGTGTCCAGAACCCTCCACCCTTCCCTTCTCGCCCTGGAATCAGGGGAAAGTCCAGCCAAGATTTCCACTCACCATAGCAGGGAGAAAAGTTCTAATAATAGAATAGAAAAGCAGAAACATTAAAGGAAAAACAGGATTTCTACCCTGAATCCCTAGCTTCTAAGCAGTGTGTTTGATGAATGAGTTACAAAAAAAAAAAGAAAATTAAGCTGGGCATGGTGGTGCATGCCTGTAATCCCAGTGGCTCTGGAGGCTGAGGCAGGAGGATTGAGAGTTCAAAGTCAACCTCAGCAATGGTGAGGTGCTAAGCAACTCAGTGAGATCCTGTCTCTAAATAAAATACAAAATAGGGCTGGGGATGTGGTTCAGTGGTCTAGTGCCCCTGAGTTCAATCCCAGATATCCCCTGCCTGCACCCCAAATGAAATATTGGCACATCTCCCACGTATGGATGGTTTCAGAGGTCAAATTGGAAGTGTAGCATATTCTAGGGGTGAAAAAACTTTTTAGCTCTCATTAAACAGAACTAGATTTGACCCACCATTTTTTGTCTGTGATTTAGGGCTCTCTCTTTCCTATCCTACCTCTTCCCCTCTGCTTCTGTGTGTGTGTGTGTGTGTGTGTGTAATGAGATTGTGAAATAATGTTAGAGACCGAGGCTAGAAGGATTGCTATCATTTGCCTCTAGATTCTCTACCTCCCTGAACTTTCTACAGACTGCAGCAGTTATAGATAAGACCGTCATAATTAGCCTCACACTTATAAGGGGAACAGCTCAATATTATGGTTTGTTTCATAACTGGATTGCTTTCAATACTATTCATCATATTTAAAATCATTTCGGGATTTCTTTAACTAATAATCCAGTTATGTATTACAAAGCAAAAGTGAGTATTCCTTAATTATACAAGAACAGTTTTTACTCTAGGGGAATAAACATTATCACTATGAAGTTCACTAAAATCCTACCAGCACTAAGCATGTTCATATATATCACTGTTTTTCAAAATGGAACATTATTTTTAAAAAAAATTCAGCCACCAGCTGCAGGTAGTTTTCAAAATGGAATATTTTCTCAAAAAAATTTTTTAGCCTCAGTCATAGTTTGAGCCCTTGTTTAGAAATTTTCAATACACCACAAAAGGACATAGTAGTAAAACATGTATAAGGCCAGGTATTATCCAATTACAGGAAAAATAATGCAATTCTTTCTGGAATGTCTGTCCTTTAGGGTGCAGTTTGAATGCAGCTACTTGAGTCAGCTACCACCCTATTTTCCCAGAGAAAACAATAAGGTAGTAATAGGCGCCACTCTTTGGACATCTACTACTCATTCATTTGTGATTGTTAACATCTATTTTGTGCCAGTTCATACAGTTCATACTTGAATTTCAGATGAGCCTGAATCTCTCAAGAGTCTGTACTGCGGTAGGGAGAGATCTACATGGGAAACCACAGCAAAGAAAGTTTCAGGGTCTTTATAAAGAGAAAATGAGAAATGGGAACACAGAGAGGTGACTGATCAGATTCTCCTGAGGGCAAGGGACTCTTTTGTGAAGGGGGCCCTTGGGCTGAATTGAAAGATGAGCAGTTGTACATGGTGGCAGGGTAAAAGAACATTCAGAAAGCACAGTCAGAGCAAAAGAAGCAACAGGGTACAGAGTCAAAGGGAGAAATGGCTTGGCCTATTCAGGAAACTACAAGCTATGCAGAGTGACTGGCCCTGAGTACCAAGCCAGTATTTGGAGTGCATCATGGACAGTGATACATGGGAAGCTAGCTTATATTGGTTTGCAAGAGTTGATGGTTAACTTGGAGGAGTTTCATGAAGTGGCTGACATCACATAGCTTGAGATCTGTCAATGTGGGAGTATGTATACCACAGAAATAATCATATACTAAAATTCACTCACTCCCCTCTTCTCTCAGGAGGTAGGCCTCCTCCTGAGAGGGAGTTTTTGCATTTTTTACAACTCGAATGATATTATAAAAGCAGGTTTTTTTTTAACTAATAATCTGTAAAAAAAAATGCATAAGATGGTTTAGAGAAGAGAAAACTGAGAAATGAATTAGAAGGGTTTGACAAAAATAACAAAGAAATGGATGCTTCTGAAAGAACCTACAGGTTAGACAGAATTTAGTAATAGCTTTGGGACAGACAGAGGTAGAGATGGAAATAAAAGGTGAATTAAAAGATAACTAGGATTAGATATTTTTAAATGAGGGCAATAAAGTTATCTCCTATTAATTGCTGTATCTCCCTTTTATATAAACATGCTCAGTGCCTACATTCTCTTAGCACAAAGTTCCTTCTTAAACTCTTAACATGGCTGGCAGTACCAAGGAGGATGCTAATATCTCTTATGCTTGAAGGTTCCTTTTTCAATACAGTCGATACGTCACAGGAGATTGGGGAGCTGAAAGTCTAAAACAGATTCTTATGTTCCAACAAAAGAAAATTTAATGTCAGACACTAAAAGTCATGCAAGAGAACTTTATTTTATGAGAAAATGAAAGTAAAAAGAAAGTAAGGCTCAAGCAGAGAACACTCCCAAGGACTGTCAAGAGTTAGTTCCAGTAATCCTTCTTTCTTGATGCATTTCCCCAATTAGCTCCTTTCATGTCTATTTGTTTACTCTCAAGGTCTGAGTACCAATGTTTTTCTACAGGTTATCTGCTACAAGTTATTTACTCATCTGCCTTAGCAGTACTTCAACTAAACCTGTGACCCTGCCTTGCATTTCACTACTCATTGCTAGCTACTACCTAACAAACATGCAATTCCCACACTAACTTTAAAATGAAAGCACTTCTGGCAGAATAATTTGGATATATAAATTCTTCTTACAATGCTTATTCCTATCACATAAATTTGAGGTAAAATGTACAATGAAATGTTTTGTTTTGTTTTTGGTGGTGCTAGGAATTGAACCCAGGGCCTTGCACATCTAGGCACACACTCTACCAACTGACTATATCCCCAGCCCCTACAATGAAATGTTACAGGAATACTAAAAGAGGTCTTTGAATTCCATTGAAGAGGGTATTATACAAATGCACATAATCATTAGGCCTTATTTATTCCATTTATTGTATTATATACTCATAATGACGTATTGCAAATACATAGACTATCCTCCTTATCTGAGATCCCCTAAATGTGTTTTGGATTTGAAATTTCTCTGCATTTCAAAAAGGAAGCTGAAAAAAGTTGCCCCTAAGTGATCCTTATCTTTTTTTATACTACATCTTAATACAATTCTAATAAATGGACATTTTGTAAGTGCACAGTGAAGGGTTAACACAACAGGCTCAAGTTGCTCAAAGGAGCTCTCTTCAGTACTGACCCTTGACCATCTTGAGACATGGCCTCTTAGCCTTTGAACTACCCAGCCTGGTAAGAATATTGTAATATGCCCAAGGCGTGGAGCCATATTGCAGTAGTTTGATGACACAATTCATATTAAAATTATGACTTATGGAAAATGCATGGCTTTGAAGCCTGAGGTCCTGGGCCAGGAGGTATCATTAGATCTCTGGATGGCTCAGGACTAAGGTCAATCACATGGGTGATGCATGCCTATGTCACTGACTTCCAGTAAAAACTGTGGACACCAGTTTTGGGCAAGCTTCCCTGGTTGGTGATATTTTGCATATGCTGTCTCATGAAGTGTGTCCTCATACTACTCCATTAGGAAACACCTGGACACTTGTGCCTCGTTTCTCTTGGACTTGGCCCTACTCCTTCTCCCTTTGCAGATTTTGTTATCTTTTCACTGTTACAAATCTTACCATAAGTATTACAACTTCTGAGTTCTGTTAAGTCTTTTTTAACAAGGTCAAACATGAAGATAGGGCAGGGGTTATAGCTCAGTTGGTAAAGTGGTTACCTCATATGCATTAAGGCCCTGGGTTCAATCCCCAGCACCACCACCACCACCAAAAAAAAAAAAAAAAAAAAAAAAAAAAAAAAAAAAAAAACACCTGGAAGATAGTCTTGTGGACTACTTACACAGAAAGGTAGGGATCAAGTTTGTTTGTCATCTATGGATAATCAATCATACAAGGACCACTTACTGAAGTCAATACTTTAAAAAAAAATTTTAAATTTGTTCTAATTAGTTATACATGACAGTAAAATGTATTTTGACACATCATACATAAATGGAGCATAACTTCTCATTCTTCTGATTGTGAAGTCAATACATTTCATACTGACATTAAAAATGCCTGTTCCTGAGCTAATAACACTCTATTAAAGTGGTATTACTTACTACATATTGATAGCTGATAGGGCCTATTCTGTTTTTATTCTTGGGCTTTTCTTGTTCTATATCAAATTTAGGTTCTACTTGCCAATTTCTAAAAAATCCATGAGGGGTTTTGTTTTGAATTTTATTGAATTTACAGAATAATTTGGGGGTGGGTTACTAGATAGTCATTCTCCCTGATCACAAACAGGATTATTCTTTTCATTTACTCAGATACACTGTCTATCTTTCAATATTTTGTAGTTCTCAAATTCTTGCATATTTTTTGATAGTTTTTTCCCCAAGTTACCTTGTAGACTGTTATTCTCATGATGAGATTACTTTTAATGTTTTTTCTAATTGGGTATTACTGTTTTATAGGAATGCTATTGATTTTATACATTGACCTTATACACATAGTTTTTTAAAACCTACTTATTGTAGTTTTTTAAACGTAGGTAAGTAAGTCAGAATAAACCTTTTCTCTTAAAAAATAATAAAACTATTAAAGTGTAGGTTAACATACCATCTGAAAATAAAAAGTTTTATTATTTATTTTATTCTTGTTTCGATTTTTTATTTACCTTATTTGTTGAATTTACTAATTACTAATTGTTTTTCAAAGTGATTATTTTCAGAGTTTACATTATTACTAAAACCTGAATTATTTCATTTTCGAAAATGGATAGGGATGAAATGATACCCCTTTGTAGTTTTATGTTTCATTTCCAGATGTCAAATGTGGCGGAGAATGTTTTCATGTTTTTGGTCATTTGAATTTCCTTTCACATGAAGTGCCATTTAAAGTCTCTGAATTTCTATTAACTGTCTCTTCTTTCTGATTTATAAGAATAATTTAACTTCCCGAATAGTGTTTTGCTTTTGGTTTTTACCAGTAACATATATTGCAGTTCTCTCAGGTGGTTCTTTATATTTTGACCCTCTAAGTAAGGTATTATGGGTACTTATTCCTTACAGTTTTGCTATATCTTCTAAAAATGCTTATAATAAAAAGGGAATGGGTTGATGCATTAGACAAAACAGATAGTAAAGGATGTAGAGAGAATTCTAGGCAGAGAAAACAAGAGTAAAACCACCAGAGAGAGAGAGAAGAGTAGAAAAGTAAGGAAACCATCTCTACTGGCTAACTGATTGTTTTAGTCAGTTTTTATGTTGCTGTGACCAAAATACCTGAAAATAAGAACTTAAAGGAGGAAAATTTTATTTGGAGCTCATGGTTTTAGAGGTTTCAGTCCATAGAGGGCCAACTCTATTGCTCTGAGTCCAAGATGAGGCAGCATGTTATGGGGGAAAGACCCAGTGGAAGAAAGCTGCTCAGTTCCTGGTGGGATCAGGAAGCAGAAAGAAAGAAAAGGGAGAAAGGAGGGGGCTGCAGGAACAACAACCTATCCAGGGAACATCCCCAGTGACCCACATCTTACAGCCACGCCCCACTCCTCTACAATTACCACCCAGGCCATTCAAACCAGGATGGACTAATGTAGGCTACAGCTCTCACAATTCATTTTACCTTTAAATAGTTCTGCAGAAACACAGGAGGCTTTGAAGAACACTTCATATCAAAATCATAACACAGATCAATTAAACTTTTAAAATTTTATTTTAATTTCTATTAAATACTACCATGCTAGCATTCCATTAAATCATCTGAATGAAAATAATTTAGTACTTGATGTTGAAAACAATAAAAATATTTCAGGCAAGATAGAAAACAATTAAATATGATGTTATCTACTTTTCAACATATTAAATCAATTTCACTGAATTTAATTTTGTACATTATTAATTTTGTACATAAGGAAGTCACACAGTCAAGAATCATAATGCTATAACTTTCTTCCTTTCTATTTGTCATGGTGTATAACAACATCAAATATGAGGCTGGCAAGCTAACAAGCATTAGGCCTAATTTAAACAATCTAGCAATTAAAAGTCCAGTTACCACTTTGGTCAAAGAATTCTCCAATATTATTTCCTTCTATATTCATATAGTGAGCTAAAATACAAAAAGAAAATAAAAATATGGGAGAAAAAAGATTCAGTTCCTCAAAGCAGCACAGAAATGATTTCCATTTTATTTCAATTATGTAATTGGTTTTTGATAAGAATTAATTAATAGTACAAAAGTATTTGGAGCAACTACGTAACCTAACTACTATTAAGCTATCTTCTTTTACAAATATTAATAAGAATGTGATAGAAAACCACAATAGAGATTATTTTTTTCTTGTAGAATGAAATTTTTTTTTTTTTTTACAAATCTGTGGAAAGTGCAAACATACTTGTCAAGGAATGAAATACTGTCATTTAAAAGTCCTACATTAGAGCTTGACATGGTGGAACATGCCTATAATCCCAATAACTTGGGAGGCTGAGGCAGGGGAATCATGAGTTGCTAGCCTTAGCAACTAGGAGGCCCTAAGCAACTCAGAAAGACCCTACCTCAAAAATACAAAATAAAAATCACTGAGGATGTAGCTCAGTGGTAAAGCACTCCCTGGTTCAGTCCCTAGCACCCAAAGGGAGTGCTATAAGTCCTATAGTAGGGTTGGGGATGTAACATAATGGTAGAGCACTTGCGTAGCAATGTGTGAGGCTCTGGGTTTGATTCCAAGTACCTCAAAAGAGTGATAATAATAATAATAATAATAATAATAAAAAATAGAAGTCCTATATTAGGGGAAAAAACTACTTTGGATCTTATACTAAATATTTTTTTAAAGTGAACCAAGTGCTTATTCAACAAGATAAAGAATGTTAAATAGAAAAAAAATGAATAATATTTTAAGCAAAAACCCTTCTAACACAGTACTATATATTATTTTCCTGAAGTTAACAAAATCACTCATGCTGTTAAGCTAATATTCTTCATAGAACTGATGATAAATTTTAATCATGAATGCTCACGAAGTACCTGAAGATACAGGATGAAACACAGTCGTTCAATACCTATAAAGTGGTTAAGTGCTGAAAAATTCTTAGGCTAAAATAGGTTTATATGAATCTCTAAGATCCCTTATCATTAAATATGCTTTTATATTCACTAGAAAAGTAATAAAGAAGCCAGGCACAGAGGTATATGCCTGTATTTCCAGTGACGCAGGAGGCTGAGGAAGAAGGATCACAAGTTTCAGATCAGCCTCTGCCACTTAATGAGACTTAGTGAGACATCTAAAAAAAGACATAAAAAGGACTGGGATGTAACTCAATGGTGGAGTGCTCTTGAGTTCAATCCCCAGTACTAAAAAAAAAAAAAAAAAAAAATAAGGGAAGGAAAAAGACAATAGATGACTTTCTGATCTCATTTCTTATTTTCTTTTTAAAATTATTTCTAACAGGACTGATTTACAATTGATGTGTAATGGAAATGGAATTCTCATAATTATAAAAAAAGGTATAAAGAAGTAAATTAGCCTATATTCTAAATTCTTAGAAAAAGAAATATTATTTGGGAGGAATTATTGTATTTGTCTTCACTAAATGAATCTATAAAGTTAAAATGAGAAAGAATAAATTCATTTATTACAAAATAAGAAGTTTCAATTAACATTGCTGATAAAATGTTCAATGTTCATTTAAAAAATATATCAAGGGTGTGTCTGGGATTGTTTGGCTTTATTTTCTTTGATGCTGAGTACTTTGCTGTCAGTCCTAACCTGGAATGAAACACACACACACACACACAATTAAAATACAGGAGATTTTTAAAAATAATTTTTCAAATAACTTCTAAAATTGATGATTTATAATTCTGACATCTTTTAAAATTTAACCCTCAAAATATGATGTTTTTACAGCTAGTTTTATTAAAGTTCAAATTATTCATACCTTTTTGTTCTTGCCACAGTCTTCTGTACTCTGCTTGAGTTACCTTTAGAGGAAAGAAAATTCAAGTAATTCCATAAAATAATTGAAAAGCTATGTAAAAATTTAAACTGTTAAAGCTGATTGATTAAAGATACTAAAAATTTCATTGGTACTATATAGCTCATATTTCACATACCAGAAAATAACTCTATAGCATGTCTTCATAATTTACTTAGTTTTACTAGCATTATGACTAATTTCACTTTTTTTGGAATTTGGTAGTCACAGCACTACCAAAAACAAGTTAAGAGATTTCTTGACTATGTAAATATATATGATTTGCCACTGTGCTTTGACAAATGTTCTCAGAAGGTATTTCTTTTTTAATTAGCTGACAGTTCTTTAAACTTCTTGAGTTTATTTGCTAGATAAAGCCCGAACTGGAGTTTCTCCTAAATTTAAAGCTACTGATTTGAGTTAAATCACTGTCCAACACAAAGAAAGATGTTCAACATCCTTAGCAACCAGGTATATGCAAATCAAAACTACATTGAAATTCCATCTCATTCCAGTAGAATGGCAACAATCAGGAATACAAATAGCAATAATTGCTGGTGAGGATGGGGGAACAAGGTCCACTTACAGCATTGTTAGTGGGCTGCAAATTACTCCAACACTTTGAAAAACAGTATAGAGATTCCTAAAAAGGCTAGGACTATAACCATCCTATGACCCAGCTATCCCAACTCCTTGGTACTTATTCAAAGGAAGTAAAATTAGCATACTATAGTGATACATACACACCCACATGTATAGTGGTGCAATTCACAACAGACAAGTTATGGAACCAGTCTAGGTGCCTGTCAACAGTGAATGGAGAAAGAAAACGGCATATATACACAGTAGAGTTTTATTGACCCATAAAGAAGAATCAAATTGTGTCATTTGCTCATAAATGGATAGAACTGGAGAACATGATGGGACATGCTAAATGAAATAAGCCAGACTCAAAAAAGTCAAGGGTTGAATGCTTTCTCTCTTATGTGGAAACTAGAGAGAAATAAGGAATTAAAAAAGGAGATCTCAAGAAAACAGAAGGGAGAACAGTTGCATAGAGGAAAGGAGTTGAGGGGAAGAGAACTACAGAATGAAATTGACTACATTATGCTAGGTGCATGTGTGAATATATCACAATGAATTCTACTTTTATATGCAACTATAACACACCAATTAGAAAACAAATATCAGGAAGACCAACAGAGTAGAGGAAGGGAGTCAAGGGGAGGGAGGAGGAAAGGGAAAATACAAGGGACTGAAATACAGAGCAAATTATATGAATTTATGAATGTCAAAATGAATGTCACTATTATTTATAAATATAATGCACTAATAAATATGTATATGAATATAATATATTTACATATTATTATTATTATATATTATATAATTATATACACTATATTTGATTTTTTTATAGGTATTCCACATAGAGGATGATGGGACAAAATGGGTTAACTCAAACTAATGGCTTTAAAAACAATTATTCTAAAAAAAAAAACAAACAATTATTCTTATAAAATAATAAAAATTAATCTTATCATAATTATATAATAATTGAATATTGACATAATTATAGTACACAATTATAAGAGCTATAAATATTATGCTATATAATAATCATATTAAAGGGTATAACAATTATGATAAAATATTAATACCATGCATATAAGCTCTAGGTTATAATTTCCAAACTATTTTAATGCATCTGTGTCAATTTTGTTACAACAGTCAGAGAATTGAAAATTTGGGAGTTAATGGGTTTAATGTTAATCTATGGTTGGGTAACTTCTTTCTAGCTGGCAGCATATACAAACTACCCTATTAATAGTATGTGTTTCAGAATGAACAATCTTAATAAGTTAAATAAAACAGTCCTAGAAAATCATGTTCTTTCAAATGACTACAAACTCACCAGTACTTCTGGAGCTGTCTTTGGGTTGATTAAGAGATTGAACTTTATCATTTTTCAGTTCTTGAATAATACCTTTATTTAAGCAAACATCCACATGTACGTTGAACAGTGTAAGATCTGAAGTTTTTTGTTCTAGGTTACAAACTGGACAAACTAGCGCTTGGCCTGCTGTCACCTGATGTACACAAGGTTGGAGTGGTTCTTGTCTACTTAGTAATTCAGCATCTTCATTTTCCAATGAAATAATACAAGACTTGCTTGGAAGTCTAGAACATTCCTCCTTGCTGTACTCATTTCTTAAAGAATCTACACTTTCTGCTTTAGATGAATTATCTCTAGTTTCTTCCAAATTCATACAATCTACTGAAGTGATTTCTACATTTTCCTGATGAGTTTCATAATGTTGCTTCTCACAATGTGAAAAAGAATGGTTTGTGTTTTCTTTTAGGCTAACTTCAGTAGAGGAAGCATTTGAAGAAGAGAACATTTTTGAGTTCTCCCTGATTGAAGGTCCATCAAGACACACATCTACATGTTTATTAAAGGCTTCCAGACTGATGCTTCTTTGCTCCCTAAAGCAAACAGGACAGGTAAATATCTGGAAATTATCTGAATTATCTGATGTTTCTAAATTCTCACTCATATTCTTCTTTAAAACTTGGAATGGTTGTGATATCTGTAAACTTTGTTTAACCATTGTTTGACATTTAGATGAATCCTGGTGGCTCCATTTCCTTTCTGATCGTTTTTTATCAAAGAAACTCTTCTTATTAGACATTTCTAGAGGTTTTACAAACTGATCTTTGTCTGTTTTCTCTAGTATACACCCAGTGGCTGACAGGGCTTGATTTCCAGTCTGTAAGAAGCCAATGATGCTCCTTTGTTGGTGTTTCTTGTCTTCTTCATTGGGAAAACCAGAAATCCGAACACCTAAATTAAACCAATCACAAAATAATTACAAATTTGACAAAGCCAATTGATGTATTAAAAATACTTTACATAATACTGTTGTAACATCTATATAAAATGTTGATTAGAGAGAAATAATAAGCAATGCTATATTTCTTTTCTGTGTGTGTGTGTGTGTGTGTGTGTGTCCTTGTGCATATAAGAATGCACTCTACCACAGAGCTACTTCCCCAGCCCCAAATTTTCTTAACTAAAGAATGTGTTTTCAAAGCTGATTTTGTAAATGGAAATTTACTTTCCTTTACACAAGTATGTATCATTAAATATTAGCAATCTATTGCAGTTGACAGATGACAGAACTTTCGATTAATATCTGACATACAATGCCATTAAATATAAAACAACAAATTGAAATTAACTTCAACTTTAAAAAAAAATAGACTTTATTCTTTTAGAGTAGTTTTGGGTTCACAGCAAAGTTTAGCAGAAGGGCAAGACTCCTGCCTGTAATCCCAGAAGCTTGGGAAGCTGAGATAGGAGGATCAAGAATTCAAAGCCAGTCTCAGCAATGGTGAGGCGCTAAGCAACTCAGTGAGATCCTGTGTCTAAATAAAATACAAAATAGGTCTGGGGATGTTGCTCAGTGGTTGAGTGGCCCTGAATTCAGTCCCCAGTAACCAAAAAAAAAAAAAAAAAAAAAAAAGCAGAAGGTACAAAGAATTCTCATATATTCTCTGCCCCCCATTCATATAAAACCTCTCCTGCTAGCCACATCCTACACCAAAGTCAAACATTTGTTACAAATGATGAACCTACCTTGATACATTAGAGTTCACACTCTTGGCATTGTACATTCTATGGGTTTAGATAAATTTCTAATGTCCATATCTTCACTATTAAAAATCATACACAGAATAGTTTCATTGTCCTTCCATTCCTTTGTGCTCTTCTTATTCATCTATCTCTACTCTCTAACACTAGACAACCACTGATATTTTGTTGTTTGGTTTTGTCCTTTCCAGAATTGTCATGTAGCTGGAATCATATGGTATGGAGCCTTTACAGATTGGCTTCTTTCACCATCAATATGCATGTAAGTTTCCTGCATATCTTTTCATGGCTTGATAGCTTCTTTCTTTCTTTCTTCCTTTCTTTTTTTTTTTTGGTACTGGGGACTGAACCCAGGAGTGCTTTGCCTCTGAGCCACATCCTCAGCCCTTTTTTTATATTTTATTTAGAGAAAGGGTCTTGCTGAGTTGCTTATGGCTTCGCTGAGCTGCTAATGCTTGGATTTGAACTTGTAATCTTCCTGCCTCAGTCTTCTGAGCTGCTGGGATTACAGGCATGTGCCATAGCGCCTGACAATAGCTTATTTCTTTCATGCACTGAATATTATTTCACTGTCTGGATTATTCCCTAATTTATTTATCCATCAACTGAAGGACATCTTAAGCAACTATGAATAAAGCTTCTCTATACTTGTTCTTTGGCTCTTTTAATGAACATACTTTATTTAATTGATTCAGGGTATGCTAATTTTATATGAAAGTATGACTAATGACACACTCTTAGCAGTAAAGTGGACATCTGAACTGCTTATCCATGTAACATTCTTTTACATAATTCACTTTGGAAACATGGCCTATTTGTTTGTTTTTAATATGAAGTGGCTGGAGATGTGGTTTCTTGGTGTTTTAATCATTTATTCCATAATTCTGAAATCCAAAAAGTTCTGATAATTGCAAGCAACAAGTGATAAAGGATGCCTGAATTAATGTGAAATTATTTAGAGTCCTTACAGTATGTGAATTTTTTTTTGTTATGCTACAAAAAATATTAATGTGTTCCATCATGGGGCACTGCTCCAGACTCCCAAAGGAGTATTACATAATACACTTACTAGGCACTGAATCTGCTTTCTAAAATCTGGAAAGTTTTGAATTTTGAAACCTTTCTTGCCCAAATTATTCTAGTACATAAAAAGAAAAGAAAAACTTCTATTGATTCAAAATGGAATCAAACTAATAATAATGGCTTCACATGCATCAGGTTACAATAAGTGGCAGGAATACAGAAAGTACTTCATAGACAGGTTTAAGAAATAATATAGAGGCGAGAATATTTCCAAAATTAATTTTTTTGGGAAAATCTAATAGCTTTAAGAAAAAAAAAAAGCCATACCCATAAGTCTTAATCTCAAGGGATTTGGAAAATCAGCATCAATTTCTGTCCTTAGCAACTCCTTAGCAATGGCAAATATTTCTTCCGCAGTAGAAACAACAGATGAAACTGTAGATGCACGAGTTTTCACTTCAAAATTCACATTCTTCAGCTTAATGGTAACAGTTCTACCCTATAACACATAGAATACATTATTACATAAGGGTTTCTAATATTTAGAAAAAAGTTATTTACAGGTTAGAAAAATTCAGAAAGGTCTTTTAATAACATGTAAGAATGTGGAAGTATAACCAATTATTTATAAATCATGATAGTGAAAACTATCACAAAGAATAATTAAAATCTTTAAGTAATCTGAAAATTCCACTTTAGCCAGTAACTATTATTCCCATCCCCAACTGAATTTTTATAAGATACCCTTAAATAAAGGGAAAGTTAACTGATCACTTTTTTTTTTTTTTTTTACTGAATCTCTTTTAGTTAATTCAATTCCTAAAAAGGGATGAAAAAAAATTTTTTTAAATATAAAAGTGCCTCATTGAAGAGGTCTCACTGATAGTTCACATTTACTGTGTGCCTGCTACATGCCAAATACTATGTCTAACAATTTATGTGTAAGAATTCCCTGTGCAGTTAGTGTCTTCAGGGTATAGAGTTCCATTTGGGGATGATGATGGATGATGGTGATGGTTGCACAATAGTGTGAATGTTCTTAATGCCACTGAATCAAACACTGACAAATGGCTAAAACTGCAAATTTTATATTAAGCATATTTTAGTATCTCCTGGAGGTGGAATTTAATTCCTGCCCTTCATTTGAGGATGAGTTAAGACTAACTCATTTTCAAAGGCAAAATCAGTAATTTCATAGGGGAGCAGAGTAGCAATCACTACCTTAACCAAGTGATAAAAACTAGTGTCACCCATGATATCATGTGGCTACTATATACCACCTGGCAGGATATAATAAGGGCACTTCATCTTTGTGATATTCTTTCTAAAAACCTATATCATTGTCTAATCATAAAAAACAAAACAAAACAAAACAAAAAAACACTGAACAAACCCAGATTGAGGGACATTTGACAGAATATCTGACCAGTACACCTCAAGATTTTCAAAGTCATGAAAAAGGAGGATAGACTGGGAAACTGACAGACCAAAGGAGACTAGGGACACATGACAATTAAATGCAATGTAGTTCCCTAAATTGAATCCTGGAACAGGAAGGTGATTAACAGAAAAATGAGCAAAACCCAAATAAAATTTGAAGTTTAGTTAACAATAATGTGCTAATAATGTCATTTGCTTTGTTTTTGACAAATGTACTATGGTAACATAAAATGTTAATAATCAAGGAAACTGGATGAAGTTTACACTGGAAATCTCTATATTCTTTTTGTAACTTTCCTGTGAATCTAAAATGTTTCTAAAATTAAGTTTATTTTAAAAATATTTGAAAAAAGATCTCTGTATTCACATGATAGAGAGGGATTACAAGAAAAAGGCTCATCAGATACTCCAGTTTTTCTAATAACTTTTTAATATTTTTCTATTACTTTAGAATAACTCTACTCCTGGTCTGGGATGGTTGGGAAATACTAAACATGAATTATAGTGAGGGAAGATTATAAAACAGAAAGTTCAAAGCATTCCAGGCTCTTTTTTTTTTTTTTTTTCAAGTAAGCAATCTGGATTAGTCTTTGAAACAAAATGCCTATTATTCTAGAAGGTCATTGTCTACATGAGAAAAACATTAAAGGATAATTGGAAAGGCATTTATAATATGTGAATACAATTCTAGGGAAATTCTTCTTTGCCTTTCTAAGGCCAATATAACACTGATTTTGTACTTAATCAAATGTACTCTGGAGGTAGCATGAAGTTGTGTGTAATGATATTGGAACCATTCCAGCATCACAAGTTTCTTTTTCAAAAGAATGATCTCATCATAGACCTCAGATATGGGTCAGAACTAAATTTATTCTAATTGTTGGGGTTAGAATACTCTCTTCCAACATTAACTACTTTGTATTGAGCTTTAAGAAACGGGTAATCTTACTCATTTCAAGTAGCATCATTAACATTTTTTAAACTAAGAACATCACATCAAAATAAAGTACCTTAAGCCCTTCTTTCTGGAGATCTTGAGCGAGTTCACTGCAAAGTTCTTGACATAAGATGTACTGTTCTTCTGCTTTACTTATTTCACTGAAGGTCCTAGAGCAGCAACAAAGATTTTGGTGCAGAAAGCAAAATGTAACTCAAAATAATTTGGGGATGATCTAGTATATTTAAATGGTCTAGCATTAGTTTATCCATTCTGTTGTACAAAGTAAAGTTTTCAGCTGAACTAATACATAATTAAGTAGAAACAACTATAGTCTATATAAATAATGGAAAACCATGTAGATAGGTAAACTGATCTGCAAAAGAGCAATTTTATGCTCTTGCTCTCTCTACAATATTTTTTAAAAAGATGATTAAAGTTACCAACAGATAATGCCCCAACTTATAACACATTCAGATATATATGTATAGAGATTCTGCTCCAGAAGACTATTTTAAGAAAATACAGATGAGAACATCATATTGCATATGAATTTTATGAACAGAATATCTTTTTCTTTCACTCCCACCCCCTTTTATTTTTTATTTTGAGACAGGGTCTTGCTAAGTTGATAAGGTTGACCACAGACTTGTAGTCCTACTGCCTTAGCCCCCTAAATCATTGGAATTACAGGTGTATACCACTGTATCTGGCTCTGGACAGAAATATTTTTAAGTAGATTTAATGGGTTGGCTCAGTACACAAGCAGGGGTTGTCTAGTAGATAAGTGGAAATGGAGGGCTGGTAAGAATAAATGAAGAAATCCTGAATTCATCTTCAAAAAGATGTTGAAATAAATACTAATATAAAAGAGACACTAAAGAGAGATCAGAGCAATAAGCACAAAATCCTGAGCAAATGAGCAAATGGTGATTCAGTAGTGTCCCCCTCTAACCCTATCCCTAGCGGCAACCATGTTTCTGGCTTCTTATTCATATGAATTCCTCCAGAAATATTCCACACTGCTATGGTTTGAATGTATCTCCTAAGCGTTCATGTGTTGAAATTTAATCCCCAGTGTGAGATATTAAAAAGATACAAACCATTGACTATGGTATTTAGAGAAGGAGCTTTAAGGAGGTGATTGGAATTAGACAAGTTCATCAGGGGGGAGCCCTCATGATTGAATACTGGTGGCTTTATAAGAAGAAGGAAGAGCAACCAGAGCAGACACACAACAGGGCTCTGTCTCTTGCTATGTGCTGCCTTATACTGCCTTGGAGCAATAAGGTGGCCATCAGCAGATGTAGGCCTTTACCCTTGAACCTCTAGGCTAAATGAATCTCTTCTTTAAAAGTTATCTAACTTCAGGTATGTTGTTACAGAAACAAACAAAATCCGGGCTAATATGTATACAAACAGCAAAAATTTTTCCCTTTTTCATATAAATAGAATATTACATACATTATTTAGCTTTTTGCTTTTCTCAATTTGTCTTGGTGTTATCAATGAGAAATTAATATCCTCACTTTATATGGCAGCATAACATTCTAATTTAAAGATGTAACAATTTAACCAATTCTTTATTCATGGATATTTATTTTTGATCTTATGTTAGCATGAAAATGCAATGAATGACCCTGTATACATCTAAAATGACATATCTTATGTCTGAGGAATGAATTCCTAGAAATAGAATTAAGGGACCAAAGTTCAAATTCATCTGTGATTTTGACAGATATTACCAAATTTCTTGCCCTTTGCTGTAGGTCAAATAATGGTCTCTGAAGATGTCTACCTGCATCAGTGAATAATGCTATATCAGAGAACTTTGTTCTTTAATTGTGAGAATATTTTCATGATACTAACAGTCATTTCTTATTTCCTTTTCTCTTAACTAATTAGATACTTGTTCATTTTTTTTAAAAATTGGTATACTGGTGCTTCTTATTGGTTATATGAGTTCTTTATGTACTAGAGAAGTTAGGTCTTTATATGCGATTGTGAATCACAATCTCGCTCTCTCCAATCCCATAACAAATTTGATGTTCTAATGCGATTTTCAAAAAGTGGAAAGCAGTGTGGAGAATCCTCAGAAAACTTAGAATGGACAACCTTTTGACCCAGTTATCCTACTCCTCAGTTTATACCCAAAGGACTTAAAAGTAGCATACTACAGTAATGCAGCCACATCAATGTTTATAGCAGCTCAATTCACAATAGCTAGATTGTGGAACCAACCTAGATGCCCTTCGGCAGATGATTGGATAAAGAAACTGTGGTATATATACACAATGGAATATAATTCAGCCATAAAGAAGAATAATATTATGGCATTTACAGATAAATAGATGGAATTGGAGAATATCATGCTAAGTAAAATAAGCCAATTCTAAAAAACCAAAGGCCAAATGTTTTCCCTGGTAAGTGGAGGATGATATATAATGGGGGCGGGAGGGTGTGGGGAGTGAGAGAAGAATGGAGGAAACTTAGATTATGTAGAAGGAAATGAGAGGGGGGATATGAAAAAATGTGGAATGAGACAGACATCATCACCCCATGTACATGTATGATTACAGGAATGGTATGAATCTACATCATGTACAACCATAGAAACGAAATGATGTACCCCATTTGAGTACAATGAATCAAAATGTAGCCTGTAAAAAATAAAAAGATTTTTAAAAAGTCAAGAAGTGAGAGTTTTCAGAAAGAAAACTGGAGAATATATTCCTGCATATCAATAATGTTCTCAGTAACAAAAGACAAAGAAATATTTGTTAAACTGTACAATATTACACCAGTTTGGATGATTGTGTTCTCTCTCTCTCTGATTGCTTTTATGTAAATCACAACCTAAATTTTTACCAAAGCTATTTATTGAGTATTTTGTCTTGTAAAAGTCATTCCGCTTTTTTGATCAGAAATAACATGTGTGAAATACAAACCCAACCCTCTACTAGGTCAGGGCAGGGGTTCTTAAATGTCTGTGACATCTTGCTGCTTTGAGGAAATAAAATTGAGAGACTTTTAACAAACAACATTTTCTCAAACAATAAAGTTACATCAGGATTTCATTTGACTTGCAAACAAGATTGTAATCCCACTAAACTAGATAAACTCTAAACTCTCATTCACTGAGAATATAATACTACAGGTTGAGGATCCCTTATCTGAAATGCTTAAGAAGACGAATTTGGACTTTGGATTTTTTTTAAATTTTAGAATATGTGGATGTACATAATGAGAAATCTTGGGGATAGGATCCAAGAATAAACCTGAAATTCTTCTGCTTCATATGCATCTTATATACTTAGCCTGAAGGAAAATTTATACAATATTTTTAGTATGCCTGTATTTTGACTGCAACCAATCACATAAGGTCAGGTGTTAAAATTTTGTATTTGTGCTGACATGTTGGCACTTAGAATGTTCTGGATATTAGAACATTTCAGACTTCAGATTTTTAGACTAAGGATGCTCAATCATTTAATGTCTCTGCTCATTCAACCAATATTTGATGAGTTTTAAGAATTCCCAAATAAATCTTAATTTTCAAGACTAGAAATTAGAAACTGCAATCCTAAAATGCTTAGTTTTCAGTGAATAGGAGTAAAACCAGCATGCATAAAAGCGATTGCAGTTATTTTTCTCCCACTGAGGGTAGGACAGCCAAAGATAATAATGCATCGCACTGAAGTATATATTTTAGCATTGTAAGCTGCTGAAAACTTTACTGTGATATGCAAATAATTTTTTTAGATTTCAGTGATATTTTACTAAAAATTAATTTAAAAATTAGTTTAAATAACATTATGAACAATTAACAATAAATCACAAAACATTACCTCTCAACGCTCATACTTTTCCTTTCTCCATCCCTTGAAGTAAAAAAAAACACAAATGAAAAAACAAGTCTTAATTTTCTATCTCAGGAAAGACTGAGTTCCTTCTGGTCAACCAAAAGGATTTAACTATCAATTAGCTTTTAGAGATCTAAATTTTTTAATTAAAATTTATACAACATGAAAAAGTGAAGATTTTCTTTTTAATCTAAAAACAAAACTATAACCAAAAAACATACTCAAAATGCCGATAATCCTTGTGACTTGGGAGGGTGAGGCAGAAGGATCATAATTTTGAGGCCAGCCTTGCAACACCGTCAAGACCCTCAACAACTTAGTGAAATCTTGTCTCAAAATAAAAATAAAAAAGGACTGGGGCTGTAGCTCAGTGTAAAGGTGACCCTGGGTTCAATCTCCAAAACCAAAAAAATAAATCAAAACAAAAAACATAATAAGACGCTAATATGACTACATGTGTCATTGATCAAGTCTGTATCTATCGAAGATAAAAAATCTGAAAATAGATATATATTATAAATTGCTTCAAAGTCTAAATTTCAAAAACTAGAACTTATAAGAAGCAATAGGAGATGGTAGTACAGTTATAGGATACAATTAAATTTTAAATAATTTAATATTAGTTATCCAGGTTTTGGGCTAAGCACATTAACTCCCTCACCTATAAACATATTCATTATCCATTTATACAATACTAGAATAACTCAGAATTTGATATACAGTAATATGATAAGGATTAGGAATCTGAACTAACTAGTTTGACTGGATTCTAGTTGCTCTAAGTAATTAATACCAAAAATTTGAAATGACATATAGATTATTAATTTTCAAATTAGTGAACTTATTTTGACTTAAGTACTGTTCTGGAACTTGGGAATACAATAATGAATAAAATAGACCCAGTGCCTATGTTTAAAACTTACGTAGAAGGAGACAGAGGGACAAATATAAAAGTAAATATGGAATATCTTAGAAGAGGAAAGTATTCAGATTAAAAAACAAAGCACAAGTAGGGAAACAGAGAACATGGATTGAACAGAAGCAGATCTGCTATTTTATCATCAAATACCTGCAGATTTCTCTTAAAAGCCTTACCTGCATCTCTCCAAATACCAATATATGCTATGTTATATCAGAATTATATTGCTTGTAGCAGTATGGAAATTAAAAGGATAATTTTTGGATTACAGAAGACATTTTTATTTCCTGATTCCTTCAAATACTAAATATAGTGCTGTGATATTGTCATCTTTCATTTTATCTACTCAAGATCAAAATGAGCTAACTATAAATTCAAAAGAATAAAGAGCAGCAAGAAAATTATAATACAGCCTTGCAATCTGTTAATATTTAGCAGGTTTAACTGGTTATTTAATTTTATAGACATTTTCAGCAATTTTATTGTTATCTTTTTATTTTAATTACAATAATAAAAAGAAGTCACTTTGAGTGCAGGCTGACAGGATGATGACAAAACTGCAAAAAACAGTGTCCAGGGTTGACTTCTGTGATTCCTATTCTTTTTAAAATATTTTTATTAGTGCATTGCAGTTATAAAAATTGGAGTTCACTTTGACATAATTATACATGTATGGAAAAAATTCGCTCCACTTTAATCCCCAATACTTCCTCTTTTCCTCCCCTCCTCCCTCTCCCTCTTCACCTTCCTATACTCTGTTAGTTTTCCTTCTATTTATTTATAATTTTTAAAAATTGGTGCTTTATAGATATACATAAGATGAAATTCATAATTTTGTTAATTTCACTCTGTAGTTCCTCCCTTTTCCCATCCTTCCTCCCTCCTGCTCTACTGCCTTCCTCTACACCACTGATCTTCCTCTGTTTTCATGGGACCCTTACCCTACCCTCCATCCTGCCCTGCTTTTTCCCCTTATTGTGCCCTAAATTCACATATGAGAGAAAACATTTGACTCTTGACTTTGAGTTTGGTTTTTTCACTTAGCATAATGTTCTTCAGTTTCATCTGTGGACCAGGAAATGCTATAATATCATTCTTGTTTATGGTTGGGTAAAACTGCATTGTGTATATATATATCCCATATTTTCTTTTTCCATTTATCCATTCATCTGTTCACAGGCCCCTGGGCTGGTTCCATAACTTGGCTCTTGTGACTTTTCTTGCTATAATATTGATGTGCCTGCATTACTACAGTATGTTGATTTTAGTTCTTTAGGATAAATACTGAGGAGTGGGACAGTTGGGTCATATGGTTTTTTTGAGAAATCTCCATACTGCAATGTGTGTGTACCTTTCCACCCACATCCTCAACAGCATTTATTATTATTTGTATTCTTCATGACTGCCATTCTAACTGAAGTGAGATGAAATTATAACCACCCATTTTAATTCTTGCCTCTTATCTATTCTCATTGCTAGTAATGTTGAGCATTTTTTCATATGTTTGGTCATCTGTATTTCTTCTTTTGAAAAGTATCTGTTTATTCCTTTCTTCTTTTCATCCATCCCTAACAATTTACCCTTCTTGCTTTAGGGTACCTCTTGTTAAGACCTAGATGAAAAAGAGATGGAGAAAAACACCCAGGGCCTTTTCTTTAGCTGTTCCCTTATCTTCAAGACCTTTGCATGGTTGGGTTCCTCAGTTTTCTGCTTCTGGATGACTGCTGCCAACCCCCACTCAGCCTCAGGTCATTTTTTTTTTTTCTTTCCTTCTTTCTCTCTCTCTCTCTCTTGTTTTTTTTTTTTTTTTCTTTGTTACCAGGAATTGAACCCAGGGGTACTTAACCACTGAGTCACATCCCTAGCCCTTTTTATTTTTTACTTTAAGACAGGGTCTTGTTAAGTTGCTAAGGGCCTTGCTAAGTTGCTGAGACTGGCTTTGAACTCATAATCCTCCTGCCTCAGCCTCCCTAGCCTCTGGGAACTACAGGCCTGGACCATGGTGCCTGGCCCCAAGTCACTTTTTGCTCCCTCATTCTGATTTACTTTCTCCTTTTGTTTAATGGTTATTTTCTATCTCACACACTAGTCTGCAAACTGCATGAATATAGGACTTTGTCCTATTCACTGTCATTATCCCTAATTCTTCAGACAATGCTTAACACAATATTCAAAGAATGAACCATTTATATATCTAGAAAAAAATGAAATAAGGTCAGTTCATTAAGACTTCCAAAGAATCATTAAAGCCTTGCTTGAAGGGTGAATTATGGACTATAAGTCATCTTTTTTTCCCTCAATAATCTGACAACCATCATTTCTCTTATATTCTGAACAAAGAACATGACAGAGATAGAAAAGAAAATAACCATTGTTTCTCTTGTCCAACCACTCAACTGCTTAAGTGTCTTTATTCCTCTTTTCCTTTTCTCCCACATCCAATCTGTTGATTTTAACCAAAACATCATATTCTGAATCAAACATGTTTTAAAACATGTTATCTTTATAGTTTTTTTTTTTTTTTTTCCAACTGAGCTATCTCCCCAGCCCTATCTTTATAGTTTCTAAGTCAATGGTTAAAACTGACATTTCGGCAATTATAAAGCAGAATTACTATATATACCTTGCCAGATGTGTTGAACCTAGACCCAAAGAGATGTGAAGGAAATAATGCCAAGATGTTTCAGAGAAAAGGAGAGAAAGTAATGCTCTCTGTTGGTAGAGTTCTGTACAAGTAATAATTCCAAGGGCCTTTAACATTTTCTCTGTAACTTTTCCTATTCCAGAAACCTAGAAGAGAATCAACATTTATCATTAATTTTAAGTTAAGAATTGGAACTGAGAGGATAATTTTATTAAAGATATGAAGAATGTTACTATCATCACAAATCTTGCAAGAAAACTGTTTTTATTACTTTTTGGTCACATTTCCTAAATAGCATTACATTGAATTTTATATATATATATATATATATATATATATATATATTTTTTTTTTTTTTTTTTAGTTATTTATGGATCTTTATTTTGTTCATTTATTTATATGTGGTGCTGAGAATTGAACCCAGTGCTTCACACGTGCCAGGCAAGCACTCTACCACTGAGCCACAACCCCAGTCCTGCATTTAATTTTTAAAGGCATTAAAAAAGGAGTTGTTGGTTATGTATACAAATTTAAATGGAACCTTTTGCTGCAAGAGTAATAAATCTTTAATATACTAATATATAAACAGTGACCTACCACTGATGTCACACTCCAAAGTTCTTTGACCCCAGACTTTTTTTTTATTTAGCTTTTAATTTTTTACAGACTGCATTTTGATTCATCGTACACAAATGGGGAACATAATTTCGTTTCTATGGTTGTACACAATGCAGATTCATACCATTTGTGTAATCATACATGTACATAGGGCAATGATGTCTGTCTCATTCCACCATTTTTCATACCCACCTCCCTCTCATTTTCTTCTACATATTCTAAAGTTCCCCCATTATTCTCTCATTCCCCACCCCCACCCCATTATATATCATCCTCCACTTATCAGGGAAAACATTCAGCCTTTGGTTTTTTGGGCTTGGCTTATTTCACTTAGCATGTATTCTCCAATTCCACCCATTTATTTGCAAATGCCATAATATTATTCTTCTTTATGGCTATTCTTCTTTATTCTTCCATTATGTATATATACCAGAGTTACTTTATCCATTCATCTGTTGAAGGGCATCTGGGTTGGTTCCACAATCTAGCTATTGCGAACTGAGCTGCTATGGAGCACCTATTTACTCTTTGAAAAACGTATTAGAAAATACTACTTTATAACTACGTCTTACATTACATGTATTATCCAGTAATCATTATACATTGTATACTTTGATAGACTTTTTTCTGAACATTAAAAAATATTTATTTAAATCCATTCACATAACTTGAGTGAAAAAAGCAAGCCTAGAACATTATATAGTAGATAGAATATCCCTTTCTGGAACACCTGAGAGATAATTTAATTTTTTAAAATTATTTTTAGTCATAATAATAAAAATTCTAAATCTCTTTTGAAATATACCTTTTTGGTAGCACTCTAGACTTAAGAATTAACAGTATTAAGTTACAGTTGAAAGGACTTCTCTAAGTATTTTTCTTTCTTTCTGCAGGAGTCCACTTAAAAGCTGTCATCCATTATGCTCCTAAAAATTTCTACAAATAAGTTTCTTAAATCTGATTTTTAGGGTTTTACAGAAAGATTTCTTCAAATCCACATTCAACCATCCATAATTCTAGCCTGTTAACTATTGTTTTAAAACTTTCCAGCAAAGAATTACTATCAGCCTAGATAGTGTCTCTTCAGAATTCAGAGTACACGTACCAGATCATAAATTTTGTATAAAATCTTACCTTTCTAATGGGTAAGTCTTTGATGAAGTCCATCACAGCTTGTCTGTTGGGGAGAATTTGATATTGTCCATTTGGCTTATTCTTGTCACTGCAAACTTTGGCTAACATTGTATTGGGAGCAATTCCTTAAAAGAATTAAAAGAAGAACATTGTTCTCATAAAAGTTGATACGTACAATTTTTAACTAAGTGATGACAAAACAGAAAAAATAAATGCAATTAATCTGAAATGATACATAAGGTCACTTTAAAGATAACATTAAAAAATTTTTTTTAGTTGTAGATGGACACAATACCTTCATTTTATTTATTTATTTTTATGTGGTGCTGAGGATTGAACCCTGTGCTTCACATGTGCTAGGCAAATGCTCTACCACTGATCTACAACCCCAGCCCAAAGATAACATTTTATTACCATCTGTCTTCTCAGGACTTGCTATGGTTTTTTGTTTTGTTTTTCTTTTGCTGTTGTTTTGGTATTTGGAACTGAACCCAGAGGTGCTTAATCACTGGGCAACATTCCCAGCCTTTTTTATTTTGAGACAGGTCTCACTAAGTTGTTAGGGCCTCGCTAATTTGCTGAGGTTGGCTTTGAACTTGTGATCCTCCTGCCTCAGTCTTGCGAGTCACTGGGATTACAGGGGTGTGCCACCACACCTACTTGCTATGGTTTAAAGAAAAGGAATGTTTTAGTTATTGGGGCAGGAGAAATGAGGAATATTTAATTCTCCATGATATTTTAAAATCTAAAAATAATTTGAGTTGAGTAATATTAAATGTTACTTACTACTTGTAGTTTACTTACTATCTTTAGTAGAATACAGGGTTGTTTACAGTGGCCCTATAACCACCACTTAGAAAAGATCCAGAAAATAATTTGTAGTAGATGTTTACTCTTTGAAAAGTTGTTTTTTAAATAAATTATTCACATAAAGAAAAAAATAAAAGATTCTGAGTTGCAGTATATTTATTTAAAACAATGATAATGACAATTTTTTTCATCCCTTTTGCTACTCACAAAGCAAATTACTTTTCAGAAAGGTGTTTTATAATTTCTAGAAGTCTTAAAGATTAAGGTAATTTGAAACAGATATATTCAAATATAGCCACTAAATAGTTCACTTTAATTTTATGCATCTCTTCCTAAATTTTACTATTTGCTTTCATGCTTTGGTAAAGAAAGATTAACCTAATCATAACATGACTTCTGGGGCTGGGGAGATAGCTCAGTCGGTGCTTGCCTTGTAAGCACAAGGCCCTGGGTTCGATCCCCAGCACCCAAAAAAACAAACAAACAAAAAAAAAAACATATGACTTCTACAAGATAAATTCAGGATCCTCATGATGAGTATCAACTATTACGTTACACAGTGAAGCCCTTATGGGTTACTGACACCTGCAAAGCTGTTTCTTTTTCTTTTACCAGTTGGTCTTAAACTGCTGCATTGCTAGCTGGTATTTTGGATTATTATTATTATTATTATTATTATTATTTTGTCTTCTATCTTGATATCTTCTGGGTTCTCTCCTACACATATTCTAAGACAGGGTTGAAGTCCCTTAAGGAAAAACTAATTATGTATTATGTGAAAAACCAATTATAATATATTTTTCACTTACAAAAGGAAAGCTACATAAGATTTATGATAGGTTTTTTCCTTTGGACTTGTGCTTTTCTGCTAAATTCCTACTTACTGTAGGTTCACAGCTCTTCTGAATAGGTAAAGTTTTAGAAGGCAAAAAAAAAGAAAGGATAAGTAAGATGATGCTATATCCTTTAAAATGAGAAATTTTACACTTGAATTAGTCAGTCCAAAACTTATAATCACAGTGTGCATCAAGATCCTAACCTGCACTGGCTGTCAATGTTGTTTTTTGTTGGATTCTGAAACGAATTTCCTTTACCACTTCCTCAGCCGATGTTCCAAAAACAACTGAATTTTGTAGTATTTGAGGATTGTTTTGTTCTTCATAGTTCAATGGGGGCTGCAAGTCAGGAGGACTATCTTCGAAAAGTAGTGGAGAGATGGGCCGCTCATGCTCACTCAGTTTATCAACTTCCTTTCCTGGTTGATCTAAATTATAAACAGGAACAATAACTCATGTTCACTTTAAGAAGTATATATTTCATAAGTTAGATTTCACTCCATTCTTTCTTTAAATATCTTTCTTTTTTCTACCTTTCCTTCACATTGTTTCTGAAGACAAAGCAAATTTAATAGTTTCTAGAAAACATAATCAGAAATGCTATAAGTTATATTTTATAACTATTTAATCAAGAAAACACAGTCCAGGTTTTTCTTAAAATAATGTTATCTATATTCATAGTATACATTTTAAAAGGATATACCCTATGTAAATTTCATTAAATTTTGAAACCCATTATTTTTTTTCTTAAAAAAAAATCCCTTTATTCTTCTATAGGAGGAACAAAAGACCCTTACTAGATTAGAATTTAGGAATGAGGAAAAAAGGCATTAAGAAAACAGAATAATTATATCTGAAAAGTAAGTTCCACTTTTAGAAAAAAACTTAATTTTTCTTCATTCATGGAAATAACTTTTCAAATGTTAAATCGATACTTTCTTCTTTCATATCTGATTTTTATTTTGACTTGCTTGTTTGCAAAGTGTCATTTTTACTTAGGGTACATTTGTAACAAATACAAATTACTCCTGAAAGTTATATTTCTTTATACAAATTCTTAGGGTTTGACTGGATTAACCAATGTCTAAGTTTAAGGCAAAGAACGTTTACTGTTGCTCAACAGCAAACTATAATTATTAAAAAGTAAAATAAAAATATGAATTATTACCTCATCTTACTTGCATTTTTCAAAAATATAGTGTAAAATATACTTAAATCTATATTCATACTAAAAATGTTCTCATAAAGCCATTAATAAATACTTTCTAGGGTTAATGTAGGAGAAACAGTGAAATGTATTTATAACAACTAAGATTAACAATAGACTTTTTCAGATCCTATTTCATAATTTTACTACATATAAATGCTTTTCAAATTAAGGTGAATGCAGAAGCAATAATTAAATTTCTTAAGTTTCAAGATATGTATGAAAGCATATTGCTTGAAGAATAAATTTAGTCTTTTAGGAAATTTTTCAAAAAGATAACACATTATATGATGAAAATATGATTAGTTTTGAATTTTAAGGTATGTAATAGAAATTACATATGACCTCAGAATTTTGAGGTCACATAAGCCCTATTTTCAAACCTACATTAACTGTTACTTATATGCTTCAGTTCCTTTTCATTTTCTATACTCTGGTTTTAAAATTCAGAGTAACTCAGAGAGGATTAAGAGTGTGGAACAGTTGAAATGATATTTACTGGAGCCCTTTTCCCTAATAGATGAGTGGAAACCAAAGTAATAAGAGCTGTAGAAAAACTGCAGACTAGGTAAGTTACCTGTCTTGTTCATAAACTCCTTCTGCAGATTTCCTTATGCTGTGATTTACAGTTAATCCTTCTCAAACCCTGCCCTCAGGTGAGTCACTGCAATAGCAGAAAGCTACAGGAGAAAGCAAAGAATGCTGCCTTCTGGTACACTATTAGAGCTACTGCAGAATGGTACATTAACCTTTTCAATCTCAACTGCATTTTTCTCCGTTGAGAGGCCTGGTTATGTAACTAATTGCTGAAATTGTTTATTTCCTTCCTGACTGAAATATCTTTATAATCCCCATAACTGAGGTAATCAGGCTACACTGTATGGCATTACCAGGATTAAAGCATTCCATCTGGATTGCAAGTTCTAAAAAGTGATTGGTATTCAGTTTCTTATATAACCTGGCACCCACCCTCCAAATTTATATGACAGAGTAAATACAAAATAATATGTGTAGTATCTGTATGTTTCTTGGCATTGCTTTAAATAAATAATAAAGGGAATGTTTTTAATAAAATTTATGAAACCTCTAATTCATTGTATTTTAGAGTCATAATAAGATCTAAGGCAAAGAAGGGAAAAGGAAATCATTAATTCTGGTAGAGAAGAAAATAGTAATAACTGCTATACTAGAACCAAATTATAGAAAACTTGGGAAATAAAGAAATTAAAATCACTCAATGTTTTGATATCTTTTTTTAAAAAATCTAATTTCTATCAACAACAATAACAAAAAAGGCTACCTTACACAAATAACTTTCTCAGTTTCAATGCAATCTAAACCCTTTGTTAGATCTTTAGAAAACACTGCTATGATATTACTTTGCACAGGGGCTCAGCATTCTTAGTGCTTGGAGATTTAGCAATGTTATTTTATACATTTAACTTAAAAAAACCTGGTATATTTTAAGTTTCTGATTTTTCATTTTTATACAGATATATCCAGTTCTACCACCTACACATGTTAATGAGTTAATGAGGTTGATTCAAAGGGTTATTTTTCTGTTCCTTTGTTTTTAGTTTGATGTTCTAATAAATTACTTACCATTTTCTATGGCATTTTCAGTTTTGACGAAATACTTTCTTTTGTCCTCAGGCCAATTTCGTCTTTCCTGTAAGTGCTTTGTTATATTCAAGTAAGCTTCATCAAGACTCATGGCCATAAAATTGGGATCATAATCAGCAAGTATTTCCTTAACCTTCAAAAGGAACAAAAAAGGCTTAATTCTGCTGCCACAGCAAAACCTCCAGTCACATATAGCTGATGAGAAACATTAATATTCTTTCTCTGCAACTATAGTAATGATCCTGAAATCAATAGCTCATGGATTTAAGGAATAAATAATTTATTACCAGTGCATATTTGTCAAATTCTCTTTTGTCTTAAAATAGATCATGAAGGTAGAAGACCATGAAATAGCTTCATCTGATGCAGTCTCTCTTTAGCCACCTACATCTAGATATAGTAAGCGATTCAAATAAATCTCAGATGACATCATTATGGTAGACAGAAAAAAAATGGTTAAGGTTTTAGGAAGCTAGCTAAAAGCAATTCTCTCATTTTTTAGGATGATTTTTGTTCATTTTAAAAAAGGAAAAACCTTATATAAAGGTACCGTTGTTTTAGGAAGTAGTTTATTCAATTAATTATAATATACACATAAAATAACACTCAATAATACATTAGTACATGTATCCATACAGGGTAATGAAAGTTTACTGTTTACTGGCATCTAAAATGGAAAAGATGTCAAAATTTATAATGTGATTCAATGATTACATTATATGATACAGAAAAGTCTGGAGTTGCTTCATGGAATAAAGGAAATACATATAGAATTAGAATAGCAGTGATATAATGCAATTAATGCAAGATGATTTTTATTACATGAAACAAAGTTTTTTGGTGGTTGTTTTTTACAATTGAAGTATTAACTGTATTAGAGGGAATGATTGCCAAAATAATAACATATATTAGAAAACGTTGACTGAATTATGTTATAGTTCATCTAGCATTTAAAAGTCATCTATAACACAAGAAAATTTTTGTTGTTTTATAAAAAGAAAATGTTTTAGCTCAATGGAACTATGAACAGCTGAGTCAAGGGGAATTTCAGAATAGTTTTACTCAGAGAGGGCCAAAAATAGCTTTGTTCTTGTAGAAAAACCATTTTTATAATATACTCAAACAGAATCTTTCTAGTAAAAATGAAACTCTGGAAAGTCTGTAGCTGGCAGCCAACTAAGATTCTGAATGAGAAGTACTCCCTAGAGACACTTTAGTACTTACTTCCTTTACATAGGCGACTGCTTTAAGAACAAAAATAGGTAAATTCCAGGTAAAAATCAAAGCAGTTAAAGCTCTAAGAAGTTAAAGCTACTCCAATATTTTGGACAAAACAAAAATAGATCTTCCTTAAACTTTCTAACCAAGTCAAAAATATCTATAGTTGATTTTTTACCTGCAAATTAACCAGGTAGATCTTGCTCCAATCTTAAGATTTTTCCAGCTTATATAAATAAATAAAGAAAATTAAAACCAATTTAGTTCTTCTTTGTCATACTTCTAGTTTTACTGAGAGTAGAACTTAAAATTCTTTCTTATAGTCTTTGTAGGACTTTTAACTTATTAAAAGTCTGTATTTATGATTAGCATTTTATCTTTTAATTAGAAACACAATAAAAGGGATCAACAATCATTAAATGTGAGTGTGCTCCCCCCCTCCTTTTCCACTATTTCTAATGTAGGACAGAACACTTGCTTTAACAGACTATTTTGAAGAATAAAGAATATTCTTTTAAAACTTGGATGGGATGTTACTTCTTGGCAAAATGAGATGGAGTACAAATAAAAGGATGAATTTAAAGGTTACTTGCATGTCTAAATGATTAACAAGTGGCAGACCTTAGTTTTTAAGTGCTTCCATTCAGACAGCTGAAAGATGGCATTTACTATAACAGTCTAAAAGTGATTCAGATGTAGCACTCAAATTAAATTCCAGCACTGCATGATAGGCCAGTTTTTATAAAAAATAGAGAAAACAGCTATTTTTCACATGAGACACTTTGGAATTTCAGTAAATAATCAAATCTTTACACTTCAGAGATCCTTTTCAAAGCAATGAATTATTCCCTTTTCTTTTTGATTTAATGTTTCTAAGATACTACATGTTCATGTATCTTCACAAGGTTGTGGGACAAGGAAAGCAGCTAATTAAGATAAGTGAATCTTGTCACTGCTTAAAAACACTGATTAAAAATGTACTCAGAAGAGATTAAAGTTAATGATGAGCAGATTCTGTTAATTATAAGGTAGTTCTAGAAGAAAATATATTTTTCACATTAGGAAAAAATAGTTAATTTTAAGTTACTAAGGTTACTCAAAGTTCAGGAAGATGAGTTTTTTAAGCAAACGAAAAAAATACATGGAAAGGCGAAGAACTGGGAATCAGAATGGTCTATTCTAGGTACTATAAACAGCTCAGTATTCAACATGTAAGATGAAGAAGTGGTTGAAGGTGAGACTAAAGGAATAAGCTAAGACCAAATCCTGATGTGCTAAGGTATTCAGAGTTGACTCTGTTGGCGACAGAAAATCAGTGAAAGAATATTAAGTAGGGGTGAGATAGGAACTTACCTCTTTACTCACAGCTCTGTATTTGTCAAAGTTTGGGGGCACTATGATAAGTTGTGGGCACAGTCTCTTAGCAATAAATCCTGGCATGGCTGCACGAACGCCAAACCTCCTTGCATGATAATTTGAAGTAGACTGAAAAAGAATTGACCACATGGAGAAACAATAAATAAACCTAAAAGGACATATTGATCCATGCATTCATAAGAAACACGGTATTGATATGCATTTTCAATTCAAGGACATTTCTATTATAGGTCACTATCTTGGATCACTGAACCACAATTTGACTTTACTCCATCATGGTATGATGATACTGTGACCCTCTCTCACTGCTGTCCCTATATTTATAATGTGATACCAAGTAGTAATAAAGCTATGCTAATAAACAGATTCTTTCATAATTCCAGTAAATAAACTTCATTTGTTTTAAGTACATACCCAAGTCTGGATGACAGTGGATGTTGTTATGTGAAAGTAATACTATAGAAAATAGTACAGAAGAGTTATAAAGTAATAGAATAGTGCAAATAGTATAAATATTACATAAAAGTCACAGTATAGAAAGTAATAATATAGTATAATACAGGTTGAGTATCATTTCTCGAAAATGCTTGGGAACAAAAGGAGTTCAGATTACGGAGTCTTTCAGATTTTGAAATATTTGCACAGGTTTTACCAGTTAAGCATCCCTGACTTGGAAATCTAAATTCTAAATGCTCCAAAATCGGAAAATTTTGAATTGGATTTTGGATTTCTGGGATTAGGGATGCCTAACCTGTAGTATATTTTTGAAATTTGCTCAATTTGGAATTTGGGGAAATTTTTACCTAGAACAACAACAACAAAAATTAAAGGTCTCATATCTGGTCAGCCAAATTAAGTCTCCCAAATGAAGTGATTAAAGTTTTAAAAGAACTTTAAAAATTAAGTTTTATTTCTCAAAGCTTGAATGTGTTTTTTGGTAAAACCATTTTGACTAGGAGATGGAACTAAAAATGTCTGAGAGTAAAACAGAGAATATAACTTATTAAATCCTTGGTGATGATATTTAATAGTAGTGTATATCAATGTGGTAGACCATAGTACCATTTACTAAAAAAGTTTTTATCATAAATAAAATCTTTATATGGAATCTCAAATGAAAATTCAAAGAAAAGCAGAACAGAATCTATCAACTGAAGGAATTATCTTAAAATAATATTAGTTTTTCTTTAATAGCTTTCAAAAGGTATTTTAAAAATATTGGTAGTGTTTAAAACTATGTTAATTTTTCCTCAGTATTCTGGAAAGGAAAATGCAAGTTACACTCGAAAGACAAACCAATGCTATAAATATAAATATGTGGTACTAGAACTAATATGAAAGCTATATCTACAGTAGAAACAAAGTTTTGAGTTCCTCTAATGTTTGTGGTAGATCATGAATCAGAGTCATAACATTTTTACAGTTACTCAAAAGGTAGATTTTAGTTCCTTATACCAAATGACTTGCCTTACAACTAACTGACCAAAAAAATGTGAGGTAAATGCCATGGTGTGTCCTGAAGCCTAGATCTTAAGAAGCCTTCAGTTTCTACTCTTGCTTTTTTTGTGATACAGCAACCATTGTAAAAACCTTGTGGTAGAGAAAAAAGTTCAAAGGCTGGAAGTCACTCTAATCACTTCAGTGGAAGTGCTAGAAGTAAATGAAGCCATTTTAGATTCTCTGGCTCCAATTAAATAGCCCTAGCTAACCCTAGGTAGAGTTGAGCTATCCCCATTGAACTCTGCACAAACTATAGAATCATGAAAAAAGACATGGTTGTCTACGAAGTACTGAAGGGGTTTCTTATATAGCACTAGAAAATGCTACAGGGTCTAAGTTCCTATTCTCAGAGTCAACTCAGAACATTTCCAAAATCCATTCAATTCACCAAAAAAGAATTACTGGAATAATCAAATATGTACCATCATACTCATTAATTTGTAGATACACTTTTATGAGTTCACTAAGACAAAAACAAGTATGCTTCAAGTCTCATCAGAAGGGAATTTAGTTCAGCATACAGAAGGGGAAATCTTTGTTTAAATATAGCAAATAATCAAGACAGATATTGTCTGAAAGAAATTTTTTTATAGATTTCAAAAGTAGTGTGTATAGTTCTAACAAGGTAAAGTATGTGTATATGCATAAAACACACATACATAAACATAGAGCATTATATCTTATTAATATAATTAAATATTTTTTCCAAATATTTTTTGGTGATTTGTAGGAAAGGAGAATTAAGTACCCTTTCAATAAACATTATTTTAGAACCAGTCTTGTCAGTTGCGTGCATACACATAGGGATAGAAATAGGAAATAAACAGATTATAAATCTAAAATAATAATTCTGTAGGGATTAAGATATAGCTATCTAAGGCACTGGAAGGAGTCAGTCACAGGGAATAACTCTCCTTGTTTCCTTAGTATGTTTGTTTATACCAAAACCTATCTATCTATTCAGCTACTTTTAATTCCAAACACATTTTTAGCCACATACAGCTATCCTGTATCCTGGTCACCTTTACCTTCTATAGTAAGGGAATAAGAAGAAAAAAAAGATTCTAAGAAAAACTATTGAAGTGTGTTCTAAATGTACCATGGTAATGAAATAGCTTACTTTAGAACTAGTTATAAACCTTTTCTGTGAAAATCCAGATAGTAAGGAATCACTTAAGCTTTGCAGATCATGTTTTCTGTTGTAAGTACTCAATTCAACTCTTTAAGTGCAACATAAGTAATAAATGGCTGTAACTTTGTTCCAACAAATGTATTTACCAAAGAAGGTGGCAGGCTGGACTTGATCTGTAGGCATAGTTTGAAAAACTCTGCTTTAGAATGACATTCCCTTTTTCTTTCTTCAAGTAGAAACTTGTGAAAAATGTATTTTGCAGTGAAAAAGAACAATGTCACTACCATTTTACCGGGTTTGTTATTTTGGGCAATTAATCATCTGAATTTGTTTTCTTTTCTATTAAATGCAAATAAAAATTAGTACCTTAATGTGTGTTGAAAGAATTCAACTTAGCATTTATAAGGCACCCAGAAAAACATTCTGCAAACTGGTAGACCTCAAAAAGGTTTCTCCCTTTGTGAACTAGTAAGGTCTACTTGAACATGCTATGAAATTTTCTTTTTGTTTTTGATCTTTACCTACTTACCAACATACTCATTGATCCTACAGCAATGGGTTTATCCTTTAATTCTGGATTGTCCCTCATTTCTACTGCTGCATAGAAAGCATCCATGTCAACATGCACTATGGTATTGTTCAAATTCCGGCTCTGTTCTAATTCCATTGCAAATCTGTCAACCTTAATTTAAAGAAAAAATGAATTAACATACTTTAAGACAACATAATATTGAAACATCATTAACTACATTAATTTTAATTTAGTTGGCATTTTATCTGTCTCCATCCATCTGTCCATCCATCCATACATACATATATACACTTAATGATATATGGATGCATATTTTATGGCTGTTCATGAGTGTTTATGGTTATATAATTTATTGTTGTTTATTAAGGCTGGTTGGTAACTACTTTTATTTTCACAAAGACAGCTTGTTCTTAAATGTCATTTCTTAACAACTCTTTTCTCTATACATCCTGGCATACATAGTAAGAACTTAATAAATATTTATTGAATGAACTATTTCACCTACTTATATCAAATATTCTACTGCTTTATAAATTTGGAGAACTTACTATCACTGAAAGTTTCAATTTAGGTAAAATAAACAACTCCTATTGGACTCAAAATGTTAAAATCTTAAAATAGTAACAAGGAAATGTACAACAAAAGATTATACCTCTTTGGCATATCTTTTTTTTTTTTTTGCGGCAGGGGGAGGGGAGGTACTGGGGATTGAACTGGGGCACTCAGCCACTAAGTCATATTCCCAGCCCTATTTTGTATTTATTTAAAGACAGGTGTCACTGAGTTGCTTAGTGCCTCACTTTTGCTGAGACTGGCTGTGAACTCATAATCCTCCTGTCTCAACCTTCTAGACCGCTGGGATTACAAGCCATGACATACCTTGTTATATTGAACAGTAATATATAACCCCAAGTATAATGTAAACCCAGTAAAATGGTAGTGACATTGTTCTTTCTCATTACAAATTATATTTTCCACAAGTGTTCTACTTAAAAAAGAAAGAAAAAGGAATGTCATTCTAAAGCCGAGTTTTTCAAACTATGCCTACAGATCAAGTCTACATACCAAAGTATAAAAAAAATTCCCTTTGCAGAAATGCTGTCATAATACATTTGATAAATGTTAGTTGATACAAATAAAATTTGAAAAATTTAGAGGTAATTTGTTCTTCATAAGCTTCCATATATATGTCAAATTATCTTAACCTTTGACTCTTCAGAGAAAAATGGGTTGAAAAGAATAAAGAGAAAACAAAGGGGTAGAAATAACCAAAATTAGGCATGTAAGAAAAGGTTCTATTAAATAGACATACTCGTTTATAACTTGTTTTTCATGGCTTGCCTCTGTTAATGCTAAATACTTTTCCAGCTTTCTGGGCAGCTGAGGGTTGCTGTGTGACAATTTTGATCTCTGCAACATGTAAGCAAGTTGCCAAAACCATTGAAGTAAAATCATAAGAGCGTGTAAAGAGCATGGAACAGTGGCAACACATGGTACAAGTTCAATAAATGCTAGCTGTTACTAAAAGCATCAGCATATAGCTATGTAACAAAGCAATCAAAAACAGAAAAAAAGCCCAAAATTGGCAAGTGGGGGTGATTCCTGGAATAAAATCAACTTCCAGCATGTGGAGGCTGGCTCTGAACTCATGATCCTCCTGCCTCAGCCGCCTGAGCCACTGGGATTACAGGTGTATGCCACCATGCCTGGCTGAGCAAATTTCTTTGAAGAGGAAGAGATAATGGGTATGGTGGCTCACACCTGTAACCCCAGCTACTAGGAAGGGTAAGACAGGAAGGTCACAAGTTCAAGGCCAGTCACTGCAACATAGTGAGACCCTGCCTCAAAATTAAAAGAACTGGGGGTTTAGCTTAGTGGCTGACTGCTTGCCTAGTATGCACACAATTCTGGGTTCAATCCCCAGTACCATCCTGCCACATACACACAAAGGTGGAGAGACAAAGGGTACATAGTATAGCTTTTTTCTCCATGCTGCACTTATTTCCACTTTGCAGAATTTTTTTTCATGGCCTTCCTTCTTAGCATTATTGTGACACGAGCTGTCCACTAGCCATAGATTAAAACTGTAATTCCTCTTTTAGAAACAATCACCCTGAATCACATCTGTCTGTAGCAGCCACAAAGAGAATCCCCAGAGGGCTTGCTCCTGTTTAGTCTACAACTCACTGAATGACCTGAGGTGTTCTGTGTGTTCTTGAGGCTGTTCCTTTGTCTAGAACGCCTTTCCTATCTGTCACAGACCTTCAAGGATCAGCTCAAATATCTCTCTATAACTTAACTAGATTCCTTTCCGTTGTGCCAAAGAATTTAATATTCCTTCATTTGTTTTCTGCTCTTACCATGGCACTTATCATATTAGATATTAAATTGTGAATACCTTCAGGAGAAAGTTCTTATCTACCAGTGAATCTTTCTCCCTAAGAAAAGACAGAAGGGGAGACTAGTAGGAGAAATGAAATTTGTATCAGTATATTAAAGCTGGTTTCAAAAAGCAGTATTAGAAAATTTTGGAGAAGGTTAACTTTTTGCAATGAGACACTGTACCTAATAAAAGGAACTTTTCAATTTTATCCAGATTTATTATCCCGATTTAAAACTGTTAATTCTACTAGAAACAGTTGACTTTGGACAAGAGAATGACATTCTGACTAGATGCAAACAAATCATGAAGACTAGTAAAAACATGGTAGGCTAAAAACTAATCTATATCAACCCAGAAAATATGCCTAGGATATGAGTGGAATAAGAATAAGGGAATGGTGTCTGAAATATTTTAGCCTAGAATCATCTAGAAAAGAAAAAGATAATAAATAGAAAGCAAACCAAATGGGAAAAAAAAAATCTCCTCAGACTCATATATTAATGCTATGACAGTCTCTTTAGCAATGTATTTTCTTTTCTTAATTCAAGTGTGCAGTGCCAAAAGGAAACGTCCCCACTGCATGACTCATACATTCCACTTTCCTTTACCATCTCTCATTAGTCACCCTTGTCTGAACTTTTCATTTTACATCTACCAGATGCACACCACCACTATTTTGCTTGAGTTTCTTCTCCTTAAGTTCTCATTTATGTTTCCCTTTCTTCCCATCTTTCCTCCCAATGATTTTCAAGCTCTGATCTGAGTCTGTTCCCTCTGTCACTATTGAGAATTAGTGCCTGTCACAGGGGTTAAATATAAGGGCTTTGGTTTGGCCACTCAGTAGTTACATGACAATAGGCAGATTAACCCCTCTCTCATCATTACTTTCTTTATTTGTATAGTGGGACTAAACTAACTTTGAAAAGTCATTGAAAAGAATTAAAAGCCACTAAAGAAATGAACTTATCTAGGGATACAGTAAGGGTTGAATGATAATACCTCTAATTTTAAAATTATAAGTGATATTTATTGATTATATTATATCATATAATATGCTAAGTGTTTCCTAAATTAATCCATTTGTCAAAATAATTCTGAGATGATAATTATTACTCCTATTTTGTAGATGAGGGAACTAAAGCTCAGTAAGATTAATTTTCCCTGAGTCATACAGCTGGTGAATGGTAGAGCTAGACTTGGAAACCAGTTTATTCCAACGCTTTTGTTCTTTTTATTATCTTATGATGCTTCCCTAAAATAGATTTTTTAAAGTCTTTAAGATTTAAGTTCAAGTAAGTTCAAACAGAATTCTAATGGCATATTTTATATCCATAATTGCCTTATTTACTTTAAAAAAATCCCATTTCTATTACATTTTAGGGACTATTTTAGAAAAAATGCTTTTTTTTTGCAGGGGGTGGGGTACAGGGGATTGAACCCAGGGACACTTAATCACCAAGCCATATCCCCAGTCCGTTTTTGTATTTTATTTAGAGACAGGGTCTCCTTGAGTTGCTTAGGGTGTCACTAAGTTGCTGAGGCTGGCTTTGAACTTGTGATCCTCCTGCCTCAGCCTCCTGAGCCACTGGGATTACAGGCGTGCGCCACTATGCTCGGCTGAATATAATGATTTTTATTTGCTTGACTGAGTATTTCCTTAAAGACTACTGAGTAAATATGAGTTAATAAAGTCCATTGTTAAAATGCACAAAATGCACTGATTTGCTGTGTAGTTGCAACATGGTTATTTGTTTATATAATTTATGAATTCATGTTGTTATATTTTGAGTTATAACAACAATTATAACAATTGTGTCTTTAGGAGGTCTAATGGGGTTAGGATAGGGTGGAAAAACTTAGGTTCTAAATGAACATCCTGTGAGTTCATGCCTGCAGAAATTACTTATCTCAGCTTGACTAGCAATAGCCCACATTATCGTATCACACAAATAAAATCTAGCACTTGGAAATTTTATGACTTGAAAATAGAAACACATTTCCCAGGAAAACATGTCTGTTCATGCAAAGCTTCTCGACTCTTTAGGACTTCCTCCCGTTTATACAACTTCTTTTAGAGGAAGTTTCAACAAACGAAACAATTCAATAATCAACATAAAACACATTTCCTGCCATTCCTGTTGCAAAAGATGCCAGAGAGCTTCCCATTAAACAGTTGACTAAAACTGGAACAAAATCTGAATTTCTTTATACAATGGAAGGCATTTTCTGTTCCTTCAGATTATTAGCATATTTTTAAAGTATACTTTAAAATGAACAGCTAAAAGTTGTTAGCACCACTCCTACGTACTTTATATTTTTAAAATTTACATTAAAAATATTTGTGGAGCTGGGGAAATAGCTCAGTTGGGAGAGTGCTTGCCTCGCATGCACAAGGTCCCAGTGCCACACACACAAAAAAATTTGTGGACTACAGATCAATGAAACTTGCCATTAATGTCTAGAAAGTAAAAACTGCTTGAGGAATAAGATAACCTTAAAAACTATGTCATTTTGAATATATGAATTTTTTTTTAAACTTAATAAAACTGATGCTTAAGTTTAATTGAAAAAAAAAACTGCTGGAGAAAAACAACAAAAAATAGTTGAAAGATTAGTTATGAGAATATTAAACTATATTTTTACTTTTAAATAACTAAAATTATATGGTACTGATAAAGGAAAAGAGTCAATTGATTAGAAGAGTCTAGAAATAAATCAAAGCATAAAGAGAATTTAATATTTGAAAGTGCTTCATTTCAATTCAGTGGAGAAAGACTTCATGATTCAATAAATGGTGCTGGGACAAGTGAATCACCATTTAGGCAAAATATAATGTAATTTAAGAAAAATGATATTATATCTTACATCAAAGCAAATTCCAAATTTCTGCTCTATGAAAGACACAAAGAGTGAAAACACAAGCCACAGACCAGGATATTTGCAAAAATATTTGCAAAAGACATAACTGATACAGGACCATTGTTTAAAATAGACAAATAATTCTTAAAACTTGACAATAAGAAAACAAACAACCTGATTAAAAAATGGGCCAAAGACCTTAACAGACACCTCACCAAAAAAGATACACAGATGGCAAATAAGCATATAAAAAGATAGTCAAAATCATGTGCCATCAGGGAAATGCAAAGTAAAACAACAAGATACTATTATTTTATACATCCACTGAACCAAAATCTAGAAAATTTGAAACAGTAAATGTTGGTGAGAATGTGTCATTGCTGGTGGGAATGTGAAATGGTACAGACACTTTGGAATAGTTTATAAATTCCTTATAAAACTAAACATTCCCTTACCATATGATCCAACAATTAAAAGGAATTGAAAACATGTCCACACACAGAACCTGCATATGTATATTTGTAGCTGCTTACTCATAATTGCCAAAACTTGGAAGCAATCAACCTGTTCCTCAGTAGGCAAAAGGATAAATAAACTGGTACATCCAGATAATGGAATAATACTCAGCACATAGAAGAAATGAGCTATCAAGCCGTGAATAGACATTCAGTGATCTTAAAAGCATACCATTAAGTGAAAGAAGCCAATTTGAAAAGGTTTCATACTGTATAATTACAACTATATGGCATTCTGGCAAAGGCAAATCTTTGAAAGTTGTAGTAAGACCAATGATTGATTGCCAGGGATTAGTATAAGGGAAGGACAAATAGGCAGAGCACATGAAGGATTTTTAGGACAGTGAAACTGCTCTGTATGCTATTATAATGGTGAATACATGTTGTTATAAATTTGTCCAAACCTATAATTCACAAATAGTGAATTACTGATTTTGGGTGATAATGATGTGCCAGTGTAGGGTCACAGTCAGGAAGGTGATGCCTGTGCGGGGTAGTGGTATATGGGAAATCTTTACCTTCGGTTCAATTTTGCTGTGAACTCAAAAGAGCTCTAAAAACAAAGTCTCAAAAAAATATGGATGTGATTATATAAACATTTTTAAATTGTATAGGGAAAAAACTCCTGAAAAATTAAAAGACAACATACTGGAAGCATATTTACATCAAACGGCAAGAGAAAAATCCTTAAGATATCATAAGATCTATAAACCAAGAGAAATGGATATAAACTCCCCTAGAAATGTGGAGAAATGTGGGCAAAGGATATTGCTTTAGACTGCAAGTTGACCCTCCAAATCCTTCCTTCTTTCCATAGTACATATTTTTAGCTGAGCACATAGCCATCCAACTAGAGAATATATATTACAGCTTATCTTACAGTTATGTATGGCTCTGTAACTTAAACTATTGCCAAAAGAATGTGGGTTTAAGTAATGTATGTAACTTCTTTTCACTTGTTTAATAGCAAATTACTTGGTTTTAATATTTTTCTCCTACTTTCTTCCTTACTAGAAAATGGAATATAAATTGGCAATAACCCAGTTTTGTCAGCCCAAGTAAAGATAATACTAGGAGATGACAGAACAACATGATTTATAGAATCTGGGTCTCTCAACCACTATGGTACCACACTAGTTGTGACCACTTACCTATTATGTGAGAGAGAAATAGCCTTATCTTATTTCAAGTATATTTTGGGGCTTCTTGTGCCAGCTACTTGACCTATATCCTCATAAACAGAATAAAAGAGGACAGTTTCACAATAAGGAAATAATAATGGCTAAAATGTGAAAAGATGCCCTTTTTCTGGTACAATAAAAGGAAGATAAATGAAAACAACTATGAGGTAATATTTTGGACACTGTAAAATCAAAACCTAAAAGATTGATAAAACTGATAAAATCTAAGTTTAAACAAGTATAGGGGAACGAACACAATGTTGAAAATGTAAAATAGTACTATCTATGGTGAAAATAACTACACTAGAGTGCAAAGAGAAACAAGAATGATCACCACAGGGTTGTTCTAAAACAAAAAACTGGAACCGAGGTGGGGTGAAATAAAATTATGGTATTTCTATAGAGTGAAATGCTAGGAAGCATTAAAAATGAAGATCTAACAGACAAATCAACTTTTGTCACCACAATACACTACTCAAAGTTATCTTGTACTTTAGGAAAGCATATATCAAAAAATGATACATAGTTCAGCAAAGAAAGCATAATTTATGATCTCTGAATTCTATCACAAGAAAGATTTCATAGCATATTAGATTAATAAATTAATTTTATTACTATGTATAGTATAGTGCTTTAGCATTGAATCAGATTTTGATAAGAGAATAAACTTGTCTAGCTATGACTTAAGCTTTACTAGCAGAAATGTGATTTGCTTTGTCAATGTACCACATGGTGCCCTGTACCTTGGTTGTTTCCTAACTTTTCTAATGAAGTAACTCTTTTTCTTGGCACTGGGGATTGAACCCAGGGCACTTTATCACTGAGCCACATCTCCAGTCCAATTTATTTTTAGTTTGAGACAAGGTCTCACTAAATTGCTTAGGGCCTTGCTTAGTTGTTGAAGCTGGTCTCAAACTTGCAATCCTTCTGCCTTAGCCTCCCGAGTTGCTGGGTTACAGTGCCTGGGTCTAATGAAATAACTCTTACTAGCACAGGGAACTTTGAGTTATTTATTCCCCCTAAATACTGGAAAACACTAAGCCTCCATGTTTTTAGAAACCTTGTTTTATTTTAAAAATTCATGTACATTTGGCATTCTACTGATAGTGCAAATTTTTGTTTTACTATAACATGGTTATGCTTTAAGTTACTTTCTTTTTCATTTATTTCTGTGGTGGTACTGGGGATTGAACCCAGCAGCCCTCTATCACTAAGCCACATCCCTTTTGTTACTTTATTTTGAGACAGGGTCTCACCAAGTTGCTGGGACTGGCCTAGAACTTGCAGTCCCTCCACTTCAACTTCCTAAGTCACTGGGATTACAGGTGTGAAGTCACTGCACCTGGCTTAAGTTGCCTTCTAATGTCATCAGTTAACATGTTCCTCCAAATATGCCAGTTTATCTTGTGGCCTTTTCTAGTGGCAAAATATGCATGTAATAAAAAGAACACAAGCTTTGGGTTGAATCCTAGCTCTGCCAACTACCTGTCCTTTGATGCTGGCAAGTTACTTATTCAAGACTCCATTTACTCTTCAGTATAATGGAAGTAATAAAGTCTAGATGTAGAATCTCTTTGTAAATGAGTACAACAATGCTTAGCAAAGTATGTACATTTGCTGAATGTGTATGCTTTACAATATCATGAAAATTCTAATTTCATCTAGTTTGAAGTTATGACTCCATAATAATGTATTTCAACTGCCAATTACTATCCCACCAACTTCTACTCTAATGATTTAATTAATACCTGTAATTGTGCTTTCCTTAGTTGCTGGCTGGTAATTTGAGCTTTTTGTTGCATCATATTTTCAATTCGTTGGTTGACTTGTTTTTCCTTCTTGAGTTCGTTTCCGTAATATTTGGATCCCTATGGAGAAAACAAAGCATAAGAAGTATGTCTGAAGGAAAGCATCATTGTAGTATAACTTGTTAGCTAAGAGTGCAAACTCTGGAATCAGATGAATTCAAAACTTAGCTCTACCACTTCCTAGCTGGGTGAACCAAAAATTACTTACTCTTTTTTTCCTTATCTAGAAAATATATTCATTAATCATAGAATTAATAAATTCTAAATCATAGAATTATTGTGTTGAGTACAGATCTGAATTCAGAAAAGAGCACTGTGTTGTAGGTAGGATCCACAGGCCATATTCAAGGCCTTAGTTGGCTGAGTCATCATTTATCTCCACCAAAAATCACCCCAGAAAATGTATTTTCAAAATTTTAATATAAGCCACTAAAGAAAATGTAGAAAATACTTTAAACTACTTATCATTCCACCACTCAACATATCCATCTAATACTGAACACAGTCTCTATCCACTTATCAGGTTAATAGGTTAACAGACACTAGATTATTTCTACCCTTTGACTATTATGAAAAATGCCATTATGAACATTTGGGTGCATGTTTTTGTGTGAACATACACTGTCATTCTTCTTGGATATGTACCCGAAGAGTGGAATTTCAGCCATACTTAACTCAAACTTGCAATCTTCCTGCCTTAGCCTCCCGAGTTGCTGGGTTCTAGTGTCTGGGTCTAATGTAGGAACTGCCAGACTGTTTTTGAAAATGGCTGAACCATTATTTGATCCCAGCAGCAATATATGAGAGTTCTAATTTCCCCATATCCCTGTCGACATTTGTGATCGTCTGTCTTATTTATTATAGCCTTTCTGATAGCTGGGCTAAGTAGAGCACTCCCGTAATCACAGAGGCTTGGGAGGCTGAGGCAGAGGATCAGGAGTTCAAAGCCAGGCTCAGCAAAAGTGAGGCACTAAGCAATTCAGTGAGACCCTGTCTCTAAATAAAATACAAAATAGGGCTGGGGATGTAGCTCAGTAGTCGAGTGCGCCTGAGTTCAATCCCTGGTAACCGCCCCATACACTGTTGCTAAAAAGTATATATTGATATTTAATTATAGCCTTTCTGAATAGTAGTTGAATAGTACCTCACTATGGTTTTAAAATTTCAATTTCCTCAATGATATTGAGTATCTTTTCATGTATTTATGAACCATATGCATATCTTATTACTTATCCTGAAATACCTACTCATATTTTGGTTCATTATTTGGTTGGATTATTTGTTAAAGCTACACTATATTACCTCAGCTTGGCAAATTCAGAAGTTTAGTAATACAATATGTTAGTGCAATTTTGGTATTAGTAATACACACACTCACATATCAGTGGTAGAAGTAAAATTGATACAATCAATGTTTGAAGATTTAACAATGCACAAATTTATACATGCATATATTCTTTCATGCTATCTGTATTTTGTGAAGCAATTCTACTTCTAGGAATCTCTCCTATAGGTGTACTTGTACACATGCAAGGTTATGAAGTATAAGGTTATTCAGTGTGTATTGTTTATAAAAATTAAAGTCTAGAAATAACTTATATGTCCATCAGTAAAGATTCTGACTGAATCAATAAATTATACCCACACATGTGGGCATAAACAACAATGTAGATCTTTACTTATACAGAAAGACCTTCAAGTTACAATAATTGAAAACAAAACAAAACAATTGCACTTATTTAGGGGCTAGGGATCTCACTCAGAGGTAAAGTGATCGCCAGCATGTTAAGAAGACCTGGGTTCAATCCTTAGAACCACAAAAACAAAGACAGAAAAACCAATTATAGTATTCTCCTATTGGGGTTAAAAAAGAAAAGAGCAGCTGGATGCAGTGCCACAAACTTGTAATTCCAACTATTCAGCTGAAGCAAGAGGATTGCAAGTTTGAGGCCAGCCTGGGTAACTTAGTGAGACCCTATCTCAAAATAAAAAAGGGCTGGGGATGTAGCTTAGTGGTGAGTTATTGCCTAGCATGAGCAAGGACCTGGGCTCCATCCCCAGTACCTCAAAACAAAAACAAAAATACAAACACACCAAAACAAAGAAGAAAAGAAAAAGAACATGTACATGATTTTGTTTTTACAATCTCAGTACTGGGGATTAAACCCAGGGGCACTCTACCAGTGAACTATAACCCTGGTCCTATTTTTTCTGAGACAGTGTACCCCAGTCCTTTTATTTTTTTGGAGACAGTCTTGCTAAATTGTCCAGGTTGGACTTGAACTTAATAAATTGGGATTATAGGCATGTGCCATTGAAAACGTAATGGCAAGAGCAAAAAACTAGAAGGGAGATTATGCTGGACACAGTGGCACATGTCTGCAATCCCAGCAATTTGGGAGGCTGAGGCAAAAGGATCTCAAGTTTGAAGGTAGCCTCAGTAACTAAGCAAGGCCTTAAGCAATTTAGTGAGACCCTATCTCAAACTGAAAAATAAAAAGGACTGGAGATAGCTCAGTGATAAAGTGTTCCTGGGTTCAATCCCTAGTACCAAATAAAGAAAAAAAAAGTTGAAGGGAGCTTATTTCATACCCTTTCATAGCTTAATAATATATGTTAAAATATTAAAAATTTTAATAAAAAGGATATTCAAAACAATTTTCCTTGAAACAGAAAGTTTAAAAGTAACTAAATTACTGATATTGAAGGAAACAAGAAACATACCTTTGTGGCCTCCATTATAATTTTGTTAATTTTCTCTTTATCTAATCCTTCCATTCCTGCTTTATTATCATTAAGTCCCATCCTAAGCAGAAGATCATCTTTGTAATGGTCATTCTTCTCCTTTGTACTATGCATGGTGTAAACGTAAAGTGTCTTCTTTTTTATTATCTGAAAAAGCATACAAAATAAATACTGCTTTTAAAAGCATCCATGGAGAGGAAATTTAAAGGTAAAATGCTAGGGAAATCAGTAAAAAATTTAAAAAACAAGATAGTTAAGAATTTTTAACTCCTGAAAAATTGCCATTCAGATTTTTATTTTACTATTCCAAGATTACTATAATCTTGAAAGGAAAAAAGAAATTAACATTTTCTGCCTGCTTTGTGCCAGCTACTAACTACACTTGAGGCTTTATATGTGAACTCCATAACAGCCCTGAAAAGTAGATATTATTATTCCCAATATAAAAAGAGAAGAAACAGGTCTTAGAACATGTCTACTGAAACAAATTAGCTATAACATGGCAACATCTTCATTGAAAACCAAGTCTGAGTCTAAAACTCTATAGATTAACACTATAGCGAATATCAAATAACACTTTCTGTACTACACATGTTAATTCTACTATATACAGTATTATTATTATTTGGTACTAAGGATTTAATCTAAGAGTCACATCCTGGGTTCTTTCAAAATTTTTTTGAGACAGGGTCTTGCTAAGGTGCTTAGGCCCTCACTAAATGGTAGAGGCTGGCCTTGAGTTTGCAATCCTTCTGCTTCAGCCTCCCAAATCATTGGGATTACAGGCATGAACCACTGCACTTGTCCAGAGCTCCATTCTTAAGACAATGGGAAAAAATTTTAAAAAATCTATTCACTTCCAGGAAACTTTTACATTGTACAATGTTGTCACTTCTAAGGTTAAGAAAAATCCTTTTGGAGGCCAGGTATGGTGGTACATATCTGTAGTATCAGCTACTCAGGAAGATGAGGCAGGAGGATCACTTGGTCCCAGGAATTCGAGACCAGTATGAGCAATGTAGAGAGACCCCATCTCAAACCAAAACAAAAAACTAGAAAAATTCTTTCAAATAAATGCTTTAATATCTCCATATGGATCTTTGTTGTTTATCTCCACATACATTAGCTTTAAAAACTCTTCATAACAACTGTTAGGAACTCTGTAACAGAGCTCCCCCACCATGTTACTGAGAAAAAAAAAATTGGAATTTCAGCAAGTTAAATGAATTGCCCATCATAACTCTGCTAGTAAGTGGAAGAATTTCAATTTGCATCCAAGTCTTATTATTCCAACTCTAATACAGTTTCCATAACATCACAGCTGCCTCCAATTTGGGGTTCAATTATGCTAGACACAAATGGCCAGATGCAACTAAAAAATGTAGAAAAAATTAAAAGTCCAGGTGAACAGATCTACAGCAATGATAGTAACTTATTTGCATGATTTAGTGAGAACTCATTTACCCCAATGTGCCTTGAGGACCTTTTCTTTTTTCCTAATGGAAAATAAGTGCTACTTTAATAGGGTCTGCTTATGCAAACTTAATATCAATTTCTCATTTTTTATTTGTCACTTTTCTTTCCTTTTGTGTGTGTGTGTGTGTGTGTGTGTGTAGCTGGGGATTAACCCAGGGCCTCACGCATGCTACACAAGCATTCTACTACTGAATCTCGTCCCCAACCCTTTTTATTTTTTGAGACAGGGTCTCACTAAGTTGCTGAGGTTAGTCCAAACTTGAGATCCTTCTGCCCTTCGCCTCCCAAGTCACTGGGATTAGAGGCATGCACCACTAAGTCTGGTTATTGAGGTCTTTTCTGTTCTTTTCTTTCTTTCTTTCTTTCTTTCTTTTTTTTTTAACAATGCAGCTTCCATTTTGGGCACCAGCAAAGAATAAAAATAATTCTAGTAGGGTACTTTGAACCCTGTGACTGTAAGTGGCAATTCCATTAGGAAAAAACATGGACACCATAGTAGTTCCCAAATTTCATTGTACATTAGATTCCCTGGGGAAGCTTAAAAGTCATTTTTTTTTTTCTTTTGTGGTGCTGGGGATTGAACCCAGGGCCTTGTGGCAAGCACCTTACGAGGCAAGCACGCTACCAACTGAGCTATATCCCCAGTCCGAGCTTAAAAATCTTGATGCCCAGGTCTCATTATATATTAAATATATCAGAAGCTCTGGGAGTAAGAGTCAGATACATAGCTATTGCAAGGTAGATTGGAGTAAATGAGTTCTCATTAAACCATGCAAATATTTAGAGAAAAATATAAAAATATTTAGAGATGTCAGATGATTTCAATGTGTCCCCAAAGTATAGGAACCAGTGGCATAGATGATTCTGAGTGTCCAGGTTCGTTTTCTGTTTTCATTGTTTTCCCTTAAACTGTGAGATTCCATCTAATATGACCCTGTATTTTGTCTTAATCTTCAGTAATTCAATTAGTTGGCATTTCCTAGTAAAGCAGGCAAATGTAATTCAGTTTTAATTTCACCACACCCACACTACTAAAAGTGAGTCGAGAAACTAAATGCAGACCTTCACCTCTAAGCTGCCTTGCCCTTTAAATGATGAAATATATGAAAAGAAAATAAACACTACTGAAAGGAAAAGAAACACTACAATTTTTATTACTAATTAGTATGAGTATATTATATTAATATACTCTAAGAATTGGTTTGGGTTCTTAACTGGGTCAGAAGTGGGCTATCAGAAATAGTGGCACTGGGAAAAACTGAGACAGATACAGTTAGTTTTCAACTACTTTCCCCTATTGAAGACTACTTACCATTCAACTGAAGACCAATTTCATAGGTATACATTTACTATCATTTATATGCCAATGACTTCCGAGTTTGCAGGACCAATTCAAATGCATGACATCTCAAATTTAACATGTTTCAAACTGATTTTCTCATCTCCCTTCATCCCCCAAACCAGCTCCACTGACTTCCTCATTTCAGTTAAGGACAACTTTAATCCCTTTCAATTGCTCATGCAGATTAGCCTGTCATTCTTGACCCTTTCTTTCTCATCCACTCACAACCAAACTGTCAGGAAATTCTACAGGTTCTTTCAAAATGCATCCTGAATTTAACCACTTCCAACCATCTTCAATGCTTTCCTCTAGTCTGAGCCACCATCACCTCTTGTCTGGATAATTGCAACCGTCTCCTAGCCTCTCTGCTCCTGCCCCATGCTCTTCTAATTAATTATCGACACTGCAGCTCGATTCTTTTTAAATCAAATTAGATCATATTAGATCAAATTAGATCATATCATTCTTGTGCTGAAAACTACCCCATCGCACTTCAACATTAAATGCAAAGTCCTTAAAATGACCTTCAAGGTCTTAAAGAATCTGAATCCTTCCTACCTGTTTACCTTGTACTTTCCTAATACTCTTCCCGTAGGTCGCTACTCTTCGTCAAGGCACACTCCAGCCCAGAGGTTCTTTTCCCCTTCAGGGTCAGATAGCCCCTTGACTAAATTCCCTCTACTTCTTCTTCAGGTCTTTGATTAAATGTCACCTTCTCAGTGAGGGTCTACTCTGACCTCTCTATTTTAAATTGAAGCCTAATTATTTCTAAATCAAAGAAAAATTATTAAGACCAAGATAATACTGTAACTTGGATTTTGAATGTTCCTTAAAGGCTTGGTCCCCAGGATGGAGGTAATGGGAATTGGTAGGACATTTAAGAGGTGGGGCCTAGTGGGAGGTTTTTAGGTCATTGAGGGGTGTGCCCTACAAGGGGATTGTGGGACCCCAGTTTCTTCTCCCTCCTCTCTGCTCCCTGGCTTGAAACAAGATAAGCACTTTTGCTGGGTCATATACTCCTGCCATGATGTGCTCCCCTGCCACAGGCACAAAGCAACATGCCAACCCATCATGAACTGGAATCTCCAAAATAAAGAGCCAAACTAAACCTTCTGTCTCCCTCTCTCTTTTATTTAAACCGACGATTGAACTCAGGGGTACTTCCATCACTGAGCTACATGCCCAGTCCTTTTTATTTTTATTTTTTTTAAGACAGTCTAAGTCTTGCTAAGTGGCAGAGGTTAGCATCAAACTTGCAATCCTCCTGCATCAGCCTCCCAATACACTGGGATTACAGATGTGTACTAGGACTCCCAGCTAACTTTTTTTCTTTATAATTTGATTATCTCAGGTATTTGTTAGAGTCACAGAAAGCCAGTACCATAATAAACAGCATACTAGATTTTGGTATATCTGAATCACTATGAGTTTCTTTTGGTCTAACATTTATGTCTGTGGTAAGCATGCTTTTGCATTTTTATGGGTATTTCCATAATCATTTCAACTTTTCTACAATCTCTATTAGTCCTGATTATCTGTATTTTTCCCATTAGTTCTTCAGTGAGTTTTGTTATCTAGAAATCCATAAAGTTAAAAGAGGGCTCCTAGCAGAGATATTCACATGACATTGCAAAGTATGATGATTTCCCCTATGTTCCTATGAAATAAGTTTTACTTCAAATGGCTTTGTGAGGACAACAGATAGTGTAAAAGTGTTGTCTGGTACATGATAAGTTCTCAGTCAAGAGTTATTATTGTAATTATTATTATTAAAGTTAAGCCAACTTTTCAGAGCTATGAAAACCTCTAGTCTTACTTTTCTTACTTCTCTCCCCTTACGATAAAGACAAGCAACTATAAAAAGGAACCGAGTAAGCATCCAAAAGAAAAAACAAAGTTCACAGATCACATAGATGAATTTTATTTGTTTTGCTTTCAAACAAGTATTTGTAGTAGGATTACTATCACATATAAAGCCCAAATTGTTTGAATGGATGTAACTGTGACTTTATAAACAAAAGTTGGGAGGGGTTTCTTTTCGAAAAGGAAAATAGGCAAATACAGTCTGTTTTGCTTCAACTAAGAAGCACAAACAGTAACACACAACTCAAAGGAAAGAACTTCGTGTTCCTGTGGTTTAGTATATTGATTTAAAGGCACATATTTCTCTGAAAATATTCAAAATTCTTCCCAGTATGATTCTACCACTGACTATTCAGGTTACCACTTTAAAATATAAGGCAAAACTGTTTCTGGTAAGAAAGGATGGAAACTTAGACTTGTTCAGAAGGAATTCTAAGAAAGAACTTTTAGTGTTCTCACTAACTATAAAAAAACATAAAATTATGTAAACAATATCACAAGCACTTAGCATATTGAGCAAAGTCACCTAGAATTACGCAAAATACATTGAAGGTAATAAGATAGGGGGACTGAGTGAAAGAGAAGAATAAATACTAAAAACTGAACTATGTGGAGGACTGGGGGTGTAGCTCAGTGGTAGAGTACTTGCCTAGCATGTGAGGCACTGGGTTCAATCCTCAGCACCACATAAAAAATAAATAAATAAATAAAGATATAAAAAAGACATATAGAAAATGATGTTTAAAAACAAAAAGTTCCTACATGAAGCTTGTTGCCCATTTCTAATTACTACAAATAAGCAAAACCCATTAATTTATTTCAAAACTTTAATATATACAAAATTATCATTATCATTATTATCAGTAGTAGTTGTAGTAGTAGTAGCAGTAACAACAGTACTGTGGATTGACCCAGGGACACTTTACCACTAAGCTTCATCCCCAGTCCTTTTATTTTTTACTTTGAGACAGAGTCTCCCTAAATGGTTGAGAGTCTCATTAAGTTGCTACGGCTGCCCTGAACTTAAGATCCTCCTGCCTCAGTCTCCCAAGTTTCTGGGATTACAGCTGTGTGCCACTATGCCTGGCATGAATATTATTTTTAAATCTTCCAAATGGGGTTTGGGACTCTAGGATCCATTCCCAACAAGGCAGAGGGTTGGGAATTAAATCTCTCAAATGCTCAAATATTTCATACTTTTGTTTAACAAAGTAAACATCTAGTATAAAACTTCAGATTTTTTTATTGTTCAGTTTTAAATATAATGATATTGCTCTAAAATTAAGAGTATTTTTCAAATTAATATATCTTTCTTAAAAATATTTTTTAGTTGTAGATGGACACAATACCTTTATTTTATTTACTTATTTATTTTATGTGGTGCTGAGAATTGAACCCAGGGCCTCACACATGCTAGGCAACTGCTCTACCACTGAGTTACAACCCCAATCCCAAGTAAATACATCTTAGATGACAGACTTTTTAAAAAGTTCTTTTCATTTTCACTTATTGTAAAAATAGTTTTCAAAGCTCAAAAGTTATAAATTATAACCCAAGACTTTAACAGATAATTATTTTTCTATATTCCTTTCTAATTATTTATATACATATAAATGAACACATGTATTGAAATCACATGCCAACAAGTTTTACATGATGAGAATGAAAGCACAGATGCAACTTTTCATTTTTAGCTTCCACCTTCAGAGTGAGGCCTACGCATACAGGAACCACACATATATTCTCTTCCACTGTCTTTTCCCCTCTTTTTCTGTTCATTTAGCTGGTTCTAATGAAGAAGAATGGGACAGTCAAAACATCAACACTACTTCATTATATGGACATAAAATTCAGTCTTAGGGAACAATAAGTTGAAACTATCTTTAGCACAAAAAGAAGACTATTCTGAAACACAATATCAATTCAAAATTCTCTAAAGCACAGAGTATATATTTCAATTTTGATGATGAGCTTAATACTTTATAACACAAAAGGTAGGCTGAGAGGTTCTTTCCTTACTAGATCATAGCAGCAAAAATACTTGTCCTTGTAAATGTAATGATGAACAGACCAATTGTTTCAGTTGAGCTATGTGATAAAGGGTGCAAATCTTTTTTTTTTTTAATGATAACATGCGCTAATCTTAAGGGATAGTTGATACATATGTCCTTGGAGAGAAGAAACACATTCTTCTGCAGTACCTTTTTGGTTACTATTCTACAATCTAGAATTTTATTATTTTAATATAAAATTACAAAAGAAGTCAGGATAATAGTTTAGGGTTACATTATTGAACTAGGATTATCTATTTATTACTATACTACATTCTATATTATTGAAAGGCAAATACCTAATAACATCAGAAAGTTATATAAGGTATTATTTTCCTGTCACAAAAAGATGATCCCTTCAAAGACCCCTTTGCTAAATTGTTTCTAAGTTTCTTCTGAATCATAAACTTGATAATGTTTTTTTTTTTTTTTTTTTTGGCAGTGCTGGGGATTGAACTCAGGGCCTCACACATGCTAGGCACACCCCAGTGAGCCATATTGTTTCCTTTTTCAATGGGGGCGGGGTCACGGGATTGAACTCAGGGGCACTCAACTACTGAGCCATATTCCCAGTCTTTTTGTGTATTTTATTTAGAGACAGGGTGTCACTGAGTTACTTACTGAGTTTCTCATTTTGGCTGAAGCTGGCTTTGAACTCACGATTCTCCTGCCTTCTTTCTTTTTCTTTTCTTTTTTCTTATTTATTCTCCCCTTCATATTTCTTAGCTTCTTAGATATTTTCCATTTTTTGTTTCTGTGTTGTATTCTAGATGTATCTAGATATGTCTGAACAAATTACTGTTGGCTCTGCCCTTATGCAGTTCTAAGTTTTCTTAAAGTGTTAATAGTCTATGGCAGGGGTTTAAAACACTTTAGCAACATAACTCTTTTCCCATGAAATTTTAGGGGAAAACCTCAAAACTTTCCCTTAAATTTCTGTTCTACTAACATGCAGTTCTATAATTTCTTCATGTATATTCTATCACTAAGGTAAAAGAATGGGTAAACTACAGAAAAGGGAAAGTTCATAATAATCTTCCTTTCTTTGGAAAAATTTCCTCCAAATTTCTAGGAAATAACCATATGAACATAGATATATATGTTGAAATTGTTACTATGCAAAGCCTCCACTAACAACTTACACAAAAAAATGACAGTTGCTCACTATTGATGAATTTGAACAAATGGTTTTCACAAAAAGGCTCTGAGAATCATTGTTTTTTTCCTAATCATATCATACATGCCTAAAACCTAGAAACGAAAAAATTAAGTTCCTTAACTTCTTGCTTCAAAATCTTTGCCTAAGAGTTCCAACATTATAACATCATTTTAAATGACTGTGTCATATTACAGTGTATGGCTGGAACATATCTTAACAGCTCCCTAAGGACATCAGTCAGGTTACTTCCAAATTTCCCATTAGTAAAAAAAAAAAAAAAGCTGGCATGATTATCTATGTTCATAAACTCTTAGGAACTATCCCATCAGACAGATAACTTTAAAACAATGGACAAAAGGAATATTATCAGGTTTCTGCCCAGTAAAATCTTAACATGAAAAAAGGAAACACATGGAAATCTTATAACAATTGATCTACTTACCTTCTTTTCTACCTGATATTCTACTTCTCTATTTCTTTCCCAAAAAATTTTGTGGTAGCTTATAAAAAGAATTCAAGATTAAGTGAAGTGAGCCAGGAATGGTGGTGCATGCCTGTAATCCCAGCAACTCGGGAGACTGAGGCAGGAGGATTGCAAGTTGAGGACAGCTTCAGCAACTTAGCCAGATCCTGACCAAAATAAAAAACAGTAAGGACTGGGGATGTAGTTCAGCAGTAAAGAACCCCTGGGTTCAATCCCCAGTACCCCCCAGCAAAAGTTTAAAAATGTAAAAGAAAATAGATTTATATACACTTCATTTCCTATTCCTAAAGTACCAAAATAGCTGCTTTTTGCTCTATAAAGTATAGCTATTCCACATGTTTAGACAGATGTTTGTTGACAACACTGACTCTTCTCCAAGATCCAAAGAAAGAATAACAGCCAAGTAAACTCTGTATTCCTCAAAAATTTTAATCCCAGATTGGTTTCAGCTGGGTTAAAACACTCACTCAACCCTAAAGCATTTAAGGGAGGTACTTGGGATAGACACAGTTCCTACAATTGAACCTAGCTGTTTGAACTGTTTATCTCTTCCTTTGAAGAACTGAGCTATGGAACTGGGGTTGTGGTTCAATGGTAGAGCACTTGCCTGGCATGTGTGATGGCCCCGGGTTCAATCCTCAGCACCACGTAAAAAGAGAAATAAATAAAATAAAGGTATGGTCCACTTACAACTAAAAAAATAAATAAATAAATAAACTGAAAAGAACTGAGCTAATCAGTTTCCTGTATTTTCCGATGAACACTTTCCTCAAGTCCTGCTTCCTCATTTACCCATTAAGATTTGTTTTTCTATTTCAGACAAGCAGCAGGACGGTCTTTCTCATCCCACTTACAACTCTTATATTATATATCATACCTTATTCTGTTTTTCAAATAACCTCTCTTACTAAGGAAGAGGAAAAAAGGTCTTTAAAGGCTTCAAAATTTCCTGTATCTTTTTTCAAAATAACCTATGAAATCTGTTTGAACTGTGGACCTCTTTAACTTAATCTTAACCAAAAAATAGTTTGGGTTCTTACTGCACAAAAAATCAGCAATAATCCCTAGACAGAATCACTCTTTTTTGTTGGAAGGTTTTTGTCTCCAGAATTAACACAGGCATTTCTTCATTTCACATATCTTCTCAGGTGTCTGCCTGATAGCTAAAATAAATATTACTATACATCAGCCATGATCTCCTTGAATCACTTTAGTCTTGGATAATTCTCTCAGATTGTGTTTTAGATAATGTGGTTCTACTGTGAATTGCTTGCTACAGCAAGATCTACATAATAGCTTTTCTTATGTTGAAACCTGAAAAATTCTTTTTAATATTTTAGGTATTTCTAACTAACTAAAATGGTTTATTTAGATATTGTAATGGGCACAATATTACATCTTTTATATGTGACATTATTTTCTATTCTAAAAAAATTTCACTAGACTTAGCAAAGATATTAAGATGTGCTTTGATTTTTAAGATAAGAAATACCTCATTTGGGCAAATTATTATTATTTTGGCATGAATTACAATAGCTAACCCTTTAATGTGGGACAGGAAAAGGAAATAGTTCAGGTTCAGTTGTGAAAAAGGAAGGAATGTGGTTTAATAACCCTCAATATACCCCAAGATCTATAAGGCCTAATTTTAATGCTTGAGTTTCTTCTTTGAACAACTTTATTTGTAAGCATTGATAATTCAAATCTTATTCTTAGAAGTCTTCCAAAAAACAGAAAAAGTACTCATTTTTTAACAATAAAATTCCTTTCATTTTGTGATTACTGGATGATCTACCTGATCCCTTTAGAAATTGAAGACATACATAATGATATCTTAGGGGTTTTAATTTTCTATATCTTGAGTATTTTCCTATTTCATTATCCTTAGAATTATTTAAGCACTGGTCATCAATTACTTTTTAGCAGCTATCCCCAAAATAAATTTAAAAAATAGAATATTGTGATCACCTAGAAAGATAATCCAGTAGGGAACATAAGTCATGATTATATCATCCTTCAGTTTTTATGTTTTATTGCTCACAGTATCATGTTTTTGAAAATCATTTTTTTGTAGCTTTCACTGTACACATTTCAGTGTTCTAAATTTTTTCACTTTATATCTATAATGTCAAAGATATAAAACTGACCATTTTCAAAATTATTAGATAAATCAGGATGCAAAGAATAGAACTATGGATTATGACAAAATTTATCAGAGAAATAAAATCTCAGACTATGAATTCTCAAATGATTCAGGGATGATATTTCTCAAACTCAAGAATAAATGAGTGAACAACTGATTTTAGGGACAAAGAGGAAATATGGCATTCCCATTCAGTTAGTCTTCCAACAGGAAGGACTTCATTATGGTGTGTTTTTGCAAAGGAATGCAGAGCATTGCATTTGGCTAAAAGGATGCTGTATGACAGTATTCTTGCATCCTTGATTATATTTGTGCACTAAGTTACTTGATATGGTTGGTTTATAAGTGAACAGTGCTTAAGGAAGATTTATACACAAAGGGAACAGGAAAGAAACTGATAGTGCGGAAATGAGAAATTTACCAGACTTATAATTTTAACCAGTGTTCATAAAAATACAAATGAAATGTTTCACAATCAGGATGAGGATGGGAGGAACATGGTTGTTTTTTCTTCTTAACAAGATCATGAAATGTCAAGATTTTCAATGTAGTTGGATTTTGATGACAAGCACAAGGAACCAGAATAAGTTAAAATCTATTAAAGATACATATGAGATCTGGAATCCTTATTTATAGGTTCAAACATAAGATACAATGGACAGCTTGTTGCTTTCAAAGGACATCATCCATTTCAGGAAAATACAGTTAACAAAAATCTGGGTCTGCTATGTTTCAAATGTATTACAATTTATAATAAAGTTGTTTTTTCACCATAGTATTCTTACTTCTCCTGATTATTCATAAAATGACTCAAAATATAAAAAGATAAAATGATGGTAAATGCCAATGACTATTTTTTTTATATACTAAGTGTTAAATCAACACAGCAAGGCGTGGTGGTACACACTTGTAATTCTACTGACTTGGGAGGCTAAGGTAGGAGGATCACAAGTTTGAGGTAAGCCTCAACAAGTGAGTGAGACCCTGTCTCAAAATAAAAATAAAAAGGGCTGAGGATGTGGTTCAATGGTTAAGCACCTCTGAGTTCAATCCCTAGTTCCAAAAAAAAAAAAAAAAAAAAATCAATGAGCTATTCCTTTATCAACATAAGATAAGAAGATAATTCCAGCAGGTACCAGAGGTCATTTAAATTTTTTATGGGTAATCAGAACACAGACTTGCTTTTAGTACACATTAGCAAGAAAAATATATAAACTAGCTACATAATATGCTATTATAGCTTAGAAAGGTCTATGTGGGGAAAAAACAGTATGTGAATGAATTTTCTTTTAAGGAACCTGTCAAACTAAAAACAAACAAAAAAACCTGATACAATCTGGCTGACAGAAGCTGAGATGTTTAATCATTTTAAATAATTGAGGATAATAGCTTTTTGTCTTTTTTTTTCTTAAATCTAATATTAATTCTAAAGATTTTTTTAAACTAATATATCCCCAGCCTACAGATGTAATAACAGTACACAAAACAAGTTTCTAACGGTCAAAGTCTGAGATAAAGTATTCACTAGATATGACCTTTGACAACTTACTTTAACTTCCTTGAACTTTAATTTCCTTATAAGTAAAATAAGAAAATTATCCATCGATAGGAATATTTTTACAAAGAGTGAATAATTAATGACCCTAAAACAGTGTCTGACATTGGATCCTCCTAACAAATAATACATTCTCCTTACAGAAACCTATGACAGAATTGATTCTTTGGTCTTTTGTTAATTGTAATTGTGCTAGTGAATCTTCCCCCTGAAGGTTCCTTTCAATCATCAACCAACTTATTGCACTCACCAATAAAGATTTACCTAAAACCTATGTGATAGGCAAATTTTAAATTTGATCTTTAATAATAATCATATCATATCATATCAGCACTTTAGTACACCTTATAGTCAGAATTCTGAGACAGTAAATATTAGAAAGTAGTAAATTTATGGAAGACAATGGTATATATTTCATTTTTATAGTACTTGTCAGGAATATCAAATAGCAAGTCTTAATAAACATCTTAAATGGGCATAAAGACAAAACTGTATTTCTACAAACTATGTAACCATAGTAACATTTATGTTCTATAAAAATATTTTTAAGCTTGTTTGACTAACAAGAGGATCTGAAATTAGAATAAAGTGAAACAATGAATGGACTAGGGACCAAAACAGAGCAAAACATATTTACAAATAAGTATCATATGGATTCTACCAATACCTAAGAATACCACACTGCTCAACAAAATAACACATTCTCATAGGGGCTATTTGGTTCAGGGTTGCATATTGTCTGAACTGGGAACTGCTAATATTGATCTCCCCCTTAAAGAAAAAAATCTGAAAACCTGCAGGGTCACTGTAAGCCTATAGGGGGGAAACTGCAATATCCCAGATCTGCATTGCTAGAGGAAAGATACATGAATGAACAACATGAAAAAACAAGGGAAGAAAATGATCCAAACAAAGATTCTATATTAATAGAATCCAATGACAGTATGGTAGAAGAAAAGTCAGAAAAGGAGTTCAGATTATACATAACTAAAATGATTCATGAAGCAAAGGATAGGATAAAGAGAGCAAATGCAGGCAATGAATGATCACTCCAATAAGCAGCTGAAAGAGCAACTGCAGGAAGCAAAAGATCATTTCAACAAAGAGAGAGAGATTCTCAAAAAAAAAAAAAAAAAAAAATCCAAATGGAAATCTTGAAATGAAGGAAACAATAACCAAACAAAAACTGAGTGGAAAGCATCACCAACAGACTAGACCACTTGGAAGATGGAACCTCAGACATTGAGACAAAATATTTAATCTTGAAAATAAGTTGCCCAAACAGAGAAGATGGTAAGAAATCATGAACAGAACCTCCAAGAACTATGGGACATCATGAAAAGAACAAATTTAAGAATTATTGGGATTGAGGAAGGTGCAGAGATACAAACCAAAGGAATGAACAACCTATTCAATGAAATAATATCAGAAAATTTCCCAAACCTGAAGAACAAAATGGAAAATCAAATGTAAGAGGCTTACAGAACACCAAATGCACAAAATCACAACAGATCCACACCAAGGCACATTATAATGAAAATGCCTAACATACAAAATAAAGATAGGATTTTGAAGGCTGCAAGAGAAAAGCATCAGATTACATAGAGGGGGAACCAATACTGATATCAGCAGATTTTTCAGCCCAGACTCTAAAGCTATAAGGGCCTGGAACAACATATTTGAAGCTCTCAAAGAACACGGTTGCCAACCAAGAATCCTATACCCAACAAAACTAACCTTCAGATTTGAAGATGAATAAAATCCTTCCATGATAAACAAAAGTTGAAAGAATTTACAAATAGAAAGCCTGCGCTACAAATATTCTCAACAAATATTCCATGAGGAGGAAATGAAACAACAATGTAGGTCAGCAAAGGGAGGAACTACCTTAAAGGAAAAACTATTCAAAGGAGAAACCAAGGCAAGTTAAACCAAAAATAAGCCCAAATGACGGGGAATACAAATCATATCTCAATAATAACCCTGAACGTTAATGGCCTAAACTCATCAATCAAAAGACATAGACTGGCAGAATGGATGAAAAAGAAAGACCCAAAAATATGCTGCCTTCAAGAGACTCATCTAATAGAAAAAGACATCCACAGTCTAAAGGTGAAAGGATGGGAAAAAATCTACTATGAACATGAACTCAGTAAAAAAGTGGGGGTCTCTATCCTCATTCAGATAAAGTAGACTTCAAGTCAAAGTCAGTCAGAAGAGATAAAGAAGGACATTTCATACTGCTTAAGGGAGCCATAAATCAGGAAGACATAATGATTGTAAATATTTATGCCTCAAACAATGGTGCATCCATGTACATCAACAAATCCTTCTCAATTCCAGGAATCAAAAAGACGACAACACAATAATTTTGGGTGACTTTAACAAACCACTGTCACCACTGGATAGATCTTCCAAACAAAAACTAAACAAAGAAACCATAGAACTCAATAACATAATCAATAACTTAGATTTAACAGACATATGTAGAATATTCCATTCATCATAAAGAGAATTTACTTTCTTCTCAGCAGTACATGGAACTGTCTTGAAAATAGACCATATGTTATGCCACAAAGCAGTCTTAGTAAATGCAAAAAAACAGAGACTGCCTTGTGTTCTAACAGATCATAATGGAATGAAATTAGAAATCAATGACAAAATAAAAACAGAAATTACTCCAATACCTGGAGATTAAATAATAAGCTATTGAATGAAGCATGGAAAGCATCACCAACAGACTAGACAGAAAACATCAGGGAGGAGGTAAAAAAAATTCTTAGCAGTCAATGAGAACAACGATAAAACATATAAAAATCTCTGGGACACTATGAAAGCAGTACTAAGAGGAAAATTCATTGCATGGAGCGCTTTCCAGAAAAGAATAAAAGTCCACAACTAATGACCTAACATTACAGCTCAAGCCCTAGAAAAAGAAGAACAGAACAACACCAAAAGTAGCAGAAAACAGGAAATAATTATATCAGAGCTAAAATCAATTAAATTGAAACAAAAGAAACAATTCAAAAAATTGACAAAACAAAAAGTGGTTCTTTGAAAAAGTAAACAAAATAGACAACCCCTAGCCACACTAACAAAGAGGAGAGAGAAAACTGAAATTACATAAATTCATGCTGAAAAAGGAAATATTATGACAGACACCACTGAAATACATAACATATTGGAGAAGCTACTTTGAAAATCTATATTCCAACAAAATAGAAAATATTGAAGACACTGACAAATTTCTAGAGACATATGAACCTCCCAAACTGAACCAATAGGACATACACAATTTAAACAGATCAATATCAAGCAATGAAATAGAAGAAGCCATCAAAGACCTACCAACCAAGAAAAGCCCAGGACCACACGGATTCTCAGTCGAGTTGTATAAGACCTTCAAAGAAGAACTCATTTCAATACTTCTCAAAGTATTCCAGGAAATAGAAAAGGAGGAAACCTACCAAACTCATTCTATGAAGCTAATATCACCTTCATTACCAAAACAAACAAAGACACATGGAGGAAAGAAAATTTTAGACCAATATCCTTGATGAATATAGATGCAAAAATCCTTAACAAAATCCTGGGGAAACCATATCCGAAAACATATTAAGAAGATAGTGCACTATGATCAAGTGGAGTTCATTCTGGGAATACAAGGTTGGTTCAACATCTGGAAATCAATAAATGTAATCCATCATATCAATAGACTTAAGGATAGGAAACATATAGTAATTTCAACTGACGCAGAAAAAGCGTTGGATAAAATACAACCCCCCCTTCATGCTCCGAAACACTAGAAAAAAACAGGAATAGCAGGAACATACCTCAACATTGTAAAGGCTATTTATGCTAAGCCCATGGTCAACATCATTTCTTTTTTTTTTTTTTTTTTGGGGGGTGCTGGGGAATCGAACTCAGGGCCTTGTGCTTACAAGGCAAGCACTCTACCGACTGAGCTATCTCCCCAGCCCCACAACATCATTCTTAATAGAGAAAAACTGAAAGCATTCCCTTTAAAAACTGAAACAAACAGGGATGCCTCTTTCACCACTTCTATTCAACATCATCCTTGAAACACTTGCCAGAGCAATTAGACAGACTAAAGAAATTAAAGGGATACGAATAGGAAAAGAGGAACTTAAGCTGTCACTATTTCTGATGACATGATTCTATATTTAGAGGATCCAAAAAAGTCCTCCAGAAAACTTATAGACCTCATAAATGAATTCAGCACAATAGCAGGATATAAAATCAATATGCATAAATCTAAAGCATTTTTATACATAAGCAATGAAACATCTGAAAGGGAAATGAGGAAAACACTGTGTTCGCAATAGCCTCGAAAAAAATAAAATACTTTGGAATCAATCTAACCAAATAGGTGAAAGATCTCTACAATGAAAACTACAGAACATTAAAGAAAGAAATTGAAGAAGACCTTAGAAGATGGAAAGATCTTCCATGTTCTTGGATAGGCAGCATTAATATTATCAAAATGGCCCTACTTCCAAAGCACTATACAGATTTAATGGAATTCCAATTAAAATCCCTATGACATTTCTTATAGAAACAGAAAAAGCAGTCATGAAATTCATCTGGAAGAACAAAAGACCCAGAATAGCCAAAGCGTCCTGGCAGGAAGAGTGATGCAGGAGGTATCACCATACCTGTAGTATACACACATACCTCTGTAGTATACAATACTACAAAGCAATAGTAACAAAAACGGAAGGTATTGCCACAAATAGACAGGTAGACCAATTGGTACAGAACATACCCACATAAGTACAGTTATCTCATAATAACAAAGGTGCCAAAAACATACAGTGGAGAAAAGATTAACCTCTTCAACAAACGATGCTGGCAAAACTGGAAATCCATATGCACTAAAATGAAATTAAACCTCTATCTCTCACCCTGTACAAAACTCAACTCAAAATGGATCAAGGATCTAGGAATTAGACCCGAGACCCTTCACCAAATAGAAGAAAAAGTAGGCCCAAAATCTCCATCACATTGGCTTAGGACCAGACGTCCTTAACAAAACCCCCATAGCACAAGAAATAAAAGCAAGAATCAATAAATGAGATAGATTCAAACTAAAAAGCTTTTTCTCGGCACAGGAAACCATCAATAATGTGAAAAGAGAGCCTACAGAGTGGGAGAAAATCTTTTCCACACACACTTCAGACAGAGCACTCATCTCCAAAGTTTATTAAGACCTTAAAAAACTTTACGCTACATCCAATACAAAGAACCCAATCAATAAATGGACTAAGGAAATGGGCAGACACTTCACAGAAGAAGATATGCAGGTGATCAACAAATATGGAAAAGTGCTCATCTTCCCTAGTAATTAGAGAAATGCAAATTAAAACCAACTTAAGATTTCATCTAACTCCAATTAGAATGGCTATTATCAAGAACAGAAGCAATAATAAGTGTTGGCATGGATGTGGGGGAAAAGTCACACTCATACATTGCTGGTGGAGTTGCAAATTGGTGCAGCCCTCTGGAAAGCAGTATGGAGGTTCCTCAGAAAACTTGGAATGGACCCACCATTTGACCCAGCTATCCCACTCCTCAGTTTATACCCAAAGGACTTAAATTAAATCAGCACTACAGTGATGCAGCCACATCAATGTTCATAGCAGCTCAATTCACAAAAGCTAGATTGTGGAACCAACCTAGATGCCCTTCAATTGACGAATGGATAAAGAAACTGTGGTATATATACACAATGGAATATCACTCAGTCGTAAAGAAGAATGAAATTATGGCATTTGCTGGTAAATGGATGAATTTGGAAATATGCTAAGTGAAATAGGCCAAGCCCAAAAACCAAAGGCCGAATGTTTTTTCTGATAAGTGCATGACAATATATAATGGGGGGGTGGCGGGGGGAAGAGAAGAATGAAGGAACTTGGGATGGTGTAGAGGAAAATGGGGTAGGGGGTGGGGGACAGAAAGATAGAATGAAACAGACAGTATTACATGAATGGTGTGAATCTACATTGTGTACAACCATAGAAATGAAAAGTTGTACCCCATTTGTGTACAATGAATCAAAATGCAGTCTGTAAAATTAAAAAAGATTTTACTAATAAAAAATAAAATAAAATAAAAAATAAAACTCAACATATAAAGTAGTCTCAGATACCTAAAGTCACCTTTAGGATCAAAGTAAGAATAAGGGAAGTCAGTATAGCATAATAAAATAATAATCATATTAATAAAAGAATTCATTAATTTAAATAAATGATCTCAAACAAAAGAGAAAAAGTAAGCAAGGTAAACATTAGTAGTGCCTACTTAAATATCCATCTCAATAAAAGGAATAGCCTAGCTTAATGCTACTATTAACCACTTAACATCATAATTAATTGCCCTAGTTGAAGATAAAAATATGATAGTAAGACATGGAAAAATGACATCCCCAGGTGTGGTAGCATAAGGCTATGACTCCAGCTACTTTGGAGGCAGAGGCAGGAAGATGACAAATTCAAGGCCAGCTGTGGCAATTTAAAATTGCAAAATAAAATTAAAGAAAGAGCTGGAAATGTACTCAGTGCTTGCCTAGCATGTGCAAGGACCTGGGTTCAATCCCCAGTACCACCCCCCCACACAAAAAAGTCTAGATTTGAGACCAGGATAAAGGCCAGAAAAATGGAGAAAGGATTAGGGGTTCTTGGGATACTGAGGTGGGAAAACAGGATCGAAGTAAAAACTAAAAAGTCAGGGGGCCGAGTTGTATGTAGCTCAATGGTAAAATACTTACCTAGCATGTGAGTGAGTCTGGGTTTGATCCCGAGCACTGAAAAAAAAAAAAAAAAAAAAAAAAAAAGCCATGACATATTTTCCTTCTCTAGTTCTATGAGTCAATTAAAACAGGAAGACAGGTTATGGAAGTTTCATTATAGTGTGTTTTTCTCCTAGTAATACTAGAGAAGGGGAGAACAGAGGGTAAAAAATTAATACCAGCATAAGCAAAAAGGAGAAAGAATTCTATTCATATAAAAGAAAAGAGATCATAAACTGGTGGAAAATCAATGCACTTAAAAAAATTTTATTTTGCAGTTGTAGATGGACAGAATGCCTTTATTTTATTTATTTTTATGTGGTGCTAAGGATCAAACCCAGTGCCTCACACAGGGTAGGCAAGTGCTCTTCTACTAAGCTACAGCCCCAGCCCCTACAATGCACTTTTTATGCAAGTAGTTTGGTTTTGATTTTCTTTTTCAGGACTCAGGACTTCATGCACTCTATCACTCACTGAGCTATTATTCAAGTAACTTTTAAGTCTGGCTTTCAGTGTTCTGTACAACTGGAAAAGATTGTTCTATCATTTTAAATGATAAATCCTTTAAAGTTCATTCATAGACTAGTAAGCAATTCTCTCAAGCTCACTTTATATGTGCTTGTATATTCACTTTTTGAGCACCATTACAAAAATTTTATAAGAATTCTGTATAATGTCATTAAAAATAAATTATATGCAAGTTTCTTGCAGCCCCTTACTATTTATTTAGCATACTGGAGTTTCCAACATCAGAAATAGAGGTAGATGCATTCACATTTTATATAAATGAATATACACTTTTGCAAATGTCAGTTTATAAATGCATATAACAGCACAACAATTGGAGTGTACACAATAATAAAGAATGGTTATACTAACAATACCATTTAATAAGCAATTCTTTATTAAATATATCTAAAGTCAGACGGTTATCAGGGATGAAGTTAGCTTGGTTTCATACGTATGACTGTTGTTAACTCACTCTGAACTTAAGGCAATAACCACAGCAGCAGAAACTTCAATGATTTAATGGGCATGAGAGGAACATTGGGAGAGGTTAATAGGATCTATTAGTTAAAACGGGGGAATAAAATAAAGGGTCAAGTAGTACAGGTTAAATTGGAAAAGACAAAGTTTGTAAATCATTTAAATTTCTGAACTTATTTAAGGGAACATGCCGAATGTCATATAAATGGCAACAAGTCACAAAAAGACCTACAAATTTATAATACAGTAATTTTAATATGGCAAGACTTTAAACAGTTTACTCAATAACTTTCTGGAATAGGATCAGGAAACATGGACAATTCTTTCTTCTTTAGAATTCCAAATTACTACTTTTTGAACTAAAAAAGACCTGGTCAAATAGTCTAGAGGAAGCCAGTGGAAGGATTAGAAAACAAGACTAGATAACGGGTTTTAACAATATCAGATGGTAAGAGCAAAGGTTACCTTCTTTGAATTTACAAAACACTGGTTACTATAGTTGTGTGTGTACCTTTTTAACTCAGTTTTCTTATTCTAATCTCCTTGAGAACAGGAGTGCCACTCCCCCATCTCTCTCTCTCTTTTTTAAACTTTTACTATCTTTAAAAAAATTTGATTTTGGTTGCAGATTGAACCCAGTGCCTCACACACGCTAGACAAGCGCTCTACCACTGAGCCATATTCACAGTCCCATAATTTTTATATCTTAAAATCCCACAGTAATCAATATAATACCTTACATGATGTATACTTTTTGAATTTTATAATTTGAAAGATAAGTTCTAATACATTCATCAGTTACACTGAATGTCTATGTGCTAAGTAAGCAGTGTTCTAGGGATGAAGGACCCAAAAAAAAAAAAAGTTATGGAAAAAGAATTTGAATTCTTGAGATTATGAAACTCAGACTCTAGTGGGAGAAGGTAATAATATAATATCATTTAAACATTTATCATGTCCTATTATGTCCTTGACAAGAATATCTGCATAGAGCTTGACAATGGGATTTTCATATATGCTCAATTTTTTTTTCCTTGGAACTCTCTCCTGGCCACCAGTTAGAAACAAACTATAACGAAAATAATATGCACTAGATATGCTGCCTATTGCTTCTAGTCAGGCTCCAACTCACAACAAACCCAAAACCTTTTTTTAAATTTTTGGTCCTTCACCCCTAGAACAAGGCTTGGCACATAGAAGGCATTCGTTTAACCAATGAATGTATTAGCACTTAATAAATATAAAGCCTTTATAATTGCTTACTTATTTCTTTTCTCAACATGAGGAGGAAGGGCTAAGAAGCACTACTGGGAAATATAAACAACATAGCTTTTGGAAAACAATTTGAAGTATCACACAATTATAGTCTTAATTTCAGAAGACCATTACTGAATATTCACTCCAAAAGAATTAGCCAAGTGCACAAAAATAAAGTTTGATGTCCTTCATACAGTATTTTTGTAAAACCAAAAAGTTAAAATTTGTGATTACCCAGAAAGAGGATTTTACGAAGTAAAAACAATGCACTGGGCACAGTGGTGCACGCCTGTAATGACAGCATCTCAGAAGGATGACACAGGAAGAACTCAAGTTCAAGGCCAGCGTCAGCAACTTATCAAGGCCCTGAGCAACTTAGTGAGACTCCCCAACTCCTAATAAAAATAAAAAGGGTTGGGGATGTGGCTCTGTGGTAAAGGTGAACCCCTGAGTTCAATGCTCAACACCAAACAACAATACAACAAAAACCTCTAAAACCAAAAGTAAATTCCCCAAATATCATGAAATAGATATCTACCATATTAAGTTAAAAATACAATTTGCACAGTATATAACATGCTTTGAAAAAATCAAGTATCATATTTCATTGCTTCAAGGATGCATAATTTTTCATAATTTAACATCTTTAAAATTGGGATGCCTGGTGTAATCCTTGTCAGATAGGCAGCAGTTGTGACATAATTGTCATTACCTATATGCATCAAAACATGAAGAATGGGAGTGGGACTGTAGCTCAGTGGTAAAGCACCTGCCTGGCCTGTGCAAGACCCCAGGTTTAGCACAACAACAAAACACAAAAACAAAAAAAATGTAAAACATGAAGAATGTCAGTCGCTTGGAGATAATGATGGGGCATTCTTAAGAAATATTATATCTAGTCTCTTGATAGTGAAGAGGAAAATGTAGGGAAAAACAGGGACATCAACAATTCTTGTGTTGAAATTAATATAGAAGACTCTGTATTAGAGAGGTATTAGAAACAACTAATACACATACCTAGATGGGTATATTTTGGGGGTATTTTTCCATACAAAATGATACACAGAAGAAAAATGGTCCATAATGTCACCACCCAGATAATTATTCTAGTCATTAACATAAGGCAAAAAGTATCCATTTTTGTTTTTGTTTTTGTTACTGGGGATAGAATCCAGGAATGCTTACCACTAAACTATATCCCCAGGTATTTTCACTTTTTATCTAGAGACAGGGTCTTGCTAAGTTAACTCAGTCTAAGTTGCCCAGACTGGCCTGGAGCTTGTGATCCTCTTGCCTCAGCCTGGAGTTGCTGGTGCCTCAGCCAGCTTACGTGTTGTATTTTGTTAATTTTACCTTCTAGTTTTCAGACCACTACTATTCACAGGTTATTACCTGTACTTCATAGATTAACACTTCTAAGTTTGTGAAATCATGATTCTAACACAAATCCCCAATTTTTTAATTCCCCATTTTTAAGTGGTTATGGTTCAGTTTGGAAGTGGGAACAATGCTATAAAGAACAAGTTAAATTTTCAGTTTAGCTAACAAAGCACTATTTTATTTAAAATTCATCTTTATTATAATAAATCTGAAATACAGAAATATTGAACTAAAAACTGCTCTGAACAGAATTATGTTCCCCCACCAATTCATATTTTGAAACTCTAACCTTCAATGTAAGTGTATTTCAACTTAGTGCTTATAAGAAAGTAATCAAGGTAAATGAAGTCACAAGGGGTGATTTAATCTGAAAGATTTGGTGTCCTTATAAGAAGAAAATGAGTGATCAAAGCCCCTACTCTATGGCAGGTTTTATGGCAGCTTGAGTTCACTTAACAGTGGAGTATTTTTTTTTTTCTTATAGTGCTGGGAATTGAACTCAGGGCCTCATGCTTTCCAGGCATGCACCATATGACTGAGCCACATTACCAGTCCCTAAGAAAGGCTCTTTATAGCATCATTTTAAAAATTAGTGTTTTCAGTTTCAACTTAGGATATTCTCTCCTTCCATGAATGCTCCCTCTTCCCTCTATCTGTTGATCAGTATAACTCAATCCAAATTCCAGCACAATTTTTCATGCAATTTGACAAACTAATCTAAAATTCATCTGGAAGATAGAAAAATATCCAAATGAAAAAGAAAATCTGAAGAATGTCACTACTACATACATGAAAATAGTACAAAGTTAACAAATAATTAAATTTGTATGACATTCCCAGTTGGAACACCATTGGGCTTTCTGGCTTCTGTATCTTGGCAGTGGAAGTACAGGGCAAATATGAAGACTTTGAAATGGTTATTTAGTGGAAATCTAGCTAGGTAGGGAAATGAGGTAGAATAAGGAGACAGAAAGGAACTTCAGGGGGATGAGAAGGAACTCTGGAATCATACTTAGCTCAAACTCAACTATGTCCTTTACTAGTTATATGCCTTTGGAAATTATTTAATTTCCCTGTAATTCTGTTTATTCATCTGAAATATAAAAATAGATTATAAATAATAAATTATACAGAATTGCTGTTGAGGTTAAATAAGCAAAAATTTAAGAGCTAGACAAATGCAAGACATTAAAAACATTAGCTGAATTAAGACCATTGTGGCTACGATGCACCTATCTACAGAATACATTACTAATTTACACAATTTCTCCCACTTTTAGAAGTATTCTGAAGCAGAGAAAGGGGTATGTATGATCTGTGAAATCTGTCTGACTTGAGTTCAAATCTTAACTCTGCCACTTATTAGCCATGTGACACTAGGTTACTTAGCCTCTCTGAGTTTTGATCTCATTATCCTCAAAATGGGACCAACAAAGTTTACCTATTATGGTTTTGATCTTAACTGTCCCCCAAAGGCATATGCCAGATTTGGTTGCCAGCATCTGGAGCTATGAGCAGGGGTGGAACCATCACCAGGTGGGGCCTAGAGGAATGAAGTTAGATCACTGGGGGAGTGTCCTGGAAGACCAGGATGTTGGGACCCTGGCCCTTCCCTCTCTCTGCTGTATAGACACCATGAAGTGAACAGACCTCCACATCAAGGACTGTCTACATGCCCAAAGCAACAGGGCCAAACAATCATATAGAGGAGGAAACCTCTGAAACTGAGAGTCAAAATAAACACTTCCTTCTTTATGTTGATTCCACTATTTTCTTCAGTGATGGAAAGCTAGCACACTACCTTATACAATTTTTAAAGAATATGTCATATCACATATTTAAAGTGTCTGACAAATGCAAATAATATTGTAAAAGTTATTTCTTCCCAAATGAAATACATTCTCAATCTAAATCCCAACACAATTTTTCATGCAATTTGACAAGCTAATCTAAAATTTGTCTGGAAGATAGAAAAAAAATTCAAATGAAAAAGAAAATCAGGAGAATTTTGCTACTATATACATGAAAAGTATAAAGTTGACAAATAATAAATTAATATGACATAAGCATAGGCAGAAATAAACAGATCAATGAAAAAGAATGAGTCCAGAAACAACCAGATACAGGGATTTTGCATTTCATAAAAGTATAAAGGTAAAACAGACTATTCAATAAAGTGTTGGGCCAAATGGTCGTCTTTAAAAAACTAAATTCCTACCTCATTCCACATACCAAAATAAAATTCTAGGTGAATTTAAGTTCTAAAAGTAAAAAACAAATTAAGTTAATAAAATAAAATTTAAGATATTCATAAGAGGGTTGGGGAATGTCCTAAGACAGAAAAAAGTTATGCTGATCAATGAACAGAAAACTCATGTATTTTATTCTTGCTTTGTGATTTCTTTCCACTAATAGTAATGAAGTAAACCTCAACCTCTAATGTGGCATTTTAATGATACAAAATCTTCTCGTACTTAAAAATATTTTAGACCTATAAGTAAAAGGAACAATGCAGCAAGATCTTTTTTTTAAAGGGCAATTTCTCTCACATTAATACTAAACAGAATAAAGCAATTTCACACTTAATAGGCATATTAGTGACTCAAGAGCTGGTGATTACAATCACACACAAGTTAGAAATGTATAAAATACAAGATAAAATTCAATTTAAAAGCAAACAGACACTATGCTTCCACAATTGTAAATTGAATTATGAATTTCTCAATTCACATTTACTTAAAGAGTAATGATGGTAAAACTGAAATCTTAAAAATTCAGAAATTGGAAATCTAACCATAATTTGGCAATCACAAGACAAAGCAAAACTCAATTCAACATTCTAAAGGTGTACTTTTGTAATTCAGTGAAGACAGAAAATGTGCTAAGTGGGATTTTCTCCTTTGACAACCTTAGGATTATGTTTTAGCATGCTGACAAAAAGTATTTTCAAGAGCTTTATCTCTTAAGGTTTTATTCATTTGAATGGTTTTCAATTATACATTATTATGATTTCACAATGGGAAAATGATTTATAACTGACTTACTGAAAATTTAGCATCTAGAAGTGTCAATCTAGAGATATGAAAGGTATCGCAGGTACTTCTCAGAGACATTTCCCATCATTCCATTTGTTCCTGAAGATTCCAGTAAAGTTGTCTTGTCTCCACTACTACCGGAGTAGTTTTTCAGCCACTGAGCGTTTTTCCTCAAATTTAAAATTTCCCTTAACTTCCCATTCACTATAGAGAGAAAATTAAAACCTATGGTTTAATAAGAATTTTCTTACTGGCAATTATGTGGAATCAACAAGATATAAAAGTAGTTAACTAGAGGAAAGAACTGTCAAAGCTCTCACAGTAAAGTTACCCTTATAATGTACATGATGTTAGATCTTCAATTGCTCTTTCCACCAATTCCAGCATTAAAGGCATTCTCTATTGCCTAATCCCTTATTATTCAATAAAACAATGGCACTTTGGTCTTTCTTATACTAGAAAGTTTCTACTACAACCTTACCTATCTTTCAGGGAGCGGTATAAGTAGAGATGGTTAACACAGGTCTTAGAAAGGTAATTTCAACTAAGAGCAAACTCCAGGATATTGCCTGACGTTCTTATTTTATTTAAAATTTTTTTTCTTCCAATGTCATTATTCTCCCGCAACCTCAAGAAACCTTACAATGCAAAACAAAAACAAAAAACAAACAAACAAACAAAAAAAAAAACAACAACTTCAGAATTACTTGTGAGAGGGAATGAAGGAATTCTTTCTTTAAAGGCGGGAAACGTCTAACCAGAGCTAGATCGAAGATTAAGATTTTTTACAGTGATGGTTTGTTTTCTTTAGACGCGGCGGGTAGTGAGCGGAATTTGGAGGGGAGGGGGAATCCCTGTCACTAGAGAGGTCACAAACCCCTACCCGCTAGCCCGTGGTTGAGGCGGAAGCGCCCGGTACATTCCTGCCCGGGCAAGCCTCAAGATGTTCCCGGACTTGCCCCAAAGCCGCCATAGAAGGCAACCCCGACATCCTTACCGGAGAGTTATTTCACCTTCTGACCCGCAAGCCCGCAGCGTTCGTCACAAACACGCTAGGCAGGGGCAGAGAAGCGAGGTCAGGGGGTCGGTCACGCAAACTCTCAAATGAGCATCTGCCGTTTGACAGTCCCCAATGCGACAACGCCTTACCGGCGCCGGAGCACAAATCAGTTGACTAGGATCGTGACTACAACTCCCAGGAGTCCTGCGCGACGTCCGAGCAGCACCCTTCCCAGAATGCAGCTTGGCGGTGTCCCTATTCCGCCCTCTCCTCTCTCCGCCCCCTACTTTTCTACCCGTCGTCACCCGCGAAGGCCGGAGGTAGGATGCTCGGGTGGGGGGACCTCGAGCCCTTGGCGTGTGGCGTCAGACGTCGGGAGGGATACTGGGCGGGCAGTAGCGGGAGAATGGGAGGACGGAGGGGAGGGGTGTGGGGAGGGGAGGGAGGGTAAATAGTGGGCCAGGCAGGAAGATGGCGGCGGCAGCGGAGGTGTGAGTGGACCCGGGTCTGCAGCTGGATTTTCTCTTCCCTTCTTCTCCCCTTTTCCTTCCCTGACTGAGGTTGGCATCGAGAGGGCCGAGTTCGGGTAGCGGCGCCGGGCGCAGCGCAGGGGTCACGGCGACGGTGGCGGCTGACGGCTGGAAGGGCAGGCTTCCTTCGCCGCTCGTCCTCCTTCCCCGGTCCACTCGGTGTCAGGCGCGGCGGCTACGGCGTCGTGGCGGCTGGTGGACTTCGTCCCACCTTCTTTCCCCCCCCGCACTCTTCGCTTCGCCATCCCCCGACCCTTACCCGCGGGACTGGGCGCCTCCTCCGGCGCAGCTCACGGAGCGGGGGCCGGTCTTCTGCTCGGCTGTCGCGCCTCCATGTCGGATAACCAGAGCTGGAACTCATCGGGCTCGGAGGAGGACCCGGAGACCGAGTCCGGGCCGCCTGTGGAGCGCTGGGGTCCTCAGCAAGGTGAGCAACTCGCGGGTTCAAGGGCCAGCTGTTCAGACCTCACCTGCCGTGAGGCTAGGAGAGCCGAGCTTCTGAGGGCATGGGGTGGGGCTGGGCAGGAGGCACGGTGGACAGTCCCGGGGCGGGGGCTGCGGAATGTGCCGGGTGCGGGGCTGTGTAGTGCCGCAGGAGTGCCTGGGCTTTGGGGGGGTGTGGGGAGAGGTCTTCCTCGCCTGGGCTTCCAGGTCTTCCAGGGACTTGTCAGTAGTCACCGAGGACCGGAGAAAGCATGTATTACCCCCGGATCCAGTTTAGAACGCGAGACGCGTACCGTGACTTGGGACCCGTGGCGGCAGCTGTCCCGGGTATAGGAATCTGGGTTGGGCACCAGTGGCGTCCGCACTTCTGGGCGTGAGGGCGGTTCACATCGGACCTTTCAAAGGAGATTAGTCTGGAGGTGCACGACCGAATAGGGTTGGGGGCTCGTTGACACGGCTTTTTTAACAAGCCAATTGACTCGTTTTAGTCCTGAAATCTAAGGTGGTAAACTATTAGGTGGTAGTAATCCTAAATGCACTGAGAGATGTGAGTGTGGAGCACTTTTATACTTTCCCTCTTACCCCTTACTGTACTTCAGAAAAGATCTATTGAATTAGCACGTGATAAGTATAAGAAATATTAATAGTAACTTGGAACATGTCAGAGACCGCGTTTTAATCCAGGAAGAAGAGCATTATTTAATAATAAAATATTTTTGCAGTAATATTTCCAGGGTAAGGAAAAGACATCTTAGTTTTTATGTATTATGAAAAGCTCCTTTCAAAATTTTAGCAAGGTAAATAGTCATTTAAGATAGAGGTGTGTGTTCTTTTGATAGTACTTTTTTTAAAAAGTTTTTGTTATGGGAATACTTGCATAGCCTTTTTGACTTCCCTTTCTGTTAAACTTTTAGAAAAGGCTGGAGTTAGCAGTTAACTTGGAGAGTGGGAGCTGGGGCCAGTACTTCAACAAGCTGGTTAAGATATCAGATCATGTGTAACCATGGCTATTAAGAAATCACCCTGCTTCCAGTATTCATATTAGAATCATTTTGACATCATTTGTGGAATTGTTTCATGTTAGACTTTTATAATGTCTTTAGAAGGCTAATGAGAAAGGCCTAGAAAAGGCATGAGTCTTTCAGATATACAACTTACAAGTGTTAACTTTTATTTGTATAGCAGAAAAATTATGGCGTTTCAGTTGATACTCTGAAATCGCTCTTAGAATTTCTCTGTAATCGCTCTTAGAATTTTTATGTTTTCAATAAAGAGAAGTATCCCTAGGGTTTCTTTAAATTAAAAAATCCTATAATTTAGTCATCTGTTTAGAACACATTGTGCAATATGTATACATTGTCATATGAAGATAGTTATGAAATAGATTCTTTGCCATTCTCATAGTTTCATCACTTTCCACTTATATGAGAAGTAGACTGCCATATTAGTATTATGATAGCGTTTTGTAAAACAAGCTGTACTTTTGACCTATTGATCATTTGTGGAGAGATTGGGGAGCAGAGTGGATGATGGAAATAAGTCATGTGCTCTGAGTATTTACCCTATGCAGGATAAGGTAGTAGGTATACCATAGGTCAAAAAATGGAAGACTATCTCTTTGGTATTTGAGTGTGTAGAATTGCAGTATTTGACTACTTCTGTGGAAGGGGAATAACTTGAGTTTTGGTTGTTGCTGCAATTATAGAATCAACAAGAATAAAGTTTTTAGTATTACTCTTGTGAACAGCTATTAAGGAAATTTCCCTAAAATTTAACAATTATATATGTTATATATGTTTTCTGGAAGTTTTTAATCCATGATGTTTTATTTTTGGTTATTCTAAAGCTTTGTACCTGCTAACTAGGCAAGCACTCTACTGAGCCCCATTAAGATTATTTTATGTTAAATACATATACTGGAGATAGTACATGTTTTTAAGTTTAAAGTACATGTCTTGTATTTCAAGTCCTCTGTGTTTACCTGATAATTTAAACAAGAGTTAGATCTCAGCATCTATTCTTTGAGGTGAGCAGTGTACATATACTAATGTACATTGCTCCAATACTAATACTGATTTGTTTTCTTTTATTTCTCCCCTGTTATGGAGTGGATCTGGAATGTGGGTGCATGTGTATAAATTTATATTTAAAATATGCCAGTCCCAATTATTTCTTCTATATGATAATCTGAAATACATGGAAATATCTACAAAGCATACATTCTTATAGAATCATTTCTCAAGAGAGTAAGTTCCAGAAATAATGGATGCATAGTAATTCTATGTGGTTATTACAAATATCAGGATGGAGCATGGTTGGGAAAAGAAAAGATTTTTGCCTTTGTAGGACTCGCAAGCAACTAAGTCTGAATAAAATAAATTATATCCAACTCGTTCTGAATTTCCTTCATCTTTTATGGTTTTTCTTACCTCTCCACACACTGTTGGCTGCAGTTGAGTCCATCTCAAATACTGTCCTTTCCATAAAGCTTTTTCTTACTTCACCAATTGTTTATTTAAATTCTCCTTTCCTTTTGGGGAGGGGAAGGTGGGATTGAACCTAAGGGCACTTTACCACTGAACTACATCCCCGTTTTTTAAAAAAAAAATTTTATTTTGAGACAGGGTCTTATTAAGTTGGTGAAACTGGCTTCCTTCCATTCTCCTACCTCACTGAAATTATAGGCATGCGCCACCTGGGCCAATTCCCATAGCATTTTGACTGAAACTTGATTCTGACACCCCCGTACCCCCAACTCGCCTAATACAGGGAATAGAACTCAAGAGCACTCTGCCACATCCCCAGCCCTTTCTATTTTTTAATTTGAGGCAAGGTCTTCCTAAACTGCTTAGATTTTCCTAATTTATTGAATTTGTGATCCTCCTCTTTCAGCCTGGAATCCTTCTATTTCAGTTGCTGGATTTACAGGTGTGTACCACATGCCTGGCTACTGATTCTTACTCTAAATATATTTTGTTCTGAATTTATGCTTGCCGAACTATAGGTGACAGGATTCTTTGATTATTCTGTAGTGTCTAGCTTATTTATTATATGGGAAAGTGAGGAAACATTCTCAGAGCAAAAGCAAAAACCTCCTTCCAGGTGCAAAAGAGCAGCTAACATTTACTAACTAAAGAGTCCTGAAGTTTATATAATCTGTTGGTTCCTCTGTAAGAAAAATAATACAAAATTATAGAGACATAGTTGGGAGACCTCATCTGTCACTTTGATTAGGGTCTGTTCTAGTGAGAGACATTGAAGATTAAGCTTCATTAACTCTGCATAACTCTGCCTCAAACTGAGAAAATACTACATGTCTAAGCCTATTCTTGCTTAATCTTAACTCTGAAATAGAATTGACAGAGAAACCAACACATGAGAGGGTAAGTACATAACTTGACCACAGTCAACATAGTATCTAGCCTCATGATGGATAGTAATGGGAAATAAGGTCTAACCCATCTGTATAATAGGCAATGGGAAGTTGTCATTTAAGTTTTGGAGCTGGATTCTCAATGAGATGAATGTGTAAGAAAAGTAAACAAATATGCTTAATAAGTAAATAAGATTATGGTAAATTATGAAAAAGCAGAAGATAATAGAAGAAATAAGGTTATTAAACTTTCTCAGGAATCCAGGAACCTGGTAATTTGATAGGAAAATTGGGAAGAGGAAGACATTTAAAGGTTTAGTATGAAGGACCGATTGATAGGATTTGTTGATGAACTGTAAGGAGTGAGTCAGAACAGTCACATATTGATTATCTTCTTTGACTATGCTAGGCATTTTCAATATGTTATTTAGCATACAGCAAGTTCACAAAAGTTAGGTGATTTGTCAGAACTCTCCTTAGTAAAGTAGGTGAGTCTGTTGAATCCTTTATCTCCCACTCTGTTCATGTTATATACTAATCTTTTTTTTTTTGGTCATAATTTGTTTAAAAATTTTACAGACTGCACTTTGTTTCATTGTACATAAATGGGCTACATCATTTCATTTCTATGGTTGTACATGATGTAGATTCATACCATTAGTGTAGTCATACATATACATAGGGTAATGATATCTGTCTCATTCCACCATTTTTCTTTCCCCCCCCCCATTTTCTACATAATCTAATCCTCCGTTCTTCTCTCACCCCCACGCCCATTATATATCATCATCCACTTATCAGGGAAAACATTCAGGCTTTGGTTTTTTGGGATTGGCTTATTTCGCTTAGCATGATATTCTCCAATTCCATCCATTTATCTGCAAATGCCATAATATTTCTCCTTTATGGCTGAATAATATTCCATTGTGTATATACACCACATTTCTTTATCCATTCATCTGTTGAAGAGCATCTAGGTTGATTTCACAATCTAGCTATTGTGAATTGAGCTGCTATAAACATTGATGTGGCTGTGCTACTGTAGTATGCTTATTTTAAGTCCTTTGGGTGTAAACTGAGGAGTGGGATTACTGGGTCAAAAGGTGGGTCCATTCAAGTTTTCTGAGTATTCTCCACACTGCTTTCCAGATCCTGGTTGAGTCTGCATGACTGTAGAAGTAGCAAAAGCAGGTCGTAGGAACATAGGAAGGAAATATACTTTATAGGGAGGAGGTAAGTTCAGTTTGTTTAATCATTTCAAATTGGTAACTATGGTATGTCACAGTCAGAAATAAGAAAATAGCAAATAGAGAGTCCATAGAAAAAAGAGTATGGGTGAGTCCCAGAGAGATTGTAATAATGGTGCTTAGAAGATTTAAGGGTTGAACCAATTTCAAACATGCTGCATTAGGGAATGGAAAACAAAGATTTCTCAATGGTTAAAAAGCTTGAACCAGTTTATTACATCTTAACAATCCATTTGAATTAGTTTTTTTGGAATTAGATAATTTGGGGGGATTGTTTATACTTAGAACCTTGGAACATAAAAAAAAATTGAAATTAAGTATTCCTGTAGAGGTTACATTTCTACTTTGCCAGTTTTATTGGTTGTAATCTTCACTGTACATCAAGACTTAAGCAACACAGAAGTCACTTTTAAGTATAGTATTAGAGAATGATAATCTTAGTATGTTTTTAAAAATATTTTTTTAGTTGTTGATGGACCTTTGTTTTATTCATTTATTTATATACTGGTGCTAAGAATAGAACCCAGTGCCTCACACATGCTAGGCAGGTGCTCTACCACTGAGCCACAACCCTAGCCCCCTAGTATGTTTTGACATCCAATTTTGTTTGTATTTTTACTTCTGGGTTTAAAAAAATACATCCTCAGGGAAACTTAAAAAGTGAATTAATAATTTTCAACATATAGTGTGGAGTTCTATAGGGGAAAATTTTTTTAAATATATTTTTAATTGTAGATGGACACAATACATTTAATTATTTATATGTGGTGAGAACCCAGGGCCTCACACCTGCTAGGCAAGTGGCTCTACCACTGAACCTCAACCTCAGCCCTGTAGAAGAAAAAATTAAAGTTGATATACACTTAACTAAAGATTAATGATTTAGTATTTTATTTCCATGTAGTTAAGGCCATCATAAATTTTCATATGAGAATAATTTATAATAAAAATAGAATTTTGACAGTGATTGGCATCATACTACTATTGGTTTAGGGGACTATGCAGTACTTTGTATAGGAGAGAGACTGTATAATTAAACCTATTTATTTTTTATTACATATATTAATTATGACAACCAGGACAATTTAAATGTTATGAAGGTGGCAAGGAGCTAGGGGATACAATACAATTTTTAGCCAAATTCCTGCTTTGATTTTCTTCAAATGTTGGAGAAAAGAAAGACTATGTTGTATTAATCTATTTATTTAAATATTATAAAAACTACTGAAAATCATCATATAGTCTATAAAATCTCTACCCCTTATAATCATGCTTATTAAGACTTTTCACATTTGATTTTAAAATTAGATTGCTTTTTCAAAAAGTTTGGATTTCTTAAATACTGACTTTTTTTTCCATCTCTCCTTTCTTCCCCAACCCTCCCCAGTGGACAAACTACATTCATGGGTGGCAGGATCGTTGGGTAGTTTTGAAAAAACAATACTCTGAGTTACTACAAATCTGAAGATGAGACGGAGTATGGCTGCAGGGGGTCCATCTGTCTAAGCAAGGCTGTGATCACAGTAAGTTTCTGTTCTGCAGGTATTCATTAAGTATGTTCTGACATCAGCAAGTAATCTAGGTATTTGATATATGTCTCTGAACAAAATAAAGATCCTTGCCCTTGCGGAGCATATTATATTCTAGTACTTTTATCATAAAGTTATTTTTCAAGTACTTACTACTACATACTGTTCTTTTGTATAGACATGTAGTATTTACTGTCTGATGAGACCATGGTAGGTTATTAAAAAAGTTAAATCAGGAAAAATCATAAAAAATATACAATCTTATTAAAATTTTAACTTATAATACATAATATATAGTCATTTGCAATCTCTTTGTGAGGTTGAGAAGTTGTTTCTGTTCTTAATATTCATATGCATAATGTGCAGTTTCCAGCTTTAATTTCTCTGAAGTGGAACAAAAGTTTCAAAATTCTTTTTAAAAACCCTAAGTATAAGCTCTTTTTGGATTTTTTAATGATGTTTTCCTATTTGCAGTTGTCATTTTTATTAACTTTTTCATCTTAGGTTTTCAGAGAAATAGTTCTTTTCTTTTTATACTCTAGTCCACATTACATAAGGAGTATAACAAGTTAACTGGTAAAAACAGGTTCGGGAATGATCAACTAACTTTTTAACCCTGTAATACACCTATTGGGATCAGAAGTGCCTGATTATTAATAGATATAGCTTACTAGTTGAAAAGTGGTCAGCATGCCTTGGACATTTTCAATAAAGGTCAAAAACAGCAGTGTTGGCTTAAGACAGAACAGTTAAATGGAGATGAGTTAAGGGAACTCTTACAGTTTAAAATCTAAAAATGAGTATGCTAAATAAAAATACAGATTTTATTGACCCATTCAAAGTCACATTTTCTTTTCTTTTTTTTTTTTTTTTTGGGTGCTGGGGATCAAACCCAGGGCCTTTGTGCTTACTAGGCAAGCACTCTAACCACTGAGCTATCTCCCCAGCAAAGTCACATTTTCTTTTGATAGAATTTCTATTGCTCATAAAAGAAAAAGGTACACTTTACATTTGTTACTATCTAAATCTGATTTATGTATTGTTTATGTATGCATTTAAGGAAAATTTTACTGTATTTTTGTATCTTTTTGTACATTCTGCCCCAATTGTATGTTCAGTTTTAAAACAAAAGCTTGATTGAATGTCAGTCTGTTTGGAAAAACAGGAATTGTTTGATATTGTTAATAATGAAACTGCTTCTACTCATTCTAGAGACAGTTTTAAAGAAATATTTTGAACATAAGGCTCAGTATTTTGACTGGTGTATGGTACATTGTGGTGTGTTTGAGGTTGTATCTAGTTTAATATTTGTGGTGTTTTTTCTCTTTTGAGATAGATCATTATTCATGTCAGGAGAAAGAATAATGGAAATGTACTTTATAATCTTGAAGTGTCTTTCCCCATCCTTCCCTACTTTCCTTGTTTTGCATATTGTCAATTGCTTATTAATTCGGTGTTTGACTTTTTGAAAATAATGTGTTGATTGTTGATGTGAAAATTAAATTTTATCTTGTTTTCTAAATAGTAGTATTCCTAGAGGACCATTGCTAGTTTCTGTAGATTAAAATATAATTATCCTATCTTGAATTATGGACTGTCGTAATAGTGCGTAGTTCATTTGAAGAAAAAAATTAATAAACATTTTCATTGTATATGCTCAGGAAAAGTGTTAGTTTCCTTGTCCATGTTTTTTGTTAAAGCTGTGTTTGTATGCATAACTTTAAGTGTGGTACGTCAAAACAATGGGTAGGAAAGTGAAACAACTAGAAAGCTTTAGAAGGGGAGATTTAGAAGTAACCAGTGGAAATAAATGTTCACTTTGCTCATTAATATTAGAAAAGATAAAGATGAATGAGGCAGCAGAATCTAAATGGTAGTCATTAGATACAGTGAAACAGATGATAGGGAAAACACAAGCAATAATTGCATTTCTTCAGCTTTCAGTCTGTTCTTTGCTTTGGGTTTTACAGTCTCTGTGTTACTTATTTCAAGGAAATTGCAGTAAGCTTTTCAGGATAAAATTTACAAATAAAAATTATTTCATTTAAATTAAAAAAATTTAATGTTAACGATCTTGTTAAGTAAGTATCCTTTGCTATTTTATTCTTAAATATGGGCTACTACCTATATCAGTCTCTGAAGACAAAGAATAAATATTGCTGTTGAATTTGTTTACCATGACACCCTTATATTGGTGATTTCAGATATGAAGAACCTGGGCTTGAATAGTTGGGATTTTGCCATAACCATTACTAAATATTATTAGTTTGTTGACCTAGTATCTGAGCCCATCTCTTCTGAGAGATCCTAATTTGTTGTTAGCCTAATTCACTCCTATTTGGTTTTACAAGTCCCTTTTTATAAAAATCACGTTCTTCAGCTATATGTTAAAAATTGGGTGAATAATTTCAAGTAATAAGTATTTCCTGGGAGAATGTATTCTTTAATGTGAAGAGATTGGGAATAAGGGTATGAGAAGATAAATAGTACTCTTTCACTTTGTGAGGGGGAAAAAAGTAGTACTTGTGTATAGAAGAAATGTTTCTAGAAAGAAGTCGAATTTCTCTAGTTGCTTGCTTAAGATCCAGCCCCTGAAATATAGTAGATATTTGGAATATATTGGTTATAATTATTTCAATCAAAAGCAAATGTTTATGAAATATTTAACTTATTTTTTAAATTCTGTTTTTTAAAATGCACCTGATAAAATATAGTTCATACTATTTAAAAAGTTAAAAGTAAACACTTATCCTCCTTAGTCCTGTATGCAAAAATCTGAAGGTGAATTTCTGGTCATTCTTCCTGAAATTTGTGTGCTTTTACAAGCATTTATTTTTTTATAGTCTACATTTTTATTTACACAAATGGTATCATATTAAACCTATTCTGCCCTGGTTGTCTTCTAAAACACTGAGATGTAACTACTACATCCATTGAATTTTATGGATGCCCTCTATCTTACTTATTTGCCTCTTCCCTGTTTGTCATTTAGATCGTATCTATTTTTTTACTACAAACATGATTGGAGCAAACATGTACACTTCCAAATTTGTTTTTAGTCATTGTCAAGTGTTCTGTCAAAAGTGTAGCACTTTTTGCTCCACCAATAGTGTACAAGTTCCTGTGTTTCCCCTTACCCTCAAGTATTGAGAAAGAGGGTTTTGGGCATATGTTAAAATGATGTCAAACTGTTAGGTTAAAAGGGTGTCTTATTATTTTAAATTGCATATTTTACTCATGAGCTTGGGAAACTTCATATGTTTATAACTTGTTTATGTTTTTTTTTTCCCAATTGTTCATCTTTTTTTGTTGCTTTCTTTCCTGATATGTATAAGCTTTTTATATGATGTTTGTCATATTTATTGCAAATGTTTTCTTCTGCGTTGTCATTTGTCTGGTTCTTTTTCGCTTGCTTAGTTTGGTGGGGTTTTTTTATATTTTAGACCTTCTAGAAATTTTTCCCCCCTCGGTGCTGGGGAGGCAAGCACTCTACCAACTGGGAAAAAAGTAGTACTTGTGTATAGAAGAAATTTTCTACCAGCCACCTTCTAGAAATTTTATTGACCTTTTCCTCTATTTGGTTATATTCACATAGGCTTTTCCCCTTAAAGATTGGATCTCTATATAAATGTAACTACACTTTTATCTAGAATTTACATTTGAATTTTGATTCCTATTGAAGTTATTTTAGTTTAAGAAATGATATAAGATGTAACTTCATTTCTTGTCCAAATGACTAACCCTGTATTCTAATACCATTAATTGAATAATTCACAGTCCCCCATTTGAAATGTCATTTTCATCATATATGATAAAATGAGGTTTTTCTTACTTTTTTATTTTATTTTTTTGGTAGTGAGGATTGAACTCAGGGTCGCTTGACTGTTGAGCCATCCCCAGCCTTATTTTGTATTTTATTTAGAGACAGGGTCTCACTGAGTTGCTTAGCACCTCGCTTTTGCTGAGTCTGGCTTTGAACACCCTGCCTCAGCCTCCCAAGCTGCAAGAATTACAGGTGTGTGCCGCTGCACCTACCTGGTTTTTCTTACTTTCTTCTGTTTATTTAGTTTGCATATGAAAGAACTGATTTGCTTGTATTTACTGATATAGATGTCTTTTGAAATAAGTGTAGAATTTTTGTGGTAATAGAAAGAGTAATGTCTTAGTATTGGCTTACCCAGTTCTGTAGTCCCAGCTCTTACCTTAGACATCTGACTTTGTATACCTAATAATCTTGAAGACCTTTTTAAATTAGTAAATGAGTGGAATTCGTATTATTCTTATCATAGTTGAGTTATAGGGAAATGTAACATTTCACATATTATTTTCAGAAGGAAACCTTAGAGGTAATAAAAGTGTTTACTTGTTGCATTAAAACAAAACATTAAAGCCAAATAGCTCTTGTTAAATAGGGATTGCAAGAGGAAAGTTGAAAGACCCTAGCAAAATTAAAGAGGTCAATGGGAGATGTAAATGCAAGGGAAAGGAGTGTTCAAAATTGAAGAGAACCATAAAAATAAACAAATTTTAGAAGTGCCACACAAAGAATAATTGAATCTAAAAGTTTTTTTGAATATAGAATTTTCAGAAACTGCTATAGAAATGTTCAACAAAATAGGTATCACCAAAGATGATTAGTACAATAATCATTATACAAGGAACTCTAGATTAATGAAAAATCCAAAAAGTAGGCCTTCTATCAAGTGTGTAATTTTGCCATATTGAACTGTATGTGTGAGAACTAAAGAAGAGAGGAAGATATATGCGAAAGTAAAACCACTGGCTAAGAAATTAATTATACTTCTCATTTGAGGAACATTTGCCAATGAATTTTGTGTTTTATTTTATTGTATTTATTTATTTTGACATGGGATCTCCCTGTGTTACCCAGGCTAATCTTGAACTTTTGTTCTCAAGTGGTGTTCCCATTTCAGTTTCTCGTGTAGCTGGGACTACTCATGCCTGGCTCCTTGACAGTGAATTTTAAGGAAATTAGAATCTTAACTCTAATAAGATTTATGCCTTAAGAGACTAGTAATACCTGTTCAACTCTTTCATTGGAAATAATGTCTCCTTCTTTTGATAACTTTTTTGTTTTAAGGTTTTTTTTTAAACCTATTAACTTTATAACTCAGCCTCAGACATTTTTATAGCAACAGAAAAACAGAATATAGTCATTTATATCCACATCTATATGCATTTCTAAGTTTGGTGGGTCAGGCTTCCTAGTGTATAGCAGAGGAACTTTGGCACTCAAAGCAATTTCCATTATACTCTGGGCAAATACCATAGCCATAGATAACTTGACTATAATTCAAATAATATAATTCAAATACCATTAATGTAGGAAATATTTGAAATATTTAGAAAGAGGTCTTGGAAGAGGAAGAACATAAAAAAGGATACCTATTAAATTTGGAATGCAGAATGTTGAAATAACTTATTGAAAAATTAAAGTTACAAAATGCAATAGTTTTCTAGGGTCACCTTAACGTGGTAAGTGGCTTAAACAACAGAAATTTATTGCTTCACAGTTCTGGTTGCCAGAAGTCCTGATCAGAGTGTGAGCAGGCATGTTCGTTGTGTTGGCTGTGAGGGAGAACCTGTTTCATTCCTATTTCTGGTGGTTTGCTGGCAATTTAATATTCCTTGGCTTGCTTTATGCATCTCTCCTTTCTCTGCTGTCTTCATGCTCACATTCTCAGGAATGTTCTCCCTATGTGTGTATCTTTATCCAGGTATCCCCTCTTTATAAAGGGGGGCCTGCCCTTAATACTAGGTTAAGGGCCTACCCTACTGCAGTGTGACCCCATCCTAATTATATTTGCATGACTCTTTCCAAATAACATCACATTCTGTGGTACTAGGTAATAGGACTTGGTCGTATTAATTTGAGGGGGCATAGTTCAACCCATAACACAAATTATCAATTAAGACTAAAACCCAAGTCTTCTGTTCCCTTCTGGTATTATTTTATTACAAGCCATGAGGATCGGAAAATTGCATATATGTTGCATTTTATTTGAGTAGAACTTGCATGAACATGACTGTTAAATATTTATAAAGCAGCTCTTTTAAAATTTGAGGCTTACTGTTAATGCCTTCTGTTAAATCTCTGTAATCTGTTAAATCTCTGTTTTAGCATTCTAGTTTTCTTAAAAAGGGAGATACATTTTATCTTCAAGATTTGCCTGCTTAAATTAGTTAGCAAGAAGCTTACTAGTTTTTCTAAAGGTCTTTTAAGCTTCACAAACATCAATTGTTACTATTTTTTAATTTTGCATTTTATATTAGTTTAAAAAGCACTTAAAATATTATGCATGGACTGTGAAGTCCATCCTGGGTTCAGATCTTATCTCAATTTCTTATGGCCAGGACTAGGGAGATAGCTCAGCTGGTAGAGTGCTTGCCTCGCAAGCACAAGGCCCTGAGTTCAATCCCCAGTACTGCAAAAAAAAAAAAAAAATTTCTTATGGCCGAAAGATAATTGTAGGCAAATTATTGAATTTCTTTGAGCTTCAGCTTCTGTAGTGATTAAAATGGGTGATAAGATCCAAGTATGGAATGATTATGTGATTAAAATAAATAATATTATTTGTACAATTCTTGGCACATAGGAGGTTGTCAAAATTTCTTTATTTTGTGAAATATTTGTATTGAAAATAAAGCCTATGTTTAAAAAAAAAAAAGGTAGGAGAAGCTGGCTTTATCAGAGGGAGGGCAAAGATGGAGTTGCCTCATTAGAGCCAGGTTATGTGGCATGTCATGTTTGAACAGATTCTCATGCATTTCCTGTAAGATTTCCTTCCACCAAGTAGTTCTATTTCACAATGTTAAATGTATGTATTTATATATAAATATTTATAATATAAGTATACTTATGTAATATATAAAATAAATAATATATAATATATTGTATGATATATATAATAGAAGCATATTTATTTGTAAACATATACATGTTTAATGCTTTAAATGCTTTCTACATATTTGTGTGTGAGGGGTACTGAGGAATGGCACCTAGGGACATCTACCACTGAATTAAACCCCAACCCTTTTTATTTTTGTTTGAGACAGGATCTCACTAGGTTATCCAGGCTGACCTCAAATTTGGTAATCCTCCTGCCTCAACCTCCTGAGTAGCTGGAATTAAAGGTGGATTACAGACATGTGCCACCTCACCTGGTTTCTGTTGCTTAATTAAAGTGACAGAGCTTTAAAGTTACCTGCTGATAAGTCATCATTTATTGAATTCACCATGGAAGTTGATATTATCATTGAGCTTTTTCAAGTGAGTGCTGTGTAGACTGACCTTTTTCATTTCTACATTAAAGAAAGTAAAAAGAGAGCTATTTTCTTGGTCCCCAAGTTAGAGAATATACTTTTATCCAACAATTATTTCTTTTAAAAATGAGTAATCATCATTTAAAAAAATAGATCACCAAGATACTGGTTCTTATGATCCAAGCCACGACCAAGCCATGACCAATTAGTTGACCTCATCCAAAAATTAAGGCATCTCTAAAGTGATAATAACTTAAAGATAAGAAATAGGTTTGGGTAGGGATTCCTAAAAACTTACATATAGACCCAATTTCATAAAGCAGTGTTGTTTCCTATTATAAAAGACTTAAAGTGGGGCTAGTATTGTGGCTCAATGATAGAGCATTTGCCTTGCACATGTTAGTGACTGGGTTCAATCCTGAGTACCACATAAAATGAATAAATAAAATAAACATATTGTGTCCATCTACAACTAAAAAAATAAAAAAAAGACAAAGTATTTTCATTTAGCTTTAAGAATTTTAGGAAATTCAGCCAGGTAAAGATGCATCTTTTTTCTCTCCTATCCCATGAAAATAATCATTGTGGGGTTAAACAGTTTTAAGCCCCAAAAGACAACACACAACAGGAGAGAATACAACAAGAGGCAACATTGTAGAATCTGAAAGCAGATGGGAAAATGCTAAATTACTTAGTAAATCCAAGAAACTGAGTTCCTAAACTTTCAGTTGAAAAAACAGAACTAGATTTATGTCATAGTCATATAACATTTTAATAGTACTGGATACCTTCTGAAATGAGAATTTTGGGGTGGAAGATGTTAAAAATAAGGAGGATAAGTTGAATAGCAGTTTACGAAGCAATCAGATCCCCAGATTCTTCTTTCATAACCTGGGCATCTGTGGAGAGGATAAAATTGTGGGTCTTTGGACTGCAGGGTGGAGATGTAGGCACCACACACAATAGATAACAAGGAACCAAGGAATGAATACATGAGGATCAAGGAATTAAGCAAACCATACTGAGACCTCACTCTACTACTCCTTCCTATTCCCACTTCCCACTTCCAAATTTTCACCCTCAGGGCCAGAGGTTGGGGGAGTGCGCTTTAGAAAATTTGGCCAACCCAATAGGATAGCCCTAAAATTAACAACAGAGCTTGCCCAACAAATTAACTCCACTAGATTCTCCTATAGCAGAGCCCATCTTTGGTAAACTACCTATAGCCTTAGGGTTTCCGATCAGCTTTGTAAAGAGACTCCCACTCTTAAAAATGACCATGTCTGAAGATTATAAACATGATGGAAGTTTCCAATTTGAAAATGATCAAGAGAATAAATGCAACACTAGGCAACAGACAATTCAGGTATTAAGAAGAAAATTTGTCAGTATTTTCAAAGAGGTAAGAATATTTAGAGTCACGAACCAAAAATGTTATACTATAATAAAGGAAGAGGATTAAAAAGAGCTCTTGGTAATTTTAAATGTGGTAACAGTGATAGAAGAAAAGTAGAAAGTTGAAAGATAGAATTATAGACATTTCCTAGAAACTTAGTGAAGATTTTTTTTATCTTTTTAAAAAGGTGATAAATAGAAAAGTTAAAATTAATGGAATGATTAAAGAATTTTAATATCTGAACAGTAGGAGCTTTAGGAAGAGAGAGCAGAAAGGAACTTCCGGTGAAAGAGTACCAAAAAAATTTATAGAAATAAATGACATGAGTTTTCACATTGAAAGGGCTAATGAAATCCCAGCATTATAGAAGAAGAAATACTCACATTAAAGACAGATTGTGGTGAGTCAGACTTGGGGGAAAAAAAGATAACCAATGCTTCCAAAGCTGCAGGGAGGACAAATCACAACAAAGGACAGGAATTCCAAATGACCATAGATTTCTCAAGAACTACTCTGGAAGCTGAAATACAATAAACTGTGCCTTCATTCTTTAAAGAATAGTTATTTTTAGTACTGAATTCTGTACCTAGCCAAACCACTGAACAAGTATCGGGATAGAATAAAAGCATTTTAAAATACAATCCCAAAAGTTTACCTCTTGTGGGTTTTTAAAATGTTTCATTTTAGAGATACAAACTCAACTATCTAACTGTGAAATAATATGCTTCAAAGTGATCCATTTAGGAGTGTGTAAATAGGTGAATATGTAGATGAAACAAGAATGACCACCAGTTAATAATTGCAGAATCTGAATAGTGGTAATGGGGTTCATTATCACATTCTTGAATTTCGCAAATTTTAAATTTTAAAAAAATTTAAAAACATCCATAAGCATCTTTCTTCAGATAACTATTAGGAGATATGCTTCATCAAAACGAAGTATTAAATAAAAAGAAGATGTGCCAGAGGTCATTGTCCTCAAAGTGAAGTTTCTAGGGCAGTAGCATCAGTATAAGCTGTGAACTTGTAAGAAATGCAACTTCTCAGTCCCTGTCACAGACTTAATGCATCAGAAACTCTAGGTGTGGGTCCAGATCCTGTCTTCCAAAATGTTCAGGTGATTCTGGTGCATACTGAAGTTTGAGAACCACTTTCTTAAAGCAGAAAAAATAATTGTGCTGATGTAAAGAATGGACATGACTAATAGTTTAGATCATCTCATTTTCTTAACTGCTTACTCTCTGGACTTTGATAGTTGCTTTGACATCTAAATTAATCTAGCCTTTATACATAAAATTAGCTGTGCTATTCTGGCAATCTGAATAGACAATGGATATAAAATGTCAGAGTTAGGGAAAAATTGCCATAGAAATGGGGAGAGTTATGAAGAAGAGATGAACATTCCCTGTATCAACGTGACTGTCTGATTGGTGCCTTGCTACTCTTTGCTGATTTTGCTCCTTCATTTCCCCATTTTCTGGAATGCCTTTTTTTTTCCTCCCTATCGAAAACCTGTCTTTCCTCCTAAACCTAACTTAAGCCACATCTTTTCAATGAACCACCCATAAGGACCCTCCTCAACTTTTTGTTCTTACAATTTTTAAAAAAGCAAACAAGAACTTGAACAGCTATTATGTGCTAAGTATTTTACAAGTTATCAGATAAAAGATGAAACTAATTGTTTTAATGGGAAAAGGAAAATGAAAGTGTGGTGGAAATACTGTTGTTTTTCTATTGTTTTTTCATATTAAACCTTAAAGAACCATTTAATTCCTTAAACTTCCAGGTAGCTAAAGACAGTGATAGTTAAAAATAGTGGTAAACAGCCTCTCAAAAAGTTATCCCCTGAAAGACTAGAAAATAACTTCATATGTATAAAATTTCTGGTCAAAATAACACCTTTACCAATCCTCGTAGACAAATAATGCCAAAACTACAAATGGTTACATGTGTCAACCCCAGGCTATGAGGTGTTGTGAGCAAAATTAAAACCAAGATATGTCACTAAAAAGGACTGCTAGTGAAGGGAGAGTTAGAAGATCTACCACAAAGATTGTCTGTTTCTAATCTGTAAATCAGCAGGACTACAGGAAAGAGATTCAAAGTATAAGGTTTTTGTTTTCATTTTTGTTTGGTTTTGTTTTTTTGTTTGTTTGTTTTGGTGGCAGTGTGGGGATTAAACCCAGGGCATCACACATGTGAGGTAAGTGCCCTACCTCGGAGGTCCATCCTCAGTCCTTTTAAAATTTTTATTTTGAGGACTGGTGATATAGCTTAGTTGGTAGAGTGCCTCTCATGCACAAAGCCCTGGTGTTCAATCACCAGCACCACCACCACCACAACAACAACAACAAAATTATTTTGAGACAGGACTTCACTAAATTGCCCAGGCTGGCTTTGAACTAATGATCCTCCTGCCTTCTTAGGATTATAGGCATGTTCCACCACAACTTGCAATATGAGCCCTTTTAAGGACTAGGCAGCCACTCAAGGGATAGACTCTGATAAAGGAGTAAATGTAACTTGGAGAGAGAGTCTTCTAAATACATAGCTTCTGGGAGAGAGAAAAGAAAGATGAGGAGTCCTTTGAACATTAGATGGTAAAGGAAAAAATATAAGAACCTTAAAAAAAAAAAAAATCAAAAGTCTACCAACCATCTCCCTGCTACCAAAACAAAATTCTGCTTTCAACATCTATAGTTTAGCAGATGACAGAAAAGGGCATTATTGAACTAGAGTATTGTAAAGTGCTCCACACCAGAAAAGCATAATGAAAGGAAAGTAAAATTTATAAACATGTGGTATATAAAATCAGGGAAAAAAGTTTAATCAAGTGAGGAAAATTCCTCTACCCCAACCCCCAAAAATAATCATGAAGCAAAAGAAAACTCTTAATCTATACTCCAAATAGAATTAGACTTCACTGAGGTTATGAAAAATGACTTTGAATCAGAAATTCAAAATTTAGAACAGAAACTTACCAAAGAACAGGGTGAAATGAAAAGAAGTATTTGCTCAAGAAAGAAAATAATAAAAACTATATCAAATGAAGAAGAAAAAAAATACCAGATATTGAAGAAGAATAGATTGAAATGAAAATTTAGTAAAGATGTAAACTACCAAGAGAATGAAAGTAAGGTAAAAAATAAAAAGAAAAAAGAAATTGGTGGAAATGGAAGATGGATAAAGAAGGAAAATATTCACATTATTAGCATATCTGAAAAAGAAAAAAATTTTTAATGAAACAGTATTCAAAATTGTAATCCAGGAAAACTTTCTAGGAACAGGGAAAGAATTGGATGTATACGTTGAAAAACTCACCGATAACTTGAAAAAATTAGCCCAAGTGCTACAGTGTGGATTTTGAATGTTCTCCAAAGGCCTGTGTGTTGAAAATTTACGGTGCTACTGGGAGGTGGTGGAACTTTTAGGAGGTAGGCCCTAGTGGAAAGAAGTTAGGTTATTAGTGGTATGTCCTTGAAAAGAATATGAGGATTCTTGCCCCTCCTCTCTTTTTATTCCCCACTTACCATGAGATGAGCAGCTTGCGTCAACACCTACTCCCCACCATGATGCTTTATCTCCCTATAGGCCCCAAAGCAGTGGATCCAACTGCTTTTTGAATCAGAAATTCAAAATTAAGAACAGAAACTTGCGCTGGGGATATAGCTCAGTTGGTAGAGTGCTGCTTTGCATGCACAAGACTCAGTTGGTAGAGTGTTTGCTTTGCATGCACAAAGCCCTGGGTTCATTTCCCGGCACCACAAAAACAAAACAAACAAAAAAAGAACAGAAACTTACCAAAGAACAGGGTGTAATTAAAAGAACATGGACTGAAACCTTTGAAACTATGAACCAAAATAAATCTTTCCTCATTTAAGTTGGTTATCTTAGAAATTTTGTCACAGTGATGAAAAGCTGACAAACACATCCAGAATGATTAACTTTGAGAAATATATTAAAACTGTTAGGTTTCAGAGATAAAATCCTTCAAGACTGTCAGGCAAAAGGGACAATTATAAAAGCAGAAGAATTAGATGAGCAACTGACTTTACAAAGACAATGAAAAAGGTAACAAGGCATTTTTTAAAAACTCAAAGAATATGTGAACCAGGGATCTTATATCCATCCGAGTAGTCCTTTAAATATTGAGACTTTAGAGGAAGTGTTTAAAATTATAAAAATTAAAAAATTTAAATTTAGCAGAATTGTAGTAAATATATTTGCTAAGAATTTAATAGTATTTTTTTAAAATTCACACTTTGGTTACAATCAAACCTACTTTTTCTTCCATTTTTATTATAAGCATGCATAAAAAAGGATTTGTTGTCACATATTCATACATACACATGATATAGCAATATAATTTGGTAAGTGTTATGGGAACTTTTAATCATAGAATACTACCAGTAAAATTTGAGTTCAGGAAGTCCATAATTGGATTACAAACAGAATGGAAAAAGAATACATATTTATTTTTAGTGATTGTCAAATGAGATTTTACATTTTCTTTGTCAGTGTAGCAGAAATCATGGCCATATTGTTAGTACTTGTGACTTTTTCACTAACCAAAATTACCAATATTGTCACATGGAATTACATATATTGCAGGTATCTCAGGTATCTCAAAATCTTACTAGTGGTTACCAGATATTAATGTGTTAATTTAAATCAACATATTACATCTCATTTAAAGCTTTTTTGTTATGAGTTCTGTATAGTGGTTTCCTTTATAATTTTATGTTTTGTTTTATACTTGGAAAAACATTCTGAGAAGGAGTCTGAAGATTTCATCTGATTTCCTCCGAGTTGTTAGGAATCTTGCATTACAAAGGACTGCAAAGGACTATACAGAACATTTCTGTCACATTTGAATTTTGTTTTATTTGCATATATTATTGATATCTTTAAGATGAAAGAATTGATAACTGAATTTCTTAAGTGAAAGGATATCTGGTCTAGTGATGATTAAAAAAAAAAGTTTTATCATCTCTCTGTCTTCTCAGCTTTGGACTCTCCTGTATTGCAAGATCTTCTATGGTCTGACCACTGCCTTCCTCTTAAATCTCATATTTTACCAGGCTTCCTCTCACGATCTTACCTCTAGCATAGCATGCTGTACTTCTTTCAGTGTCTTTATCTTTCTAGACTTGCTCTTTCCTGCCACACATTTTTTCCCCCTGTTGGTAGTGGGGAATGAACACAGAGATGCTTGACCACTGAGGAGCTACATCCCCAGCTAAGTTGCCCAGGCTGACCTTACGATCCTCCTCCTTAGCTTCCCCTTTTTCCCTTTATTACAAAATTCACTCCAGAATGTATATTGCATTTAGTTATTATGTCTCTTCAGTTTCTTTTCATCTGGAGCAATTCCTTAGCTTCTTTTTCTGGGATTACATTGATATTTTTGGGAAAAAGAACAAGTCACTTATCTAATATAATATTCATTTGGACTTTTCTGATTGAATCATAACCAATTTATACATCCTTGACAGAATACTACTAATGTGATATAGCATCCTTCTCCAGGGTATTATATCAGAGACACAGATGATATCTGCCTTTCACTTATGTCTTTAATTTCAGTCATCAAAGGGTCAAGGGGTTGTCTGGATTTTCTGCTGCAAGTTTACTGACAGAACTAGAATATAAGCTTCGTGATAAGATATTTTAAGACCATGTAAAAATTCTATTCCTCATCAAACTTTTCTCTTTTTGATTCAGCAACAATTTATGATGCTTACCTACCCAGTCTTTTCTCTAATGGTTGCAAAATGGTTATTTTCCAACTCTGCAAACTTCTTCCATGTTTATCAGCTAGCATTTAGATTTTCAGGAATAACCTAAGAGACTTCAAAGACTATAACAGGGAAGATTTGGTAGTATCATAGTTCAGACTGAATAGGATGTAGTTTTATGAAAACTCAGCTATGCAAGTAGAAAACTTAGACAGTTGTATTATATTTTATCTAAAAAGGAACTAAGCTGGGTACGGTGGCACACACTGATAATCCCAATAGCTTGGAAGGCTGAGACAGGAGGATCAAGTTCATTGCCAGCCTTAGCAATTTAGAAAGGCTCTATCCAACTAAGTGAGACCCTCTCTCAAAAAATAAAAAGGGCTGGGGATGTAGCTCAGTGGTAAAGCGGCTCTAGGTTCATTCCCCAGTACCAAACAAATAAATAAATAGGAACTGCTGGGTTACAACACAGACTTTTCACCCTGCCCTGTTTTTAGCTACAGCTATATACTTGATATATTAGACAAGAGGGAAAACAATAAACAGAATCAAATGAAAACATATCTAAAGCTTTTAGAATTTTGCTTACCAAAACAGTTTGGAAGGGAACATAGATTTTAGAACCAGCTCCCTGGATAAAAATATTATCAATATTTAAAGAGGGAAAATAATATTCCAGGATTTATAGTCCTAGTTTCCATGGCAGGGGGAAGCAGCATTGTTTATGTGTATCATATCTTCAGAGGTCATCAGATATCTTCAGATACCATCTTTGTAGAAGTCACAAATAAATTGGTTTTTAAGGAGTTAGTAGTTACTAGAAAGGCTCAAGATCTTGTTTATTTGGGGGACTTTGAATTGAAAGGACAACTCTAAATTTTTTCCCCCATATCTCAGGTTGCAAAGTACCCATCCCCCATGTGTTAGTCAGCTTTTAGTTGCTGTGATCAAAATACCTGAGAACAACAATTTATAGTAGGAAAGTTATTTTGTGTTCACAGTTTCAGAGGTTCAGTCCATGGTCAGCCAGCTCCATTGCTCTGGGCAGAATATCATGGTAGAAGAGTGTGGAGAAGGAAAGTTGCTTTGCTTGTGGCCCTCAGGCAGGAGAGAGAGAACGAGAGAGGAACCAGGGATCAGATATAGTCCCCAAGTCCATGCCCCTAGAGACCTCCACCCATGCTCTACCTGCCCACAATTACCACTTAGTGGTCCATTCAAATCATGAATCTATCAAATGATCTTCTGATTATGTTAAAGCTCTCATGATCTAATCATTTCACCTCTGAACATTCCTGCATTGCCTAACACGTGAACTTTTCAGGGAACATTTAAGTTCCAAACCATAACACCCTATCTTTTGGATAAGATGTACAGATTTCTTCATAATGACACTGGACAAGGCATCAGTCAATATCTCTGAGAAAAAAGGTATTACACATGCAAAAGGGACCAAATAATTTTTATCTCTACTGTTGTTTAGGGAAGGAAGTGCCCTGGTCAACAGATAAATTTTAGTATTCTAGTCTTTATAGTTTTGGTATACTCAACAGGCTACCATTTTGATCACCTAACTTACCAGCTTTGCTTATAACTGAACTGGATGGAAAAGATACATGGGCGAAGAGGTGATAGTAGAGGTAGAGCTTGAAATTTTAGAAATGATGGCAAAGGAAAGAATTCACTTAAATCAAGACCTTAAGAAAGAAAGACAGTAGAATTAATCAGTCATAACTTTCCTATCCTTGTATTTGAATACACAACCAGGGTAACTCCACATCACGTAACCCAAAAGAGTGGGATCCTAAATACTATACATACTCTATGCATGTATAATGTGCCAAAATACATTCTACTGTCATATATAACTAAAATGAACAAAAATAAATTAAAAGAAAACAAAAAAAGACCTCCTTAACAGGCTAAATAAGCAATGAATGAATTTCTAGGAAAGTGTTCCAGGAAGAGGAAGGAGCAAATATAAAGGCCATGAGGTAGGTTGGAAGAGGTATACGACTTTGTGTTGCATAGTTATTGAAGGGTTTTGAACAGAAGACTAATGTGATTTGATTTTCCTTTTCTTTTTTTCAGTGGTGCTGGGGAATTGAACCCAGGGACTCATGTATGGCAAGCACTCTGCCACTGAGCCACATCCCCAGACCTCGTTTTCCTTTTAATAATCATTCTGTTATATATACTGAATATTAGAGGTAGTGATAATTACAATGAAGAAATCAGTGTCAAGATTTCTAAGTTTTTAAATTTCAGTAGAGTTGGGGCACTATTATCTGAAGCCCCATGTCAAAAATTGGAAGTAAGAAGAATTTAACTTAGCATTTTATACACATACATCTTAAAATACTTTATACTGACAGATTATCTAAAATATATTTCATTTTTCCTCCTATAATTCTGTTTTCGAGTTATACATTTAGATAATCCTTGTAGATGGAGTTAAGTAGACATTTTAGAGATTAAACTATTTCACAGCTGAATTAGAATTTTAAAATGCCCGATTTTATTTTCCCTTGAAGTAATTATAGTTATGCTGTCACACAATATTTTTTATATGCATTTGAGTGCTTTTGCTATGTCATATATCATTCAAAATGCTTTCCACAATTCCACATACAAAATGTTTATTACACGTAATACTCTGAACAATCCTATAAAAGAAGTATCACTATTACCCCCATTTTAATAGATAAGGAATTGAAACTTGAGAGATTTAAGTAATTGCCAAAGATCACAAGAAGACCATATACCATTTCTGGATCTTGATAGGCTAGAAATTAACATGTAATAGAAGAGTTCTTTATATGGGTATATACCAGCTATTCCAGGAAAGGCTCAATTGAAAATTGGTAATTGGTAAAAGAAAATTAGCTGACAGTTAAGTTCCTAAACAGAAAAATAGGTATCGAATAAAAAGATCTTTGGCAAGTTTAGGAAAACACTACGGACAGCATACTTTTAAGAGTGTATTGAACTATTTATTGTTTCTCACCATTTTGTAAAGTATCTCAGAAGTCATTAAGGGAGAATGGCTATGATGTTGAAAGGGAAAAATACTTAGTAGGGCTTTTTGTTTCGTCCCCCATTCATCTAGTTTTTATTCATCTATTATATGTATGTATGTGTATGTGTCTATGTATATGTATATATATATATGTATTTTTTTTTTTTTGATGGGGAATTGAACCTGGGCATTTTATCTTTCTGAACCATATCCCCAGTACTTTTTATTTTTTATTTTGAGACTGGATCTCTTTGAGTTTCCAAGGCTGCCCTCAAGCTTCAATCCTCCTGCCTCAGCCTTCTGAGTCACTATGATTATAGGCATACACCACTGTGCTCAACCATGGAATTTAATTTTATATATATATATATATATATATATAATTTAAGTAATGGACAGATTCTCATTTAAAAGAAAAGTTGGAAAAATATTGCATTATGTTTGGTGTAAATAGCTACTATATGTCTTCTAATTTTCCTTACTTTAATTCCATGCTGAAACTTTCATATTATCTTTTAGTTTTTCTGGGTAGGATCTTATAAGGGTCACATTTACCAGAAAATTGAAATGTCTGGATTATAGTATTTGTTCCTCACTGAAATAATTAAATTGGCAGTATATGTTTATTGATACATACCTAAACCTCTTAGCAACATAAGACTTAGTCCCTGTCTATCTGGGACACTGACAAGATCTAGTTTCTGTATTTGCAAAGCAGTGTTTTCATTCCTTGGACCGTGGGGACTTTCCCAAGATCATGACTGTGGTAGGTTCTGAATATATAGCCAGTTAGCCTTCTGTAATATCTCTGTCCTCACTGGTGTTAACTTGCACAGTCATGATTATCTCAAGTAGTCCATCAGGGAATGGCTCAACCATAGTGGGGCTAAATTCAGTATTCTTAAGATTGAACAAATATCATCATTTATTTTTAACTAACTTTCATGATATAATACTAATTGAACAAATCTTCTGCTTGATCAAGCTGTATGTTGTACTGCCAAGTAATTTCATTGCCATTTTACTTAACCAAGCTATAATGACAAGACTGAGAGCCAGCCCTTTTTCCTTCTAATCTTTTCTTTCTGTAAAAGTAATGCCAGTATCAAACACTTAGAAAATATAGAAGAATTTGAAAAAGAAAAATCACTTGTAATTCTAACACTAAGAGACAAACTTTCTTTGCATTTTGATTAAATTTATTAGTATTTTTTACTTAAAAAACTAAAAATTCTTTCAAATAATTATACATTCATAGACGTTTGTAAAAACAGTATAGAGGGTCTGTGTATGCTACCTCCAGTTTCCCTCAATGATAAGATCTTACATAGCTGTAGCAAGATATCAAAAGCAGGAAATTGACAGTAGTACTATTTACAGACCTTAATTCAGATTTTGCCAATCCTAACATAGTCTCTGTGTGTGTGCATATGTGTATGGTTCTGTGCAGTTTTATCATGTAACCACCATCATGGTCAAAATATAGAAGATTCCTCTTGCTGCCCTTCTGTAGTCATAGCCATCATCTTTCTGTTGTCATACTCTAAATTCTGACCTCTGAACCACTCATCTGTTCTCCACTTCTATAATTTTTTCATTTTGAAGATGTTATAGGAGGAGAATCATACCTTATATATGCTTTTGAGATTGGCTTTTTTCTATTAGCATAATTTCCTTGCGATCCATTTAGTTGTTGAATATGTCGATAATTTGTTCACTTTTATTGCTAAATAATATTCCAAGTGTGTTAGCATTCACAAATTGAAGGACATTTTGATTATTTTCAGTTTGAGTTTGTTGTGATGATGCCATTATAAATATTTGTGTGCTTTGATTTTGTATGGACATTTGTTTTCAGAATTTCATTCTCAGTATTCAGTAAACAAATGTTTATTTGGTTTCAAGAGTCATGTGCTCAGTCTTGGAATATAATTGTGTGTAAAATGATCTGTATTCTCTTGGGTTTATAGTTTAGTGGGAGAGATAGTCTTTAATCTCATGTGCATCTACAGTGCAAACCACAGTGCTATTGAGGCAATAGTATGATTGGGGTCACATTGTACATATATTTTAGTTACCCCCTTATTTTCTTCCTAAGTGTCAAATTAAATTTCTGAACTTTGGAAACATTTTTTTTAATGCTTGTATAATATTCTATCATGAAGTCAACATTTGGCAATTTTAGTCCAAAATGATCTATCAATCAGAGGTGTACTTGAGACCAGAAACTACTTTAGTATTTCAGCAGATTTCAGGAGATTATTCAGGACATTATTATTTCAGGAGATAATAATAATTTCAGGAGATTATTATTAAATAGATGGAGGAAAATGAAAGAATAAAAGAAAAACACTGAGGTAATATAGAGCCAGTTAACTATAAGGATCATCTACTTTTTAGGTTAGGGGAACACAGGGAAACAACTTCTCTGAACCTAGAAGTTTGGAAGGGAGAGCCTTGTAGAATGGGGACTCACTCAGTGCACTGAAGGAAAGGTACTGCCTGCTGGTACTAGGACCAGTATCTCAGGAACCTCCTGAAATGAGACTTAATCCTCTGAGTTGAAAGAGCTGCCAGGCCAGTGAGTACTTCTAAAAATCCAGAAGTACTAAGGAATTGAGGCTCAGATAGAGAAGGACAAATTCATCACTGTTACCAGCAGAGCTATAAAGGAAATGCGCTCTGCAGTTTCATTTCAGACATTTAGAAGGTGGAATATATACACAGTATAATTGGTACTAACAGTCTCAGTAGTCTAAAAGGGAGAATATTGTGGAGCTTACCTCACATATGTAAGAAGTGACACAGTGAATCCCACCATCATGTACCTCCATAAGAATGGGATGCTAACTAGAATAAGATATAGTCCATGCTTGTATAATTATATAAAAATGAATTCTACTGTCAAGTATAACTAAAAAGAAATGATAAATTTAAAAAATAATTAATTTAAATGTAAAAACAAAACTTTCTTACATAAAAAGTTTATATGCAAAAACAAATCCAAAAAACTATATAGCAACATATACAATTTTGGGAACACAAACACTTAACCACTGGTGTAATTATGATGTCAACCCCTTTCTAGAATAGCTTGACATTTATCAAATTCTCAATTGCTTAAAGTCTGTTTTCTATTAAATTTGTGAAATTCCCATTTGATGTCAGTTCACACATTATAGTATTTGAACCCCTTCTCCCCCCAGGAATAAGTGACCTTTGAATAGCTGGTACCTCTGAAGTAGCTAGATGAAGCTGGTATAGAGTTCTAAAATGGTATATAGAGTTCTAAAAGAGTTTGGAGAGTGGAAATAATGGCCACTGTCAGGGCTAAGAAGTTTTGCTGGGCAAATGCTGATTTTAAAAAGTGTGCAAACAAAATCAAAAGTTCTGTCTTCTTCCTGTCTTCTGGTCTCTAGCTAGTGCCCCATATTGGCAGACCCTAACAAAGGAGAAAGATAGTTTGCAGAATATTGATTTCAGTAGCACAAAACAGTATAGAAAGGTGTATTAAAGATAAGTGTCATACTTATCATTCAAAGTTTCCTTGCTTTTGAGTATTCCCTGCTGTATGAGTAGAATGTATCCCATGTACAATTTATGAAGGCCAGATACTTAATTTCCTCTCCCATCCCACCATCCCTATATATATATATGGTCAACTCCCTTTAGCATGAGTATGCAAATTAGCCATTTAGAGTGCTGTTCTGTTGTCTTCTCTCTCTCCTGATTTCCCTCTCCAGCTTTACTTTGATTCTAGAACAAAGAAACAGAGACTGGAAGTTTTTCTTCTGATAGTGCTGGCACAGCAGCATCCAGTTTCTATCATCAGCAGTGCCAGTACTGACTTCCTTTGTCCAGAGGGGGAAGCAGCTTTATCCATACAAATGTATGATACCTGTGGGTGGGATTTTGTCACCTAATCTCCCCTGCCTCCTTTCTCTTTTCTAATTTCAGTTCTTCAGATTTCTTAGCTATAAGAGCTGCCTGATACTTTTTAAATAAATTTCTTAAGTGAACAAGAGTCAGTTTCTGTTGATTGTAATTGAGAACACTGATTCATGTTGTCTCAATCTTATAGGATTTATTTAACTGTCTTGTTGGGCATAGAAATTTTAGTACTTTGTATGTAAGAGTTAGGTGCTAAACTGAGATAATTATAAGTGTTTGGTCTTCATTAGTATTTAGCAGTATATTTGAAAACTGGATAGAATTAAAGTCAAATCTCAACAGAAAAAAAAAAAAAAAAAAAAGCTGCCAAATTGGATGTGGTTGTGCATGCCTGTAATCCCAGTGACTCAGAAGGCCGAGAATCAGCTAGTTTGAAGCTGGCTTCAGCAACTTAGCAAGATTCTATCTCAAAATAAAAAATCAAAAGGGCTGGGATTGTAGCTCACTGGTAAAGCACCTCCCCACCCCCACACCCTCCCCGCCCCACCCCAGTCCAGTCCCCAGTGTTTTGAGAAGAAAAGAGAAAGAGAAAAAACAACTATCTTTCTGACTAAACCTGGGAAAGTTACCTGTTACAATCAAGGGTGCTAAAAAATGAGGTAGGGACCTCAAAAGACGGGAGAGCTAGGAAAGAGGAACCCCAAATTCTGAGTTTAAAACTTTGCCCAGTCTCCCTGACTTGAGGGCAGTAACTGTGTGAGAAGGCCAGATTGAAAGTAATCTGAACTGAGATCCTAGTTGTTGTCTGTTAAACATGTGAAAGACTTGACAATTTGATTCTAAGCAAGTTAATGCCAGCGAAACAAAACAAATATTTTTCAGAGTAATATAATAGACTCCAGAGTTCACAGTCTAACATTTTCAGTGTTCAATATTAGCCCAAAATTACCCAATATAATAATAAACCAGGAAGTAGCTATAGTCTCAAGGAAAAAGTCCTGAGCAAACATCAAACTCAAGATGAACCACATGTTAAAATTATATGACAAGGATTTTAAAGCAACTATTATAATTAGGTTCATTGAGGTGGAAAAAATATGCTTGACATGAATGAAAAAATAAGACAATTACATCAGATAATTCAATGGCTAATCTTTCCATTCTACTTGTTCACCCACTGGAAAAAAATCCCTTGTAATGCTTCCTATCATACTGTTCTAATCTAGATTTTTGGGCTTTGTACATAATTCTGCTGCTGGTATTTTTCCTTAATGTCTTCTGAAAAATGCCTCTGCTTCTCTCTTCTGTTGCGTTCTTCTTCTCCCAAATCTTGGTTGCCTCTTTTCCCTTTTTGTTACTCCGTTGTTCTAGTGAAACACATCTTCCAGTTCTGAAAGGTAAATTTTTCTTCACAGTTTAAAACTTTCATAGTGATAAAGTGCCCTCAAGTATCATTAACTCATGCCCACCTCCCTTTTTTTTTTTTTTTTTTTTTTTTTTTTTTTGATTAGTTTTCCCATAGACTATTCTTACAGAGGGGTTTAGAAGGAGTAAGTATCGGTCCTAGCCTTCTGGGAGTCAAGAAAGAGATCGGAATACTTTTCTTTATCTACTTTACTGCTGTCTTTATAAAGAGCCCACCCTCTGCCGTGTAGGAATTCATGATTTAATGTAGCAGAGTAGAGAGTGGAGCTTCTGGTTATTTATTGCGTAGCCTTAAGTGGATAGTCATCAATGCTTGGGATGGGCATGTGGAATTCCAGGAACCTCTTTGCATCTTTTAATGGCTCAATCAGTTTTATTTTCAACTCCACCCATGTCTTCACCCTTAGGGCCAGGTTCCCTCCCTTCTCTAGCATTGTATACAATTTGACTTGATTCTTTGTGTTCTTTTCTCTTGTAGATATTTAATTTTCAGCTTTCTCAGACCTACCAAGTCAATTACTACATACCATTACTTTCTTTCATATTTTTATTGGTGTATTTATGCCTCTTTTGTTCCCAGAAGGTTATTTTGGTAGATAGTAGATGTAAGAACCATATATTCATTTCACCTTTTGGAGTTTTTTTTTGTCTTTAACAATGAATACTGACATGAGATAACATGAGACCTACCTCTTATAGATGACTTTCTTCTGTAGCATGTGTTCTCGGAGGTAGTGACACCTTGGTTATTAGGGGAGTAAAACTTTACCTGTTACAGTGGTTTGTTCAAAAACAAAAACAAAAAAACTGGCAGATAAAATCCTATTCCAGGAGGGGAGGGTCTGTGGGAATAATGTGAAATATCTGAGAAATAGTGACTAGCATTTCCTTTATTTTCTTCACAGAATGTCTTTGTATTGATCTTTCTGGGTCTGTTTTTCCTGGTTATAGTGTACTTTTCTGTTAAATTTGTTGCATTCTCATCTTTGAAAATATCATTTAAAGTATTTGCTTTCTCTGTTGTCTACTTCTTTGCCAAGTATTGCTTAATGGGACACTTTCTGAGAAATGTGTCATTAGGTACTTGCATAGTTGTATGAATATCCCAGGGTGTAGTTACATAAATCTTGATGGTATAGGTCACTCAGTGTGGCCTCTGATGCGGTGTAGACTGCTGGTAATGTAACAATGGCATACCTTTTTATGGCAAACTTTTTTTTTTTTTTTTTAAGTAAGTAGTTGGAGTACTCCAGAAAATAAATACAGTATAGTAAAAACTAGTAACAAAGCTTATGTTACTAGTTTATTATAGTCACATATTATCTTGCCAAATATATGTACTGTACATAATTGTTACCTTCAATTTATTCTCTTAAACACATGCTGTTACCAGATCTGTCATTTCCTTTGCCCTACTTCTCATTTTTTTACTTTGTTTAGATTTAAGACTCTTTGTTCACAAACTTTTTATATATTTTGATCAGTGGTGCATATATATCTTTTATGTACCTATTTTGCAGATTGATGGTAGAACTGGTTAATTGCATGCATAAAAAAGTGTTTGCTGGAATTAGTAAATTATGAACTTTTTTTTCTAAAGCGTTAATGAGGATATTGAACACAATACAGAAACATTTTGAGAAATAAGGGATGGAAATATAATAAGAAAGATCACGGAGTAAAAGTTTAAAAACCTCTGGGCTAACTTAAAACAATAGACTGAGGTAGAATGCTTTCCTAACATGTTTGAGGGTCCTGGGTTAGAGCCCAGCACTGCAAAATATTAATTAATTAAAATTTTTAAAATAAAAAAAAAGACTCATCATTTTTAATTTCTTTACTTGGTTCTTTTTGTGTGTGTGTGTGGTGCCGGGGATTGAAACCACGGCCTTGTGCTTGCGAGGCGAGCACTCTACCAACTGAGCTATCTCCCCAGCCCCTTGGTTCTTAATATAGCATTACATTTCATTTCCTCCAAGAAGTTTTTCTCAGTAACTAGGCACCATTATTCAAATATATAGCACGCAGTTAAATTTGTAGCCATTATTTTCTTTGTGAATGTTCAACATTGTCTTATCTCCTTTGGTATTTGTACTTATTGAAGTAGGGTATGCATTATCTTGTTTTTCTCTTTTACTTCTTTGTAGCATACTTTCCCACCCACTATAGTGCTGTGAGGCACAGCATATAGTAAGTCAGGCAGTGTTTTACTTGTTGGCATGTTTAGACAATTAGAACCATGATTTATTGTCTTAAAAGAGAAATCGTTTCATAGGCTAAAGAACATTGTGGAAAGATTGATGTTGTTAAAGGAGGTAAAGCATAAACAATAATCCCCGAAGGTACAATTCTGTAGACTATGTTCAACAAATAAGTTAGTTATTACCCTGACCAAAGAGGATTCCCTCCCCTTTAAGAATAGAATTGCTCACAGGAAAGGAATTTGATTCTACTATACTTAGTAGAAGAGGTGGTAAATTTGGTGCAGTCCTATCATATTCAAATTCATTTTTTTGAGGGAAAAACAAGAATATAAAATACTTATTTTACATATTCATATGAAGAGTCTAAAGCACAATCAAAAGTTGACATTTTCACTAGATGCATCTACTGTGGTACAGAGAGTTTCCTCTGACTTTCTCACGTACATCTCTTAATGTTCATTTTATTTTTGATCTTCTTTGGAAGCTTTTCTGGCTGTCACTGTCAAAGACTTGTAAAAGCCTAGCATTTAATTTTAGACACTTGGGAGGAAATATTAACACTATTTTATCCTGTTGTGTTAAATTTTATAAAATTTAATGAAATAAAGTTATTCATAATGGGAATTTACTTCTGAATAATGGAGTAAGGAAAAAGATAGTAAATGTCTTTCTGAAACTTTCTTTGTCCATTTAAAAAATTGTGCTTTTGGTGCTATTCCTATGAGTTAAGCTAACTTGAGGTATTTGATGAATAATGTTAACTCTGTTTTTTAAATAGATGTTCATGGTGTATATGTCACCTTATTTGTAGGAGTTATGAATGAAACTTGGACTTGGTAACTATGACATGTTTTCTGTTTTCTGAGACATCTACAAAGAAGTTATTTGAGAAGAAAAATTAAAGAATAACAAGTCTCCCAGCAGCACAGAATGAGCATGCTCATGTTTTTGCTGTACAGTACTTCTAAGAATATAGTTAACTTTGCTTTTCATTTTCTTCTTTTTCTCCACAGCCTCATGATTTTGATGAATGTCGATTTGATATTAGTGTAAATGATAGTGTTTGGTATCTTCGTGCTCAGGACCCAGATCATAGACAGCAGTGGATAGATGCCATAGAACAGCACAAGGTAAGATCTCTGATGTTTATTGTTTTTGGAGGATTAGTCCTGGTGATAACTTCTTTAAAGCAGTCTTGATATGTTATTATTGAAAAATTGAGCATTATATGAATTATAAAGACTAAAGCAGTACAGAAGTAAATTTTTGAAATAATTTCTGATATTTCATTTACACTAAGGTATTGTTAGAATGAATATTTTTCATTGTTGGTTGAAACAAAAATATACTTTTTCATTAAGTATACCTTAATTTTTATGTTGGGATTGGCTTTATGATAAATACCTTTTAAAATGTCTAAGTAAAAAGGATTTGAAATAACATAAGATTGTAAGATCCTAAGACTTAACAACTTCAATGTTAATTTTTGTAGTCACCTACAACCATTTGGGTAAATTCTTGGTGCAAACATTTGAACATTATTTAATCTTTATAAATATGAAGCTATCTAATGATAAACATACAAAAAGTTTTTCTGATATAAATATCACATTCTTATACACATTCTTATAATTTAAAACCAGTCTTTGACTTCTGCTGTTAGTAAATGATAAATAGATTAAAACATGTTGATATTAATAAATTTGCCTTACTAATTCAGTAATATAATAAAACAAGATATAGGTAAAGTTCTAAAATCACCATGCCATTCTTGTGTGTGACTAAAGAGAACTTTATGCCTGTTCACATTCTTGCCTGTACTTGCTCATATGAGTTTCACAGACTTGTAGTTGAAACACCTGTTTTGGTTATTTTTATCAGTCACAGCACATACATACTACAAAACAAGAAAAACCTGTCTGATCTGAAATGCCATATGCACATTCTTCTTGATATTGATCATTTGTTAGCTTTTCTTTCTTGATTTATTATGAGTTTCCCTCAGCATAAAGAAAACTTTACTATGATGAACTTTTTTTTAAACTTTAGTACTATATTGATTTAAAATATTTTCTAAGTCTTAATAATCTTGGTATTATTACTATCGGAAAGAGTCTAAACATGGAAAAATTAGAATCATTTTTATATTATTTAAAAGAGATAATGAAGTCAGGATTACAGAATCTCAGTGATGTGGAGCCAGGCTGACCTGGATGGAAACTTTAGCTTCTGCCATTTGTGACATTGGGCATGGAATTAACCTCTTAGTGTGTATTCTCAGCTCTCGGGGTTGTAACTTTATGCTCAAAGTTATAGTAAGGAATAAATAACATATAAAGTAAAGTTATTTACCAAAGTTACTATATATCCCCATTTATGGCATGATGGGAAAAGGAAGGGTATTGAAGTCAAACTAAATTCAGTAAATTATACCATGTTGTTCCTGGAAGAAGTGTTTTACATTTAGTGAGAGTAGCTAAATGTACATATAAGTAGAGAAGACTATTTCCATATTTATTAGAGCCAGTCATCTTGTCGTTAATTAAAGATGTTATTAAGTAGAACTCATTTCTGTATTTTTACCTGAGATGACCTTTTGAAGGCTTAATCAGTTAATTTAGATTTTAGGACTAGTTTTTTGTGTTTTAATTCATTTTTATTTTGCTTACCTCCTCAGTAATGTCTAACCAGAATTGCTTTGTAAAAGTTCCCATTTTTATTTTCTCTCTTGATTAGAGATGAATGAATGCATGAAGCATATATTTCTTTCATATATTGTTGATTTTTTTTTTTTTGTCCAATTGAAAATTGGGTAGATAAAATCTTTGGGTCTCTCTCAGAATAATGGGACTTAAGCTAAGATTACACATTCTTGGTGATTTTAAGTTCTTGGAAGGATTCAGCTACATGTTTGCAAATTCATTGCACATACTTTCCCTTTCTTATTTCTAGAGTTTGTTGATTCATAGACAAAGAAATTTATTATTAATTATTTAATGCACAAAAGTAAAATATGTGATATATGCCAACAAAGCAGCACATCAGTGATTTTTTAAGTAGAATATAAACTCTGAAAATAATATTCAGCTAACACAAGTAGAAATTTCCAATGCTGTCACCAGATATAATCAGCAAAGTGTTCTTATTTTTTTATTTCCTTTTTACCCAGGGGTAGGGAGATAGATGCTTCCTGATTCATTCTTCAGTATCATTAATGAATATTGAGTTTTGAATCTAAATTTAGTAATTTTACCATGTAAGCATGCATCGTTGTCTTAATCTTCACTATTGCTATCAAATTGTTAAGGTGTGATAATGATAGGATCTATTTTTTTAGTATAACAAAATAGTCATTATACTAAGTAATATGAGTTTTATTTTCTCTCTGGCATCTTGAAAAGTATGGAAAGTATAGTTTTACAGAAGAGGAGATAGGTTTAGATTAAAATTAAGCACCTTGCCTGAGACTATACTGTCTTTAGTTCATGGTGTTTTAGGATTTAGTTTTGTGTTAATTCTCTTTATAACAGTTGTTAGAAAACACTTTTGTAAGTCACCTCTGAGTGTATCATCTGAGACTCCTGCCTACATATAAAAGATAAATATGAGTTCATCTTTCTGCTTATGGATTGTCAAAAAGGGGCAGTAATGTTATATTGGTTAGTGCTTCAGTATTAGATTCTGGAGTCTGGCAAATACGGATTTGAATACTGGAATTACTATGTACTAACCGTGTGACCTTGATAAGTTAATTATAGGAGGAAAGGTCAATATGCCATATATGTTACCATCCCTCATCCCCAAACAAAAACAAACAAAACAACCCAGTCATAATAAACAAAGACTTGTACTTCACAGCTAGCCTGGGCTCCCATAATTCCAGCTTATTCAGTTCAATTTGCATTTAACATCCTCAGTATACTCGCTGCCCTTAGGATAGCTAGACAGAACATTTGAAACAGTAGACTTATCTTTTTCTGTTCTGTTATTGGATAGGCCTTCAGAATTGCTTTTTTCTTCTTCCTTCTTTTTCCCCTGTTTGTCAGAGTTTCCATGACAGGTTTTAGTAATTTTCAAAAATCTAAGAGATTGACACCACTGTTTGCTATGTCCAGGGTGTCTGTCATCTTCTGAGCCCTCCTTCAGACTCTGCCTTGAAAAGGAAGACCCAGACTTTGCTTCCGTTTATGTCCAGTCTGACATCTCAGGATGCCACACTTTTCTGTCATAGTGAAATAATCTTATTCCTTGAGTTCTTTTCATTTTTAAAGCTTGTTCAAGGTTTTACCTTAAAATATTTATTTTTAATAAACTTTGGGTGTTTTATGAATATGAAAAAATTAAATTAAAAAATCCTTCCATGCAACAAAAACCAAAAAAAAAAAAAAAAAATAGAAGAAGAGGTTGAAGAACCATTCTTTCCTTCCAGGAGGCCTTTATGTTTATTATAATAAGTTCTTTGTATTGATACATTTCACTTGCTTCACCCCCTCCACACACGTCATGCACAGAAAATAGAAGTTCTATCTTCAGAACATGTTCAGTAATAATGATGGTGATAATAATATTAGCTAATATTTTCGAGGATGAATGTATGCCTGATATGGTAATAAATACCTTATCTCATTTTATCTACACATTTATATAAACATTATCCTATTTTATAGGATAATAATTGAGGCACAGAAAGGTTAAGAAACTTGTTTAAGGTCAAACCAGTTAGTAAAGGAGCTAGCATTCACACTAGGTTTTCCAACCTGAGGACCAGGCTTTTGACAAGTACTTCTTCCCTTTTGTAAGAATGTATTCATATGAAATACATTTTATTAATTTAAATCATGGACTCCTTAAATCACAATATTCATGTATTTTTCTTACCTATGGTGTTATTTTAGATTGCAAGCTCCTTAAAGACTTAGACATCATTAATAAGGAATTAGCAAAGCATTGGTCACACAAAATTTGCAGTTGAAAATAATATACACTATTTTAAAACATTTTTGCGGTGCTGGAGACCGAACCCAGGGACTTGTGCTTGCAATGCAAGCACTCTACCGACTGAGCTATCTCCCCAGCCCCTATTTTAAAACATTTTATGGGGAAATTACTTAAAGGCTTTACTCCCCTTTTAAATGTTTACTGACAAATACATTAGGGGTTTATACTCTTCCTAGCTCTGTTGATTTTTTTTTCCTCCTTGGTATTTATTCCAGAATGACTCGTTCTTTGTAAGAAAAGTCTTAGAAAGTCTTAGATGATTCTATAACTCATATTTTATCCATATATCAGATATTGCATAATTTAGTGTGATATTAAAGACTAACCCCTGCAGGAGAAAGTATTCTTAAGGTTATTCTTAAATTCAGAGATTCTTTGTCAATTTAATACATGGAAAATGGTATATGTACACTAGAACCATAGTTTTATTATGAAATTGTGTGCTCACTTTTTCAAGTAGGCTCCATTAATATTCTGCATTTCTCCTATGTCCTGAGACAACACTAAGTAAATTATTTTCGAAGATGGGATTTCGTTTTGGTTTTTAAAAATCTCTTGGCCATCTCCCGTGTTACCATTCAAATGAGATGGTGTATATAAACATTCTTAATAAAGTAAAATCTGTATTAATGTTAAGATGATTGTTTTTTATTTGGCTTAAATGATCATTTTTTTAAAATAAAGCTTGCATATATATTATCGAAAGACCTATCTGCTCATTTCCTAACTAGTTTATCGATGAAATGTGATAAATCATCTGTAGATGGTGTTATTTAAAAAAAAAAAACAACTTAAGATCATTCCTAGAATTTTCTGTCATTAGAATACATAAGATGTTGATTTGACAATTTCTGTTTATTATGAAAGAAGTACATTCTCCCACCCCAACTCCCCATAAAAACAAGCAGATAGGCTTTCCTGGTACTAGCACATTTAAGAATCTTCTTGAAAAAGTTAGGTTTTGGGGCTCTGACATAGTTTGTGGTAATCACAGTATTTCTTTCTTTTCATATGGGAGCAGCCTTAGCACATCCCAAAATTTTGGTAATCATGGACTACTCAGACTTTCTTCACATTCTGAAAATTATCCAGGACATGAGGAATTATAGCAAAGTAAATAATTAGGGAGGAAGACTCCAAGTAGTAAATTTTACATAGATACTGATTCTCTGTAGTGGGAATCGACAGACACTTGTTTCTCAATTTAAATTTGTGGATTTGTTTGTATTCATTTGTGAAGACCTAATTTATGTGTGAAGCATTATTGAATAGCTTTAAAAGAAAGATTTATTCTCAATCTGAGGAAATTATGTGGAAAACAGTTTTTTAAAGGAATTTATGCCTTTTACTCGAAGTGGAGTTTTTTTGGCAAAAAAAATTCCCATGGCTTGAACCGTCTATATGATGCTCAAAACTCCTAAGTGATGCCAAGACTCAAGGTCTTTTTAAATCTATGTCACTGTGCTGGGCACAGTGGTGGACACCTGTAATGCCAGCAGCTTTTCACTCCGGAGTCTGAGGCAGTAGGATCAAAAGTTGAAAGCCAGCCTCAGTAAAACTACAAGACTCTAAGCAACTCAATGAGACCCCGTCTCTAAATAAAATACAAAAAAGGGCTGGGGATGTGGCTCAGTGGTTGAGTGTCTCTGAGTTCAATCCCTGGTACCACCCCCAACCAAAAAAAAAAAAAAAAAAAAAAAAAAAAACCTATGTTGCTGGGACTGGTAATATAACTCAGTGATAGAGGTTCAATCCCTACACTGCCAATAAAAAAGAAGAAATAGTTTTAGCTGTTTGCAGTATTGAAAAGTTTTCTCCATGCTTTCTCTGGGTTAGCTTGACTTTGCTATAATTTTTCTAATTTTAGGAGCAATTTTTCCTTGATACCTTGAACTTCTTTTGTCTTAAATTTGACATCATCTTAGGAAACTATTTTAAAATAGCTAAGTATTTGTTCCCCAGAACCAGGACCAGGGTAGGGTAAGGAGCTAGATAGCAGAATTACCTGTTACTACTTAGCAATTTTAAAATATCAAGGTCGTGTAAAGTCATATTGTCTCTGTGTGTGTGCCAGTTTTAATCAACTATAATATTAGAAAATTTTCTTAACCACTACATGGATGCTTCTATATTTGCCTACATTATAAATTGTGACCATATAAACTTAACCTTGAATTCAAATCTGGTTTAATTGGTCAAAGCTTAAAAATGCAAATATAAAGCCCAGTACAATGGCACATACCTATAATCTTAGCTACTTAGGAGGCTTAGGGAGGAAGAAAGATCTCAAGTTCTAGCTCATCCTGGACAAGTTAGTGAGGCTTTTGCGTCGGAATAAAAATAAAAAGGGCTGTAACTGTAGCTAAGTGGCACAGTATTTGCCTAGCATGCATGATTCCCTGGCTTTGATTACCTCCCTCCAAGTACTGGGGGGTGGATGCCAATATAAATTTTTTTTTTTATAAATTTTTTTAACTATCATTTTTAAAGCACACTTTATATGAGTAATTTCATGAGTATATTAAAACTTATCCACTTACTATTTACATAATATGATGATGGTGGAAGAAAAAAGTTAAAGTCTATTTTACTTCCCATTTAAGGGTTTTAAATTTTGAGGGAAGGGCAAATATAGTAGCTGCCAGAATAGTTAGAGCCCTACCATTTTCTCAGATAAGTTGTTGAACATTAGTATGTAGAATCACAACTGACCTAAGTACAAAAAAACCTTATTTTGTCACTTAATGTTTTGCTCTTTAAAATCAGTAATTTGTTTTCTTTTTAATAGTGGGAGTTAATCACTAAATTGTATGTGGCAATCCATGTCACATTGTTAGTAAATGATTTTTTCTTTTTTTTTTTTTTTTTTTTTTTTTTTTTTGAACAAGAAAAGGTAGATCATTTCACACTATTAGCCCTGTTGAGGGGTGAGGGTAATGAAATCAAGAAGGAAAACAAGATGCCCTGCCTCTTTAGTATTTGTAGTGTTCTGGAATAAAAATAATTGAACTCTCAAGGGCTTATAGAGGAACTTTATATTTATTTTTTATTTGTATTTGTCAGTTTTCATTGCCTGCTATTTTTGAGAGATGGATTCATCTCAACCAACATCTACAATTTGAACTTTTCTTACCTAAATGCTTAATAAAGTAAATCATCTTAGTGGGAACAAGGATCAGTAATTTGTGGAGTTTTCAGCTAGGTTCTTCTCTCTAGAAAGGTGGTTATCTTTTATCAAGTTGGCAAAAACATTTGGGAGTATTTTATACTGAACAGTAAGGAAAGACAATATTTAGACAACTAACCGATATATACCATATAATCAGTTGAAGGGATATAACTTGACAAATTTTATTTCTTGCCAGGGAATTTCTCAGAAATCAGTATAATGAGTTTAGAAAACTTGGGTGGGAGGGCGTAGGCCAGGGTTTGGGGATATAACTCAGTGTTTAAGTACTTGTCTAGCATATTACAGAGCCCCAGGTTCAATCCTTAGCACAGACTCAGGTCAGGGGAGAGAGCTAAAATATTTTAACTGGTAGATCCAAATAGATAATAAACATATTAAAAAAATACCATACCATTGGTTATACCTGTAATGCAGATTTAAACCTTAGGGAACTCTACCTTGTACATCCACTGAATAGCTTAAAAAATAAAAATAAAAAACAACTACTTTAAACCAAGTGTTGGTAAGGATGTGGAGCAACAGGTAATCTTATACACTGCTAATGACAGTTGAGCAAATACTTTGGAAAAAAATTGGCAGTATGTACTAAAGTCGAACAAAGATGTCTGCTAAGATCTAATAAATACTGAAAATCTGAAGATCCCACAAATGTTGATGTCATAATTTTGACTAACCCTTTAGGTTACAGAGAAAAGAAACCAGTCTATGTTACATGAAAATGGTAAAATTACCCCAGACCAAGAAAGTTTAGAATGCTCTACCTGCAAAGAATGTTGCTATTATACACTTAATATTTGTGTGGTCTTATTGTTAACAAAGTGCAATGACTGTCTAGTCACCTGCCTCTTGCTACCGTTAATGTAGGTTACTTTCATCATCTTATTTCTTTTATCTGTCATAGTTCCTGTTTATTCATAAACTTTGCTCTCTCCTTCTACCTTTGGTTTTTGTTTCCTTAGATTGTCACTACCTATTTTCCTATCTTGGTTTTGAAACAGCTTCAACTCTTCCTGACTCTCTTGGAATTTCCCAAAGTTAAAAAAAAAAAAAATCTAATTTCCCTTTCATACCAGATTACTATGAATTGACCATCCTATCCAGTTCTAGTTAATTGTGTAGTTATATATGCCTAAAGGAAAGAATAGGGTTGGCAGTTACACAAGTAAAATGTCCTAGAAATATATTTATAATTTAGTATAGAGTTTACCTGATGTGCACGTCTTTAATCAGGAGGGAAGATTTCTGACAGTCATTGTGACAGATATGACCCTACTTTTTTTGTATTTTTTTATGTGGAAAAATAATGATGGGTGGGATGACTTACACCCTGACAGCAGAGGAAATGTTTTCTAATTTTACTTACTGAGTATATTGGACGTTAGCTAGGAGAAATGTTTCTTTAAAAATCAGGAACATAGTGCTGGGGTTGTGGCTCAGTGGTAGAACATTTATATATGAACCATAGGCAAGTTAAGTCAAATTCATTCTACTGTCTTTCCCATTCCCATCCTTCCCTTACCCCACTCTGCTTTGTCCAATCAGTGGAACCCCCCCACCACCACCACTACCACCACACTCACACCTTCATCTTTCTTTAGAGTTTTGTAGTTTTCATTGTGCAGGTCTTCTACCTCTTTTGTTAGATTGAGTCCCAAATATTTTATTTTATTTTATTATTTATTTATTTATTTATTTATTTATTTATTTATTTTTGCGGTACTGGGGATTGAACCCAGGGCCTTGTGCTTACAAGGCAAGCACTCTACCAACTGAGCTATATCCCCAGCCCTATTTTATTTATTTTTGAGGTTATTGTGAATGGGATAGTTTTCCTAATTTCTTTTTCATTTGATTCATCTCTGATGTCTAGGGATGCAATTGATTTCTGGGTGTCAATTGTATATCCTGCTACTTTGCTGAGCTTATTTATAAGTTCTGGAAGTTTTCTAGTAGAGTTTTTTGGGTCTTCTAAATATAGAATCATGTTGTTGGCAAGTAGGGGTAGTTTGAATTCTTCTTTTTCTATTTGTATCCCTTTTATTTCTTTCTGCTAATTCCTCTGGCTAGAGTTTCCAGGACTATGTTGAACAGAAGTGGTGAAAGAGGGGGCATCCCTGTCTTGTTTCAGTATGTGTGCATATATATATGTGTGTGTGTGTGTGTGTGTGTGTGTGTATGATAAGGATTTATTTGTTTATTTATTTATATGTATGTGGTGCTGAGGATCAAACCCAGGGCCTCAGACATGCCATCGAGCGCTTTACCACTGAGCCACAGCCCCAGCCCCTCGTAGTAGTTTTTAGAGGGAATGAATGGTGTTGGCCTTGGGTTTAGCATAAGTAGCTTTTACAATCTTGAGGTATGTTCGTACTATCTCTAGTTTTTTTTAGTGTTTTGAACATGAATGGATGCTGTATTTTGTTAAATGCTTTTTCTGCATCTATTGATATAAATCATGTGAGTCTTGTCTTTCAAGTATATTGGTGTTAGGAATTACATTTATTGGTTTTCTTATGTTCAACCAACCTTGCATCCCTGGGATGAACCCCACTTAATCATAGTGCACACTATCTTTTTAATATGTTTTTGTATGTGATTTGCCAGTATTTTGTGAGGGTGGGGTGCTATGGATTGAACTCAGGGGCACTTGGCCACTGAGCCACATCCCCAACCCTGTTTTGTATTTTATTTAGAGACAGGGTTTCACTGAGTTGCTTAGTACCTCTGTTGCTGAGACTGGCTTTGAACTCCCAATCCTCCTGCCTCAGCCTCCTGAAGCGCTGGGGTTACAGGCATGTCACCACACATGGTCACCTTATTTTTCTAAACTAATATTTTTCATGAAAAGGGAAAGAGTATTAAAAACTACCTTCAGTCTTATAACCCAGACAGTTACTCTTCATTTTTCTATATTTTCTTATTCTGTGTACATTTTCCCCAAAACCATTATAGATAGAAGATTTGGAGAAATTAACAAGGCAGGAAGGAACAGGAGTTTTGTCTCCCCATCTTGAAAATTGGCAGAATCTGTCTGATGTAACTGTTTTAGAACTCTGTAAGCTATTGAAGGCTTGTAGCTTCTGGAAGGGAATGGTAGCACTTAAATGGTAAATTGCTGATAATTTTGGTTACAAAATTCAGCTCCAGCCTCATGGGAAGCAGCTGTCCATGTTCCTTGAGCAACCTGTACTAAAACTTGTGGAGCTAGGGTGAGCACAAAGAACCCTGTCTTCCAAATATCTGGATCTGTTCTCCAAACTGATTGTTGCTTTTATAATCACAGAGTCCTAGACAAAGACTTGAGCAACCATTGTTGTTTTGCCTCCTTCCCCCCTCATTTTGGCAAGATCCAGCGGAGAATCCAATTTCCAGACTTGCCACATTATTAGATTCCAAATGTTCCCAGTTTTCAACAAGAAAAACAAACAAAGCAAACCAGAAAACACAGTTCATACAAAGAAACATGAAAGTTTGACCCTTTTAATCAGTAGAAACTACTCTTTGAAAAGATCTGATGGCAAATCTACTAGACAAAGATATTTAATCAACTACCTTAATGATGTTCAAAAGAACTAAAGGAGAATCTGAAGAAAACAGAAATATCAATTAAGAGAAATCCTGAAAAGAAAGCAGAATGAAATTCTGGAGCAGAAAATTATCATAACTGAAATGAAAATTTCTCTAGAGGAATTCACAGGCGAATTTGAGCAAATGGAATCAATCAGTGAGGTTGAACATAGGACAGTGGAAATTTATCTGAGTAACAAAATGAAAAAGGTGGAAGGAAAGGGAACAGACTTGTGGGAGCTCTGGGACACCTTCAAGCAGACCAGCATAAGAAAAGAATAGAGGGACAAAATGAATATTCAAAGGAATAATGGTCGAAAACTCCCCACATTTGATGAAAGAATCAAATGCCAGTCTCTAAAAAGTTCAGTGGACTCCAGATAAGATAAACTCAGAGATATACACTAAGACATATTATAATCAAATTTTCAAAAGACAGAGAATCCTGAAAATGACTAGAAAGAAGCAACTCACCACATCCAAGGGATTCTCAGTAAATTATCAGTAGATTTCTCATCAGAAACTTTGGAGACCAGAAGATAGTGGACTGATATATTCAGAGGGCTAAAAGGAAGAATCTGCCAACAAGAATCCTGTATTTGATAAAACTGTTCTTTGACATTAAGATGTTCCCAAATAAAGAAAAACAGGAATTGGTTACCATTTTGACCTGCAGTGACAGAAATGCTTGATAGAGTCCTGTAGGGTAAAGTGTAAGCAAAGTAGATGGTAACCAAAAGCCACATGAAGAAATAAAGATCTCAGTAAAGGTAATTAAGTACATGGGCAGTAATAAAAATTAATAGCAGTGAAACCAACAGTTTGTAATTTTGCTTTTTGTTTTCTATATTATTTAAGAGACTACTATATTTTTTTCGAAAACAAATAATAATCTAAAAACTAGTAGGATTTTAACTGGTTTGTAAATCCACATTTTGTTTTCAGTATAAGAAACTAATGTATATTTAAAGGACATTAGTTAATGTTTTGGGGCACAATTATATCTAATACACATATACCCAACAATAGCTTGCACATTCTTCTCAAGTATACATGGGACATTCTCTAGGGTAGATCATGTGTTAGAATACAAATCTCATTAGATTAAATTGATGTCATACAAAGTATCTTTTCTGACCACAAAGGAAACCCGTAGCAGAAGTAAAACTGGAAACTTCATAGAATTATGGAAATTAAACAACACATTTTTCAACAATCAATGGATCAAAGAATGAATCTCCAGGAAAATTAAGAAATGCTTAGAACCAACTGAAAGTGAAAGCACAACATTAAAAACTGAGATGTTACAGCAAAATTAGTGCTCAGTGGGAAATTTATAGTCAGTCATAAATGATTGAAAAACAAAGATTTCAAATCTCAACATCCTAACTTTCCAATTTAAGACAACACAGCCTGACCCAAATCTAGCAGAAGAAAAGGTCCGTGAAATAGAGAATAGAAAATAGAGAAAGTCATTGAAACTAAAAGTTGGTTCTTTGAAAAGATACAAAACTGACAAACCTTTAGCTAGATGGAATAAGAAGAAAAGGAGAACACTAAAATTATAAACAAGAGAAATGAAAGTGATGACATTATGTTGCTACTAATTAAAAACAAGGATTATAAAAGTAAAATGAAAAATTAACAAATTAGATAAAGTAGATAAAATGGAAAAATACATAGAAATACATGGTTTATCCATACCAAATCAATCAATCAAGCTGAGTAGACCTATAACTAGTAAGGAGATAGAATCACTAATTTAAAATCTCCCAACAAAGAAAATCCTTGAACCTGATGACTTCACAGGCAAATTCTACCAAATATTTAAAACTAATACCAGTCCTTCTCAGACTTTCCCCCAAAATTGTATTGGGTGGAATACTTACTATCTTATTCTATGAGATCAGCATTACTCTGATACCAAAACCAAAGATACCACAAAAAACTGCAGATCAATATTCCTTAAGTACACAGATGCAAAAAATTCTCCACAGAATACTAGCAAACCAAATTTAGTATATTAAAAGGATTATACATCTGATCAAGTGGAATTTATTCCTGGACTACAAGGATAATTCATCATATGAAAATCAATAAGTGTAATAGTATACACTACATTAACACGATGAAGGAAGGGAAATGCACAATCATCCAACTGATGCAGAAAAGACATTTGACAAAATTCAGCACCCTTTCATGATTAAAACATTCAACAGTCTACGGATAGAAGGAAACTACCTTGACATTTATATGTTTGTGTGTGTGTGTATGTGTGCGTGAGAAAGAGAGAAATCGATAGTGAGCATCACACTCGGTGATAAAAGACTAGAAGTTTTCTAATTTCAAGGTGCCACTTTTCACCATTTCTATTTTGACATAATAATGGCAGTTCTAGCCAGAGCAATTAAGTAAGACAATATATATGAACGACTTCTACATTGGAAATAAAAGAAGTAAAATTATCTGTTCACAAATATTTTATAAATAGAAAACCATGAAGTTCTACACACACAGACACACACACACACCCCTACACCTACACCCCTATACCTGTTAGAATTAACAAGTGAATTTAGCAAAATTGCAGGATACAAAGGCAGCACAACAAAGTTAGTTGCATTTCTATACACTAACAAAAATAATTCACTTATAATAACATGAAAAATTACTTAGAAATTAACCAAAGTAGTAAAAAAAAATTGTACAATGAAAGCAATAAGAACCGCTGAAAGAAATCAAAGAAGGCATAAATAAAAAGGAAATAATTCATGTTAGAAAATTTTTATTTTATTAAAATATCCATGCTGTTCAAAGTGATCTGTGTGTTCAATGCAGTGCCTATCAAATTCCTAATGACTTTTTTGCATAAACAGAAAAAACCCATTCTAAAATTCATGTGAAATCTCTATCCCAAATAGCCAGAAATCTTGAAAAAGACCAATGGTGGAAGACTTATATTTCCTGGTTTTCAAAACTTACTACAAAGTTGCAGTAATCAAAACAGTTTGAAAAAAAAAAAAAAAAACAGTTTGATACTGTAATAGATACATATATGGACCAGTGTAGTAAAATAAGAGAGCCCAGAAATAAAGTCTCCAGTTATAATCAAATTATTTGGGTCAAGGATGCCAAGACCTTTTAACAGGACAAAGGATAGACTTTTCAACAAATAGTGCTAGGAAAGCTGAATATGCACATTCAGAAGAGTGAAGTTGGACCTTGCCTCACACTATATACAAAAATTAACTCAAAATGAATCAAAGATCTAAAGGTAAGACCTAAAATAATACACTCTTTGAAGAAAACAGATCAAAAGTTTTAACAACATTGGGTTTGGCAGTCATTTATTGGATATGACACCAGAGTCTAAGGGAACAAAAGAAAAAATTAGACAAACTGGATTACATGGAAAAAAAAATTCTGTATCAAAAGACATAACAACAAAAAGGAAAACCTCAGAGTGGGAGAAAATATTTGCAAATCATTTATTTGACAAGGAATTAATGTCCATATCCTATTTTAGAAGTTTTAAAGCTCAACAACAAAAAATTTTAAAAAGGACCACAGACTTGAATAGTAATTTCTTCAAAATAAATAAATAAATAAATAAGTGGCCAATAAGCACAATCCCGAGGTACTTCACATCACTAGTCATTAGGGAACTACAGATCATTACTCCTCTGAGATACCACCTCACACCCATTTGGCTACTATCCAAAAAAGAAAAAAGTGTTGGCAAAGATCTGGAAAAACTGGAATCTTTATGTGGGAATGTGCAATAGTAAAGCCAGTGTGAAAAAACAGTATGGCAATTCCTCAAAAAATTAAGAGAATTATCATATGATCCAGCAATTGTACTTCTGTTACAAAGCCAAAAGAATCAGAAGAGGATTCTTAAAGATATATTTGTACACCCATGTTCATAGGAGCATTTTTCACGATATTTAAAACATGGAAACAACCCAAGTATACATCAGTGCATGAATTAAATAAGCAAAATGTGTTATATCCTAATAATGGAATATTAGTCTTAAAAAGGAAGGGAATTCTGCAATATGTTTCAACATGGATGAAGCTTGACATTACACTAAGTAAAATTAGCCAGTCACAAAAAGACAAATACTGCGTGATTTTACTTATATAATAAATTCATAGGGACAGAAACTAGTTTTTGCCAAGTACTGAGAGAAGGGAGAAATAGTTGTTTAATTGATATAGTTTCAGTTTTGCATAATGAGAAAGTTCTGGAGATCAGTTGCACAACATTGTGGACATAAAACTACCAAACTCTGTGCTTAGAAATGGTTAAGATAGTTACACTGTTTTAGAACAGGTAATATCTTCTTACAACAACTATATGCTAGGACAAAAGACCTTTATCGCAACACTGATGCAACATATTTAAAATAATGGGTAGTAAATAAATATAAAGACTGATAGTTTAGTTGTATTTCTGCTTCTAACAAGACCTTCCTTATAAGTAATGTATGCATTTGATCCTAAGAGAAATTGGGAGCTGAACAGGATTTAAAACAAGTGAAAGAATTAAATGTTTGTTTTTAAAGAACTACTCTGCACTAGGGAAAATTTTGAGGAAGACAAGTCTAAAACCCATTGAAACCTTGTAGATTAATCCAAATGAGATACTTAGGAACCAGAACTAGGAAATATCAATGGAAAGAGTGAAAAAAGGATTTGAGAGAAGTAGAAGCACAGTTTAGCTATTGAGGCAGCACAGCCTAATGACTAGTGTCATTAGCACTTCAATCTGGAATTGAATTCCTGTTTCCTTATTTCATAGTTGTGTGATTCAGAAGACATTACACAAAACCACCTATAAAATGAGTATAATGATATATTCCTATGTTACATCGGCTATTAAAGAATTAAGTGAGATAAATGCTCTTAAAGCACTTAGTATCAGTGATGTCTGGTGCAGAGTAAATATTAGCTTTTACTCTTGTTTTTGTGTTTATAATTTCCAGGGTAGCTTTCAGGAATTAGTATATAAAATATCCATTTTAAATTACTCAAATATTTCATTAGCTCTTCTCTCAAAGCAAAACAAAAACAACCTCCCTTGTAGTATTTGTTTTTATAGCTAGAGTGGGGAAATGTTTACCAGACTTCCTTTAAATGGCCTCATTTTTATTCATGTAGTTGTTTCATCCATTTTAATGTCACTAAGAGAAAAAGAACTCTAGACTCCCACAGAGGAAAAACAGATAATTTAGGCACAGTGGCTTATACCTGTAATCCCAGTGACCTGGGAGGCTGAGGCAGGACTCTCACAAGTTTGAGACCAGCCTCTGCAACTTAGCAAGACACCATCTCAAAAAACAAAAAAGGTATGTAGCTAGTTAGGTAGAGTGCCCCTGGGTTTAACCCCCCAGTACTGGAAGGAAAATAAAAAAGAATTTCAGAGTATCAACATAGGTTTATTTAGATTTACCTTTTGTACCATAGACTGGATTTTTTTTTTTTTTTAGGTTGTGCAAAATTATTTTCAAAAATGGCACAAAAATGAATTCAACATTTGATGCACATGCATACTTCATTCACATCTTCAACAACGAAAGATATTCGGCACTACAGAACTAATTAAGAATACTAGCTTCAGTGGCACCTGTTGAGCACTGAAGTCATAAATTACATCAGAATGGGCAAATATTGCCCAAGTAAAATTCTGTTGTTAAAGCTGAAACAGGTTTAAGGCCATTCAAGTTCAAGCACAGTTATACAAATCTTTTGAAGTCCCTTCTGTGTATGTTTGAATTATGTGACTTCTCTTCCAACTTGTGATCTTAATTAAACTTTTGTTTTACAAAATTCAAAAGGAAAATACAGAAGAAATCAATACAGAGGTTACATTAAATAAGAGTAACATACAAAGCTATAATTAAGATGAAGTGAGGAAGACCAAAACACTAAAATTGTAAGATTTGCTTGTTACTTGTTGGAATCTACACTTGGAGTTAGGTAATGTATACAGATATTTTCTAGTAGATTACTTATGTTGCTCTAACATGTCCTTTTTATCAGTGCACTGTTAAAACTAATCAAAACCTCTACACATGTGTATTCCCTTACAGTAGCACACACTATCACCTGCCAAACCGTCAGTCTCAAATGACTTAAGTGAATGAAAGGAATAAAAAGTGGATAAATAACATATGAGGAGAAATAATAGGAATTAGAAAATTATTGCTGGTCAACTCTTTTAATTAGCTAGCCAGCTTGCTAGGAACAAGGGATGGTTTCCATTGAGGAAGGTCCTGTGGAGTAGGAATGTGGTCACCAGTGACCTGTCTTATCCCAGGCTGCCAGTAGGAACTTGCTTGTTCTTTGTGCTTTTGCCATGTTGTAATTCCCAAAATCAAAATATTTTTGCCCTTTCTGCAATTGTTTTCTTAAAAAATCTGAAGCTCCAGGCTTTGATCCCAGGTGAGGATACCTTGCTTTTAATTTTGATTCTTCAGCTTTTTCTGGACTAGTCACTTTATCTTCCGTTTCCTTCTGCCCCCCACCCACCGCCGCCGTCGTCCCCCCCTCCACCTCAGGGACTTCCTCTGCCTAACCCTGCTCCTCCAACTATGCCACAACCTACCCTTCCTCTTACCCCAGATTGGGTTCCTAAACAATTTATGGTACATAGTGTGGACTTAATAACTTTCTGATAAATTTACTTTAATTCTCCCACCCTATAAATATAGAAATATATTATAGAATCAAAAGCTCTATAAGTGCAAGAAAGAAAGGACTGAAATCTTAGAGAAAAAAAGGGTAGCTGCTATGTCTCCTCTTCTTCTTTAGTACCATATTGTGTTTGGGCAGTTGTAGTTCTTTGAATGGTGATATTGAATATTTACTTTTTTTTTTTCCCTCTTTCCTTTATTAAAATGGAGACAGATAGTGTACTTGGACAGGACAGGGGAGAAAGAGGAACTGTGTCACTAATAACTAAGTAATTTCTGACAGCATGAGGAAGTTACTTAATTTCTTTCTCAATTTCCTTGCTTTGCTTCTTGCTAGAGATTGTTACTAGGAAAAAATAAATATTTCAAAAGGTAAGTGCTATTAAAAAATTAAAAAGCCAACCTTTTTGCTGTATTTTATACCACTTCTTTTAGGGCATAGGTGGACTAATATTTATCTCCCATATGATTAAACTATGATTAGTTGTGACTCAAAGGAATTTTTTCAAATCAGTTTTTAGGCATTTCTACTATGTTACTAAATTTATTACTTTATAAACTATATGCTATAATTTGTAAATACTTTTAAATGTTTTTAAAATGTAAAGGTATATAAAGGTTTACCTAAAAGGAATTAATCCAAAGGTTACTGTTGTACTTTGACCAGTAGTAACCTTTGTATCAGTTTCCCAAGCGTACATTTGAAAAATGCTTCTGACTCCCTCTACTGGCCAAGAGATCCATTCCCCTTTTTTCTTTAAATGAAGAGTGTTTTAATATAACAAAGGTAGTCTCATTGTGGCATTTAGAAGTTAACCTTATTCTGTGTGGAATTCTTTCTATAAATTTTCGTTGAACCAAAATGGCATTTCAGGTTTATGCAAAATGTGTTCAGGAACACTACTTACACAAACACTAGCAAATTTGGGAAAGAATTTTTTTTGCAAAACAATTTGTATGAGGGCTTAAGGCAGATTTTTTTGAAAGGAAAAAACATTTCTGTGATAACTTTTTGAATTCCAGATTATTAACTTTGGGTAGAATTTGATGTTTTTTCAAAATGTTCTATCAATGATTAGAGGTTGTGAAGGAGTGCAACTTCTTTCTTGAGGAGCAGTGAGTGGGATTAAGAAAAAGCAAGCATGCTTTTAAAATATTACCCCTAAAATTGTACCAATGAGATTTTGAAAGCATTTTATAGTTTTTTTATTTAAATATTAAGTTTGAACAGAAAAGAACATTTAGCTGTGTCAGTTGTGACCATAAAGTAATTTCTTCCCGTTTTCATCCTTATTTCCTTACTCTTCCATTCCACCCTTAAAAAACAAATTCAAATTAGTGTTATTGCTTTCAAAGTCAACATCTTGGGAAGCCAGAATAGATGTGTCAAGCATTGCTACTTTTCAAAATAGTTCACTAACTTCTCTCTTGAAGTTATTTTTGTCCCCTATGTCAACTTTTTTTTTAACATATCTTTGATGATGAATTTGATTTTTGAGAGAAATCTAAAGCAAATAGCAAATTTAGAACTGTATCTAAGGACAATCAATTTAAAGTATTTCTTTAATATAATGATAATTCTTTATTGCTTTGTGACTCATTTTGATTATAAATTAAAATTATATTAGTTACTAAAGAAGAGCCATGAATCTTCATTATTTACACTGAATAACAATAGAATGGGATTCATGAGTGTATAGTATTTTCTTTTTCTTTGGAATGATTTCTGTAATTTATCATGGAGTTTATTTAAATGAAATTAGTTAGAAATAGTTAAAGTGAACTATTCACAATATATTATCTATTACTTAACGTGTTGCATCAATATTGCTGTAAATGGACTTTGATTTTTATCATGTCTTTGTTGTAAGATGTTACCTATTTTGAAATAGTGGAAGTAGATAAATAGAGAAAGATATAAGAAGTTGTATAGCAAAAAAAAAGTTAATAACACTTTAATGTTTGTGTTTATTTTAGACCTTTAAGAAAATCAATAGTTTGACTTGTTCTGAGACTCGTTTGTATGAACAAGTAAATGGTGATGATAGAATCTTTTGAATTTAAATTTCAAATTGTTGGATTTTAAGTATTTTTCAATAGGATGTCCAAAATGTTTAATATTATAAAATTGGATCATAAATATAAGGAGTTGGATTTAGATAGGTAATTCAGATTAATTTCTATTTAGAAATGAGTCACACTTAAGTATCTAAGATACTTAAGTAGTTTCTGAAATTCCTTATATTTGTCATCTATTACAAAGATTGTTCCTATTTCTATTTCTAGTCCTCTAAGTTTAAATGGAACAGGAAAACTTTACCAAAGACAACTAAAATATAGAAATGCTACACTGATAAAGTTAGCATTATTGTGAAAAGAGAGAGGACAAAAATACTAGAGCCATTTAAGGTTAAAGATCACGCATGACACCTTTGCTCTAGTACTTTCAGAGTCTCATTATTTGATATGAAGTCTTATTTTTTGTGTGAACCGTTCTATTGCTATAATTAGGATTCCCTTTGGTACAATTCTATGATATTTAAGTGCTTACTTTTTTATTTATCAGTTTTATTTGAGTATAATTTACATTCTTAAAATGTACCTATTTTAACTGCACGGTTTGAGTTTTAACAGATATACTCTGTACCCCTACAGTTTTCTTGGTACCTCTCTATGATCAGTGCTTTCACTGCACACTGATCTGCTCTGTTTTGTCATAGATTAGTTTTACCTTTTGAAATCAGTTTTCTTGAGGTATAATTTACCTGTAATCAAGTTCATGCTTTGTCCTTTTTTAAAATTTATTCTAATCATACATGGTAGTAGAATGCATTTTGACACATAAATGGAGAATAATTTCTCATTCTTCTGGTTGTACCTGGTGTAGAGTAACACCAGTCATGTAATCATATACACATAGGGTAATAGTGTCCCATTCATCCTACTATCCTTCCTACCATTATGCCCCCTCCCCTCCCTTTACTCCCCTCTGTCTAATCCAGAGTACCTCTATTCTTCTCTTGCCTCCCCCTTATTGTGAATTCATACTTTGTTCTTCTATTAATAGTTTTCTAGTCACCAAAATACTTATTTTACTGTTTCTCTTTAAGATGTGGAGTGGTAGCTATGTGTAGTGATGCAGGTGCATCCCTACTTTAATCCCAACTACTCAGGAAGCTGAGGCAGGATTGCAAGTTCAGTGCTAACGTGGGCAACTTAGTGAGACCCTGTCTCAAAATAAAAAATCAAAAGAGCTGGAGATTAGCTCAGTGGTAGAATACCCCTGGGTTCAGCCCCCAGTGATGTGGGGGATGGGAGGGATATGGAATGGTATAAGTCTTGGAGAAGAGCTCTGATTCCATCTAGTCTTACATATTTAGAGATACCTTTTATAGATAGAATGGGTTATAAACAAGCATCATCAAAGTGTGACAGTTCTACTTTGGTGACTGGTGTGTGCTGGAAGTTGAATTTTAAGAGGCTGTTCATTTTTATATGGATAAATTTCTAATGTCTTTGCCTAATGATAGTCATTTCTTTTTCATAGCTGAATAGCTTTTTGTTTTGAATGTCTCCTCTTCCTTTCCACACCCTCTGTTTTCTCTTCCTTTTCCTTTACTTTTTCCTCCCCTCCCCCTTCTTTTTCTTTATCAAAGCTGTCTTATTGATTCTAGTAGGTGACAGCAAGTTTGCTGAAGCTTTGAGACTGTCACTGTTGTATCTTCAGGGTATCATTCCTCTTTTCAGTTTCTTGCCACTTAATCCTACTTCTAATCTCTGTTCTTTTCCCATTGCTCTTTCCTTTTCTTTTTCATTTTTTTTTATATTTGAATGAGCTTATGGAGTATATGATTCTAGTTCTTAATAGCTTTGAGGCACTTAATTGTGGCAGTAACCAAACTTTTGGTGACCATGGCTCCTACAGTTCTGAGGTAACAGAAAAAGTCAGGCTATTTAAAGAACTTTGTTGGGTGCAGTGATACATGCCTATAATTCCAGCAGCTCAGAAGGCTGAGAAAGAAAGATTGCAAGTTCAAGACCAACCTCAGCAACTTATTAGCAAGACCTTAAGCAACTTAGGGAGACCCTGTCTCAAAATAAAAACAAAAAGCCTAGGGATATAGCTCAGTGGTAAAGCACCTGTGGGTTAAATCTCTGGTACACCTCCCCTCACCCCCAATAAAAATAACTCTGGGACATTTTGTTTATCTCATAATGGCCTGGTAGGGAAGTTGGGGATATTTATCTTGTCTGTAATTTCTAACATCCTGTGCTTTGTGTATTTTCCATAGAAAACACATTCTATATAATTTTAATGTTTTATAATCTTGAGAATCAAGTAAGCTAAAACAATTTCTAATTGTTGCTATAAGTTTGATACCAAAAGTAATTAGATGTTATTTTACCTCTTAAATTTAGTGACTGTGATTAAAATTATACATAGTGTAGTTTTTGTTCCTTTGTTTTCTGTACTGATCTCTAATATTAAAAATTTTGAATGTTTGAGAAACGGGATTTTTCCTACATTCAAATGAAGAAAAACTGTTAAATATAAATGCCTATTTAAAATCTTAAAAGACACGATATTCTGTTAAATGATGTAATACAAATACCTTGATTTTTTTTCCCACAGAAGCATTTTTTTTTTTTCTTTTACCTACTGGGGATTGAAGCCAGCAGTGCTCTACCACTGAGCTATACCCTCTAGCCCTTTTTATTTTTTATTTTGAGATGGGATTTTACTCATTTATCCAGGCTGACCTCAAACTTTGAATCTTCCTGCTTTGACTTCCTGAGTCACTGGGATTATAGGGGTACCATGCCCAGCTCCACAGACGCATTTGATTCACTCTGTTTTTTAAAAGTAACAGAGGAAAGCATCAGAGATCCAGAATACATGATTTTAGGTACAAGGAAGTAATTTTTTTCAAACATTTAGTTCCTTTATCCTACTAATACTGCATTTGTATTAAAGAAGGTACAGTATCAAACTGATGGTCTGAAAAATACCAGTCCTTTTAAAATGAAATGTATTTCCACAGCCCTGAACCTATACCTACTCACCCAGAAGTCCCAGTTGGTTCCATGGTATGAAAGCTTAATAGACTCACAAAATTCAACTTTTCTTTGTGCATGAACTTTGACGGTAGCTATAGAAATGAAATAGATGCAGTCTTCTTCCATAAAGATCTAAGTCAAGTAGTAATTAAATGTAAACTGTTATAATTCATTGGTAAATCCTATAACTGTAATGTGTTAAAGAACTTTTGAAAATAGCTGAACAGAGTGCCACAACCCTATAATCCCAGAAACTCAGGAAGCTGAGGCAGGATTGCAAGTTTGAAGCCAGCTGGGCAATTTATTAAGATACTGTCTCAAAATTAAAAGGACTGGGGATGAAACTCAATGGTAGAGCACGTCAGGGTTCAATCCCTAGTACCAAAAAAAAAAAAAAAAAAAAAAAAAAAGAAGAATGGTCAAAAGTAAAGAGACAAACTACCTGGTATAAAAGAAACTTAACTGGGGCAGTGATATTTGAGCTGTCAGGACAACTGACTCATCTATAAAGAAATAGGGCTGGAAGTTTTCCTATGATCTTTTTGTCCTATTCATTTTTTAAAATTACAGTAAAATATACATAATATAAAATAACCATTTAATCCATTTTTAAGTATACAGTCTGTGGCATTAAGTACATTAACACAATTGTTCAGCCATCACTACCTTGCATCTCCAGAACATTTTCATCTTCCCCTACTGAAACTGTACTCATCAAATACTGACTCTATTCCTCTCTCAGTTTCTGGTAACTACTCTTCTACTTTGAGTCTTTGAAATTGACTTTTTTCATAGTTACTAATAGGAAAGAGACTATTATTAAACTCTGCTTTATTTCATATTTTTAAACACTCTTAGCCTCCTAACCCAGCATGTAGTATTTATTCAATAAATTTCTAAATTAGATGGCACTTAGGTATTAAAAGGAATTGCTTACGTCAGTGGATTGTGTCTTGTGTGAATCCAAACTGCTCACTATTGTTATAATAACTTTGTTGATTTCTTTGTTTTCTCTTAAAATTTTTTATTTAAAATTTTTTCATGTACTTCATTTCCTTCTTAGACTGAATCAGGATATGGATCTGAATCTAGCTTGCGTCGACATGGCTCAATGGTATCACTGGTGTCTGGAGCAAGTGGCTATTCTGCAACATCCACCTCTTCATTCAAGGTTTGAGTTTATGAATGTTTTAAGTTAAGGCAGCATAACTTGACTTTAGTATTAGATGTTGTGATCCAAATTTATTTGATAGGTTTTTGAAAGAACTTTTCTACAATGCAATTTGAATTTGTTATAGAATAAATTTAAGGAGTAAAATCTTGACTCAGAACGAACATATATAAGATTTTACTTCATTTATTAATGAGCTAAGATATTAATTTAAAAATTGTTCCAAAGGAGACTCTAAAGAATACTAAAATGAATTTGATCAATACTAAAATGAAACTGATCAATATACACAGGCGGATAATCAACACCTCTTTGAAGGACAGAGTTCCTTTGCATCTTCATGGACCAGAGTCACATACATAACTTAGTTTTCTACTTAAAGAATTTTAAAATAGCTCAAATGCAATGAAAGGCAAAAACTTATACGTGATTCAGTGTCACCCTCCCATGAGGGTTTCCTAAATGACTCTCACATATACTGTACAAGTACATCCAGGAATATTTTTTCCCATTTCAAAGTCTTGTCTGTTTCTCCTCACAGTGTCTAAAAATATTAAAATGTTATGTTAGAGCTGGTCATGGTGATACACACTTGTGATCCTAGCAACTCAAGAGGCCAAGGCAGGAGGATCACAAGGTCAAAACCAGTCTCTGCAACTTAGTAACACCACAAAACAAAAAATCAAAAGGGCTGACCATGTGGTTTAGTGGTAGAGTGCCTCTGGTTTCACCCAGTACAAAAAAAAAAAATTATTAGCAAGTTGTCACACATTATTACCTTATATCCTACAGGTTTATCATTATCAAGTCACTAGATTAATCAGCTTCAAGCCTATTCCTGGAAGTATGACCTTGAACTTATAGCATTCTTTATTCATTCCTTTAGTGGTAAGGTACATATCTTAAATGGTGAAAAAGTATCATAGGACCAAGTAAAGTCCAGTTTTGTTTCACTTGAATTACAGTGCCTTCCCTTTTTGTGTCTTACAGAAAGGCCACAGTTTACGGGAGAAATTGGCTGAAATGGAAACCTTTAGAGACATTCTATGCAGACAAGTTGATACTCTCCAGAAGTACTTTGATGCCTGTGCTGATGCTGTCTCCAAGGATGAACTTCAAAGGGATAAAGGTTAATTAGGCTATTACCACTATTTTTACTTGGAGAATGAATGGATTTAAAGCCTCTTGATCTTAACGGGTAATGTCTTTAAGTAATAAAGGTGATTATAGTCACTTTTGCTGCAAACTCCCAGTGTAACAGATGCCAGCATAAATGTAACTTGAGTACATGTTCAAATTCTTTTCTGATCATCCATACCAGATACTCTTGAAGACTTTTAAGTGATACTCTTTATTCAATTAAAAAATAGTATCTGGTATCTTGATAATATGGAGCATTTTACATAATTATGTCTAATAAATTTACCCCTTGATGAGTCTTACAGGATACAAGCATATATTAAATTCTTCATATCTGGAATCAGTTGATTCCTTTCTTTTTCTATGCTCCTCTCTCCCTTTTGTTCCTCTTTGACTCTCTTTCTTTCACTGTCTTTTTTTTTTTTAATCTTTCTTCAACCCTCTTTTCTCTTTATCTTTCCTTCTGCCCTTTTTTCTCATAGAAGAAACCTTCTTCATTACATATACATTTAAAATTAGTTTTAGTGAGTGTTTGAAAAGAAAGATCGGATGGATCATTGGTTAACTTTTTTGTTGTTGTAGATGGACACAATACCTTTTTGTTCTATTTATCTATTTTTATGTGGTGCTGAGGATCAAACCCAGTGCCTCACAACATCCTAGGCAGATGCTCTACAGCTGAACTATAACCCCAGTTCTCATCATTTAACTTTAATTTGAGATTTAAAATTACTTTCCCTTTGCTTGTGCTGAAGATGTTGCTAAACTCAATGGACATGTCCTTCAATTTTTTTCTTAATTTACTGTGAAGACAAAAATAAATACTTTTTGTTGTAGTACTAACTAGCATTAAGTTTATTACTAGTATAACTAGGTCACTTGGCATGGTTTTGTTTCTTGGTCTTGCTAAAAGTATATACTCTGAATTCAAATTCTTGTATTTTTTGTTCCCTTTTTCCTCCTTTTGATTTTTTTTTTTAATAACAACATTTATCTCCTTTGTTAGCCTCTTAGCTATAACTGTTATGTTATTTTAGTGGCTACTTTAGGGTTTGCAGTTTGTATATTAATTGTATATTGTTTATAGTTTGCATATATAGCACATTCTGCCTTCAAGTAATATTATGCCCCTTTATGTATAGCATCAGAACTTTTCAATAATGTAGTTCCCTTTTTCCCCCACTATTAAGACAAAACTTGCTGAGTTTTCCAACCAGTTTCCTTTGAATTAGGAGGTTTCCCAGTCTGCCTTGTGGGAACAGGTACTCTTCTCTACCCTCACATAAGGTTTGAATACTGTTCCTTGGAATCCTTTTCAAAGGTTCTGTACCTGGCTTCTGTGGTTCCTTCATCTGCGTGTACTGTGAGTACTCTGCTGGATACTTAAAGGATACCTCCTGATGGCTAATGTTCTCTATGTAGCTTTCTCCTTTATAGTACTCTCCTTGAGAATTCTAGTTACCTTTGTTTGTTTGGACTCTCGGCTCCATCTCTTCATCTCAGGAGTCTACTGGGTTCTTCCTTGGGTTCTTGATTCTTTTTCTATAACCTGAAAACTCCCAGGTCAATGAGCTGGAGCTATCATAGAGCTCACATCTTTTGTTTCCCTTCTCTGGGGGATCACCATCATTTATTGCCTAATATCAAGGATCTTGAAAACCATTGTTTGACCAGGTGTGGTGCAACACACCTCTAATCCCAGCAGCTCAGGAGGCTGAGACAGGAGAGGTTGGAAGTTCAAGTGCCAGCTTTGGCAACTTGGTGATACCCTGTCTCAAAATAAAAAATAGAAAGGACAGGATATAGCTCAGTGGTATAGAGCAACCCTGGTACTCTCCCTCTGCCCCAGAAAAAAGAAAGAAAGGAAACCATTGTTTCACTTATATTATTCAGTTTTTTAGATTCATGCTAGAGTAAATTCAGTTGTTTTTTATTTCCTCTTGCCCCGAAGCAGAAATCATATTCCTTTATATTTGATATACATTAAGTTTTTTTTTTTTTTTTTTTAACATTTCAGGGTTTTTTTTCCTCTACAATTCTTCTTTTCTTTTTGTTTTCTTTTTAAAAAATAAGTGTACCTTTTTATCAAATTAAACATTACATATTATCTTTTTTTGTTTGCAAATAAATAGCCCTTTAAAAAAACAGGATGCATACAGAATTGAGTTTTTTGTTTATATTCAAATTATTTACACTAACAGTGTTATAATATTTAAGTGACAAAAAGTGATGATGGAAGAAGTAAAAGTTGGAATGCATGGAAAACTTGGAAGATAATTTTTAAACTGAACTCTGAATCCTTTCTGTTACATGTTTTGAAAATAGCAACAGCATAGACTAATGTTTTAGTTTGCTAGGATTACCATAACAACAAGTACCAGAGAGTAGATGACTTAAACACTGATATATTTTTTTACTATTCTGAAATTGAGGTGGTGGCAGCATTGATTTCTTCCAGGGATATTAAGGGAAAGATCTGTTCTAGGCTTCTTTGGCTGTTCTCCATGTGTTTTCACATCTGTGTTTATGTCTGTGTGTGTGTCCATATTTCCTCTTTTTATTAGGAATACCAGTCTATTGGATTAGGGTGCACCTGGTGACTTCATTTTCATTTATTTAATCTCTAAATATAGTCACATTCTGGGGTACAAGGTGTTAGGACTTTGGCATAGGAATTGAGGGGAAGAACACAATTCAGCCCATAAGAACTGGTTTCCTTACAAATAGCAATTTAAGAAATGGCTGGGGTTTTTTAAAATTTGTTCTAATTAGTTATACATGACAATAAAGAATGCATTTATGCCCTTTGATATACATAAATGTGGTATGATTTTTTTTAAAGACTGCATGCTGGGTAAAGGTGAAATAAGGACATGAACTATAGTTTATTGCTTTGAGAATTCAGAGTTGCTGACCTTAGTCTAAGGATCTCTATGGTGCGCTTTCATTAAATTACCAAAACTAAGTCATTGAGTTCAATAATTTTAGGAATTACTGTTCTTCATTTTATATTGAAATGATAATCACAAACTTTTTTATATTAAGTATTCAGTGTTTTCATATAAAATGTTTTGTCAGAATTACTAATAAGTTAGCCTGATCCTTCATCACCATCACCACCCCCCCACCCAACACACACATGTTCTTAACTCTTTAGGTCTAGATGCACTAGGGATTATAGAAGTAGAAGACATTATCTCTTACATAAATATATTGTTTCATTTCGAAAACAAGACATATATGCCACATTAAAAGTAATTGTTCTTTTGTTTCTCTTCTTTTCACTGTTAATTTAATGATTTGAAGTAAATTATTTAACATTTCTCAACTTCTGTTTCCTTGACTATCACATGGCGCTTATGCCCAGCATTTAGGATTATGAGAATAAAATATGAATATGTTAGCTCTGTGTAATAGCGAAAACTTAAGAAATAATAGCTACTGTTATTAACATGGTTAATTCAGTTGTTGCAGAGGTATGGGAACGCAGGAAGTGCAAGATCCAAAGATGATTTGATAATTGATTTGATCATGGTAAAGGAGACCATTCTGATCAGAATGGAGGATATGTATTAAGACAGTGGTTTCAAATCATGTCTTGTGTTCCTAAGAGTTCATTAAAATTGCCTCAAAGATGGACAAGGAGTGCTTTGTTAGGAAGCAAATAGGGAAGGCCACTATTTTCACCACTTAACTCTTGTTTTCATCAGTTTTATATATTGAACATTGGGCCAAAAAAAAAAAAGTTGAAAATCCCTGTTTGTTGTTATTAGGCTATTAGATTGAGACTGTTAAACCCAAGAACAGTTGGTATTCAATCTAAAACTTAATTTTCTTATTAGTAACTTGTAAAGTGTTCTACCACAGTGCTACCTTCCAGTCCAGAGTAATTGTTTAAAAATTCATTTTCTTTCTCAACCAGCCGAAGAGAGAGATGAATGTTTTGTTAAAGTGAGATGGGTCTTTGGTTATAGAGCCTTATTTAACAACTCTAAATTTGAAGTTTTATATCTGGGTTTACTTGAAGGTTTAGTTGATGGATAATCGAGCCATGTGTAGTTTGTAGGCTTGCTTGGAGATTATAAAGTTGAGGATTTGTATCATGGATAATGAAGAAAATATAGGAGTAGCTAACTATAGAGTTAAAGATATGAAAAGGAATTTTTTAAAACTCAGAGTAATACCAATGAGGCAAATGAAGTACAAACTACTTAATAGCACTTAAGAACAGTTAATTAGGATGGTATTGAATGAATGTCAGCATCTTGTCCAAAGATAAGTATTGGTTTTTTTTTTTTTAATATTGGATTGAACCCTGAGTTACTCTACCACTGATCTAAATTCCCAGCCCTTTTGATTTTTTGTTTTGAGATAGGTGTCACTGAGTTACCCATCTAGCCTCAAGCTTGTGACCTTCTTGTCTCAGCCTCCCCAGTCATTGGGATTACAGCATGTGCTACCACACCCAGTTGTGAGTACTGATTTTAAAACAACAGTGTGCTATGTTAATGGATTTCTTAGAATTAACCATACTTACAGTTGATTGAAGAGATAAAGACCCAAGTGTATGAGTTTGTTGTGATGAACCCAGCTACTATGTATAACCATAAAGCTCAAAAAAAAAAAAAATAGATTCTGGAAAAATGATTATTCTTGGGACTAAGGTATCTGCAGAAGCATCAATATGGGTAGTGAAGCCTGTTAGAATGGTGCAAATGGATCAGGTGCTGTGGTACATAACCTATAATCTCAACAACTCAGAAGACTGAGACTGAAGCTGAGGCAGGAGGACTGCAAGTTTGAGGCCAGCCTCACCAATTTAGCAAGGTTCTGAGCTACTTAGGGAGACCCAGTCTCAAAAAGTAAAAAGGGTTGGCAATGTATATAACTCAGTGGTAAAGCATCCCTGCGTTCAATCCCCGGTATTCCCCCCCCCCCAAAAAAAAGTGGGTCTGGTGGGGACCCATTTCTAAAAAAGAATGATAAAAATGGAAAAGAAAAATGTCCATTGGATATTGATGTCATCTGTGGGTAGAAATGAATGCAAGGTAAATAATAGGTTATGATTTGAAAATTTTATTTTTAAATGAATAGCAAATTTTTCAATGAAAAATGAATTAGTCCAGTAATTAGAAAATGGCAGCACAGAAAAAAAGGTATTTTAGGTGGTAATTTCTACCATTTTATCAAAGGAGGGAATAAGGTATCAAATTGAGCTTCATATTCATAAGAGAAGTACTTTGATCCTCCTTGCAGGATCAGAGTACTCCTGGGTGAAGAAATCCAGGCAGTAAGACATTAGTTTAGAATGAAGATTGCTTTGGTAGAGAGTATCTCAAAAAATAATACAGGTTGCTATTGCTGATCCAAAAACTGCTTAGTATCAGAAATACTTTGGGTTTGGGATTTTTGAAATATTTGTATGTACATAATGCTTTATCTTTAGGATAGGACTCAAGGCTATAAACAAAATCCATATATATACTTTATACACCTAATATGGATATTTTAAACAATTCTTTTTCTTTAATTGAGTAAGTTAAAAGGGATATTCACGTACACATGTATATTGGGATAAATGAAAATCGATATCACATCTTGAAGTAGTTTTATTTTGCTTGCGTATACAAAAATAGGAGATTTAAGAACTCCAAGAGACTAAGGTCCCTTCTGCATGTAAGATATCCTTTTGTAGCCCTTAGTCTCCTTCCTAGCCCCAACCTAGGTAGGAGGAGATGGGAAGACTAAATTATTAATCATCCCGTCCCCGTTGAGAATGGATACAGCTTTAAAATAATGTATTTAATGACATTCCATAGCATATTTATTGAGTATACCTTTATAAACAGTGAAAGCATAAAAGATGAATAAACTCTTATACTCACAGACTCTTAAGAGTGTAATTGATTCAGTTGAACATAAGAATAATATAATTGATTTCTTTTTAAAATCTAATATCCTTAAATGTATTTTATTTAGTGGTAGAAGATGATGAAGATGACTTCCCTACAACACGTTCTGATGGAGAATTCTTGCACAGTACCAATGGCAATAAGGAAAAATGTAAGTAATACATATTCCCACTCAACTGAATAATATATTCTTTCTAAAGTTATATAAGTCACTGTATAACAAAGAATAATTCTTAATTGAGTAATTTTTAAAAAGCAGTGAAACTCTTGGATCCAAGTTAAAATATCTAAGAAAAATCATTTAGGTAAAATACACATTTTGATGTTGTATAATAATGGCTACTCACGTCTAACTAAAGCTCATTCTAAATTCCAGATTTTAGCCCATTTACTTCATTAGTACTGACAAAATTAATTTCTAGTACTGAAGAAGTTTGTTCTTAAAGGGGAAGTATTGTTATGGAACTTAAACATTTCTTTAAAGTGTATTTTTTTTTTTTTGTTTAACAGTTCTTCATTTGATAAAGTGGTGTCAAAAAAAGAAATAAATATTATTAAAGGAAAATTATTGAAATAGCTTCATTTTCCCAGTAAAATTGCTTATATGCCCAGGAGAAGGGTTGTTTATTTCACATCCTGGCTTATTGATTGTTGCTCTGTTTATAATGGCTAACCCAGTTGGAGGAATTCAGAATTGTTGGATACTGTGAATTATAGCCAGTGCTCTTCTTTTGACATTCCTAAGAAAAAACTAAAATGGATTTCTGAAAGTCTTTAAGATACAAAAAAAAAAAGACTTGGCAGAAAAAAAAAAATCTTAACTTTGCTGAAATTATTTTTTTTTAAAGTGGAGTAGAATCTATAGTGATAGCACACTTTGAAACTTTTAAAACTGTTTCATGCATGGAAATAATTTTCTATTTTTTGAGATCATATTAGAATATGCTACTATGGATGCTAAAATCTAATGCTCCTTTCTCTCCTACCTTTTCCTTCTTTTTTTCTCTCCACGTTTCTTATTTTCATTATGATCTCTCCTTCCTTAGAGCCTACTCCTCTCCTACTCTTGCAAATTGCTAGCTTAAAATTTATTATGTTAAGTAGTTCTTTTAACTTTGGGCTAAAATGTTGAAACTTACCAAGTCATCTAAATTAATATATCTTTATGGAATTACAGGACTATTTGGTGATGGTTCTTGCAGGTACATTTTAATTTCACAATGAATAATATGCTTTAATAGAACAAGTATGTTGTTTGGATTTAGGAAATATTATTGAAAGAAGTTTTAAAACTCCCAGGCTTGATCATTCATCCCACATACACTCAGCTATCCCACCCTCATTCCCAAAACAGCACAGAATCTTATTGTCTTTAGAAATTGAACTAGAGAGTTCTAGATTAAGGAATACTTGGCCCAGCAAAAATAGGTGTATTGTATCAGTAAAGTTATGAACTAGAAATGTACATACAAACTGATTTTTGAGATCTTACTACCTCTTCTCCTCATCTCCAAGAACTGTGTTGGCCAGAATTGTATGAAAGTCCACATATAGAAGGATGTAGTACCCAACTCCCTTTTCTTAGTCATCAACTGGACATTATTTTATGACAGAGAATTAGAAGGTAACTCTAGAGAAACTGAATGGCCACAGAGGAAAGACCTATAAATAGAGATTGGGAATTTCACCATGAAAATTTCTCAACTACCAGATCACCCTTCATGGAAGCCACTAGTCAAAGCCCTGCTAATGCATACAGAGCTTCTAATACATAAATCTTAAATGTGAACATATAGCCCAAACCTTTAGACATTAGAAGAAAGACTCCAACATGATAGATATTGACCAAAACAACAAATTAGAAAAAATCAGAGCCTGGCATTGTGGCGCACACCTGTAATCCCAGTGACTCAGGAGGCTGAGGCAGAAGGATCACAAGTTCCAAGGCGGCTTCAGCAATTTAGCGAGACTCTCAGCAGCTTAGTGAGACCCTGTCTCAAAATTAAAGATAAAAAATACTGGGGATGTGGCTTAGTGTTAAAACCCTCCTGAGTTCAATCCCTACTACCAAAAAGAAAAAAGAATTCAGACAATGCAGGAAGCAAAAGAAAACCGTACTTAATGTCTTTTTAATAAGAAAACAAAGGGCATCCAGATTTGAAACTGCCTCTACAGATGCCATGATCTTGTATAAAGAAGTGTAAGGAATCCACTGATGACTACTAAAAGTATAAATGTGTTTAGCAAGTTTACAGGTTGTAAGATCAATATATAAAACATAAATTGTACTTTATATACTTAAAATGAACAATTAAGTATTCACTCATTTATAATAACATCAAAAATAATCAAATAAGCATAAGTTCAACAGAAATACACTTCTTTTGAAAATTATAGTACATTATTAAAGAAATTAAAGAAAACCTAAATAAATGGAAAGGCATCTTGTTCAGAGGTCAAAATACTTACATTGTTAAGCAGTCACTACTTCCCAAATTGATCTACAGATTTATTGCAGTCCTTAAAATGCAGTAGACTTTTTGAAGAAATTAACAGCCAATCCTAACATTCACATGGAAATGCCAAGGACCCAGAATCATCAAAACAATCTTGAAAAAAGAGCAAAATACTGTATTTCACTGCAAAATCATTACAGATTTTATGCCAAAATTTTTGACATAAAGTATGGTGTGACCATTATTTTTTTAGGAAAAAAATATGCCAGTATTACTTTAAAATCATTTTTACTAAATTGTCCTTGGGGCAAAATTAGAATGTCTGAAATACTCATATACATTAATGCTGTTTTTCACAGTTATGGGTAAAATATGGTGTGGGGATTTATAATTCCAAATTTCTTATTACAAAGAAACAGTAATCAAGACAGTGTATATTACTGGAATAAGGACAGACACATAGATCAACTGAATAGAATTGAGAGTCCAGAAATAAATCCTCACTTGTACAGTCAATTGATTTTATACAACGTGCCAAATCAGATCAGGGAGGAAAAATAATCTTTTCAACAGATGATGTCAGGGCAACTAGATATCCGTATATAAAAGAATGAAATTGAATTCCTTATCATACTAAATACAAAAAGTCTAACTTAAAATGAATCAAAGAAAAACTCTATGAAGAAATCTTCTGTAGGTTAGGCAGACTCTTCCTAGATATAATACCAAAGTGACAAAAGAATAAATAGATCAATTTACCTTTACCAAAATTAAAACTTTTGTGCTTCATAGCATACCATCAAAAAAAGTGAAGAGATAACTCACAAAATGGGAGAAATATTTACATATCATATATCTGATAAATGATTTATATCTAATATATATAAAGAACTCTTACAAATTAGTAATAGACATCTCATTTTGAAAGTGGACAGAGCACCTGAAGACATTTCTCCAAAGAAGATATGCAAGTAGCATATTACATTAAAAAAAAAGATCCTAAACATTATTAGCTATAAGGAAAATACAAATGGGATGCCATTTGTCTAGTACAGTGGCTTTAATCAGAAAGAAATACAGTAATAGGAAGTACTTGGGTCTGAATTAGCAAATTATATTTCATGCTTTTATAATTATGTCAAAATGAATCCTGATATTATATATAACTAAAAAGAAATTTTAGAAAAAGAAATACAGTGTTGAGGATGTGGAGAAATTGGAACCCTGATACACTGCTGGTAGGAATGAAAAATGGTGCAGCTGTTTTGAAAAACATTATGGCAGTTCTTCAAAAGATTAAACATTAAAGTTATTTGATATAGCAGTTCCACTGCTTGGTCTGTGCAGGAAAAATGAAAACATACATCCATATAAAAACTTGTACATCAATGTTCATAGCAGCATTATTCATAATAGCCCCAAATGGAAATAACCCAAATGTCCATCCACTGATAGTAGATTAACAAAATGTGATATATCCATACAGTGGAATATTATTCAGCCATTTAAAGGAATAAAGTCCTGATATGTGCTATATAATATGGATCAGCCTTGAAAACTTGCTAAGTAGAACTCAGTCACAAAAGACTACTTTTATATTTGTCTTCATGAAATGTCCAAAAGAGGCAAATTATAGGGGTAGAAGGTATATTAGTGGTTGCCTAGGGCAGGGGACATAGGACTTGGGGAAAGTGGTGGAAGGATTTTAGGGGGTTTTGATGAAAATGTCCTAAAATTGATTATAACTGTGAATATACTAAAAACCATTGAATTGAATGTTATAAGTGAGTTTTATGGTATTGGAATTATATCTCAATAAGGCTATATTTTAAAAGTCTAAAATGTATTAAATAAAACTCAGAACTTTGAGACTCTAAATTTAGATTAAATCAATTTAAAGTCTATTATGGTAACTTTTTGTACCTACCATGAAATTGTACCAAATATTTCTAAACCCTCATTTTTTTTTATTAAATTGCAATAAATGTTAAAGGTGGCTACCTGTATAGGGTTTTTGTATGTATTTTATTTTGAAGCTGTAATATTCAACTATATTTCTAACCATATTTTCTGACTAGTTTTCCAACTTAAGTCACTTCCTACTTTGTAAATAAGTTCCAAGAGCATTTTGTCAGAATATCAATATAAAATGGAGGTATATTGATTTATCAAATCAAAATATGCTTTTATGAATCTCACTGAGAAAAAGTTTAGTGTTAATTAAATGTACATTGCTCATTCAGTATTACTATCCTGTCTCCCCCACACCCCAGATCTATTCTGTGTGCCCATGCTTGTACATTAATTGTCTAAATAATGAATTTGGATCACAAAATCATATTTGGCCCCCTTTAAGCTCACGGCTCTTTCAGGACTAGTTTAAGCTCAGTTTTTCAACCAATTTATTTTGTTAGAATAATCGGATCTGAAGTAGGCCATGTTATGGTTTAGATATGAGGTATCCCCAAAAAGCTCATGTGTGAGACAGTGCAAAAAAGTTTAAAAGTCCAGTGATTGGGTTATGAGAGTTTTAACCTAATCAGTGTATTAATCCCCTGATAGGGATTAACTGGATGGCAACTGTAGAAAGGCAGGATGTGGCTGGAGCCTCGTGGGTCCCTGTTGGTATGCCTTTGGGTTATATATTTTGTCCTTGGTGAGAGGAGAACTCTCTATCTCTCTCTCTCTCTGCTTCCTGGTACCATGTCCTGAGCCATTTTCCTCCACCACACACTTCCACCATGGTGTTCTGCTTCACCTTGGGCCCAGAGCAGTGGAACCAGCTATCTGTGGATTGAGACCTCTGAAACCGTGAGCCCCCAAATAATCTTTCCCTCCTCTAATTGTTCTTGTCCGGTCCTTTGGTCATAGTAGTGAAAAAGCTGACTAAAACAGACCAGTAATCCCGAACCAATTGATTTTAGTCTAACCCAATATGGTTGATATCAGGGCTGTAGTCTTCAGTCATGTTTCCTCTTTGTTCTAATGGACAGGTGAAGAGAGGTTTTAACAAAGTTGCCATTCTGTATGTTCCTTTTTTTTTCTACCCTGGGTTACCTGGGGTACCAGGGTACTCTACCACTGAACTATACCCCAGCCCTTCTTATATTTTATTTTCAGATAGTCTCACTAAGTTGCTGATGCTGCCCTCAAACTTGTACTACTCCTGCCTCAGCCTCCCAAGTTGCTGGGTTTACAGGTGTGGTTGCATCTGGCTGCAATCCTCTATGTTCATAAAGACTTCTCCAGTAATCTCTTTCTACTCTGCACCATACATGATTATTTGGAATATTTCGTGGGAGGAAATTGAAAAATTCCTCATACAACTAGGAAATCCCCCATAGTTTGTCTGCAATGATGTGCAAGAGTGCACAAACCAGAGGCTTGATTCCTGGCACTCTGTTCTCTCTAGACCTGGCAGAAAAAGTTAAAAACTTTTTCATTATTACCTTAATTGCATCAGCCTCTTTACCTATTTAGAATATTATCTTATTTCATATTTTCATGTCCATTAAACCTGGGTTTACTGTTTTTACTAATTGCAATAAAAATGGATAATCTTTGCTTAAAATATGTACTGATGATTCTTTGGACATACATCCAAATTTAGAAAAAGGTAATGAAAATCATGTTTACCCTGTTACAATGAAATAGAAAAACCTTTATTGTTACATTCTATTTTCTCTCAAATAATACTTTAAAGAATAGGCTGTTGCCAGGGCTGAAAGATGATTTATTCTTTGATAAACTCTTCATATTTCATACCAAAAAAGTGTCTCTTCTGTTCTTTCTTACCAGTCCTACATGGCTACTCTTGTTTCTTTGCTATACTGTGCAAGGAACATTGATGACGCCAGCATTTGCTTGTTCCTATTCATTCTGTCAAAGCAGTCTCTAAAACTGTTACATTTTATAGATCTTCAAGTGCCACCAACTTGATTAATTGGCATTAATTATATTGTATTTTTCTGAATATCCATTGGTGGTAAGCATTGTTTAAATGGAAATAAAATGTAGCATGGTAAAAACAAATAGAGTGTAAGAGTCTTAAGGAAATGAAGGGATTCTAAATCTTTCAGCTTCTGTCAGAAAATATAATTTCTGTCAGAATTTATTTTTAGTTCTGACATGTTTATGTTATCTTATAAGTTCCTTGATTTTCTGAGTGCACAAATGTGTAAGGTCACAGTTCAACTAAAAGAACTATAGATCTGAATGATAATCTTAGGAACCTAAGTACTTATAAATCTAGACTAATAGATTATTTTTAATTTCTTCCATTTCTTCCCTTTATACACATGGTTACAAACTTTCAATGTTCTCTTACTGCCTGGTATCATTTTCCCAGAGAAAATTCAGTCAGGTCACCTTGTTTCTTGAATATGCCCCCTGCCCCCAGCCTGTCTTCGCTGGAGGCATTCAGATAAGCAAACTAGGGGCTGGGAGATAGCTCAGTCGGTAGAGTGCTTGCCTTGTAAGCACAAGGCACTGGGTTCGATCCCAGCACCCAAAAAAAAAGATAAGCAAACTAATCAAAAACTATTGAGTACTTTAGGGTTTTGCCTAAGTTTTTTCTTTGAGATTAATATAGTTGTGCATTGTAAGGTGTAAGAGACCCAGAGCACCCATATGTAGAGAAACCTATGATCAAAGCACCTGTATCTGGAGAAACCTATTGAATGGCAAATTAAAATGATGTTTTGTCTTGATGACTTTTATTTCCTAACATGAGAAATGTTTCCTTACATAAGGAAACTGTATTTTAGTGGTCTTATTGTGTAAGACCCTTATTTTCAGTTGTTTAAAAAACTTTAAAAATCTGTTACATAACCCCTGTATCATTCTGAAAAGAACTTGAGGTGGTAGTAAGTGCTGTGAAAGAGATACTTATTTTATTTCTTAGATGTTTTCAAAAGATATTTTATGATGCCTTTTCATTTTGCACTGACTCAGGTATACAAATTAACAAACATTTAGCAGTGAGAACCCATTCTTAAGTAGTTGCACACATTCTCTTACACAGATGTCTTTGAATTTCTGTTTTTGGTTTGTTTGTTTTTCTGTTTTTTTTTTTTTTTTTTTTTTGTGTGTGTGTGTGTGTGTGTGTGTGGTGCTGGGGATTGAGCCCAGGGCCTTGTGCATGCAAGGCAAACATGCTACCAACTGAGCTATGTCCCCAGCCCCATGTTTGAATTTCTAAGTTGATAATTAGTAAAAAGAATAATTTGTAATAAAAAAGCAATCTTGGTAAGAGTAATGGAAAATAAAGAAGTTATAATGATAGAAAAGGTAGCCTTATAGGGCTAGGGAGATAGCTCAGTCAGTAGAGTGCTTGCCTTGTAAGCACAAGGCCCTGGGTTCGATCCCCAGCACCCAAAAAAAAAAAAAAAAAAAACGAAAAGGTAGCCTTATAAATAACTGTTTTTTAAAAAGCTTTATTGAGTGGGCTGGGGAGATAGCTCAGTTGGTAGAGTACTTGCCTTGTAAGCACAAGGCCTTGGGTTCGATCCCCAGCACCGCAAAAAAAAAAAAAAAAGCTTTATTGAGGTATAATTAAATTTGCTTTATCCACTTTGTCTCCTTCCTTCCTTCTTTTTTTTTTTTTATACTAGAGCTTTTGAACCCAGGAGCGCTTAACCACTGAACCATATCCCAGACCTTTTTAATTTTTTATTTTGAGACAGGGTCTCACTAAGTTGCTGAGGCTGGCTTTGAACTTGTGATCATTCTACCTCAGCCTCTCTAGCCAGTGGGATTACAGACATGGGCCACCATGCCTAGCTCTCCATCCACTTTGTCATCCCTCCCCACTCCCTGTTTCCAAATAGCCACTGATCTATTTTCTGTCATTATAGATTAGTTTGCATTTTCTAGAAGTTATTGTAAGTGGATTCATATGGTATGTATTTTTTGCCTAGTTTCTTTCATTCATCATTATGTTGCATGTATCAGTAGTTGATTTCTTTTCATTGCTGAGTAGTGTTCCATTGTATAGCTATACCTCAATTTATTTATCCACTCATTTGTTGATGGACATTCGGGTTGTTTATAGTTTGGGCTATTACAAATAAAACTGCTATGAACTTTCATATATAAGCCTTTGCATGGCCATATATTTTATTTATTTCGGGTAAATACTTAGGAGTGGAATGACTGAATCACATGGTAGACTGTATGTTTAACTTTTTTAAAAAACTGCCAAACTGTTTTTCACCAGCCATTAATGAGAGTTCCAGTTTTCTACCACCCCACCAACAGTTGGTATGGTGAGTCTTTTTTTAAATTTCAAACTTTTTAAGAGATGTGCAGTAGTATCTCATTGTAGCTTTAATTTTGCATTTCCCTGGTAATGTATATCTTTTCATGTACTTATTTGCCATCTCTGTCTTTCTTGGTGAATTGTACTCACATTTTTTGCCCAGTTTTTTTTTTTTTTTTTTTTTTTTTTTTGGATTGGTTGTTTATTTACTCAACTTATTGATGTATTTTTAGGTTACTTGTTATATTCTGAATATAAGACCTTGATTACTCTATACCATACAAAGATTTTTTTCCCCAGTGACTTTTCTCATCATTTTTTAAAACAATGTCTTCAAGAGCAGAAATTTTACATTTTGATGAAGTACAGTTTATCACTGTGTCCTTTTATATATTGTACCTTTACTGTCATATCTACATTTGAGTTTTTAAAGGCAGAAGTGTCATTATTTCATTTCAAAGATTCTTTCAGAATGTTTTCTTACTAGCTATAGAATAATAAACTATTATCTCCTATATCTTGCAAGTTTTAAGATTTTTCATTTAATTCAAAGGCTAACCATGAATTAAAATTATGAAATATAAAATTATAAAACATTAACGTTATTTAATATATTCATTAGTCCTAGACTTAATTTTAATATTTTCTTTTAAATGTTATATTATTTTATAAGTGAAGTATATCTTCAGGTATTTCAAAAATCTCAGATTTTTTAAAATGTAAGGTACTTCTTACCATAATTAGGTCCCTTTCTAAGCTGTCAGAATGTTATTGTTTAAATATTACTCCTCCTACCACTTGATTCACGGGGCGCAGCACAGCAAATACATTTCAGGAAATAGAATCTTTAAAAAAAAAAGGACTTGAATGTACATACGTTGCCACAAAGCTTTATTCACAGAGTATGGATAGGATATTTTTCAATGTTGGTCAACAGGAGAAAAACTATCATTGAAAAGCCTGCTCAGATTTACTAGTTTTATAAATATTTTCTAATCTTAAATTCTGATGAGTTATTTCTTCATTTGAAAGATTTTCAGTGAATAACTTTCTTTTTCAGTATTTCCACATGTAACACCAAAAGGAATTAATGGTATAGACTTTAAAGGGGAAGCCATAACTTTTAAAGCAACCACTGCTGGAATTCTTGCTACACTTTCTCATTGTATTGAATTAATGGTAAAACGTGAGGACAGCTGGCAAAAGAGACTGGATAAGGTAAGACTAGTTTTTCCTTTCTTAAAAATCAGATTTTAGGACTGGGGTTGTAGCTCAGTGGTAGAGCGCTTGCCTGGCACTTGTGAGGCACTGGGTTTGATCCTCAGCACCACATAAAAATAAATAAATAAAAATAAAGGCATTGTGTCCATCTACAACTAAAAATATTTTTAAAAATCAGATTTTATCAAGGTTTTATATATCGATTGAACACTTAAACCAAACTGAGTTCTTAGGCAAGAGTCCATTGGGTTGATAGAAATTGCAAGTGGTACTATTCTCTGATACTTTAAGGAAATCTTAAACTCATTTTCCTAAATAAGATTCATCTGTTATTTTTTAGCTACTATAAAATACGCTCTTTTGATTGGATTTAACATAAAAAAGTTTTATAATGGTATTAGTAATACTTTGAAATAAAAGCAACAAACTATTTAGCATTACTTACTTTTAATATGTGATATGTGAAATTGTATTCAGGTTATATGAGCTAACTAAAACCCCAAATTATGCAGTTAAACATTTACTTTACATTCATAGGTGTGTATTTTTCCCAGGGTCACTGTGATATCATTAGTGTACATTATGTTGTTTGAATATTTGCCCTAGTTCCCATTTTCCCACCTTTGTTTAATAAGCAGCACTGATGATAATATTAGAATATGAACCTCTAGTTTTTAGCATAATGTATGGCTCACTGGATTTACTTAGTAGGGAAACTTCTGTTCATAGTTAACTTTAGTGAAGTAATAAAATGTTAAAGAACTGTAACATACCTTAAAAAATCTCAGTTGTAGTCCAATACTACCATTTTATAAAGAAGGAATTAATAAGCCCAGAGATTTGTCCAAAGTTGATAGGTAACAGAACTAAAGGGATTTTTCTCTGTTCTGATACATCAGCTCTGGATACCAGGCTAGACAGCAATCAGAATCTTATCATTCATCAGAAAGTTTTATTGTTTGCAGTGTTTGAAGGTCTTTCAATTTGAGCAAGACACTAAGGAAAGCAATGTCATCTGATGTAATGGCAGAATGGCCACAGGATTTGAATAGCACTATGTGTTTGAGAAGGTTCTCATGTTTTAGAAGAGAAGAGAACTGTTCAGAATTCTCAAGTACAGGTGAGAGTAAGACATATTGACTAGGGCTGGGGGTGTATCTCAGTGGTAGAGTGCTTGCTTAGCCTACATAAAGGCCCTGGGTTTGATCCCCAGCACCCAGGGGGAAAAAGATGTATTGACTAGCAGTATATCCCCCCTTATCTGCATGGTATATGTTCCAAGATCCCGAGTGGTTTCCATGAAACCATAGATCATATCAAATCCTATATATACTATGGTATTTTTGTTCTTATGCATTCAGATCTATGACAAAGTTTAATTTATAAACTAGACACAGTAAGAAATTAACAAAAATAATCAATAAAATAAAACAATTGTAACAATATAGTATAATAAAAGTTATGTGAATATGAGATCTCCCTCTCTCTCTTTCAAAATCTTATTGTACTGTACTCACCCTTTCTGTTGACCATAGATAACTGAAAATTGCAGAAAGTGAAAGTGCAGATAAGGGGGGACTACTGCATAAGCATTTCATTATCATTCTGGAGCCAAACTATTTTCAAAGTTCAATTCTATACTCAATGTGGATCAAGTTTAATTATTCAATTTAAATAATCTCTGTGCACAGAACAAATAATACATTAGAAAACAGAACAACTCCTTAAATTTATTATGTCAGTTATTCAAGAATATTATTCAACTTGTTCAGATGAACTTATTTATAACTTTTTAACAACTTTCTCTTAAGGTTTCCTCTTTCACTGAGGGGTTATATTCTTCAGTCACTTTTACTAATCACACTGCTTCAAAAGATATATATTTTTAAAAAAATATTTAAACCTTCTTGCATCATGTAATATGTCTTTTCCATGTTTTCATCATTTAAGTGTCTCATTTGCCTGCCATGTTGCATAGGGAGGTGGACTTCTTATTGCCTTCATTGTTGATAATCTTATCCTTTCTTTTTCTTTATTGAGTAGCAATACGTAGAGCAAAGGATCTGTTGGGGGGCGGGTAGCGACTATATTTGCTGCTTTTCTATGCAGCACTCTTAAAGAAGAGCCAGAAAGCATGGCAGTATTAATTGAAATCTGAAAACTACTGTATTTTGTGGTTTTCTTACAGGTCTATGCAGTGTCAAATTTTATTTACTGTTTTCAGTATAATTTTTTCTCAAGGTTGAAATAACAGGATCCCAGTTATATTTTACATGAAATGTGAGAGAGAGTGTCTGTGTATACACAGTGTATATATATATATATATATATATATATATATATACACACACATACATGTATATATATATATATTTGTTGATAAACAACTTGCTATTTAAGAACTTTCTAGTTTTCTTTATTGGATGTAGCATATACACATATTATTGAATGTATAGTCTATACACACAATAAGAAAGCCTTGAAAATTGTTAAATACAGATAGTTGTTTGTTAGTAAATATCTTTTAGGTGATCCATAGAATTCAGAAAGGAAATACACTAACAGTGTGGTTCCATTGATAATATTTCATTCAAGAAGTATTTTCATACCTGCTCTAAGATAGAAATGGGGTAATAGTGATAAGTAGGAAATAGTCCCTTAAGGAGCTTAAAATCTAAGGAGAGCAGTTAAATATGTAATGATAATAGCAACTATTTAATAGTAGAATGATTTAAATTACACTTTCATGTAGATCTATAATGTCAGTTTCAGTATTCTTTAGGCTGTGGAATATTATTATTATTTAGTGGTGATAATTTTATGGTTGCCTGTAATAAAATCCCTTCTGTAGAAGTATTCTTAATTGTTAACCAGTCATATCTAAAAATACTAGTAATTCTAAGTTAAAACAATTTTAGTTAACAGTGTTAATAAGAAAAAATCTGTTCATTGAAGATAGTTTGCTTGCATTATTAGACTCACCAGGTATGTAATTTTATGTACTTTTTTTTTACTTTCTCCTACTTCTGTTCTATTCTAATAATTAATATTATTGCTACATTGTACATTTTTGTTTGTTTTCTTTTAAACAAATTAAGGTACAGCATACATATAGTGAATATACCAAACCGAAGTGTACTACTTGATTTTTTTTTTAACATACCTTCTAAAGCTCCATAACCACACTTAGGTCAAGATATAACTTTTGTAGTATCCAATAAGAATTTTTTATGCTCCTTCCTAATCCACACCATACTGCTGCCCCAAGAGGTAACCATAGTTCTAATTTACATCATCATAGATTAGTTTTGCCTGTTCCTGACCATTGTATAAATGAAACCATACAGTATATTCTTGTGTCTAGCTTTTTTTCTCCCCTCAACATTGACTATGAGATTCCTGCATATTGTTACATTTAGTGGTAGTTTTTTTTATTCTTATATAGTATTACATTGTATGACTTCAATTTATTTATCCATTTTCCTATTGATGAACATTTAAATTGTTTCCATTTTGGGGCCACTGTGCATAAAGCCGCTCTAAGCATTCTCATACATATCTTTTGGTAAATACACATGCTCATTTCTCTTGGGCATATTCTTGGGAGTGCACTTGTTGGTTTATTGGGCATGTGTATAGCTTTAGTGATACTGGCTGTTTTCTAATGTGGCTCTATTAATTTTGTGTTCCTACCAGTAAGATGAGAATTCTAGTTGCTTTTCACTTCTAACACAGTTTAGTATTTTTAGGGGTATATTCGTGTATTGTTATTGTTGCTGTTGTTTTTAATTTTAGCCTTCTTTGGATTGGTTCCATTTCTTTTGAGTACATAGCAATTGATTAATGAAATTTTGGGGTCTGATGAACCTGATTATTGATTTATACTAGCCTAGGTTCAGGCTTGGTATTTAGAAGTCATTAACAGCATGTGAATTCTGTGTGGACTTTAACTTAGCCATTAAGTACTTGTGAGGGAATAAAAGCTTTGGGGTTTTTGTTGTTGTTGTTGTTTTTTAAATAAGCTTGCTAGACTTAAGTACTGTATTAGATTTAAGCACATGTACCCCATTGTTGTAACAATAGTTTGAGATTTAGTCAACCTTTAGTGTTGACTATCTTTTAACTTTTTTTTTTTTTTTTTTTTTTTTTTTTTGCGGTGCTGGGGATTGAACCCAGGGCCTTATGCTTGCGAGGCAAGCACTCTACCAACTGAGCTATCTCCCCAGCCCCTCTTTTAACTTTTTAGAGCTGTAGGCCCTGTCTGTAAAAGGAAAGGGCTAAAGTAAGTTATCTAAAGTCTTTTTCACTCAAATGTCTTCTTAGCCAGCAATGACAAAGTAAATGATATCTTTTTTAGAATTTCTTTTTTAAACATTCACTATTCCACCTATTGAGTTTTTTTATGCTTAACTTTTTTTCTTCATACCAAAGTAAATATAGCACTTACTGAAAAAAGTATAGGAATCTAGACTAGGTATTTCTCTAGTGCTGATTTTTTTTTTCTTTTTTTTTTTTAATGTACTTTAGACACTTGGACAGTTAATCATTGAATATATAACCTACCTAAACAGTAATCCTAGCGATGATTGAAATTACAGCTTATTTGAAATATGTAGCACAGAGAAAAGTATTTTCTTCGATGGAATAATATTCTTATTTTTCACAGGAGTGGAATTATTTTTTGGTTGAATTATAAAATTTTACTAAAATGCAGAGGAAATCAACCTAAATAACTTCATTATAATTAAAATGCCCACTTAAAATAATATTATTTTCTCTCATAGGAATATGAGAAGAGAAGACGAATAGAGGAAGCATACAAAAATGCAATGACAGAACTTAAGAAAAAGTCACACTTTGGAGGACCAGATTATGAAGTATGAACCTTATATTTTGGTCTTAGTAAGAGAAACACCTAAGTCATGTATCTGTCACAAAAGTGATTTAAGTTTTAAATAATGCTTTCTAACCCTTAAGTATTATAAATATATAATTTATTCTCAGAGTTAATTTAAATGTATATAAATGCTAAGTTTTCTCTGAAATAGATATTTGTAACCTACAAAGTTTAACCTATTAAGTCCCAAGTTTTCAATTCTGTAAATATTTCAAATTGACATAGATGCATTAAAATAGATTGTAAATCATAATTAGCATATATATTAATTACTCTTATTATATATAATTCTTAATGTTGCTAGAATTACATTTTAAATTACATATACTTAAGTTTTTATAGATGTTCCACAAAATGGGTTAACATAGGCTTTAAAAGGTTCAATACTAGACCTGTCACTTTATAGGACAAGTTTTTATCTCTTATTCGAGGATGATCATTTTGAATGTTATCCACTTACTCATGAAAAAAAAGAAAAAAGCAACCTCTAAAGGAAAAAGCTGAGCACTTTGCAGGCAGAAGATTTAGTGTGTTCTACACTGTGAGATGTTATCTATTGCAGAGCATGAATCATTCTAATTACTTTTTTGTTTGAAAATATGTGAAATCAGCTGCTTTCCCCTTTTATTTGCCAAGCTTTTTTTTTTTTTTTTTTTTTTTTTTTTTTGCGGTACTGGGGATCGAACTCAGGGCCTTGTGCTTGTGAGACAAGCACTCTACCAGCTGAGCTATCTCCCCAGCCCTTGCCAAGCTATTAATGAAATCACCCTATCCATATATACACATAAACACATATACACTTAACATTTATATAAGCTGTTTTTCTATGCTGTTTCTTAGGGAAAATATGTAAGAAAAACATTGGTGTCATAAACATTGGATATATCTGAAAAGAACATTTTAAAAATAAGATGACAAGAGTATCATTGAGGTAAAAACAGAATAATAAAATGGCTAGCTTACGTTTAAAAAAAAACAATAATCCCAGCAACTCAAAAAACTCAGGCAGGAGGATTACAAGTTCTAGGCAAGAGTCAACAACTTAGTGAAACCTCTCACAAAATAAAAAAACAAAAAGGAGTTCAGATGTAGCTCAGTGATAGAGCACCCTGAGAAGAAAAATTTCTCACCATTTTACTCTGGAAAGAGAAGAGTCGCTACTGGTTGAATATTTTTTATGCTGGAACAGATTTCCAGCTATAGGACTCCATAAAGATGAGACTTAAGTTATAAAATTTAAAAATTACTATCAATTAGTTCCTTCTAAAATGTATAATTATATAACTCCACTAAAGTTTTAAAAATCTAAATTACTAGAAAAATAAACCATTATGATGACAATTTTTATTCTAAAGCTAAGTTGACATTTTTATCATTTTAGGTTTATTTGGGGAGAACTATCAACTTTCTTAATTATTTTTTCACATTGTAAGATTATAGAAAATAAAAATAATCCAAAAAATTCCATGTTTTTACTTTAACAATATATGCTACTTTTTATAGCCTACCAGCAGTATATAAGCAAAAAGTGTATTGCTTATTTCTCCTTCTGTCAACTCAAGTTTTTTTAGGGGAAGAAATGAGGATAGAGGGAGGAGGAGAAGAGGCCTAGGTATTTAATGTGTTTACTATTTCAGAGCCAAAAATCATGTTGTTTGTAGATTTAAAACATTTTTTATTGGCTTTGCCGTATGCAGGTTTTAACCTTCATGTAATTAATCCATGTCTTTTGATAGACTTGTCTTCACATTTGTTATCATGCTTAGTAAGGCATTCTCCATTCAAATAATTACTTATATTTTAGCAGAAACATTTAATTTTAATTGAAACATTCTCTTTTAAATATATTAGTACATCTGGACTTTTTAAAATTGTGGTATAACACAGGAGTCTATATTTTATTCCACTGGTATTTGTTGAATCAATAACCTTATTTTACCTATTTGAAATGTACTTTCATCTTTCTTAATGAAGAAAATAGGTAAGGGACTCCAATTTTTTTTCCTCACTGAATCCCTGTGAGTTTAAATACTAAATTAAACACTGTAATTCCTAAATAAATGGAATCTATTTTTATGCTTTCCTTCAATTTTGGAGTTTCAAATATTTTTTATTGTTTTGCATAGGTTTTAGATTGCATAGATTTTAGGCACTAAGTCAAACTTTGACTTTATTTTGGTTATTAGACTCTCTTGATGCTCTAATTATTAAAATTTAAATGTTTCTGTCATCTGTAGCCTAAGAAATTACTTTACAGCTGTAAATCCATTCTTTAAGACCACTCTACTGGGTATAGAGGTGTAGCAAGGAATAAGGAAGACAAGAATCCTGCTCGAAGGTCAACCTGATTATATAATGGAAAGAATGACTAAGTTAGGGAATTATAGTAATCTGTGCTATGAAGCACTCTCAACCCACGGAAGTTACTAGGCCTAGCTTTCCAATGGAAATATCACTTCAGCTGAAACAAGTGAATAAACCTTTGACCAAGTGAATAGTAAAGTGAACAGGCTTTTGACCAGGTGAATAGCCATCAGACAGTGTTTGCTTTAGGGGCTAGGAAGGAAGAAAACATTTTGTAGGTCAGAGCCTTTTGCCAGGGAACTGAAAGTACTTCTGTGGAGGGTGCAACTGCTACAAATTGAGAAGAGGGAATGATAAGACTGATTATAAAGTTCTTTAAGAATCAGTTCAGATCCTGAGGCAATGGGTTTTAAGTGAAGTTTTCAGATTTACAGTTTAGGAAAACCATTCTTGCCTTCTGTGGTGAGAAAAATGGGTCGAAGGTGACAATTATAACTAGGTACTTAGAGTCTTTTTCCAAGTAGCTAGTTAAAAGAATTGAAGATAGCCTAAAACTAGAGTATAAGCAGAAAGAACAGAGAGAAAATGGCAAATTAGATATTTGGACAGTAGAATTGAAAGGTATGTTGATTGAATGAGAAGAAGGGGAAGAATCCAAGATTAGGTTCTGGTTTCTACAGATTTGGTGTGGAAGGATAAGAGCAAGTTTTAGACATCTTGCAGCTGTAAAACTCTTATCTCTTAGAATAAAGATGACCTGGCTATGAATTTATGAGTAAGATGATGACTGAAACCTTAGAAATGAGTAAGAATCTGTGGAGAGCAAGTACAGACAGTCCTCAACTCATGTTGGTTCATCTTATAATTTTTAGACTTCATGATGGTACAAACACAATACTATTTTGCATTTTGAATTTGTATCTTTTCTGGACTACCATTTTCTGGTACTTTCTGTCAATGCTGGGCATCTGCAGTGAACTTTAGCTCCCAAAAAGCCATAGGTCCACAAGCATAAGCAACTGATATAGTTGCATATAAGCTATGATGTTTGTACAGTTTGGTGCATTAAATACACTTCAACTTATGATATTTTCAGTTTACATTGGGTTTTTCAGGTGTAACTTCATGATATGTTAAGGAACATTATCGATGTGGGACTGTAGGAGTGCCAACATTTAAAGGCAAAGGAGGAGTTTGCAGAGGAGCCCAATAAAAGTGCTTAGAGAAAAGGGGGAAATTAGGAATTTAAGCCTAGAGAACTTAAGAATATTTATTAGGAATTATTTAGGAATTTATAAAGGTAGAATCCTTAATAAAAGAAAAGAAGGACTATAGTCCTATAGTTTTAGCAATAAGTTGCTGTTTCCCTTACTAAGCATTATGAGTTAAAATGTTGCTTTTAAAAGTCGTTTTTAATAAAGAAAATTTCGTTTCTACTTTAGTTCTTCATCATATTTGCCTTAAGGAAAAACCATTTCATTTAGCAAAGTAGAATCCTACCATCTCCTTACTACATGTGAAAAAATAGGATTTTTTTTTTAAAGCTGTGGATCCCAATTAGTAAACCAATGTGATCGAATAAGGACCAGGAATCCAAATGCACTAGTACACTATAGATTGAATTATTATTACTGTTTTTTTAAATGCAGATGTGGGGGCCAGGGGTTGTGACTTAGTGGTAGAGCAGAGCGCTTGCCTAGCACATGTGAGGCACTGGGTTCGATCCTCAGCATCACACGAAAATGAATAAGTAAAATAAAGGTTAAAAAAAAATGCTTTTCCTTTAAAAAATGCAGATGTGGTTATGACCAAAAAAATTTTTAAATCATGAAAAAATAAATTTGGAGTAAGTTTTGTGGATGTTTTGTTTTTTTTCTGATTGGCAGAGACCACAGTTATACTGCTGTCAGGTGTGTCTTTGAAATGTTTGAACTTTATAAAGTGAATCCTGCAGAAAGGAGGTTTCTAGACTATTTGTTACTGTTTTCAGGACCTCATGTCCCAGGTGGCCCTTAGATGGGTATATTCACTTTATGATAATTACTAGAGATGTACATTGTTCTGTATGTATGTTATATTTGAATAAGAAATTGAGGGGGATTGATGTGGTTTGTGGGGGAGTCCTTATAACTCTAAAAGAGTGATTGCATTAAATCAAGATTTCTTATATGCCTATGCCAAGTTACAAAAGCATTATATAAAGTAACACACACATACACTCACCCTCTTCCAGTGTAGTTCCATGTTATGGTAAAGATTGAATAATGTTGCCAGATATTTTGTAATGAACTGATGGTGACTTGGGATTATTAATCTGAGAAGATTCCAGCAATATTCATGTATTCCCCCCTCTCCCTTTTTTGGTGGGGGTGGTTTAAATTTTAGGGAACTAAACCCAAGCCTACCTGTTCATGCTCTACTTGTATCATAATATGAAGTTATTATTCTGTTTACATTCCACTTACTTGGTTCATCATAGCAGGAACATACATTGTTTGTTTCCATTTACTGCTATTCTTTATAATTTCATCTTCTATACAGGTGAGGTTCTATTTGCATCAGAATCACTTTGGAAACTTTAATAAGTTAAAGTTAAGCTCCACCCAAAACCCAGAAAACGAATATCTGAAACATGAGAGTCTGAGAATTTTCATTGAAACAAGTTCCTCCAGGTGATCAATGACCATTACTCTGCCATCTTATGAGGCTTTCAAGCATCAGCTTAGCTTTTCTTTGTCTGAAACATTTGCCCCTAACATAGGAAGAACTTTCTTAAACTCTTCCTACCAGTACTTCCCATTGGCTACAGATATTTATACATCCCTTATCTCTTGCAAGTACTCAGCTCTACAACTGCAGCCCAAAAGCAGCCAAAAATAATATGTAAACAAATGGACATGATTATACTTCAACAAAACTTTATTTTTGGCATTGGAATTTCAAGTTTAAGTAATTTTAACATATCATTAAATGTTACTACTTTTTTGTTTTTCCAACTTTGTAAAATTGAAAGTCTTAGCTCACAGGCCATATGAAAATAGGCAGCAGATGAGATTTGATCCATTGGCCATAGTTCACCAACATCTACTCTAGATTAATACCTAAAACAATATTGATCAATATATGTTAAATATGAGTGTTGGGTGAGTTAATTGTAACACTGATAGGATTTTACAGGCATATATTACTTACCTTTGTGATAATCTCACCTCGTATACTGACTGGTTCTAAAATATGTGTTCAATAATTAAATGTTTATTGAGTCAGTTTTCAACTTTTCTCTAAAGTTAATACCAAGATTATCAGTGTTTTCTATTTCTTTAAATTAACTGCTTTTTTCTCCTGTGTATTTGAATAGGAAGGTCCAAACAGTCTGATTAATGAAGAAGAGTTCTTTGATGCTGTTGAAGCTGCTCTTGACAGACAAGATAAAATAGAAGAGCAGGTATATCTATTATTAAAAATTCTAAACAAATTCATTCAAACACTACAGGTATTCTTTGATGTATATTATTTCATATTAATAGAACTTGATACATTCTAAAAAAAATTAACTGTCTACATTTAGTCAGTTCCTTTATGTATTAATTTCCAAGCAGTAAATTAGAAGACCAATAATTGTTTAAAGGAAGTATACATAATTAACATGAACTTAAATGGAAATGTTCTTCTTGTTCCCCTTGAAGTGTCCAACTTTTTAATCATTCTTTAACCTTTATGATATCAAGCGTATATTTAGTTTGACCAAAAGTTTCTTTAAATTTCTCTTCATCAAGTACTATATGAATTCAAGAGGAAAATAACCAAAACTTTAAGATGGTTCTTTTTTTATATTGGTACCACTTAGCTTTAATTAACTCCTTTATTTCTTTTAGGATCTTAACCATTAGTTTCTTCCTTTTACTTTTCTCTGTTTTATCATCATGATTGAATTTATAGCATTTATAACAAGCTCCCTCTTTGGAAATTGAAGGAAAGCATTTCTTAAATTCTTTAATTCTAGTTTCAAGATTAATTTGATAACTTGCTTCAATTGTGTAGCAATGCAGTTACCACATTGTACCACTAGATGGTATTTAAAGATGAATTTTAGTTATTTCCTCTCCTTGTGCCCCTACACCATCTTTAACTGTATTACTTGTGGTAGAAACTACTGCCTTCTTAAGCAAGCAATGTGACTGTAAAGTGTCTTGCAAATAATCATTTGTATATCAGGTTTATACTACAAATGAACTTGCAGAGAAATGTTGACTTATTCATTGCCTATCATTATTAAGGCAGTCATGATTATTATAACCACCTGCTGTTCTAGTAGCCAAGAGTAAATCACCTAAAGTAAGTCACCCTATTGGTTTCAATATATTTTCATTATATTTTTTAAATCACATTAATTTGTAAAGCTTACCACTCACTTTTTTACACCCAAAAGATGCTACATAGCACTCAGTAACAAGAGTGGGAACTTTCAGTTCTTAAATGGACTTTACTTTTGGATGCCTAAATTAGTTCCTGAAATACCATCATTGTGTTTTGAATGCCTAGAGTACTTATCTGAGGTAGCATCATTTGTTTCCCTTCACTTTTTTTTATCCCCATTGAAGGTGCTATTTGGGGAAGAGTAGTGAACCTATCCAGTCAAGACATCTTGGTCTTACCACTAACGTCATAACTATGAGTTTTAACAAATTCTCTGGACTTTGGTTTTCTAACATGTGTAACAAGGAGCTAGACAAGATGATTCAAAGCTTCCTTTCTGGCTCTAAAATGCTAGTAGTATAGTAGTAGAGTTGGGTTTAAGAGAATCAGTGAAAATTTCTTTAAGATTTAGAAAAAGAAATATTCATAGGGCTATAAAATCTACTTCAATCTATTCTTTAACACTCTGGCAGGTGTTAAGAAAGGCTCTACAAAATAGCCATTGAACAGACTCCGATTTTCCTTGTCTACTAGCCATGCACATCAATATGACAAAAAAATAGTAGGCTTTAAAAATCCATGAAATAAATTCCATTGGTTCAAATCATTTCCCTCTTTGCGCTCAATGTATATATTGCATTTTTTAACAACTACTACATCAGTATTCTCCCAGTCATACTCATGTTACACACTTTTGAGTTTATTTGTTAACATAGGGAAAGGTATATAGAATAAATTGGTGAGTGAGGAAATGAATTGTGTTGTGAGACAGCTTTGAATAGAAATTACCAACTATATCTTTATAGTTAAAAGATGAGTACAAACACAACAGCACAGTTTTTATAGATTACTTTTAGTAAATACTTCCTGAATAGTGAGAAGAAACTAGATAAACTGAAGAGGAGGAAGAAGGTTGTCTCATCTTAATAGGAATAAGATGATGTGTTGAAGGCAGATTGCCTTCATGGAAAGGAGGCAAAGACACCATATGATGTGTTGTTAGGAACATAAATGAAGCAGACAATGTTGGTTCTAATGACACATAAGCCAAGGGGCCTGATGAAGTAGAATAATTGAAATGATTTGGCCACAGTTAGAATAGAAGAAAATTGGCAGCAGTGTTAAGATTGATTTGTGATAAATAATGCTATGCAGGGGAAGAAGGGGGCTTACTAAGAGCAAAATCAAAGAGCTAATCCCTATCTGATGTAATTATCTATAGAATCAAAAGGAAGAGACTAAATTAGGATATCTGAAGTTGGTGTTGGGGTTGGGCAAGACTTGGGTCTGTGGAGGAGTTTCATTATTCATATATTTTTAGGTACTAAAGTGTTTACCAATTAAATGTTGATAGTTCCAGATTATAGAATCCTTATTCTGCAAATACACTTTAAAAACATCACATCTTAACAATATATGCTTTTTTAGTCGCAGAGTGAAAAGGTCAGGTTGCATTGGCCTACATCATTACCATCTGGAGATGCCTTTTCTTCTGTGGGAACTCATAGATTTGTCCAAAAGGTAAAGTAATATCAGAGTTTTCTCAAAGTGTATCTTATATTCTTCACTGTTGATGGAACTATCTTATAATATAGATTTTCTCTCCTTTTCATGAATTTAGGAAGTTTTTTTGAAGTGTATGTTAAATTCCATATAAAACTAAAAATCTTGTTCTCAACACAAAGTTTTTATTACTATTACTACTGCTACTACTGGAGGAAAAAGCAAGGGGTGGGCAGGGAGTAATTAGTCTAAATTAGTTAATTAGAAGTATAACCAATTTTATTAATATATCTCTTTCTTCTTGGGGGTTAAGTGGTCTTATTTGGTATTGGAAGCACTACATTCTTTTTGGAATGATTTTAGAGTATAATACATAATAGGTGCATGAAGTCAGCACTTGCTGCTGTGCTTGTTTCATATAGTGCTTTGTTTTCTCTTTCTTTATCTTGTGTTTGGAAGTTGGTACTGAATGCTCTGTTGTGCCTTTGTTCTGATTACTTGGTTTTTTCTTTGTCTGTCTCTGGTAGCCCTATAGTCGCTCTTCCTCCATGTCTTCCATTGATCTAGTCAGTGCCTCTGACGATGTTCACAGATTCAGCTCCCAGGTACTGTATGAATGTATTGAGTGGACTTGACTCTTTCTGTGCTTTATTTCAACTTGCTTGCCCTGTTCCTAGACATCTTTTGGTCAGGCCACTTGTTTTGATTTTTGAATCTTAAATAGTAATAAGCATTAAAAAGGTCTTCCTTATCCACTAAATAATTTCTCTATCAGGCTTGCATGTGTTCTTTACTTTATATCCTCTACTGTTAATAACTTGGAATTTTATCTTATAGAAGGTACTCCAGAAAGATTTTCAAATAGAATTGAAACAAATAGAAATTACCTGATTTTTTTATATGTTATGTATATGTTTCTTCAGATAGGATTCAACAACTTTTATGGACACAAGCTACAGGATATGTTGTGGCATGAAAGCAGATTTTTAGCAGTCTAGCATTTAATCTAACTTAAATTATCTCCTTACATTCAGCAAGGAAATAACTTTTTAAATAATATTTGTCTCAATACCACTATAGTACTAAGTTCCATTGAGCAGATTATATTTTCCTTCTGTAAATTACCTGTGGATACTATGAATTAATATTTGTTTATATGCTACATCTATTGAAACTGGTTGTAAGTTCATTTAGCATTTAGTTATTTAGTTATGCTAAATGAACTTATAACCAATTTCCATTGGAATTTAAGATAGGAAGCTGGGTATGCAGTCTCTATCCTCAAAATCATATTACCATAAGATGAATATTCTTTTAGTAACATCATGAGTTTGTTTATTCATGCATTTATGTGTATGTTCCTAGGGATTGAACTCTGCTCAGCAAGCACTCTATATTAAGCTACATCCTCAGCACTGAAAAAGAATTTTTTATTCTTCAAATCTTTATCATTCAATTTTGTATTTTTATGGTGATTGCATTCTCTTGGATTGCATATGTTATGTTAAGAACCTGAGCTATGGGTCTGGGATTGTGGCTCAGTGGTGGAACACTGGCCTAGCACATATGAGGTACTGGGTTCAGTTCTCAGCACCACATATAAATAAATGAATAAAATTAAGGTCTATCAACATCTAAAAAAAATGTTTTAAATAAATAACCTGCGCTATCTAGTTAAAATGACCATTTTAAATCCTAGTTAGATGCATGAGCTTTGGCAAGTTCTCCCAACTTTTCTGTGCTTCACTTTTGTGATTTAGCTAGATCCTGGAACATAGTAAGCACTCAATAAGTTGTCATTATAATAATTTCTTTGAACTAATCAGTTATATATGTTATTTTTTAAATAATGTATAAAAATAATGTTTAAAAAACTTTTAAGTCATAGTTTAAATCTATATTTTCTATATACAAATAAAATTTGTATTATTAATGTGCAATAGAAAAGATTAAGATTTGAAATGCACTTTTCTGACTTTTGTAGCTTTTTTTTGCCTTGACAATCTAGCAGTTCTTGATTAGATATCATCCACAACCAGATATACTATTTCTTTTTTCCTTATTTATGCATGCCTTTCTTAAAAAAAAAAAAAAAAAGACTCATTATACAGTGAATCAATGACAAAACTAGACTGTTTTAACTAACAGGAGTCTGTTTTATTCTGCTGACCCCACCTTGCATTAAAGTAATAAAGTGATAGACCAAAATCTATCAATGCTATAGGTCATCATTTTCCCTTGAAAATAGTATAAATAAAGGAAAGTAAAATGAAAGCAAGGGAAGAATATAAGCCATCCATAAGGGATGCCTCAGAATTTGGGCTTCAGAACCCAAACTCAGACTCTAGCTATAGAGCCATAGAATAGTTGAAAGCCTTTAAATACTATGTAGCTTTAAATACTATGTGCCTATATTTTAACAAGACTTTGCCAAATTGTAACTTACTTTTTTTTGTTGGCTCTTTTTAGTTACACCTGACAGTAGGATCCATTTTGATATAATTACACAAGGATGGAATAGCTCTTTATATTATTTATCTGTGGTGCTGAGAATTGAATCCAGTGCATTACACATGCTAGGCAAGCACTCTGTCACAGCTGTAGTTGTAAGTTCTTTATGGAACTTTTTATGTAACTTGGTGTATACATTGAGAGAAATTAATTTTGCTGGTAAATTTTTTTCTAATATATGGTGATTACAATTGATCAGGTCTCATTTTGGTATTTGATTATTTTACTGTTTTATATACCAAAAGAATAAAAATGAAGAAAATGTTCATGACTTCAGGTATTTTTTGTTCTTGGTAAAAACGTTGGTTTTCATTAGCAAACTTGGGCTCTACACTGTTGATTAAACTGCACCTCATGTTTAGCAGCGCCTTTAGAGTAAAGAATTCCAAGTTGATAAGATTATTTCAGGGGATGTTGACTGCCTTATCTCCCGTTATCAAATGATCTAGCGAATTGATTCTACATAATCACAGTTGAGAATGCAGTATTGAGCTGGGTGTAGTGGCACACACCTGTAAATCCCAGTGACTCAAAGGCTAAGGCAAGAGAATCTCAAGTTTGAGGCCAGCCTCAGCAATGTAGGCTGTCTCGAAAATACAGCAAAAAGGGCTGGGAAAGTAACAGAGTTAGAGCTCCCCTGGGCTCAATTGGCAGTCCCCAGTGAGAGAGAGAGAATGAATGAGAATACAGCATTGAATAAAAACCTAGAGTTTATATTAACCTAAAAACTGTTACCTAGGATACTCTTCCAGTTCTAACACAAGTGAAATTATACTAGTGACTTCATTTTACAGTTCTCACATTCTGAAGAGACTTATGTATTAAACAAATTAAGAAACTCCCTAAGGTATTTATTACCATTTAGAACCATGTTACATTATATTGTGTTGTATTATATATAATATACTAATATATACTAACTCCACTGCATTCCTTAAAATAATTGAGGTACCCAAATTCTTGATAATTAGTTTAAAAATGAAGTCAAAGTTTATCATCACCCCCACCCCCCAAGCTCATATTGGTGATTGAATTAAGGGGTACTTCACCACTGAGCTATGTCCCCAGCCCTTTTTATTTTTGAGACAGAGTCTTGCTAAGTTGTCCAGACTGACTTCAGACTTAGAATCCTCCTGCCAGTCTCTCTGATCTCTGGGATTGCAGGTGTATGGAGCTTTGCCATCACTTTGAATAATTTGCCAAGTGTTAGAACACTTTCCTAGCGTGTACCAGGCCTTGAGTTCAATCTCTGGCACACATACACACCACAAAATTGCCAAATATTATTTAAACATAACACCACAATCAAGTCATATTTACTCTAATGAATCCTTTTAAATTCAGAATATTCATACAGATATCATATATAGATTTTCTTAAATCATTGGTATCAGTTCCCATGTAGAAGTATTCTAAACCTCTGTAATTTTGTTTTGCTTTTTGTGTTGGCTCATGACTATCTTGTTCTTGTTGAAATGATATCCATAGGCCTAATTGGATAGGATATTGAAACAGATCTAAAAGATGCCCTGAAAATAGCTTCAAATAAAATACGCCTATTTTGCTTCATCAAAACATGAGTCTTTCTGATGAGCAGATATTAGGAATGGATTTGCCCCAAATCTGAGAAATTGAAATTATAAAGAACTATAGGTTTTTTTGAAATAATTAACTGTAGCACAAACTGGAAAATAATTTTCAGGTGTTCAGAAAGTAGAAAGAACTTATTTTTTGGATCTATTTAGTCATATTTATTTATAACACAGTTAACATTTAAAGATGTTTCCTCCTGAGTCAGTGGGGAAAAATCATTATTGAAAAAGAAAGAAATCAAAAGATGTGAAGTCATCTACAGGTTAATGAGTGGTGTGACCATCATTGCCAAATAAAGGGTTCTGTGTAAAAAAAGCCCTTTCCCACTCTGTTCATAATAACACATTATTGTTGGATAATTATTTCACCCCTCCCTTTGTTTATTATACAAGTAATACATCTTTATTTTAAATAAATAGAAGAATTAATCACATTTAATATTCTTGTGTTTATCATATAAAAATAAAAAGTCAGGGCCTGATGCAGTGATAAACGCCTGTGATCCCAGCTACTTGGGAGACTAAAGCAGGAGGATCTCAAGTTCACAGCTGGTCTGGGTAACTTAGGGAGACATTGTCTGAAAATAAAATTTTAAAAAGTCTATAGATATAGTTCAGAGGTAAAGCACCTGCCTACCATGTGGGAGGCCCTGAGATCATTGCCTAGCACCACAAAATAAAAATAAAAAATAAAGTAAAAACACATGATGATAAATAAACACGCCCTAATAAATCTTTTTTCCTATCAAAATAAATAATTCTACCAAAATTATTTCATAACCTTTTTTTTTTAACTTTCAGGTTCATTTTCCACCAATAAATGTAGGTCCATATCTATATATATTTACTGATATGCATACTGGATTTACCTGGTCACCTAATATGAACATTTAGATTTTTATTTTCTTTAGTTTTTCTTTGTTATACAAGGAGCATCCTTGCACATAGTGTCTTTTTACGTCTTCACACACCCAGTTATTTTCTTAGAATATATTGCTAGAAATGGAATTACTAGAACAAAGACCATGAAAATTTTTAACTGATTTTTATTTATTGCCACGCTGTTAATTAGAAAAGTTGAACCGGCTTACATTCCCAGACCAGTATTCTTGACCTGTATTGATACCGAATATTATAATTTAGTTAATTTTTTGGCAGTCTGATAGACTACAGGTGGCACTTCTGGTTCTTAGCTATTTGCATTTCTTCCATGAATTGACTATGTCTTTGCCCTTTTTTTTTTTTAAGCCGGAGATTGAGCCCATGGGTACTTAACCACTGAGCCACATCCCCTTTTCTGTATTTTATTTAGAGACAGGGTCTCACTGAGTTGCTAAGTGCCTCACTAAGTTGCTGAGGCTGGCTTTGAACTTATGATCCTCCTGCCTCAGCCTCCTGAGTTGCTGGAATTACAGGCATGCGCCACCTCACCTGGCTTCGTTGGCCATTCTTAATTCAGGTTAACAGTACACTATTAATTTGTCATTAATTTTTCTCTCTAACAAGCCTCTCTATGACTTTGTGACTGTGTAACAATAAGCATAATTGTATTTCTTTCACATGGCCAAGAGAAAGAGATCCAAGCTGTTTTTGAGTCTTTCTAGACTTTCGTTTGTATCATCAAAAGGCAATATTCTTTTCAAATTTCTGTTTTCATAGTGTTAGAAAAATCCAGTTCAGTATTCTACCAAAATGGCATCAGACTGAGTGATTTGAATGTGAAATGGGAGAAAAGGTTAAAATAGAAGTAATGACCCCATATCTCAAATGTTTTTTGTATCCTTTTTTTCATAGTTTTTTGGTCTGAAGATGTTGTATATGTGGGCTGATTTTCAACTGTAGGTCCATAAAAATCAAGGGCATTATTCCTGAAATTATGCTTAGCCTAATTAAAATTTGCAAATACTATTCATCTGCTTCAATGACTTTGATCCAGTCTTTTGTTTTGTTTTGTTTTGTTTTTTAAAATGCTACCAGATAATCCTGGTAACAGTATTTCCTGGAATATCAAATTTGACCCTAATGGTACATTTGACTTTCTGTTGTTTTTCTTGTGGAACTAGGAATTTAACCCAGGGCCTAGCACTTGCTAGGCAAGTGCTCTACCACTGAGCTACAACCCCAGCACCCCTAGCCTATTTTATTTTTTATTTTCAGACGGGATCTCATTAAGTTACTTAGGGCCTCGATAATTTGCTGAGGCTGGGTTTGAATTTGTATTTCTCCTGCCTCAGTCTCACAGGTTGCTGAGATGCACAGCAACATGCACCACCATGTCCAGCTCCCAACCCTTTTTAAATTTTGAAATAGCGTCTCAACAAGTTGCCCAGTCTGTCCTCAAACTTGCAATCTTCCTGCTTCAGCCTCCTGAGTAACTGGGATTACAGGTGTATGCCACCATCCCCAGCTGGCTAGTGTTTATTCTTGTCATCAAACTTGATAACTCCTTGTTTCCCACATCTTTTTGACAGAGTCAGAACTGTATAGTAAACTGAGCAAATCATTAGGTTAAATGTGAAGGATCAAGTGTGATTCCAGGTGCCTGAGTCATTGCCTCTGTAGTCATCTTGGTTATTTCATATTTCATTGCAGTGAACATAAGTGAGATTTTTACCTGTCTTGCTTGTCTTCTTAACCTTAATGTTCTTACCCCAAGGAAGATAACATAATGAATGAAGATTCCATGATGAAAGCTTCATAGAGGTTGCCACAGTAATTTAGTTCTTTAATTTTCTGGAAGCATAGTAATGAATAGAATATATCATGTTTCTTTGTTATACTTTTTTAAGCCCTTTTAAGTGAAAGAAATAAAAGACTTTAGAATTATTTTTCTATGGATGGTAGTAATAACTATTATAGGAATATCATTTTTTAATTCATTTAGAAAGACAGTGTTAAATGTGCTTTCTGTGTATTGTTTGACTTATACTATCTCCTATCAACTTGTATTTGTGAACTCTGGTTTATTTTGGACTAAAACAAAAATCAAACACATCTGGTTTCACAAACATTTAGAATACCTACTTCAGGAATACTTTCCCAAACAAAACCGTAATTACATAGTTTGCAGCAAAAAAGCTACATGGTACTAAAAAATATTTAAACCAAACTCTGTATTTTAACAGAATAAAAATATCCTCTTCTTCATATTCTTCCCTCCTAAGTTACCCATTTAAAGTAGGGTTTTTCTTGGAAGCATTTCTTTCTGCCTCTTGCCTGCCTCATAGTAAACACAGGTATTCTAAACTCTTAGTTTCTCTCCTAAAACTGTATGTTCAAATCTAAAGATTTTTAAATCTTGGCACGTAAAGGAGGCAAAAATTTCTTCAACTCTCAATGTGACAGACAAATGAGTTAAGACAACACTACTGTGGTGCATACTAAGTGCAACTTTTCTTATTCTTTCTTTTAGAAATCAGATACATTTTATATATAACTTGGAATCTTGCCTTAGTCATCCTTGCCTTCTCAAAGCAGAATTCAAAGTTCTTATAAAGAAACAGGTTTCTCTAGGTAGCACCTGAAGTTATGTTTTATAATTAAAACTTTGTAAAATTACAGAGTATACTTTTAGTTAAATTTTTAAGTTTCTCTCAAATCTGAAACCCAGCATCACTTCCAGTGTCTTGAGAATTAAAAATAAAGGAAAAAATAGTTATTGTTTATTTAGTACCAAAAACATAATGTAGAATCTCAGAATTAACACTTTAGTTATTCTTTATATAGTATCAAAAACATAATGTAGAATCTTAGAATTAACATTTTTGTCAAAAAGTTTTTTTGGATGATGATTGCCAAATCAACAAACCAACTTTGAGTAATCAAAAGTGCATTCTGAACTGGGCATGTTGGTGCACACCTGTAATCCCAGCAGCTCTGGAAGTTGAAACAGGAAGATTGCAAGTTCAAAGCCAGCCTCAGCAAAAGTGAGGCGCTAAGCAACTCTGTGAGACCCTGTCTTTAAATAAACTACAAAATAGGACTGGGGATGTGGCTCAGTGGTCGAGTGCCCCAGTACCTCCCACCCCAAAAAAGTGCATTCTGAGATCTAGAAAACATGATGCAGCAGAAGTGCACAGCACTATAACATTGATAGCATTCTTTTTTTAAAGTTCTTTATTTTTTCTTTCTTTTAGTTGTAAATGGACACAATACCTTTATTTTATTTTACTTTTATGCGATGCTGAGGATCGAATCCAATATCTCACACATAATAGGCAACTGCTCTACCACTGAGCCACACCCCAGCCCTGATAGCAATCTTTAGTACACAAAAATTATATAGTGGGGCTAATAAGTTTAAGATGGTCTGCCTCAAAACCATCAATCTGTTTATCTTAAAATATTTTTAAGCAAATTCTTGTTTGTTGTCCCTAATAAATGCAATAGACTTTATAAGAAATTAGTTTAACTTAGAAATAAATTTTTAAATAAAAGTATAATGTACATATTTTAACCTTTTTCTTCCTTCTTTAATGTATTTATTGCACAAAATTATTTTTCTGGCATAATTCTTTATCACTTCAGTTCTGTTTAAAAGCATTTTAGTTTGGTCACATTGGTGCACTCCTGTAATCCCAAGCTATTTGGGAAGCTAAGGCAGGAGGACCTCAAGTTTGAGGCCAGCCTCAGTAATTTAGCAAAGTCCTCAGAACCTTAGCAAGACCCTGTCTCAAAATAAAAATTTTAAAAAACAACTGGGGACCTAACTCAGTGTTAAAAAATGTCCCTGGGTTATAGCCCCAATACCAAAAAAACAAAAACAAAAAATTTCAAACTGGGAGACTGCAGAAAATAAGTGTGAAATCTTAGCAGTAGGTATAATTAAGGATTCTGGGATTGTGAAATATACATTCAACCTTTTTTTTTTTTTTTTTGCTTAAGATGTGTAAACAAAGTTAAAAGCTGAAGTTGCATTTAAATTTAAGTAAAATAAATTTAGTGGTACTAAGACAGCCCAGTCAGTAGTAGTACACTTGCCAGCACGTGTGAGGCCCTGGGTTCACTCAACAGAGCATGAGCGCGCGCATGCGCACAGACACACACACACACACACACACACACACACACACACACACACACAGAGAAAGAAAAAAGAAATTTAGTTAGACACTTTGAAAGAATAAACTAAAAGCTGATTAGAAAAATGCTTTCACTTATGAGCATTATTAACTTTGTTCCTAAAAGAATTTAAAACAATGAAATTTGGATCAAATAAAAGGAGATTTGTTTATTTTTAAGTTGGCTTATATTTATCATAAAAAGAGGTGGAGTGATGTTTAAATTATTTTTTATTTTCAAAGCTAATTAAACATCAGTAACTGAAAGGGCTGATGGTACTTACATGTACTTTCTAGTTGACCTGGACCAACTCTTGTTTATAGTAATATGTGAAGAAGAGAAGATTATTCTTCAGTAAATCCTAAGTTAAAAAAAAAATAAAAGAGGTGTATGAGTGAAATAAAGTTTTTCACTTTTTTGTAGGGAAACCTTTGACATAAGGTATCTGATTTCTCTACAACCTTAAGTATAGGAATACTGAACTAGATGATTTATTTGTACCTCTTTTACCCTAATTCCATGATTTTATGTTTAAGACATCATCTCTGTATTCAATAATGAAGTGTGCACTATTTCATTTTTCCGGGAAAGAAATGCTTATTTCTTTCAGTCACTGGATACACATTAGGCCAGTCTGGTTACTTGAGTGAAGCATCTTCCTTCCCTGCATTTTTCCCTCCTATCATTAATCTGGATATCTGGAATGTGGACTAAACTCTTTAACACTATGTAAAACCCACAAAACTAACCTCAGCTTTCTTAGAGTACCCTTTCTGAACTGCAGTAAACTGAATACCCTTCTGTTTTAGAGATTATGACATAACTATTATGTGTGGATTCTCATAGCTTTATTTTTCTTTTCAAGGTTGAAGAGATGGTGCAGAACCATATGACTTATTCATTACAAGATGTAGGTGGAGATGCTAATTGGCAGTTGGTTGTAGAAGAAGGAGAAATGAAGGTAATTTCCACTGAAATGTTATAGGTTGCTCGGTATAGATCTCTTTCAGCAATGTTGTCATTACTATTGAGATAAATAAGGATCACATTTTCTGATTACTTTTTATAAATCAAAGAAGCACCAGATATTGAAAAAATAAATGTCTTTTTGTTTCTCTGATTTTACTTTTATAATTTCTTTATGATCATAATACAAACCTGTGACAAAACCGTTCTGTTTTGCTTAGGCGATAGAAAAATAAATTTTGCATAGGCCACGGAGAAAATAAAATTTGGCTGTTCAGATGTAAATAGACCACAATTACCTGACAGCCCTCTATTTGGTATTTTTTAAATCTTATATTTTAAATACTGAATGTCGTGTTCAGGTGTCATTTACTTTCTTTCCCCTTTGTCCTGCTTTTTTGGACACTGGTCAAGTAATATTCTTCATATCCCTAAACACAAGAGACAGAATAAGAGCAAGAAATAGACACAGGACACAAAAAAAGATTGAAAAGCAGAAACCATTGAATTTTGAACTATCTCATGCCGAAGGCACATATTAAGTTAATCATACCCCCTCTAAACTAAAATTTTAGCCAAGAAAGAGAATATTGACATTTAAAAGATACCGTTACTTGACTCCATCTGATAATGTATTGAATGAAGAATACATATGACTGGTGAAGAAAATTAGAGAGCTCTGTGATTTGAAAGAACTCAATTATTTTAACAATGAGGGAGAAGCATTTGAACTGCATCTGGAAATGGAAATAAGGTGACAAATGTGAGGAGAGGACATTGTAGACAAGAAATAGTAGAAGAAAAACTTAAGCAAATTTTATATTTACAATATTTTCATAGACTATGGCAACAAAAATTATTCTAGCAAGTGATATACAGTCTTAATGCTGAGGCTTCCTCTCCTCATACCACCATGGAGAAATTAAGAAGTGATTAAAAAATAAGAGGAGGCAACCATACACAGTGACTCACGCCTGTAATCCCAGCAACTTGGGAAACTGAAGCAGAAGGATCACAAGTTCAGACCCAGCCTCAGCAACAAAATGAGACCTTGTCTCAAATTAAAAAGGGCTGGAGATGTGGTTCAGTGGTTAAGCACCCCTGGGTTCAAATACCCGGTTCAAAAAAGAAATAAGAGGAGACAGACAAATGAGATACCAGAATATTAGTCACAATTCTGATAAGTTGACTGTAGAAAATGGCTTTAGGTCAATGCCACAAAGTTTCTCTAATGGTACTGCAGAATTAAACATAATGCTTCTAATATTGCTGGATAATCACAGCTCTTCTTCCAAGGATTAGGGAGCAGAATAGAATGTATGCTCTCTGCAGAAAAAGGGTTTGTGCCAATCCTCCTTTTTCTTCCTTCTGTACTCACCTTTCAGTTAAGTCACTATTCCTGTCTTAGGTTAGAGGAAGTGAAGAAAAGAAGAGAAACCAGGAGTGATTGTCTAGATGAAGTCCCTCCACCTGAAATGAGGAGTAGTGACTAAATTCCCCTTCAGCTTATAACATTAGAGAAAGAGAAATTGGGGGTAGATTGTGGAAAGCATAAAGTAGCCCACAAAGGAGAATATAGCCACTGTATCCAAAGTATCATTTTAGGAAGATGAAGAAGGTAGGAAAGAAACGAGAGTTCAAGGAGACCACTTAATAAGTCAGGCACAAGGTGATGAAAGCCTACCTAGAATAGATAAGCAACAGTAGAAAAGTCGAATTATTGGATGTCTTAGAGAAGAGTAGTAAAAAGCTTAATAGCTATATGAACTGTGAGGGGAGAAATCAAAAGTGAGTTTTCAGTTTAGGTGACTGGGAAAATAGTGTTTTCAATAAAGTGAATAAATAAGCATTTGGGGAAAAGTAGTTTGGCAAGAAAGATTGTTAAAGAGAGAGCTATGTGAAATGCCTAACAGTGTTCTGGTCCCATGAGCATTTGGTAAATTTAGAGCTGGTTCTCCCCATGTTTCTTCATTTCTTGAAAGGATTATTTGAGTTCTTGAAATTATTGGAGTTTTATAATTTTGAAGTCATTTTACTAAGCACTGAAGGTAAACAGCCTTAGTATTTAAAACAAGATTAATCTGTTATCTTTTTTGCCATTTTAATTTTCATTGTTTGAGTCAACGAATGAGTGTCTACTGTGTTTTTTTTCTTTTATGGGGTGATATGAAGGATTGAACCTAGGGGCACTCTACCACTGAGCTACATCCCCAGCCCTTTTTTTGTTGTTTACTTGTTTTTACCTAGGCTGGCCTCAACCTTGTGATGCTACTGCCTCAACCTCCCAAAGTAGCTGGGATTATATGCGTGCTCTACTGTTTCTGATAGTATTCTAGATCCTAGGGATATAGCATTGAATAAAGCAGCCTTAAAATACTATCATTAAGGATATTTTATTGTACCTAGGCTTATTTGACCTTCTAGGCCATGTTAATCTCTGAGAATGTTTGGCAAATAATGTCTAATTAAAATAAATATATTTATTTTTAACTCATGATAATTAGATTATTCATCATTTATACATAGTTGAAGTTTACCTTGGATTTGTCATTTTAAATATTTTTGTCTGCTAATTTGAAATTTTTCTTTTTAGCAGAATATATTCTGTAAATAGATTTTCATAAATAGAATCTAAAAAGCAGCTAAATTTAAAAGCATGCCTTCAAACTTCTACATTGGGGGTTTGATTTCTATTTTTCAAACAGCTTTTTAAATATGCCTTCTTTAGGTGTACAGAAGAGAAGTAGAAGAAAACGGAATTGTTCTGGATCCTTTGAAAGCTACACATGCCGTTAAAGGTGTTACAGGACACGAAGTCTGTAATTACTTCTGGAATGTTGATGTTCGCAATGACTGGGAAAGTAAGCTATCATCATTAATATATTTAAATCCAATTATTGTTTTGAATTTAAAATCAAATGCAGCCTTGTTTTCTGAATCTGACCTGTCATCTACAACATAATGAAGAAAATATCTGGAGAATCATATAGAGGACTGATAATTCCTTACTTACACTTTATTTGCAGTGTTGAGGTTTGCACCCAAGGCCTTATGCATGAAAGGCAAGCACACTTATCACTCAACTATATCCCCAGCCTCATACCTTTATTTTATTTATTTATTTTTTTATGTGATGTTGAGGATTGAACCCAGTGCCTCACATGTGCTAGGCAAGCACTCTACCACTGAGCTACAACCCAACACCATACCTTACTTTTAAATAAATCTTTTCATTGTTCAGAATGTTTCCTAGATACTATGCTATCATTTACCTCACTAATGCTGCATGATAGGTAGGTATTTTACATACAAATAGAATAAAAATTCAGATAGGTCTAATGACTTGTCGACAGAGCTAGTTCTATAGCAAATTGGCCTCAGAGGTAGTGCATTGACAAGCAAGGACTGAAATTTAAGATTTCTCTGCTACGGACTACTCTTTCCTTAAATAGTTTTTCTTCTATGGTAAATCCTAGATAAATCATGCTGTGGATAATTTAGAATTATTTTTATTGTGTATTGTTCCCCTAAGACATTAAATTTCATAAATACAGATACATGTGAACATCATGTTTATCACTGACAGTTTGACATTCTCCTTTCACAAATATAGTCACCCAAGCCTACCTAGAACAATTTAACTTCAATAAATTAGGGAGAAGGGGTCAGGGATATAGTGTCAGTGAATTTTTGAGACTGAGTTATGTACTAGTGAATTGAATTGCTTTCTTGCTATGGAACATAGATATTGGGCTGTAGAATATAAGACTGACTTCCTGGTGATCATACCTGACAGCACCATCTAAAGAATGAAAGCAAATCTGTAGTACTAGTAATATTGACTATCTTCCATTTGGATTTTGCCTAGTTAGGGCAGGATCTTGTTCATTTTGCCATACTGTTCATTTGTAATTGACTTTCTGCATAAGTGAACTGATCACATTCTAGAAAAGGAACTATAACTTTTTCACTTCTAACATTATTCTCTTCATTTCAGCAACTATAGAAAACTTTCATGTGGTGGAAACATTAGCTGATAATGCAATCATCATTTATCAAACGCACAAGGTAAAGATCTCTTCATCTGTCCCAGAAGATGCCAGTGTAATTCAAATTCAGACATACATGTTTTCTGAAGTAAAAATGTGGCAGAAATGTAAATGCCAGAAAAGATCCAAAGAAACTTATTAATAATTCATGAATGTCAATATATTTGAAAGGTATATCAGCTCATTTAGAGCAGAAATGTGTGTAGGCCAGAATCAGTAATATAGTCTAGAAACAGAATGTTTGCTTAAGCTCCATATGTAGTTTAAGTCTAGAAAGAACCTTTGAAATCCATTTAAATACTTTTCTAACATCTAGTCTCTAAAGGTGATAAATGATGGTTACCAATTATGAAAGTGAATCCCAGTTTCCTCTGATAGCAATAAATGCAAGGGAATGAAAGTATGTTACTAGCCAATGTGAGACCAATAGATTTGAAAAGCAAGGAAAAGTTGCTGAGTTCTGAGAGGTTGGTCAATACATCAGGGAACATAGAAACATGATAATTTAAATTAGTTTCCATTTCTCCCTTCACTATTTTAGATATTCAAAAATACTGAATTAATATTTATTTCACCTTACTCTGCTGTTTCTCTTCTGAAAATTGCCAAGTAAGATATTATATGTAGAGTAATAAATGGAATAAAATTTTGGAGATATCCACCAAAAACAGTACTGTTTGTTATCTAAGAAATAAGGTGATTCAAAAGGTACTTCATTTTTCAATTCAGTGGGGACTTCATTGTTCTCTTACGTTATTGTTTAATTGAGTAGGATATATGAAAATAGGGCTTTTTATTAATGTACCGAGCCCAGTCTGATTATTTGAGATATACCTGATAATTCCAAATTATACTTCATTTTACCTTGTTGCTGCTCAAGAAATGTAAAATGAGATTCTGTGTAAGGATGCAGGCTTTGGGGTCTAATGTGAAATCTAAAATTTTGTAAATGTTAAAGTATCAGTGAATTGCCCTATAATTTGTAATGAAGATAAATGACCAATAATTTAGAATCAAAAGAATCTCATTACCAGAAGATAATTAAACCTGGGAAACAACCTGCTGAAGATAACTCTGCCTGATAAATAGTGGAGGGGGAGGATCCTATAGATTGTTAGGATTGAAAAATAAAACCAAAAAATATTAAAATAATATATATCTTATATAACAAAATTTAAGTTACAATTATTTGCCAATTCTTAGAATAAACAGATTGTTCTGGAACAATTTTTCCAACAAGATCAAATAACACTGTATAATATCTTTCTCTTTAATTTGCCTATAATCCCAGGAACTCAGGAAGCTGAGGTAGGAGGTTCACAAGTTCTAAGCCAGACTCATCAAATTATCGAGGGCCTAAACAACTTAGCAAGACCCTGTCTCAAAATAAAAAATAAAAAGACCTGGAGTTGTGATTTAGTGGTTAAGCACCCCTAGGATCAATCCCTGGTACCCCCCCAAAAAATTTTTTTAATACTTCTTTTATAATATGATCTTAAAGAGGGATACTTGTCTCCTGATATTTAACTCACTTGTTCTTATCATTCTGATATATTTGCATTCACTAGTTCTATTCTTTTGTTTGTTTTCGAACTGGGATGTCACTACATTGCCCAGGTTGGTCTTGAACTCCTGAGTTCAAGCAATTCTCCTGCCTCAGCCTGCTGATTAGCTGGGACTACAAGCATGCCACAATGCCCAGCTTATTCACTAGTTCTGAAGTAATGTTGGGCAAGTATATTTGAAACCTGTAGTAAATTTTCATTTACATTGCTTCATGTACATTTCCCCAACACTACTATGATCAGCTTCATGAAATTTTGCATCTTTAAAAGATGAGCCATTTCCCTTTGCAAATGCTTTGTGATGTATTGACAGTGAATTTTGGCTGTTTATTGCAGGCAATAATCTGGAAAGATACTACATAATAAAGACTAAGTTTGTATATATATATGTATATGTATATACAAATTTTAACAAAAAGGATAAAGGCTATTTTTCTGTCATTTGAAAGTAGACCTAAGCTCCGTGTCATTATCACAGCATGTTTTTCTTTGCATTCCTTATAATGGAAATATTTGATCTAAATAATGTATAATCTTTCAAATGTATTTTATCAAAGGAATAGTTCTCTTCCCCCTAAAATATGATTTTTAAGCCTCCATGTCTCTATGTATAAGCTCTACCAGAGAAAGGGGAAGGAAATGGGCCTGTTGCTTCATGGTTTTAGAGTTTATGTTGGGGTGACAATAAATTTCAAAAATAGATAATGGATATGGTTACATAACATTGTGAATATAATTAATTCCACTGAATTGTACACTAAAAATTGGTTAAAATGACAAATTTACTACAATTAAAAAAGATAGAACATTAGTCCTATAATGTGCTACAAAACCATTTACTTGGTGTTCATATTAGTCCTTTGGTGGGTATTCCCTGATTCTTTCCAGGTATAATTTGACAGATTTTACCTTCATCTAAGACACTTAATTGGTTTTACATTTGTTTCTCTTTTAGTTCTGTGTAACATCTGAATAAAAAGTAATTAAAATTTTCAAAAAGATTTAATTCTTCCACAGAGAGTGTGGCCTGCTTCTCAGCGAGATGTATTATATCTTTCTGCTATTCGAAAGATACCAGCCTTGACTGAAAATGACCCTGAAACTTGGATAGTTTGTAATTTTTCTGTGGATCATGACAGCGCCCCTGTAAGTACAGTGTGTAAATTATATAATTGTACAATGTAAAAATAAATACACAATGCAGGGTAAAGGAGATAAACACATACCTCCCACACACATGCACAGATATTTGATTTGATAGTGATTCTTAGGTTTTGTTTTATATTGTTTCAACTACTTGGAACAGTGTAGTACATGTGTTATCTGAGGGCAAGAGTCATGCTATGAACTCATCCCACCAGGGCTATTTTCCTTTCCTTCTGAGGTTGGAATGAAATGAATGAGTGGTATATATGTAAGCAGCTTCCCACAGTTGACTCTTAAGCCATTATCAACTACTACAAAATCTCTATAGTTTCTACATTGATTCACCTCCATTTACTGTTTAAGAGGAGGGAAAATTCTGGTGTCAGATCAGTGTGGCATGTACTATTTATTGGTGCTTATAATTTCATGGAGATATTTTTTTCTTTTTTTTTTAGTTTGCAGATGGACACAAACCTTTATTTTGTTTATATATTTTTATGTGGTGCTGAGGATCAAACCCAGTACTTCACACAT